>NC_062263.1:11087980-11786899 GCF_916048215.2 Malus sylvestris | reverse complement strand
TTTGGTATCTCTTAAGCTTTAGTTTTTCCATATCCTTTCTTTAATAGCCCATACCCTAGCCTAACGTTACAACCCTTGTAAAGACCTTTGATCTTTGGTGTTGCATTGACTTACATTAGTGGAGAGTTTATATGAAGAGCAAGCTTATGGGGTTTTATATTGCATATCATGATTTCAGTGAAACACTCTACCCTTTAATGTGTGATTTCTTTGTGAGTGATATTCATGATAGAGGATTTGAAGTGGAAGCTTTGGTTCGCATATACCTATCCGGGTTGAGTAAGTTGTATTAATATTGGTTGTCTCACTCACTACACTTGAGAATGTTGTGTAAGGTTTGGTTAATTTGATTTTGAAAAATGTTTAATTCTCTTAAGTTTGGTGACCGTCTTTAGATTGCTTTGAGACTAATTTATGGAAGGTCTATTGTTTTCCTTGTCTTTTACTTTTGTTTTGCTCGAGGACTAGCAAAAGTTTAGTTTGGGAGTATTTGATAGGTGCATTATTTATCACATTTTCATGTTAATTTTCTCTAAGTTTTGTTAAGGAATTGGTCTTAAAAGAGCCTTATTACTTTCCTTTTCTCTATTTCAGTCAATCTGCGCATACAAGACGTTTTTGGTGATAATCCGACTTTTCGGAGGAGTTTTCATGCAAGCCCAATTGGAGAAGGAAGTTAAGAGGTGGAAGATCATTTAATCCACATTTCATCATTTTCCATGTAGCCAAACGTTCCAGTTTTACAAATCAATCCCACATGAGTAACTTTCCCATCAGAACTGCGCAGCTGTGGGAGAATGAAGATTTAGATGCTTTCCCGATTTTTCCTAGTGGCGTGCAATATATTCTTGGAAAGATAAGAGATCAAGCTACGTTTCCCATATTTTTACAGAATTGTGGAGAAGATAAATTGACCCTAAAACTAGCGTGCAAGACAGATGACGTGTTTCCCAAGTCAAGAAGGATTCTTTCCTTATTTGTGTCATTAATTATTTAGGAATTTGTTTTCTTTTAGGATAGTTTTTATCAGACTTTTGAGGGTTTTACTAGAATAAATAGAGGGCCTTAGGCTATCTAAAGGGGGAACGAAATACACATAAAAAAAAGTCATCCAAAGTGAAGGAGGACAGTTTAGTGTGCTCTTACCATACTTTTCTGGGTTTTATCTTCTTCCATGACTTCTTTTGTGATTTTTATTATAACTATGTATAACTAAACTACTTTTCTAATGTTTATGATGAAGCCATGACATGATTATTTCTGAAGTATCTTGTTGATTATTATTTGATTACATGCCATGTTTAGTTCTTAATCTTTGTGCTTACTCTATTCTAGTTTTGAATGTTCCTGTGTCTGGCCATCATTGTGAACTTGTTTCTAGATAAATAGATAAATCTAAGAGGATGACCAATATCAATTAGGTTTATTGGAACTAAGATTAAGGAGAGTAGACAAACTAGTGAGGATGACCAATATCAAACTAGTTCTACTTGGTTGACATTATTCTTCAGTGCTTAATGGGTTTTTATGTGTTTAACTGTATGCCTAACCAATAGGATATAGTTGTCACATATAGATACATGAGTTGATGCCTGACCAAGGATTAATTCACATCTTAGAAAGAACAACCTTAAATATTGGCATGGTAATTGGATAGTAATCAGCTTGAAGAAAAGGGGATATGATTGTTATTGGTGGATTCATGACCTTAGGCTTTCATCACATTAATTTATTTTAAACTTACATTCGTTGTGTATTTTTGGTTATTCATATTCTTGGTTTAATTTTAAGTTGGAGTTTTAATTATTTTTCATAATCAATTAATCGATCATTCGTTTCTTAGTTAAGTTTCATGTAATCAATTGGTTGAATTGATATTAAAAGCAATCCCTGTGGGATTGACCTCATATTTTCAAATATTTCTACAATTAATTCGTGTGCTTACGAGTTTAATTTGGTTTAAATTAATCTATTATTTAAGTTAGTTTAAATACACATCATGTGTTTTACTTTCCAGTGTTGGGAAGCCTTCTAAAGGCCATGTGTACTAAGTTTTGTCATGTACCACATTTCACCCTCAGACTAATGGCCAATCTGAACAAACTATCCAGGCCTTAGTGGATTTGTTGTGTTTATTCGTTCTATAGTTTTAGCATGGTTGTAACGGACACTTATCTTTGTTAGAGTTGCTTATAATGACGATTATTATTCCGGTTTGGGTATGGTACTGTTTAAGGTGTTGTATAGAGATTTTATACATAGTACATGATTGACGGAGGATTTTGCAAACAAGTATTCGAATGATCAAGATTTCGAGGTAGGAAATCGTGTACTATTGACGATGTCGCTCGAGAGGGTAGTATGTGAACGCGATTGAGGCGTTAATCGGATGATTTATGTGTACTTCCCAATGAGGGGCAAGATGGTAATATTGCACTCTCAAGAATTTATTATTTGCTTATTGGGACAACAAGTGAGTGGTCGATATTTTGGGCTACAGATTGTAATATCGATAACTTATTCATTGGGTTCATTGAGCAAATGGGCAAGTAGGCCCATCTACGTTAGTATTTTATTTATTGTTTGTGCTTGACCCAAAGATACTACACGTATATTCTCGGAGTGCATAGGTGAAAATCATTTCTATGTACAGTTTTGATTTCAATAGAACTATTTTAATTTTACGTTATTATATACGTATTTTGGCGTTATGTTATTATATATCTATTTTTTACTTTATGTTTTTATAAAGGTATTATATTATAGTGTTGTGATGAAGGAGCAGGAAGTCTGAGTTGGAGGCATGAAAGAGGAATCATTGTAATCCGATCGCGACGGAATGACATTCCCTTTTATGCAACCGCTTTAGCTTGATTTCTTCTTTATATATTTTCTTTCTATCTTTGAGTATTTTTATGTATAGTAACTTATTTCAAAATTTGGGGACGAATTTTTTTTTAAGGTGGGTAGATTGTAACAACCTGTCGTTAATTTTGTAACCTGTATGAGCTATTATTTTACAGTATTCTCAATGTACTCCATGATATGAACGCGTGGGTACAAGCGGAACTGAATTCAGAGTTACAAAAGATTTTACGAATTATGGAGCATGAAAGGCGTCTTGGTAAATTCACGTTAGCTCTAGTGCTGCCACCATCCCTGACATTGGTAAACTTCAAAATCTCTCAAATTCTTCTTTTAATCATGATCTAGTGTTGTTTATAACTTTTATGCTTGATTTGGAGGAAGATAGGTGCAGAAAAACGTGTTGGGAGGAATTTTCCTAGTTTTTCCAGTGACTAACCAGAGACTTTTAGGCCTTTTTTGGGCCGTCTCCGACCATGTTTTGACCCTGTTATGGTATGATCGTACTTTCCTTATTACAAACTTCAAATGCATAGGTATAACTTTGAAAATGGTTAAGTATCGAGCTAGAAATTAGCTTTGAAAGTCAGCCCAGAAATCTGTCCAAGCCTTGTCTTCACAAGGAAGACGAGTACTGTTGTACGTGTAGGCACGTGAGGCCGGCACGTGGCTGCCAGTACAGCCAACTTGTGGCGGCGTGTATGGCGGAGCGTGGAGGAGCCCGATGTCCCTCCTTAGGTTTCTCAATGTGCCGAACCCGAATCTGCCATTTGTTTTCCAAAATTTGACCGTTTTAAAATAGCTCCTTTATTAGCCGTATTTTGTATGAATATGTGAATTTACATAAGTATGTCATATATTTACTTAAATGGTTTTGTTTCTAGATGAAACGCATCACAAGGATCTTCGATGCTCGCAAGGCGGGTTCGACACGACGACATGATTTGTAAGTGGGCCTTTGCTTATAAATATTATATATTTATTAAGTTTCCATTTATATATTTGATAAAGAATTTTCTACGTTATGCCTAGATTAAATTAACGTTTATAAGAATTATCGAAATGATGGAATTTACGAAATGATGCTAAATCCTTTGGGATGCACATGTATGCGAATTATTATGGGATTTATTTACGGTCATGATTGATATTTTATTGAATAGTATTATATCAACTAGAATTATCGATTTACCATTGTATGATCATATTTACGTTATCTGCAAATCGTGTGCTACACTTGTGTTAGTACTCACCCGGGCTCGAGCTAGTCTTCACGTGTATGTTCACATTGCACCGTACACTCACTTTGGATCCATTGTAGGTGCCAGTCCTGTCCTAGATTGCTATTGGCAATTAAGACTTGTATATGATGTGCGTAGCGCTAGTCTTCACGTGATTGTAGTACTAGAGCATAATCATTTCTTTACACCCAATCCTGTTCATGTTAAAATATCTCTGCATGAACTCATGTTAGCATATATTGATAAGCACTCAATATGATGTTTGTTGAGGCGAGATATTGTGATTACTAGATGTTAGGTGTTTATTTACAAAATATTGTGGAATATTTGCAACGAGGGGTTATACGTTTTCGAAAATGTTTTTACAAAGATTTATTTTTAGGCCCACTCACCCTTATTTTTCGCCCCTCCAAGATTTAGTGGCAATGTTTGTGTCGACAAGGATTTTAGGCAAACGCTGATATTGTAGACTACTCCTGCTTGTATAATTCTTATTCTAATTTTACTATACTTTACTTATGTTCTGACATTACGTGTGAAATGGGTTCATTCCTGCTCACAAGTGCACTCTTATATTTAAGCACTTTTAGGGTTAAATTTATTTACATTTTCCACATCACTACACTTTATGGCTTCGTCACCTTCCTGTGTCAACCAACATAGCTCGATTTGGAGTCCAAGTGGACATTCTGGGTCAGGGTGTGTCAACAATATCCCTAGTGATATATTTTATTGGAAAAATTGCTAGAAAGTAATGTATATGGTAGATTACAACAATTATGAGAGTCCAGGTGGTAAAATATAAAAATTGAAAGTTTTTTTTTTTTGGTATAAAAATTGAAAGTTTAGGTGACACACCCCGACCCCAATCGAGGCATGCTGGCTATCACGTCAGGGTGACGTAGCCATATGCGCTGTGCGGAAGTGCATGTGATATAAAAATACGAATAACTAAAAACCAACTAACTAATTTACACTAGACTAGCATATCAGTGCGAGTGGAAATGTTTAAAGTGTAGATACACACAACAACCAGAGCGTAGGTATCAGAATGAAGTCCAGAAGTCTAATTACTAAATATACATATCATAAAAGAAACCCTACACTGATGGATGTCTGTCAGAACCGCCGTGGAGTCCTCGTGAGCCACCAGCAAGAACTTCTATCTAGAACCTGAATGGGCGCAAAATAGAAAGTGTGAGTGGGCAAAAACAAAGCTTTTTCAAAACAATTTATCTTTCAAAAAGTAAAAACCCCTTACCGTAAAACCCGTATCATTTCCCAGAAAATAATACTACGTACGTATATAAGAACCATGCTTGAGAGTAGCAAAACCACATGTATGCCATGTCAATCATCTCCACAATGCATAAGTAAGCCAAGTGAAATGAATCAATATAAAATGACATATTAGTTGGAGTCACCTCACGTGACCTGTACGGTTGGCGGAAGAATCTCCGATGCCAAAGTTAGAATTTAAGAGAAAATATGTTTGGGAAATTTTTAGGAGAGAATGAATTTGCATTTTGGTGTGAAGATGGGGCTATATATAGGGGTGTGGTCAGCCCTATTTGAAGAAATAAGGACCGGCCACTTATGATGGTATTTTGAATATAACTGTAAGATATTATGTCAAATTTGGTAATTAATCAATTAATTTAGTAATTAATCCCAATTTGGAAAGAATAATTGGCAGTTACCTTGTGGGTGAGGATTTGATGAGGAGTGATGAAAGGGTTTTTAATAAATACCATTTTGATCACCCTTGACCTTGATTGAGTCATCATTGTCCGTTGCATGAGCGTGGGAATCCCGATGCCCCTTCAATGGTCCTTTTGTCTTTTTCACTCAAAAGTTCACATGTCACCTCCATAATTTCCTTGATTATTTTTTGCTCCACACTATTTACTACACCTTTATTTGTCATTTTTCATTAAAACTAAAGTTTTTTTGGACTTTTCGTTAGTTTTCCTAAAAAAGAAAGGAGTTGAAAGGAAGCAATTGAGAAAAGGAAAAAAGAGTCGAACATGAGAATAAACATTAAAGATAAAAAATGATATTTGTTGTTGGTCTATTTTACTGAACTGTATTTAGGGCAGAAAGGGAAAGGTGTCGGCGACTATAGAGAGAAAAAAGAGATATGTAATTCTGAGATGTGTGTTATCTCACCCCATTGTGTCTTTATTTACACAATCACATTCCTATTTTAATAAGACCACAACACTCCCCCTTAAGTGTGTTAATACTCAACTAAATGGTGCATCAGGTCTTTAGCGATAAAGTAAGTATAATTGATGAAGTCATCGGCACAATGAGTGAATACTAATCTCAAAACAACGGAAGAATCCATAAAAGGTAAAACTCATAAAACCTCGCTATGGTAAAACCCAAGATGGGAGAAAAACCCATAGACTAAGAAGAAAAGTGAGAAGTTGCATTAAGTCAAAACTATACGTCTTCTGGACGCAAGTAGAAGAGCTCACAAGATATATGACTAGCCCAGGACGGGTCTCTTGTCAAGACCTAGTTAGGTAGCTAAAACCCAGTGGGAAAATGCTCCTAATTGTAGGAAAAAGAGTATATTAAGATCAAGTGAGCATACTTCTAGATACTCTCCTTGAGTTTGACAGAACTTCCAAATGAGAACTACAAGCATTACATATGAATACTTAGGCATACCAATTCCTCTGACAAGCTTATGGAAGGTTGACTTCGGTAGTGACATCGTGTAGATGTTGGCAAGGTTGTCTGGGATTGGCTTGCATGACTTCAATCTCCTGATGCTTTGCTGATGTAGATGTAGACGCAATATGTCTTGGCGTTGACTTTGTTGATGCATCATGTCTTGGTCAGGTTGATACATGTAGCACAGTCTTCAAGGATCGTCATTAGGACTTAACGATGGATGGAAATAGCAAGTATTTCTAATATGCTCAACAAGAGCTCTCAACCATGTCTCACATGTGGCATAGTGAAGTAATGTGAGTATTGGAATGATTCGAAGATTTCGCAACTATGGTCATCTCGTGGACCTCGAAGATATTGCAATATCCCTAATGGTAAAGACATAACCATTCAGGGATTTACCTTGTGCGGGTTTGATAAGTAACCAGCGTCAACATAACAAATAAGGCAAACATAATTCTGAGGATTAAAGTGGTTGGATCACTCGAGATGCATTAGGATTTGTCCAAATCCATAGTACCTTCAAGGTAAGTCTTTAATACCAATATAGTGGTTGCGTGTAGGCGCGGTGCTGCATATTTACCAATAGATTAACAACGAATGAGATGTCTTATTAATTGCAATGAGCTAAGTACAATAAGCACAAAGTTGAACTCAGATATGGAACTCCAGATTCCATAACCTCTTCAAGGGTCTCATTTGCATATAACATATGGAAGATCATAAGTATACTTAAAGGGTAACACATTCGAGGTGTAGTTTGACTGGTAAACCAAAGTACCGTCAGAACAACACTTGAACTTCAAGTCAAGGCATAAACAAGTTTTCCCAAGATCTTTCATTTCAAATTCTGTCTTCAGGTGAGAGGCAGTTTTCTCAAGCTCTTCTAAAGTCTTAGTGAGATTCATGGCATTGACATAAACTGTAACTCTAGCAATTCGAAATACGACTTCATAGTTTAACACGCAAGAGCATGCTGCATATCCCTAGCTGATCAAATAATTACTTAAATGGGTATACCACATCTGTCAGATTGCTTCAATCCATAAGTGAACGCCTCAAACCAATTGAAAGGTTGTTCCGTGGTTTGAAACTATTTGAACCAGTCCATATAATTCTTCAGGAACTTACATGTAAATCTTTGTATCTATATCCCCATGGATAAATACTAACCATATTTCATAATGCTGCAGTCAATCACAGGACGTTTGAGATAAACCTTGCGCCGTAAGACGTGCATCATATCGCATTATTTCATTCATCTCATTACGCTTCCTTCCCCACTTGTAACACAGCAGGATTACCTTGGGAAGTGTAGGACCGATAGGTCCAAATACACTTTGGTAAGGAATTTAACGTGGATTGTAATTTCAGTTGTCTAATGAGTTCTACATTGTCACTAATCAATGGAACACAGTTCGATATTATTGCTTTTCATTTATGTCCGTAGCTACCATATAAGTGAAAACATCATCGATGATAATCTTATTCCAATTCCATTATCTCATCTAAACTAGTATATTGGACCAAGAACTTCAAGTCTTAGGAGCAATCCGGATTAATCTCATGAAATGGAAATGATTTGAGACAACGATCGAGTATGGATTCATTGTTGTGTCGTGACCTTCCTTTTCTAGGGAAGCGAATCCTATGAACCGAGTGATCAATCGTGCTTCAGGCCAAGACAAATTGATTGGCTATCCATCGGTGTACCGGGTCATCCAATAGGGTGGCCAAACCGTCTTTTAAGGGTGGCACACCCTTCAGGGATGTTGACTCGATGTTCGTTAAGTACGTCTATCTTTGCAGGTATGTTTGCAGCTGGTATATGATCTCGTCACTTTAGCTAGATCATAGGAATATGTCTGAAGCAACATTCAGAAAGCTAGAATTCATCGCACTTACTTATCACACTTGTGCGGTATGGGGATCGAGATGAGACATAGTGGGCAATGTCCACGCAAATTATCGTTGTTCTATAGGAATGTTGACGTTCTTATCTCCTTTTAACGGCGGACTATCTTATTGAAGTGATAATCCATAAATGAGCGATAAAGAAATTGATTGCAAGGGCTCTAAGAGAGCTTGTGCGAAGGAGAATCGTAATCGAAAAAGATTCACATCCATATTTGAGGACCCATGTTGGTATGTTGTGGTGGCACAACTTGGCACATGGAATGCACACCCAAATGTGTAAATACGAAATTTCAAGTTCGTACCTAGTAACCAATTGTAACGTCAAATAGGTTGGGTGGCAATGAGCCTCAAGGTGGACCAACATAGCTGCGTACAAGATTGCATAGCCCTAGGCAGAAACCAAAAATTTGGTGTGTTCACCAAGGTCCGGGCGATCGTTTAAATTGCGCTTTATGATCACTATGAGAGGCTGTTTTAAGGCGAACATGGGAACTCAATGTTCAATTATAAACCCAAAAAACGTGCAATATTTTATCGAAAAACCATCAATATAAACTCTCCGACATTATCCAGTCTCCTAGACTTTATGCGAAAAGTAGGGTGGTGAACCTTTAGAATTGGCCATGAGGTTTAGCAGCAATGCATGTGGATAACCATGTGACCAGTTTGTCGATTCATCAACCAAAACCATAAGTATTTATATGGTTCGCATTTTGGTTGGATTAGTCCACATATATTCCCTTGAATCCACTATGAAAAGGGGGGGTTGTTTCGTATCTTTGCTAGGAATGATTTAGAAAATCAATTCCCACAACAAGCAGGCTTGGCAAAATGTGCTTGTAAGCACAAGATCTTTACTTCGGTAAGGAGATACGTTGGAGCATCATTGTTCTCAAATGGTCGTGCCAAAGCAAGTAAACTGCTTAATCACCAGACTCTAGGCCTGCCACATGTGGCATGTTCCCAGTTAAGAGATAGCCCATTGGCCCTAAAGCAAAGCTTTAGGCTCATTTTTGGAGGTGGTGCAAAGATATGCAACTTTATTTTCTTCAGTGGTTTCATTTATGATTGTTGTCATCTAAAATATCCTTAAACACCCAACCACATTCTTCTGGAACGGTGAGAATATAAGGTCTCTTAAATGATAATTTAGTACCATTCATACAATAAGGAGCATGCCAATGCTCTTAATCAGGTTCGATAGACCTGAAGTCGTTGCTAGAGATGTGATTTAGATATAAAGTTAGTATGCGTAGTATTGCATTCATCCAGACAACTGACTTTCCCACATTCGTACCTAATTACGTGTTAATTCAGTCACATGTATACCAGAAACATGATTCAATTAACTCATATTCGAGGACAATATCAATAAGATTATCCATAACTAAAACAAACACCAAATGTGAATCCAAGAACATAGAAATCCTGCTTTTCCAATGGTGTTTAGTGGAGTAAAATTAGTCTCACATATTGACTACTAGAATGGTACTCCTTAACAATATTGGTAGGGGCATAAACAGGTGCATAACCAATGATCTATTCCATCAAGATAGAAGTAGATTTTGTAGGGTTAAGGTTTGGGAATATTATCCCATATTCTTGAAGTTTTAAGTCTTAGGTGCCAAGGATCATGCTTCGGGCATGATGCCACACCTTGACAAGCCCTGATTATACCATATGTTGTAAAAACAAACTCAAAATTGGATCGTGAGAGAGACAGACCTAAACTTGGGTTCAGTAAGCTCCAACCGAAGTTGGAGGGGTCTGTTCTGTAGGCCTCTACCGAAGTAGAGCAATACCATTTTGTGCATATCTACAGAAGTAGAGCATGCCCTTCGGTGCATCCCTGCTAAAGCAGGGCATCACCATTCGATAGGCTTTGACCAAACTGGGTTGAGCCATTTGGTAAACTCTAGCCGAACTGGGTCTATATCGTTCAGTAGACTCCAGTCAAAGCTGGGTTTATACCTTTCTCTCACGTTTGTGGTAGTAATCAGATCTGATAATTTGGTAAACTTCCGTTTTCTACACTGCTGCTTCAGGAGTGAGTTAGAAACATAGAAGGATGAGAAAAAGTATTCTTCAGTCAAAATTCGATTGGATTTATAAATTTCAGAATCGTACTCATTCATGGACGTAATCATGGTGTGCTTCAGGCAATATCTTTCATAATTAGACAGTTTGTAGGAACGAGCCTAATAGCCATGGAATCCTCGTTTAGGGGGTACTTTTATTTGTAATGCTTCAGGCATAAGTCTTCAAATGAAGATCATGCAATGGCTTATTCAGCTCTTCCATGCCATTGTTGGCTACAATGGTTTCTCAACTTCTTGATAGTCAAGTGGAGATTCACGTCTTGTACCCACCTAAAGTGGTTTCGGTCAAGAAACGTCCAAATCAATGAAATCGAACTTGTTACAGTTTGACGATCCATTGAATGGATGGAACAAGATTGAGATTGGTGCTATAGAAAATAATATATCCATAAGCATCAAAGTTAGAACATTTAGGTTCTAAGACATGGTTTACATAAAAAACGTTGGGTTTTCATGGGTGTATTGTTTTATGAAAACTTTGGGTTTCAAAGGCACTAAATGTGAAACTACAGGTTTGAGTTTAGTTATGAACTTCCGGTTCATAAAAGAAGGTACTTGTAAGAACACATAGTACAATATACAACTAAGTATAGTGGATTTGGGTTGCTTCAAGAACTCAAGTGTGAGTGCTTCAGAGACTACGAAAGTGAGTCAATGATTCAAAGAAACAAAATACTTTATTGAATCGTTAATTGCTGAAAGTGGGCTTCAGACCAATAATTTTGGATTAATGGTCAGATTAATGGACTGCTAGTCACTTTAATTAATTCAATAGATCAGACCATACATGGTCAATCGTAGAACCAAAAAATAATAATAACGTTCGGGTTAAAATTATTTAAAATGTCAAAAATAGCATTGGATTCGAAAAACCATAGCCCAATAGCATTTAGGCTTGGGTGCCGTAAGTAAGGCAAAGCCCTAAAGGTATGTGGGCTTCTGGGTGGTTACAAAGCAACCCACACATGGCTGCAGGCCACGGGCCGAGAGACAGAGAAGCTTAGTAGCAAGGCTGCTGGCGTTTTAGGCTGAGACCAATGCACGGGACAAGCTCAGCCCAAGACTGGCTTGCGGGTGATGTGAGGAAGTGGTGAGCAAATTATCTTAACACACAAATTTAACCCTCTTTTGACAATTGTAGCACAAGTATAAGTAGGGATCGTTCTAGACTGGGGATTAGGAGGGCTTGCTAATAACCTCTAAACGGATCAAAAACATAAAACTAAACTTAAAAACACTTCAAGACTCACAAGACTCAAAGACAACTTAAAAGACTCAAAACAGCTTAAAACAACCAAATAAACTTAAACTAGACACTAGGAATGACTTTGGACGAAAATTGACTTTTACTTAAATCAAAACACTTAAAAACACAAACTAAAACAGATTTGAAACACTTTGAAACAAGAAACTAAAAAGGGGGTTTTGATTTGGATGAAGTTGAAACAAACAAACAAGTACGAAAAACTAGACGGATTGTAAAACGAATGTGAGAAATAAGATGATGGATGGGATAGCTAGAGGCTTTTTCTCCACACATGACATGTATGCAAATAACTCGATTTCCAGTTACCACTTCATTGAATTATGAACGACAATGCTCCAAATTAACCATGACATCACTAGTTAACTCTTAGATTTTCCTTGTTTTATTGGATTGGATGACATCATTCGACAACCCAAAACATTCTTCTAAAGTTCCCTACATGACATCATAATAAAGATACAATCAAAGATCATTACGTTTAATGAAAATCATAAGCATTGACAAAGCACTTACAACTATGACATCATGTCACTCATGCTAAGAATTGAACTTAACGTGATCGTTTATAAGTGACCTTCACTACATGTGAATATAAGTTTGTAACGATTATGTGAAACTTCCTTATATTCTAGCAACGGATTTATGCATGCCAATTAAGTGTCGACCCTTAATTAACAAATACAAGTAAGATATCAATCAAATAGTTAAGCCAATTGCATTCATGATTCAAGAGTTCATAACTGGAATTTATCAAATTATATTGCACACATAATCATGGCTTTGAAATCACCCCTAGCCAAGAGGGGTTTAGCCACTCATATTTACAACAAAACGAAAGGAAATGAATTTAAACATTTGAAACAAAAGAAAGAAAACACCTAAACGCTCCAACGATCCAAGTTGGACAGCAAGCACGTCCAAGCACTTTCCTTCCCTTCCTTTGCTACGGCACAAGGTGTTGGTGAGTGTTTGAAGGTTTGTTTGTATGGAGGAATGGATGTGAAGATGAATGGATGTGTTTGGATGAAGGTTGTGTTGAAATGGGAGTGAATGATCTAACCAAGTATGAACTCAATTTATGTTACACACACTTCCTTTTATAGAGGAAGTGCAAGGCAAAGTAAAGCATGGGTAAAATGGAGTGGTGTTGAAATGATTCAAAGGTGAAAGTGAAGTAATGATGCAAAGCATGGGTAAAATGGGTAAAATGGAGTGGTGTTGAAATGATTTAAAGGTGAAAGTGAAGTAATGATGCAAAGCATGGGTAAAATGGAGTGGTGTTGAAATGATTCAAAGGTGAAAGTGAAGTAATGATGCAAAGCATGGGTAAAATGGAGTGGTGTTGAAATGATTCAAAGGTGAAAGTGAAGTGATGATTGATGCAAGAATTAAACATGGATGGAGTGCACGGCAAAGGTTTGTTATGGTACAAGGAACCCTTAATTTGTGTCCTAAAATGCATAGGAAACCTTCAATGTTGCTGGAACTTAGGGACATTTAGGATTTAGGAAAGATCAAACCAAAATAGGAAACCTTGGCTTAACTTTCCTACTTCAAGTAGGAATCCTCATCTTTAGGTCTTCAATTTCATCCATTCCTTTAGTTCCAAGCATATGATATTTATTCCAAGCCCAAAATTGCTCCAAAAGGCTCCAAAATGCACATTTTTGCATACTTTGTCCTTAGAACCTGAAATTGCACAAAAATGACTTTAAACACTAAAACTACTAAGGAATAACAACATAAATGTATGAGAACAAGCTAACTCAGTCGCATAAATATGCTCCTATCAGGAAGCCTCAGCCGAAGCTGGGTTTTGGTTTGGGCCGCAAGGACAAGCCCAACCCCAACCCTATGGGCTGGTTGATGGAGTTGCGGGTCGTGGCAAGGACTAAGCCTAGTAGCAAAGTTGCTGGCATGGGCCGAGATGAAGGACTAGCCTAACATGCACTGGCATGGGTCAGGGCTGCATGCCCATGGTAGAAAACCAAACTAGGCCTTCGGCCTGGCTGTCCACAGTATGTAGAGAAGCCTAAAGGGCTTCGGTAGAGGTCTAAGACGTCAAATGATGTCATCTCAAGGGGTGCTCCACACGGCTGGGCTTCAAGCCAGCACGGTGGTCCTTGTGGTGGTGCCGTATAAATCCCAAATTTATTTTCTATTTTTTTTTTCAGTTCTAGGGTAAAACCCTAATTGCTTCTAAACTAATTTTGATTCTTTGAGTCACAAATTCCACATAGCATAATTGTGTATTGCATGAACAAGTATATATATTGACAAAATATGTGAACATATATACAATATATATAATTGAAAGGAAAATATAAATATAGGGGGTTCATACATAATGGGGAATGTTTTCATGCTTCAAGATTGTTTCAAATATCTTAATTTAATTTAAAAGAACCTGATTGGCAGAAAACAACTGAGCCTTTGAATTTGTAGAAGATCATTCTCTGAGCCGTTGTATCACATGCAACAAAGAAAAATTAAATTGAATCAATAGCATATAGATCAATTCAAAATAATAAATTAATCATAAAAAGAATGATTAAAACGTAACACTCCCCTAATTGAAGATCAAACTCTCTTTAGCGCAGCGTCAAGAGCGTGCTGATAACGTGTTGTAGGCCTATTTGATTGAACTATTTAGGATAGAGAGGGAGAGGGGCTGGCGGCAAAAGAGAGAAGAGAGAGATATGTAATTTTGAGGTGTGTGTTATCTCACCTCATTGTGCCTTATAGTAGTAGGGAAGGTAAATTTCTTACCCTAATAGGATTACAACTCTAATATGATAATATCTAACCCTAGGGATATGGTAGAATCCCATAAGAAAATCCTAGATATGTTAGGATTTACACAATCACATTCCTAATCTAATAGGATAGCAACAATATTGACGACTCAAAAAAAAAAAAAAATATTGAAGACGGAGGAGAGTAGGGGTGGGCGCTTATGGTTTGGTTTTGCAATTTTGAAACGGTTTCGGTTTGAAACCGAATCGCAATGTAAGAAAACAGTTTGGTTTTGGTTTTGAATTTGAAAATTACACCGAAGCCAAACCGCACCACAAATATTTAAAAGACATTTTATTAAATATCTGGACGAGATGAATATTGTTTCTGGTTAAACCAAACTTTAGCATTCAATCTGCAAAATATAATTGCAAGAGTAAAGCTACAAAGCAGTCCAATGAAGTGATCAAGTCAAAGTTTAAAACTTGCATTTGGGAAGAAACTGCACAATCCTTATCAACTTAATTTGCCGCATAAGAATGGGGAGGAGCAATGTAATTCTCATAGCCAAAGCTGAAGCAACAATTACAATCCACCTTGTTAGCGTAGTACTCAACAACCTTATCTTAGGTTGTTACATATTTGATTTACTCACTTACGTTGTAATTATCAGACTGTGATGGGTATTTTATAATCCCGTTACGACTCTTTGTATAGTTGATAGACATGTATCTATATATATACAACAAATGAAGGAATGAAAGATCGTCACTTCCACAAATATCTCTGCATTAGTTTTCTACGTTTCTTGCTGTAAACCTACAACAGTGTTTCTACATTTGTTGCACTTCTACACACCTAGAAATAGCTTTGCTTGTTTTCCTATTCTAATTCTTCCTTTGATTCTTTGAAACTGCTCAATTGTGAAAGTGAATATTTGATAGTTTACATCCAGGAAATGTTTGACAATGTTTGAAATAAGGTTTTAAACTGTATCTTTTTTTCTTAAAAATACTAATGGTGTTAGGAGGAGAGGGGGGGGGTTGCCCACCCCTAGAGGAGAGGAAGTTGAGAATATAATAAAATGAAAATAGAGAAACGGACGGAAAGATGTGAAGAGGAAAGAGAACGAAACAAATAAAAGGAAAGGAGAAATAGAGTGAGCCTTAGTATACTATAGGATACACGAGCCATACAGAAGTTGAATAAAATGACTGGAATCCTCCTGGGACATTAGAATGTCCGGATACATGAGAATGTGGTTTACTTTCTTGTTGCTTTTAAGAGTCTAGCTGCTGTTCAAAAGCTTTCATGCGGGAGAACGAGATTCGAACAAGGGGCTGCACATAAAGGACTACAAAGCCCTAGGATTCATCTGAGGCGCGACTATAACGATCTAGTTAATGTTAGTCCTTATGGCTATTAAACTAAACATGGTAAATACCAAAAATATATATGACAATATATGGGAATTTCTTATATATTCATTAATCTCCAAAGTGGAGTATATATAGGAGTTACAATTAGTATTACATATGTACTTCACCAGTGTGGAACAATAAACTACTATTTACACTTTAACTAATATATAACTCGCAACACTCCCCCTCAAGCTGGTGCAAAGATGTCACGCATGCCCAACTTGTCAAGCGAGTTGGAAAACCCACTATTAGACACAGCCTTAGTAAGAACATCAGCAAGTTGATCTTCAGATCTCACAAACGGAAACATAATAATTCCAGCATCCAATTTTTTCTTAATGAAATGTCGATCAATCTCCACATGTTTTGTTCGATCATGTTGCACTGGATTATGAGCAATCTCAATAGCAGCCTTGTTATCACAATGAAGTTTCATAGCGCCCTTGAGTTTAAACCCAAGATCTCTCAACAATTTTTTCAACCACAACAACTCACATACACCATGAGACATACCACGAAACTCAACTTTTGTACTTGACCTAGCCACCACTTTTTGTTTCTTGCTTCTCCAAGTAACTAAATTACCACCCACAAACGTAAAGTATCCAGATGTAGATCGCCGATCAGTGATAGAACTTGCCCAATCTGCATCTGTATACCCTTCGACATTCAAATGACCATTCTTGGAGAAAACCAAGCCTCTGCCAGGAGCCATCTTCAAGTACCTCAAAACACGGGTTATTGCATCCATATGAGCTTCACTAAGTGAGTGCATAAACTGACTTACCACACTAACTGCATAAGCAATGTCAGGGTGAGTGTGAGACAAATAAATTAATCTCCCCACAAGCCTCTAATACCGTTCCTTATGAGTAGGAACTTGATCTGGAAATAAGCCCAGACGATGATTCTGCTTAATCGGAGTATCAACAAGTTTGCAATCTAACATATTTGTTTCAGCTAACAAATCAAGAACATACTTCCGTTGAGACAGAAAAATACCATGCTTGGATCGTGCAACCTCGATTCCAAGAAAATACTTCAATTCACCCAATTCTTTCATCTCAAATTCAATAGCTAGGTACTTTTGCCATTTGTCGTTTTAGAAACAAAGTATGATCTGAATGACTCTGGATATACCCAAACTTCTTCATTGAACTTGCAAACCTCCCAAACCATGCTCTAGGAGATTGTTTCAAACCATACAAAGCCTTTCGTAACCTGCATACAACACCTTTTCTAGGAGATATTCTAATACCAGGTGGGAGATCCATATAAACTTCCTCCTTAAGATCACCATGAAGGAAAGCATTCTTAACATCAAACTACAACAGAGGCCAATCCTAGTTTGCTGCTAAGAACAGAAGAACACGCACAACATTAAGTTTGGCAATAGGAGCAAAAGTCTCTTGATAATCCACCCTATAGGTTTGAGTATAACCCTTAGCAACTAATTTGACTTTATACCGATCAATAGAACCATCTGCTTTGTGCTTCATAGTAAACACCCATCTACATCCAACGGCTTTCTTCCCATTTGGTAAAGGAACCAAATCCCAAGTAGAATTTTTCTCCAAAGCTTCCATCTCAACTTTCATGGCATTAACTTACTTTGGGTCAAACAAAGCATCTTGCAATTTTGTTGGAATTGATACACTAGATAGTTGACATATGTAAGATGCATACGGTTTGGACAAACGATGAGTAGACATATAATTCTTGATAGGATATTTGGCTTTGGCATGCATATCAGGCTCATATTGTACTTTAGGTTTTCCACGATTAGCTCGTGAAAGCAACTGATAAGTAGAAGAATCATCCGAATTTACCTCATGTATGCCACCATCTTGTACCAAACTGTTAGAAGAATCATCATTGGACGAACCATCATCAGGCAACTCGTTAGACATATCAGCAACAGGCAACCGGTCATCAGAAAGTAATTCATCAGACATACTAACAGGCAACTCGCTGGGCACATCTGATCTGTCGTTAGTAGAAATAGTTCTGGGAATGACAGGTGACCGATCACTATCTGTAGCCAACTGATCAGTATCACGCAATATAATAGGTTATGTTTCCAACTCTGCCTATAACACATCATCCATACCATCTCTTCGAATATGCACTTCACTCCCCTCTCCCCTTGAAGTGGAGAGTCGGAAGAAAGCTTCACAAAATATGAAACTTCCTCATGGAATGTGACATCCATGGTAATATAAGTTTTTTGAGTCGGAGGATGATAACACTTATAACCTTTTTTTATTGTTAGCATACCTAATAAAGATACATCGAAAAGCACATGCATCAAGTTTACTCCGCTGATGAGAATAGACATGGACATACGCAATACACCCAAACACTTTCGGAGGAAGTGATGCGAAATATATAAGCACACAAATTAAACCCTCTTTTTTTCAATTGTAGCAAAGTATGTAAGTAGGGATCGTTCTAGGCCGGGGATTAGGAGGCATTGCCAAATTACTTCAAAACTGACTCAAAACGTAAAAACAAAGTTTAAAACACTAAACTAGACTCAAAGAATGCAAAACTAAACTATAAAACACCAAAACAAAGCAAAAGATTCAAAACAGCAAATAAACACTCAAAACTGCCTTAAAAACACTTTCTGGGCAGTTTTGAACACAAACACAAAATTGGACGAAAATAGGTTTAAACTGGACTCAAGACACTTAAAGACACAAACTAAATTGATTTCTAACTAATCTAACACTTCAAAATAAATGGGGATTTGGTTTTGACGAAAATTGAAAACAAAAACAAAACTTGTAAATTGAACAGATTCTAAAACGAATTTGGTTGAATTGAAGGGATGGAAAACTAGCTAAGGGGTTCTTCTCCACACATGTCACACTTGCATACAAAACGATTTCTAATTGAAATTCAATAAACCATGAATACTCAACACTCCAAGTTAATTAGGTCCGCTTAAATTAACTTTCAGATTCCCTTATGTCAATGAATTGGACGTAAAAAGCGCATCGTAATCAAATTATTCCTCAAAAGTTCTCTATATGAAAGCGCATAATAAAGATACAATCAAAGATCATTACGTTCAATGGAAATCATAAGTATTGACGAGTCACTCATAACTATGAAAGCGCATGAAACTTATGCCAAGAATTTACTTAACACAATTGTGATCAACAACTTTTACTACTTGTGAATATAAGTTCATAACGATTAGGTGAAATTTCCTTATATTCTAGCATTAGATTTATGCATGACAATTAAGCGTGCACTCTCAACCAACACACACAAGTCAGTTTAATTCAAATAGATAAGCAAATTGAATCCACAACTTATGAAACGTAATTAGAAGTAATCAAATCATATAGCAAGCATAAACATGGTTTCGAATCCCCCCTAGCCAAGGGGGGTTTAGTTCCTCATACGCACAAAGCAAAGATAAATAAATTTAGACATTGAAATCCAACGAAAGAAAACACCTAGATACTCTAACTTGGACAGCAAGTGCATCCACGATTCCTCCTTCCTCCTTGTTGCGGCACAAGACTTGTGGACAGGTTCTTGGGGTTATGAATGGTGTAGAATGGATGGGGGATGTATGGTGGAGTTTAGGGTGGATGGGTTGTGCGGCTAGGGATGATTTTGGGCAGGAATTATGGAGAATGGTGGTGAAAAGTTACGGCCAAGAGGGGGGGATGATTTCTGGCTAAAATTCTGAATATGGAAGGGTGGTATATGCGGCATAGAGTGAAAACACATATATATAGGCACCACAAACCCTAGAGAAATCAGGTTAGGCAATGGGCTAGGGTTTAGGTGCGGCAAAGGGTGAAAATCCACAAGGAATTAGGGTTTTGGCCCACTTAGTTTTAGAAAGGGATTTGTATAACCCAAATCCACAAGGAAAGGGCCTAACAAGTCAGAATCCAAGAGGGATTGGGCTAGGAAGGTGTGGCCCAAGTCTAAGAGGGTAAGGATAGGTCATCTAAAAGCCCAAAGCCAAGAATAGAAACTCTAAAAAATGGAAACCTCCAAGAATAGAAACTTCCAACTTTAGAAACTTTGGTTTCCAATTCTGAATTCTTTGTTCTTCACTTTCATTTCTTCATTTCTTAAGCTCCTTTGACCTTCAAACTCGTCCATTCCTTGTGCTCCATAAGCATACACTCCATTCCAGCTCAATTTTGCTCTAAAATGCTCCATTTTGCACTTCTTTGCATACTTTGTCTCTAAAACCTGAAATTGCACGAAAATGACTTTAAACACTAAAATAACTAAAGAAAAACAACATAAATGCACAAGAACAAGCCCACTAAGTCGCATAAATATGCTCCTATCAAATTCCCCCACACTTAGCTTTTGCTAGTCCTCGAGCAAAACAAAGAAACAAAACAAAACAAAAACACAATCTAAACCTTCCAACATTTGCCTCAGGGATTTCCAATGCACATGACATGTTAAAAATCATCACTCCCACAGATTTTAGTCATCTTCACACTTAAGCACATACTTAATCATAGTCACCACTTACTAGTTCACATTTAACCATTTAAAACGATGTTTTGAATGTAGTAACATGCCTTAGAGAATTTGCTCAATTCCTTACTAGATATGCACTCAATTTTCACACTGATTTTCTAACTACACACCCTATACTAGTTATATGTGAGAAGATTGATGTAGACATAAAAACGAACGCTCACATATATATATAACAAAGAAAGCATTTTCAGGAGTTAATAAGCATTTATAGATGATCTCATGAATGTAATGCTACTACTTAGATTCGAGAACCAGGGACACCATATGCTCATACCAATTTTAAACTCCACAAATTGAAACACACAACACTCAGGATTAAAGTCAAGGGTTGTAACGGGGCTTAGGGTATTGGTTAACAACGAAAGGAGAGGGATAACAAACGTTCTTAAAGCAATAGCAAGCAAAACAATGAAATCGAAACTTAGAATTCACTTTAGAGCGCAGAAATCAACTTTTAAACACAAGGGAAGATTCATGCAAACCTAGGGTCGAATTCAATGTTTTGGACCCTTTCTTCAACAATCAATACTTAAGAACTCTTTTTTACATCTTTTCAACTCTTTTTTTTTTCATACTTTTCACACTTTTCTTTTCAACTTTTTTTTTTCTTTTCGTGCCTATGGCACACTAACTTACATGAGAAACACTTCCCCCACACTTGTTTTCTGCCATACATTAATCAAAAGGAATTCAATTTGAATCATGCTTTACTATGCTTCAAGAACTAGGGTATGGATGGTCCTATTCTAGGCTTGGTGAGGATAACATGGGTTAACAAAGAATGTAGGCTAATCAAGGCTCAATGGGGTTAAAACCTACAAAACATATGAACATGGGGGACACGGCAATTTGGCTTAAGTGGTGGTCACTACACAACTTCATCTTGAATATGTGTTATGCAATTCAATAACATGTTTTGAATGAAATAGGCATGAGTTCTAGTGTTTGGAACTAAATGATGAAACGCCTTCTAAGTAGTAACCAAGCAAAGAATAATGAGATCATGCAACGACTTTAGAAAACAAGAATGCACATATTTTAACTCTCCAAATAAACGTTTAGGCTCAAGTCTCACAAGGTTGTAGCATTAGTTTGAGTTCCTTCCTTCAAGCATGTTACAAAAACTGATTTTTCCTTTATGATTACATGTGAATTCATAAGTTATAACCACAACCAAGCATGAACCAAAGAGTAAATTAAACTTTCATCCATGTTTATAACTTTCTTTAACAGTCATGCAATTAAAAACCGAATCCTCATCATTGTGTTGGAAGGTACCCTAAGACACAAACAAACACACAAAAACAACTATTTTTGGGTTTTTCTAAACAAATTTTCAAATTTTTTCTAGGATTTTCGGATTTTTTATGTAAAACAAACTAACATGCATCCAAACAGCCTAAAAACACCTAAAAACAGCAAGGAACAACATTGGAAATTATGGGTGATACAACCCTACGAATTTGCATCAAAACACTTTGGTTACCCCCCCCCACACTTAAATCAAACATTGTCCTCAATGTTTCAAGCATAAACTAACACAAATAACAAATAAACAAACAAACAACAACTAAGCAAACTAAACATGGCAGAAACGAAATAACAACAAAGAGAAGGGTTTAGGAACGCAAATATGGAATTGGAGTGATTCCTTGGTCTTCCTTTGTTGAATGCATGGGTTGCCTCCCAAGAAGCGCTTTCTTTAACGTCGTGCAGCCGGACGATACTCCTTTGAGGCTTCATTAGACCCCACGGAATGCAGGGATGCTTCCTCTCCAACCTGCCCTACGAACCACTTCATGCTTTAGATCTTTGAATGGAAGGGGATAATGATCCTTCCTTATTTTTGTGCTTTGCTTCCCTAAATCAACATGAACTCTCCCACCACTTTGAATACACCTAGGTACCTGCACCAAACAAGGTAAAAACCTATTATTCGAAATGGGAATTGAAAGTGGAGAAGATGGCTTACCCATGTACGGCAAAGAAGTGGCAGCACAATGAACAGATGCACAAGGGGTGCTTTCAGCCAGATTTGGTGATTTCAAGGTTGGGGCCGTGCACCCCTTGTTGTTCACTCCAATTCCTTCCTCGATGGTGGTTCGAGGTACATTCTTCTTGATTAGTGTTGAACATTCCTGCCCTATATTTTCAATTACATTAATGGCACAACAAGAACGAACAACATTAGGAGTCTCAATAAATTCAGAAACTTTAAAACTAATCATGTCACCACCAAATGCCATAGTGACTTCTCCTTTGGCCACATCAATCTTGGTTTGAGCCGTTTTCATGAAAGGTCGTCCAAGTAAGAGTGGTGATGGTGGAGAATGGCCTGAATCCTCCATATTGAGCATGTAGAAATCTGCAGGGAAAATCAAGTGGTCTACCTGCACCAAAACATCTTTCCAAAACTCCTTTTGGATAGGCATTAGATCGATCGGCCAATTGAATAATCACACCATCATTTTTCAACTCGCCCAAGTTCATAGATGCATAAATGGAATAAGGCATGACATTTATAGATGCACCTAAGTCTAACATGGCAGAATCAAAACAAGTATTACCAATTACACAAGGAATAGTAAAACTATCGGGATCCTTGCATTTAGGTGGCAGCTTTCTTTGCAACATGGCAGAGACATTCTCGCTTACATGTACCACTTCTTTCTCCCAAAAACGTTTCTTTGTTGTACAAAGCTTCTTCAAAAACTTGGCATACTTTGGGATTTGCTTTATAGCATCAAGGAGAGGGATATTGACATGCACCTTTCTAAACGTCTCCAGAACATCTTTTTCCTCCTCTTCATTCTTGGCTTGCAAAAATCTGCTAGGAAACGGTACATTTGGAGGAATAACATTAGAACTAATTGGAATTGGACCTTTCTTACCTGATTTGGACGGATTGGGGTGTGGAGAGGGTGTAGGGGGTTGCGGCAAGGATTGCTCAATCTTTGTCGTGGCCTTGGCATGATCCTCCTCTTCAATTTGCAACTTCTTATCCTCCTTGGGGGCATATTTAGATGGTTATGGGTCAGTTCCTACTTCTTTCCCACTCCTTAGCATGATGGCCTTGGCAGTTTCGAATCCTCCCCTTGGATTGACAACGGTTGAACTTGGCAACTTGCCTTGCTCTTGGAATTGGCCCACAAACTTCGCAATCTGCCCTACTTGCTTCTCCAACTCGTCCACCCTCTTGTCCTTAATTTGCATACTCTGCACCATAGAAGTTAGTAATTGAAAAATCTAATCATTATCAATAGAAGAACCTGATTTTTGGGCGGGTTGTGCTTGGGGTTGATTTGGTTCAAACGGCCTTTGATAGAAACCCGGGGGTTGTTGCCTAAATGTGCTTTGTTGTTGGCCTTGTTAGGGTTCTCGCCATTTGAAATTTGGATGATCACGCCAACCGGGATTGTAAGTATTAGAAAATGGGTCATTCCTCGGTTGGTATTGCTGCCCAAAGCCCACGACATTGAGTGTTTCCCACCCTCCATTCTCAATCAATTGTGGGCACTTGTCCGTGAGATGTCCTTGCATGGAGCACACGCCACAAGCACTCACATTTTGCACTTTTGGTCCTTCCACAACCTGAGAAAGAAGAGTAGTAAGGTTAGCCATTTGATTTTGAAGTTCGGAGATGGCACTTACCTCATTCACTTGGTGTTGCCGTGGGGTGCTCCTTTGTTTAACACCTTCGTACTGTTGAGCATTCAATGCTCGATTAACAATCAATGTCTTTGCAGCCGTGGGGGTCTTGTCCACCAAAGCTCCTCCCACCGAGGCATCTAGCATTTGACGTTCGATTGGTAGAAGCCCCTCGTAGAAGTATTGTAGAAGAAGCTCCTCCTTCATTTGATGTTGTGGACAAGAAGCAACAAGAGATTTAAAACGTTCATAATACGTAGGAAAAGAATCACCTTCATCTTGTTGAATTCCACTTATCCTTTTTCGTAGGAGAATGACTCGAGAAGTTGGGAAAAACTTCTCCAAGAAAGCCCGTTTCATGCTCTCCCAAGATGTGACCGTTCCGGGAGCTAATTCATACAACCAATCTTTCGCCTTTTCCATGAGAGAAAAGGGAAAGGCCTTCATCTTCAATATGCTCCCGTCAACATTGATTGGAGTCATGCTTGAACACACCACCTCGAACTCTTTCAAGTGCTTGTTAGGATCCTCCATGGACAACCCATGGTACTTCGGAATGTGATGTAGCATACTTGACTTCAACTCGAATTCCTCGGTCTTTCCTTGGGCGGCCGCGGGATATTGAATACATAGAGGTGCGGCATTGTCCAATTCCGAAGCCGAAAGCTCCTTAATTGTACGATTGTCTTGTGCCATGGCTTCCTCTACTTCACCCACTCTTGCCGTGGGTTCCTCTTCCTCAAACTCAACTTCGGCTTCTGAGTTTGAACTTGATTCACTAGGTTATGGATTCTTCCTCTTTCGTCTTAACTCTCGCTCAAAATCGTCGTCAAAGTCCAAGATGTGTTCACGAATCGGATGAGAACTCCGAGTCATAAACTAGTACCTAAACCAAGAAACAAAACAAGGTCAGAATCTGGAACAAATTAAAACAAACTGAAATAAAACAATCCAAGGGATTAGCAATGTTGCTAATCCCCGGCAACGACGCCAAAAATTTGATGCGAAATATATAAGCACACAAATTAAACCCTATTTTTATCAATTGTAGCAAAGTATGTAAGTAGGGATCGTTCTAGGCCGGGGATTAGGAGGGATTGCCAAATCACTTGAAAACTGACTCAAAACGTAAAAACAAAGTTTAAAACACTAAACTAGACTCAAAGAATGCAAAACTAAACTATAAAACACCAAACAAAGCAAAAGACTCAAAACAGCAAATAAACACTCAAAACTGCCTTAAAAACACTTTCTGGGCAGTTTTGAACACAAACACAAAATTGGACGAAAATAGGTTTAAACTTGACTCAAGACACTTAAAGACACAAACTAAATTGATTTCTAACTAATCTAACACTTCAAAATAAATGGGGATTTGGTTTTGACGAAAATTGAAAACAAAAACAAAACTTGTAAATTGAACAGATTCTAAAATGAATTTGGTTGAATTGAAGGGATGGAAAACTAGCTAAGGGGTTCTTCTCAACACATGTCACACTTGCATACAAAACGATTTCTAATTGCAATTCAATAAACCATGAATACTCAACACTCCAAGTTAATTAGGTCCGCTTAAATTAACTTTCAGATTCCCTTATGTCAATGAATTGGACGGAAAAAGCGCATCACAATCAAATTATTCCTCAAAAGTTCTCTATATGAAAGCGCATAATAAAGATACAATCAAAGATCATTACGTTCAATGGAAATCATAAGTATTGACGAGGCACTCGTAACTATGAAAGCGCATGAAACTTATGCCAAGAATTTACTTAACACAATTGTGATCAACAACTTTTACTACTTGTGAATATAAGTTCATAACGATTAGGTGAAATTTCCTTATATTCTAGCATTAGATTTATGCATGACAATTAAACGTGCACTCTCAACCAACACACACAAGTCAGTTTAATTCAAATAGATAAGCAAATTGAATCCACAACTTATGAAACGCAATTAAAAGTAATCAAATCATATAGCAAGCATAAACATGGTTTCGAATCCCCCCCTAGCCAAGGGGGGGTTTAGTTCCTCATACGCACAAAGCAAAGATAAATAAATTTAGACATTGAAATCCAAAGAAAGAAAACACCTAGATACTCCAACTTGGACAGCAAGTGCATCCACGATTCCTCCTTCCTCCTTGTTGCGGCACAAGACTTGTGGACAGGTTCTTGGGGTTATGAATGGTGTAGAATGGATGGGGGATGTATGGTGGTGTTTAGGGTGGATGGGTGGTGCGGCTAGGGATGATTTTGGGCAGGAATTATGGAGAATGGTGGTGAAAAATTGCGGCCAAGAGGGGGGGATGATTTCTGGCGAAAATTCTGAATATGGAAGGGTGGTATATGCGGCATAGAGTGAAAACACATATATATAGGCACCACAAACCCTAGAGAAATCAGGTTAGGCAATGGGCTAGGGTTTAGGTGCGGCAAAGGGTGAAAATCCACAAGGAATTAGGGTTTTGGCCCACTTAGTTTTAGAAAGGGATTTGTATAACCCAAATCCACAAGGAAAGGGCCTAACAAGTCAGAATCTAAGAGGGATTGGGCTAGGAAGGTGCAGCCCAAGTCTAAGAGGGTAAGGATAGGTCATCTAAAAGCCCAAAGCCAAGAATAGAAACTCTAAAAAATGGAAACCTCCAAGAATAGAAACTTCCAACTTTAGAAACTTTGGTTTCCAATTCTGAATTCTTTGTTCTTCACTTTCATTTCTTCATTTCTTAATCTCCTTTGACCTTCAAACTCGTCCATTCTTTGTGCTCCATAAGCATACACTCCATTCCAGCTCAATTTTGCTCTAAAATGCTCCATTTTGCACTTCTTTGCATACTTTGTCTCTAAAACCTGAAATTGCACGAAAATGACTTTAAACACTAAAATAACTAAAGAAAAACAACATAAATGCACAAGAACAAGCCCACTAAGTCGCATAAATATGCTCCTATCAGGATGCTTTGATACGGAAACAAGAGAAACATGTTTTTGTAGCACATCAAGTAGTGTCCGAAAATCAAGAACTCTACTTGGAACACGATTAATCAAATACACAGCAGCCAAAACAGCATGACCCCACAAATGATTAGGAACACATTTATCCAACATCAAGGAGCGAGCAACCTCCATTATTTGACGATTCTTCCGTTCGGACACACCATTTTGTTGGGGTGTAAACGGAGTAGTCGTCTGGTGAATAATACCATGATCTCAAAAAAAAAAGTAACAAACCAACGGAATCCATTAGAAGTAACTTATGCCGGACCCCACACATCAGAATGTATCAAATCAAATGGCAAAGTAGCTTTAGAATCACTTACGGGAAAGAAAGCACGATGACTCTTAGCCATGACACATGTTTCACACTTGAACTCTGAATCACTACAAGTGCGAAACAAAGAAGGAAATAGATGTTTCATATAACTGAATGATGGATGTCCCAATCGTCGATGCCACAACCAAATTTGATGTCTGTCATCCACTTTAGCACTTAAAACTTGATGATTATTTGAACCGGAAACAACAGTATCCTCCATAGTCAAAATGTACAAAACCCCCTATTCTTTTACCACGACCAATTATCTTCTGAGTTTGAATATCTTGAAAATAACGATACGTAGGGTAGAAGTGAGCAGAACAATATAAGGTATCAAGAAGTTTTCCTACCGACAAAAAATTGCACTTAACATCAGGAACAAGTAAAGCACGGACCAGTGATAAGGTTGGAGTCAGAGAGATAATACCTTCACCCTTCACTGGGGAAGGTGCTCCATTTGCACTAGTAATATACGGATCACGAACATAATCACATAACTCATCAAACACTCTAAGGTCACTAGTCACATGATCAGTGGCCCCAGTATCAATTATCCATTTATTTGTTCCACCAAGATGCATAACAACACTATGATTATATTGAGCCATTGAACAAAATCACGAACAATAAAGGCACAAAAGATACACACCGGAATGAAAACAATTTACCAGACTGTAGCAATCACTGTTCATGGTACTATAGCAGAGCACTATTTACGATACTATAGAGGATCACTGTTCATGCATTGTAGCAAACGATGTACTGTAGCACGACACTATTCACTTTTTGTTTTTTTGTTTTTTTTTTTTTTTTCAACAAAGGAAATCACGAAAAATGTGGGCACAAAATTAAAGCACATAGGTCACCAAGAGCGAACTGCTCTGATGCCATATTAAATTAAACATTGTAAATACCAAAAATATATATGATACTATATGAAAATTTCTTATATGTTCATTAATCTCCAAAGTGGAGTATATATAGGAGTTACAATTGGTATTACATATGCAGTTTACCAATGTAGGACAATAAACTACTATTTACACTTTAACTAATATATAACTCACAACAATAACGTCATTTGAGTATGAATACGCCTCACTTGAGTACAAACTAATAGTGACTATATCTAGTAAATATTTCGGAGGTGTATATTCATAACCCTCTTCATATTATTACTGACTTATTTATGTAAATAGTGTTGAATTAAAACCCAGATCACAAGTGTTGTACATTTGAGTAATTGCCATGTACTAAAAGCCAGCAGAAAAGAACGATCATTGCGTGGATGAGAGCATTGTTCATCAACAGTGAAATGGCATATGTACCCCTCATTTGCTCCTCAGCTTTCAGGTTCCTTTCTTTGTTACACGTTGAAATTACGTGTATGCCCCTATTCTATTTGTGATGCCCAAGCTACCCGTTGTTTTTCTTCTTTTGCACAGCGTTCCCACGAGTTCTCCAAATTTCCTTTGGTTTCCATTTGCTTTACTTTTCTCAACCCTTATTTTCTTTGTTTGCTTTCATTTCTCAGCCTCTATTTTCTCTGTTTGTTTCATTGCCCATTCCAGATCCTTTTTTTCTCTGTTTGCTTCTACTAGTCTGCCTCCATTTCATATTTTTTTGGTTGTTTTCACGAAAGCGCCGTGTGCTGTCTATTCCGTTCCGATTTGTAGAAGATTATTGAAGGTAAGTTAGTTTAAAGCAATTCGAAAGTTTGAGATATTTTAAATTTCTTCTAATTCCTGCAAAAACCATATATAATAGTATGATTGTGTTTTGATTTTTTTTTTTTTAATTCAGATGATGATGTTCAGTTTTTTGGTTTGATTTAAAGAAATTTCTTACACAGAAAAATTAGGGTTTTCTGATTAGTGTTTTGGGTTGTACATCTGGGTGTTTCTTACACAGAAAAGTTAGGCTCTTCTAAAGTTAGTTAATCCCTAATTCGAGTCCTAATTCAAAAACAAGATACCCTTAGTCCTTAAACTTCCTCCAAATGCCCAGTCTGCAGTAGTTGCACCAAAAATTCCAACTCTTTAAATTAGTAGAATAATATGGAAGGCATGACAGAACCTGCACAGAGCATTACCATATGGCTGAAAGGAGAGTCGAGAGAGAGGTGAGTGAAAGGAGATGGGAGAGAGAGGTGAAATAGCATAAATGGAAATATGGTTGGCGGCTAGGGTTAAATAAAAATGTTTGTATGAGTAACTAATAATTAGTAAGAATATAAATGCATTTCTATGTTGTGATATCAAAATTTGAGATTTGGCTCATTGGTGAAGGTCCTTGATTCTCCAAGGGGGATCATGGGATCGAGTCTTTGTAGAATGTCAGGTCGGTTCGGGTAAAAACCGAAATTCACAAGGTTAAGGTTCTCTGGTTAGTTTTTTGGGGTTGTCATGTGGGTGGTTTTTTTTTTATATTTCAAATTTGTGGCTTTTGTCATTTGAGATTTATAGATGAATTGAAATTTAGTTATTCTGATTTCATCTCTCATTGGGATCCTAACACTCCCTCATCATTAAAAATCCTTTATGCGTGCTATGCTTCTCCAAGAACGGTTGCAAATCCACAGGCCATCAAAGTATCTTATTTAATTATTTATTGTACATGTGTATATTGCGTTATACATGTGTGAGTGTGAATTTGGCTTTCTCTGGGTTGATTTAATTAATGAGGTTTATTTTTGTTTTAAATTATTTCGGTTCCTGTTAAACTAATCAAACGTTAGAAGAGTGGAACCAGTGGTGTTTGAAAGAGGTTGGTTTTTCAATATTTTCATTTATACCATTTTAGTTGTTTGAATGGGGAAAGAAGTGTTGGAATCTAAAGGTCTTCGCCTAAGCCGATCAAAGACAGAATATATGGAGTGCAAGTTCAGTGCAAATGGAGGCCAAAACGAGTTAGGGGTGAGGATCGGTGATCAAGAAATACCAAAGAGCGATCGTTTTCGTTACCTAGGATCTATCTTGCAAAAGAACGGAGAATTAGATGGAGATCTCAACCATAGAATACAAGCTGGATGGATGAAGTGGAAGAGTGCATCCGGCGTGTTGTGTGACCGCCGTATGCCACTGAAGCTCAAGGGAAAATTTTATAGGACGGCAATAAGGCCGGCGATGCTGTATGGCACAGAATGTTGGGCGGTGAAGCATCAACACGTACACAAAATGGGTGTAGCGGAGATGAGGATGCTTCGTTGGATGTGTGGGCACACGAGAAAGGATAAGATTAGGAATGAGGATATCCGGGGTAAAGTAGGAGTAGCCGAAATTGAAGGAAAGATGAGAGAAAATCGGTTACGGTGGTTTGGACATGTGCAAAGAAGGCCTACTGACGCTCCGATTAGAAGATGCGACTATGGGACAGAGGTTCAGGGCCGAAGGGGTAGAGGAAGACCTAAGAAAACTTTGGAAGAGACTCTAAGAAAAGACTTAGAGTACTTGGATCTAATGAAGGACATGACACAGGACCGAGCACAATGGCGTTCTAAGATTCATGTAGCCGATCCCACTCAGTGACTTGGATTTTCCAAGTCTCCAACCGAGAAGTTTTCCTCACTCAGGAAATTAAGGGAACACTACCTCAACCTACATGCTCCACTCACAAAGCTCCAACAAAAGAAAATTCAAAGAACTTAGAGAAGAAGGCTTTGGTGTATTTAACACAATACGTTGAAATGAAGGAAAGCTTATTTATTGATATCCCCGATAAGCTACAAATATGTACATATACATGAGTCAAAATAAACAAACAAGAGAGAGCCTTCACAAAGGTTGCTTAGGAGAAGTCGCAGCAGTCGGTAGAGCCCCAGAAAGAGAAGGCACCGGAGGGGGATCATTCGGAGCCTCAGTACTGGACAGAACCCTAGAAGGAGGAGGCATCAGAGGTTGATCATTTGGAGCTTCATTACGCGGTACAGCCCCAGAAGACGAAGGCAATAAATGCCTTTGGAACAAACCCACAAATCTCTGATGATCAAGTAAAACCTGACCATCAGATTCCTTCATCTGGTCCAGCTTCCTCTTCATGTTTGTAGCATAGTCATGTGCGAGACGGTGCAACTGTTTATTCTCATGCTTGAGCCCTCTAATCTCCTGTTTGAGACTCATCACTTCAGCCGCCAATGATTCAACTTGGCGGGTTCGAGCAAATAGGCGTTGGGCCATATTAGACACAGAACCTGCACACTGAACACTGAGAGCCAGAGAATCCTTAACAGCTAACTCATCAGATCGTTTGGAAAGTAGTCTGTTATCTTTGGGAGTGAGAAGGTTCCTGGCCACCACCGCAGCGGTCATATCATTCTTCATAACGGAATCCCCAACGGTAAGAGGACCAGTAGGGGAGACGAAGGATGGGCGCCATATGTTGTCTGGAGAAGGCGGGGCTGCCTCTTCAACAAGGTTCAAGTCAAAACGACGGTCGGAGGGGCCAGACATTTTCAAAGGTGTTGAAGAGAGAAGAGGTCAAACAAATCAAGATCTTAGAAGTGTAAGAATGGAGCTTCTACTGGTGGAGATTCAAGTGTGCTTTGGAACTTAATGCCAGCCCCTATAAAAATCTGCACTCGACGGAGCTTCAGAAATCGAAGAGGCGCCTGCTCAGAAATCGAAGAGGCGTTTGCTTTCTCAAAAGCTGGGCTGCTCAGAGACCACGAGGGTCGATCTCAGAAATCGAAGAGGCGTCTGCTTTCTCAAAAGTTGGGCTGCTCAAAGACCACGAAGGCCGATCTCAGAAATCGAAGAGGCGCTTGCTTTCTCAAAAGTTGGGCTGCTCAGAGACCACGAGGGCCGATCTCAGAAATCGAAGAGGCACCTACTTTTCCAGCCTTGGCAGCACCTGTCACACGCACACTCAGCTTTGCGGAAATTATGGGCATTCTGTCGAAGACTTCTGGTGAAGTAGAAAGCACATGAGTCTTACTGTTCAATCACCCACTTCCCACACGCAATAGTAGCTCATGTGTATCACAGATAACTTTGCCAAAGTTCTCTGCCAAAGTTGAGCACGTGAAGCTTGCAGCTTCCACTACATCGCTCTGACCAAGACGGGTAAAAGAATAGCAAAGAAACAGCACTAACAAAGTTTAGACACATAAATTTTGAAGGTCTAGCTACCCCATATTATTACCCACAAGGGTAAAGGAACAGTATCACTGCTGGATAATTGGAAAGTCCCTGTGTGTCAACCTCTGTGCTTCGTGGCAAGGTAGACTAGCAAACATGCCCAACCTTTACTCACATTCGAGAAAACACTCCCAACAAGATTGCTTGCTCCAAAATCGAAGAGGCACCGTCCTCCGAATCTCGAGAGCCAGACTCCCAACATGACTACTTTCTCAAAAATCGAAGAGAGGGTAAAGGAACATTACCATTGCTGGATAATTGGAAAGTCCCTGTGTGTCAACCTCTGTGCTTCGTGGCAAGGTAGACTAGCAAACATGCCCAACCTTTACTCACATTCGAGAAAACACTCCCAACAAGATTGCTTGCTCCAAAATCGAAGAGGCACCGCCCTCCGAATCTCGAGAGCCAGACTCCCAACATGATTACCTTCTCAAAAATCGAAGAGACACCGCTCTCCGAATCTCGAGAGCCAGACCCCCAGCAGGATTGCTTTCTCAAAAATCGAAGAGACATCGTTCTCCGAATCTCGAGAGCCAGATCCCTGATAGGATTGCTTGTTCGAAAACCGAAGAGGCAACACTTTCCCAACTACAAGAGCCGGATCTCCTTGGATAAAGCTGTCTGTAATCTTCACACGCAACATCAGCTTTCCACATACCACAGACCACTTTTTCAAAGTGCTCTGACAGGGTAAAGGAATAGCATTACTACTTGTTGTTAAGGAGACTCCTATATATGTTAACCTCCATCCCCAACGGACAGACAGACCTGCAAAAATGCTCAACCCTTCCTCATATATGAGAGGGCACTCTCAACGAAGCCTTTCGAAATATTCAGCTTTCTTTCCCCCCGATAATACCTCTGCAAACAAGTTATACTAGAGCAAGAATATCTCATATCATCAGGGTTAAAAGCAAGAGTATCCCATATCATGCTTTTTCCCTGTCTTTTCCTTTGGCCTTGTTCTTACCTGCAAGACAAGGAGAAAGAGAGCAATCAGTCAGCACTTGGAATCAAGCTTCCAGCCAGGAACTGACTGCCTGGAACTTACTTACCTGGCATTGCTCTCGAGTACTCATCTTCAACATCTTATGCTTCCAGGGAAGATACCGCATCTGCCTGAGGAACAGATAGGGCAAGTGAGAAGGATACAAGGAAGCATGTGGAGACAAGCGTAACAGCACACGTGCCGATACATCCATTACTCTGTCAAAGCAAAAGTATCCCATATCAGTAGGGTCGAACGTACTCTAGATTTGATGGACTTGTTTTGACCCTCAAATTCTTCAGTCGGCCTTATACTCTGGAGGAAACCAGAAAACCCTCCAGCTCAGTTCAAGAATAAGCCTGTGGAAAGTTACTTCTTCAAAAGCAAAAGTATCCCATATCATCTCTTCTCATTTTTCTTCTCTTTATCCTTCATGCTGCCTGCAAGATAGGGAGAATGTGAACAATCAGCCGGAGCTCTGATTGCTTACCTTGTCTGTCACCTCTTTCAGCAAATCCCCTAGCTCGGCAACTTGAGGGACTCCTACTACATGGTTTGTATCGCGCTTGACCAAGCCTGAAACTACAAGTAAGCTTCAAGTGAAATTGATACATTACCTTGTGCATCTCCACCAGTTAAAGATACCACCCCTGGATGGAGGAAGAGTACTTCCAGAGAAGATGCCACATCTACCTGTGAAACAGATAAGGCAAGTCAAGACGATACCACATTCCGATACTTAGAAGTTTCGTGATTACGAGATCATTCTCCCACAATATTTCCTAATGTCATTTGTACTAAATCATTCACCTGTACTCACTAAAGGAAAGCTTGAACCTATGTACTTGTGTAAACCCTTCACAATTAATGAGAACTCCTCTATTCCGTGGACGTAGCCAATCTGGGTGAACCACGTACATCTTGTGTTTGCTTTCCTATCTATATCCATTTATATACTTATCCACACTAATGATCGGAGCAATCTAGCGAAGATCACAAAAAGCGACCGTTTTCGCTACCTAGGATATATCGTGCAAGAGAACGGAGAATTAGAGAGATCTCAACCATAGAATAGAAGTTGGATAGATGAAGTGTAAGAGTGCATCCGGCGGGTTGTGTAACCGTCGTAGGCCACTGAAGCTCAAGGGAAAATTTTATAGGACGGCAATAAGGCCAGCGATGTTGTATGGCACAGAATGTTGGGCGGTGAAGCATCAACACGTACACAAAATGGGTGTGGCGGAGACGAGGATGCTTCGTGGGATGTGTGGGCACACAAGAAATGATAAGATTGGAAATGAGGATATTCGAGGTAAAGTAGGAGTGGCCGAAATTGAAGGAAAGATGAGAGAAAATCGGTTCCGGTGATTTGGACATGTGCAAAGAAGGCCTACTGACGCTCCGGTTCGAAGATGTGACTACGGGACAGAGGTTCAGGGCCAAAGGGGTAGAGGAAGACCTAGGAAAACTTTGGAAGAGACTCTAAGAAAAGACTTAGAGTACTTGGTTCTAACGGAGGACATGACACAAAACCGAGCGCAATGGCGTTCTAGGATTCATATAGCCGACCCCACTTAGTGGGAAAAGGCTTTGTTGTTGTTGTTTTGCTGCAAGAAAATTAGCCTAGAAATAAAATTAAATACAAACACTTACATTTATTTAGGGTTTTGAGTTCATCTTTAGTTTAAGTACATTGTGGTTGTGAATGTGATTTAATGCATTGTGATCTTTATTTAATTTTGATTTTGTATATTTTAAGTGGTTTGGATTTTGAAGAGTGGGAAAAAGGTTTACAGGTTTTAGAGGAAATGTGGATAATTTAACAGGTGTTTGGAAATGGAGGAATGAATATGGAGGGTGGGAACCAAGTGATAGCAGGAAGCAAAGTAGAAGGGATTGTAAACCGAGGATATCTGTGTGTTGGGTATGTTTTTGTTTTGGGTTGAAAACTCGCTAAGTGATTTAATTCTTTTGGTAAAGTTTTTCTTTTGGCGCAACATAATACAGCTGCCCATGTGTAGATATTAGGAACTGTTTTTTCTTGGTTCTTGAGTAAATTGTTTCTTATATGGTTATCTAATGTTTTCTTTTTCTTAATTGATGAAAGGGAGGTGGAAAATAGAAGGTTTTATCATTTATTAAGAAAATAGAAGAGGAGCAATGTCAATAACTTATTATCCATTATATTATACTTAGCACAGTAAAAAGGTCGTACCCAGTGCACAAGGCTCCCGCTTTACGCAGGGTCTAGGAGAGGTGAATGTCGGCTAACCTTACCCCCATTTATGGAGAGGCTGCTCCCAAGTCTCGAACCCGAGACCTACCGCTCATGGGCGAAGGCACTTGCCATCGCACCACAGTAATGTAAGTAATTGAGAATCAACATACCCTTTGAATTTTTTTAACTCACCAATTTATTTACATAAAAAGATATGTTTTATATATTGTTGTAGTGAACCTATAAATTCTGTATTGTTCTTGGTCTGGATTGTTTGGTTTTATTGCATCTGTTAAAATGTGGTTTAAATGACTTTTTTGTTGTTGTGGCATAGCAACTTATGCAAGTAATGTGCCTATTTCATATTTCTGTGCTATTGAAAAAGAAGTATATCTATTTATCTTTAGACGTGTACTGTAGTTTCGCAAATTTGAAATGTTTGAGGATTTAATTTTTCTAATTGTTTTTGTATAAATTTTTTGTTCAATTTTGGCTTCTAAGTTTTGAGTTTTGTATTCTACTTTGTTTGTCGTTTGGGAATTGAAATATGTATTTATGTAGACTGAATTTTTATTTTTTGGGTTTTTTTCTTAATGTTTACATATTACAGGGCAAGAATAGATTTTCAAATTATCAAGCATCAGCAGCTTAACAAATCTTCAAATCGTCTAAGTAAAAAAAAAAAGGGCTCATTTTAATGCTTTGTATATAGTATTTACGAGAGGAGATGTTTTCAGGTTTCATGTGTTAGGTATGCTAAATTTTATCAATACTATAAATAGAACTTGTCTATTATGTTATTTTATTAATTTTATTTTTTTTGCGGTCGTAACAGGAACGTGGTGAAATGGATATGAATAACATCTTTTCTATTTTTAAATTCTTGATAAAGTTGTTTGCTAGAGTAGTTGTGTTTATTTCATTGTAGAAATCTTATTTAATGTAATTTTCATTTTTCATATAATTTTTCCTGTTTTGAACATTTGCTTTTGTCTATACATTTGATTCAAGTGTTATTTTGTATTTTTAACGGTTTCAGCTGATTCGTGTTTCTGTTTGGATCAGGACAATTTAATTTAAACAACCGTTGCTGGCAGTGTATTGCCACAGTGCAGTGTTGGTTGGCTTTTGTATCAATTTGGCTTTACTGACTCGGCAAGAAGACTTTTTTTAAGCATCAAGTTTAGTTTATCTTTCGTTACAAATTTTCTTTACTGGTAGGGATGCATGTGTTCTATCCTCTGTGTGTTGAATGAGTATGTTAAAAAAAGTACACTTTTGAAGCTTAGTGTGAAAATTTATAAACTGAATTTAGATTTGGGAAACGCATGATTATATTTAGGAAAGAAGACAAAAGCTTAGACCTATTTTAAATTTTTTAATATGTGTTTTAAGAGTTTAGGAAGAAAACGTGTTTATTAACTAATGGTTTGATGTTTAGGCTAATCTTTTTTAATACATGTAAAATATTGTTTTTAATCATTATTATATGCTTGATGTACATTTTCTTTTCAAATATCTATTAAGGTTTTAAAAGACGTTATCCACTAGTCGGGCGATGGGTTGGAGCCTAGCGCCTAGACGGACTAGACAAATTTAGTTAATTTAGTATTATATATTGTGTAAATAAGTGCCTATTTATACTTAAAAAACACATAATTGCATTGTGATACATCAATTGTAAACTAAAATGACATATAAACTATAAAGTATTAGAACGTATTTAAAACATGGGGATCAAACAAGCATATAATGAGTGTCATCTAAGTATTTAAAAAGTCTGTTACATTTTATTGACAAAATAAAATGCAAAATGAAAGTTATCGGTTTTATGTCTAAATAAGAGTGATGACCTAGGCGGGTGCCTGGGTGGGTTTAGTCGGACTAGACAGGTGTCTAAATGGGCTAGGCAGACGCCTAAGAGGGTGTAAGTGCACTTTCTTAATTTTCAAATACTTAAGGACTAATCGGAGCAGTGGATAGCCGCCTAGCGCTTTTTAGATCAGCGTCTATTATATTTTTGTTAATACCCTTTTTTTTGGGCAATCTGGTTTGTAGCTGTTTGTTTTTAAGTTGCTATAACAATTTGTTTTTCATCATGCCAAAAAGACGTATAAATGTCATAACAAATGATTCTATACAACAAGAAAAAGACTTTGTTCACAACAAATATGATGTTCCGTGTGAATATGACCATCAGTCCAAAAGAGTGTCCAGAATAATTATATGGAAAATTGTATATTCCCATATGTATATTCCCATCTCCAATTAGCACGAGGTCTTTTGGGAGTTCACTGGCTTCGAGTTCCATCGGAACTCCGAAGTTAAGCGAGTTCGCACGAGAGCTATCCCATGATGGGTGACCCATTGGGAAGTTCTCGTGTGAGTTCCCAGAAACAAAACCATGAGGGAGTGGTTGGGGCCTAAAGCGGACAATATCGTGCTACGGTGAAGTCGAGCCTGAGATGTGGTTGGAGCCTGGGCCGGGATGTGACAGGATGAGACACCTATACTCATAAATATTGTTTTGAAGTATTGGATAAATCACTTTTAGACATTTTATCAAATACTTTAGATAACAATGCTCCATTTGGTGGTAAAACTCTTTTATTAGGTGGAGATTTTCGACAAATATTACATGTTATTCCTGGAGGAAGTAAAGAAGATATAATAAATGCTTTGTTGAATAGCTTTTATTTGTGGTCGCATTTCAAAAAATTTCATTTGAAAGGAAATGTGAGATTGTCAAAAAAGGGATTGAGCATTGAAAAATAAAAATAAAAATAAGTTCCTTTGCTAATTGGTAGGTGATGGACAAATGAATAACACAAACAATATGGATATTTCAAATGATAGAGATACATCTTTGATTGAAATACCTCAATATTTAATAATCAATTCTTCTACAAATCCTATACATTCAATCTTTTTTGCAACTTACTCCAATGTTGAACTTTTTGACAATTTTGTGTAATTAAGAAAACAAGCTATTATAACACCTCGAAATACAACTGTTTCAGATGTGAATAATTATATAATTAATTTATCACCTGGAGAGCATTAGTTGTTTTTAAGTTATGATTCTTTATGCTCTTCAAATGCAAATATTGAAAACCTTGAAATAATGTGTCATACTGAATTTTTAAACAAGCTTGACTTCAATGGTTTACCTGCACATAATTTGGTTTTAAAAATAGGAATGGCCATTATGCTACTATGAAATTTAAATCAATCTTTAAGTTTATGTAATGGAACTAAATTAGTTATTACTCAATTATTTAATAGAATTATTGATGCTAAATTTCTCGTTGGAAGCAATATTGGTCACAAAGTTTTCATACCAAGAATCAGTCTTATAGCAACAAAGAGCAAGTAACCTTTCATTTTAAAAGACGCCAATTTCTAGTTAGACTAGGTTATGCAATGACAATTAATAAAAGCCAAGGTCAATCTCTGAAACAAGTTGGTTTATATCTTCCAGGACCTGTTTTTACACATGGTCAGTTGTATGTTGCATTGTCTAGATTGACATCAAGAGAGGGTTTAAATTTTTTGATAGAAAATGGAGAAACAATGCTAAGAACTATACTGTAAATATTGGGCTTAAAGATGTCTTACAAAATATGCAAGAAAGTTCTTAATTTTATTAAATCATGCTTACACATTTATTCATTTATTAAAAATAAATGAAATCCTATATTTATCAAGCAAAAACAAAATTGTTTCACATGGCTCTTAAAATCAAGTTTAAAGAAGCTAACAAATGTGTTTCTATTTGTATTCTGGTTTTATAAACTCTTAACTCTTTTCTATTTTCCTATGTAGGTTTATTTCAACTACTTCAGTCTTATTTACATCTCATAAAAGTATACCAGAAACAAAAGAACACCATGTTCAGTTTTAATTTGCTACCAGCACAGTTGCAATTTCAAGTAATTTACTTTTTTGTCTATATTATGTTGTCAGTTATTGATAAAATGTTAAACAACTTACAGATTTGACTTTAATTTTACATGTTCGTGGTTTTTAACATTTTACTCGAACTGTGCAGCATCTTAAAAAAGACTAGGTGATTAGACTAATTATCTTACAAGTTTATCAAATGTATGACAAAAAAGGAGTTTAGCTTGAAAAATTGCACACATGTATTATTCAAAATTACCAAACAATATAGTCTTCAAGTTTTAATTTTCAAATTTTACTAGCTTCTTTTGTCAATTCTGCATTTAATTGTTTAGCTGTATCTTTTACATTCAAATTATTTCATTTTGTGAGTCAATAATATGTTTCTTTCTATTGAATTATAGACTAAACCAGACACTAATAAAGTATTTGCACAAGTCACTTTACTTCCTCAATGAAATGTAAGTTCTTGGCTTGAAGGTTCTAATTTATTGTGGATAGGTAAAAATGATTATCTGTTGAGATTCTGATGGTATGATGTTTTTATAAATTTTAGCAAGATGACAACACAGTAGAATAGACCCCCCCCCCCCCCTCTCTCTCTCTCTCTCTCTCTCTCATATGCCATTACGGTTTCAACTACATTCATTTTTCAAGACCTTAACTGCTTTTCATACAAGCGCCCATGGTGGATTTATAATGTTAAGACAGCATGCAGATCAAAACTTTTCACCACTGGTTTGTTTTTGTCAACTTATAGTTTGCTGTTTCCATTTTTTCTTCATTTTTGGATTTGATTCTTTCTCACTTTAATATTGTTTTTAAATTTGTAGAATCTTAAGCCCTTACATAAATTCAGTTGTCAACATGTTCTTAACATGAAAAATCTTATAAAATTCACTGATATGATGATAGAACATAGTGATAAAGTTTTAGAATTTTAAAACTAAAAGATTCGATAGGACTTCAAAACTACTACAAATTCCATATAAATTTTTTAGGAATTTTAACTTCTTCTATGGACTTCATTTGTAATTTTGATGCATTTTTATAAGGAGATTGCAAGATGGTATTATTATTTGCGGAACTCATCGCCAAAATAAAGTTTCAATTAGTTTTAAATATTTAAACTTTACGTGGAAATACTTACATAAAGCACTATATGTACTTTTCGTGCTGTAGATTAACATTTTCAATGTGTCTTTTTTTTAAGTTTTGTACACGTTGATGATATTTACAAAGCCAAAGACAAGATCGTACTGTCCTTTGTACAGCAAATGACACACCCTGATCCAGAATGTCCACCTGTACTCCGAGTCGAGGTGTGTTGGCCGACACCTAGAGGGTAACGGAGCCATAAACTGTAGTGATGTGGAAAGTGTGAATAAATTTAAACCTAAAAATGCCTAAATATAAAAGTGCGTTTGTAAGCGAAAATGAATCCGTGTTTGTCTCATCTTGAGACTAGTCATATTCATGCTTGAGTTAACATAACACATACTAACCTTAGCGGATTGTCAATGCCCAATTGGCAATCCTATAATTAGGAACGTTTTAGAAATAAATATAAGAGAAGGGTCTCGTTAATCTAACTTACTTAGATCACTTCTCTCTTAGATTAAATACATTCCTTGGATTCCCTTATTGCTTAAACACAAATCCACAAATCACAATCTAATTCAAATTTACTTTTATATATCCACAAATCACAATCCAATTCAATTTCAGCTATCTATATCCATTTCAAATTCACATATCCAATTCAATTTCAAAATCCAATTTTAATATCCACAAATCACAATCCAATTCACATATCAACAAATTCACATATACAAGCTTCGGTGCAAATGGACATTTTTATATATCTAATTTACAATGGATGGTTGAGATTAAATCTTAACCAATCCAATGGTCACCAATTTTTTAAATTTAATTTACTGTATATAAAATTATTATAGCTTTTTTTTAGGGTTATAAAATTATAAAATTAATATTTTGCTTATCATGTATCGTATTACTCACGTGTATATCCAAACCAGCCAGTTATCTTAACAGGTGCTTATCGAGTTACCCGATAATGACCCGATTCATTATCGTGTTGACCTGAACACCTATTAATTTCCTGTCGTGTCGGGTTATCGGATCGTGTCAGGAATTGCCAAGCCCAGTTTAACACAATAAGTATTCCAAAAGCTATTACATCAAACGAGTTGCTTTGTGGGCATACTTCCAACACAGATACCACTAGTGCGTCGTCGTGCAGAAAATCGACACCTTAGGCATCTTGCTCGATAAAGCCAACGATAGGTCCAGGTTGAGTGTCGACTGCCTGGACTTGCGAAACTAGTAGAACCTGCCGGATCTTCCTCTTCTTTGAATTGTTGGTGGCCTCTAAGTGCTCAAACTCGGTGAAGATGCCATTAATCTGAATCGTCTTGCTGGGTGGCTCTTCGTCAGCGTCCGCGTTACTTCTAGGCTGTGCAGCTGGCTTGCCCAAATATCTATCGACCTTGCCTTCCTTCACAAGCTTTTTTAGGTAATTCTTCCAAGTGTAGCAGTCGTCAGTTGTGTGACCGAGACTTTAGTGGAATGCGCAGTACTTAGTGTGATCAAACTTGGAAATATATCTCTTTGATTATTTCAACAGCTTGAACCATGGCTCGTTCTTGATGTTGCGAAAGATTTGGTTGATCGGGATCAAGAACTTTGAGTAGTTTTTTATCGTCGGGCCTCCTTTAGTCGAGGATCGGTCCCTACGTTTGGCCCCTGCTTACTTTTATTGTTGTACTGCTTTCCTTTTTATGAGATACTACCAATTCTCTTTGAGGCTACTTAGGTGCCTTGTTTACTTGCCGAGCCTTGTCCCAAAGTGCATGCTTCTCTGCCAGAGCGAAAGAGTCCGCCAGAGTTAGATTTTCTTTCATAATCAATTATCAAGACAGTGGATGGTCTGCTGAGAGTCCTTTTTGGAAGGCTGCACTAGCTATCGAGTCATTGCATCCGACTATCTTAGCCTTTTCTGCTTTGAACCTCTTTACATAGTCACGAAGCGACTATTTTGGATTTTTTTTCACATTGAACAAATGATCAGACATTTTTTGGATCAAGTGGTAGGACGAGTATTCTTTGGTGAAAACCAAGGAAAGATCAGTAAAACTCCAGATGGATCGTGGCAGTAAGGTGTGAAACCAATCTTGCGCTTCGCCTTGTAAAGTGGTGGCGAATATCTTGCACATAAGAGCATTGTTGTTCTGGTAAAGGACCATGGTGACCTGCTCATGTTGGTCATGTCTCGTTGTAGTGCCTCGTCAACGACCTCATTACGTTGGAAGTCACGCAATTGCTCGGTTAAGAACCTCTCTACTTTTTCCTGAATTTGCCTTTGTTGGGGTAGCAGAGCTCTCAGCTACCCCCGTTCTTGACCTGTTGACCTAGCTTGTTTTTCTATATGCTCAGCTCATCTACCCCACAACTACGGTGCATATGGTACATCCCTAGCATGCGATTGAATTTCACTTAGGTTGTCGGTTGAACTTAAGCCGGATTGAGTGATTGCTTCTCCCCATCCGTCTTGTTGCCTACTTCGATGTGAGGTGGAAGATGCTCCTTATGGGCCTAGACATGAATGAACATTTCCCCTAAAAGGTTGCTCATGTTGATCATTAGAATGTGGTCCCAACTGTGAGTGTATGATTGCCCGTCGGCTTAACCGAGAATGCACGCTCCTCCGCCTGCTAAGATGAGAGTATACGCTATCCCACGAGCCCAATGTTGGAAATGTGCCCTAAAGCCAATCATATGATGATACTTTACGGACATTTCACATGTTAAACTAATCTAAGTTTAATATCAAGGGCAAAGATTATTGTTTGAGCCGTCTCATATAAATGTTATATGCTTAAACGATAAAGTCCAAGGAATATGTGATTGGGAGAATACGATCTAAAGAAGTTAGATTCATGATACCATTCTTTCGTAGACACATCCTAAATGTTCCTGATCATAGTATTGCCAATTGGGCATTGACAGTCCGTTAAGATCAGTACGTATTGTGTCTTCTCTCAGGGAGAGTGACTAGTCTCGAGTCATTGGTGTGTGTGACATCAAGTCAAGTACGTAGGTGCTCAATAGAGAATGAGTTCACTGAACACGATCAACGAAGAGTTCTCATATTCATGTCACATGAGAACTCATGGTTGGGATAATGCAAAGTAGTCCTTTGACCTGAGGCATCACAGTGGTCTTGTGGTTAAGTACTTGATCTTTGATTATGTCAAAGTCACCCCATCGGGGTGTCCACGGCATCATTGGGGTTAAGCCACTTAGTCATGGAGACAAGTGAATGCACAACAAGGGATCTCTAACCTTCAAACCGTTGGGGGAGAATACTCTATGATATGATTTAGAATCTCTGGCCAGAGTATGAATGAGATTTAGAAAAGTTGTTCTAAATCACATTCAAGGTAATCATATAAGCACACGAATCACATTGGATAGTAGACATGAATAAATAAACTATCAAACCAAACAATGTGGTCAAGAGTATTATATTAGAGAAATACCGTATTGCATTTGTAATCCCAAACTGAATAGGTTCTTCACCTCTTCTGATTAGCTTGGGTAACCATGATATACTGCTAGGTGTCACTCATGGTTTGTGGAAGCCCTAAACGTGTGCAATCACTAAAGGGAGAATTGAAAGTAAGTTTCAATTCACAATCGATTTGAAAGAGTTCTAATCGCCCACTGCCTCGCTAAAAGGAACCTAATGGATCGTACACCGTGTAAGGTGGAGATTGAAGAAACAATGGAGATGAGTAAGAATGATTAAATGGTTTAATTATTTATTTATGGCAAGGATTAATTAATATGTTAATTAGTCAAACGAATAAAGTTCGTTAAAAGACCACGGGTTAGTTTTGGGCCTCAAGGCCCAATGGGCTTCGAACGTCAAGTCCATTGACTTAAGTTGTATGACAACTTAATTCACAAAGGCCCAAAAGCCCAAACAAAACCCCATGGCCGGCCATTTAGAGGAAGGGTAGTGAACTTGCTTTAATTACAAGTTTGCCACTCAAATGAATAAAGGTATAAATATGACTTTATAGCCAAAATTCATTTAGGGTTTGTTTTGGAGAAAATTGGAGAGAACATGTCTGTCCATTTCTCTCTAAAGAGGCCGGCCCCTTGGAGGGTGTATCTAGCCATACTAACTACTCCAAGGTCACTCATTTCTTCTCCAATCTAACCTTGGTGAAGATACTTAGAGGTTCTCAATTTTGGGAACTTGGAGAAACCTTTTCATCCATCCAAATCCATAGATTTTAGATGCAAGGAATGAAGGCCCTCTCTTTGGGTGATTAGCCTTTGCTTATGCAAAGAGGAATCTACAAAGGTATAAAGTTCTCAACTCACTTTGATTTGAGTTGAGTCTTGGTTCACCAATCTACTAGGCTTTGAATTTTCATGGATAATGTTTTGTTTTTGAATGCATGCAAGCATGATTCCGCCTTTTAATTGTTAAATGCATGCTATAGATGTTATTCAAATGAACATGTTTTCACAAAATCATCCTTCAAGTGGTATCAGAGCCTAGGTCTAGTAGTTGGTGAATCCTTTTGGGTTTTGTGGTTCATAGTTTGTGATTTAAAAGTTGTAATATGTTACAAGCTTTATTCTTGTTTCTTTGAATGTAAATTTTGTTAGAAAATTTGCCATCTCAAATGTTGTAGATGTAGTTCATATGAGCATGAATATTGGAGCTAAAATTTGGTGCCATGATTTTGGGGATTTTCGGCCAAATACATAGGGTGAAATTTTGGGTTCTTGTTTGACTTGTTAAAAGTGTTTTCAAGTGACTTTTGGAACCCCTATGTACCCTTGTTTGGTTATATGTTATTTCCCTTAAGTTTGAATGGTTTTGGAATGTTTTTGGGTGAAAAATGTTCATGGAAATTTTTGAGTTTTTCATGAATGTTCTTCATTGTTCTTGACATTTTTGCCAAGAACAAAAAGTTTTGTGTTTTGATTCAAAGTTTTGATTTATTTCATAAAGTTTATGTTTTATGATTTTCAAATGTTTAAATGTTTTAGATATTTGTTTAAATGGTGTAAGAGATATTGGTGGGTGTGTAAGGATTAATTTCCTTTCACACACACCACTTGCACCACTTGATTGCTTTATGTCAAAACTCACAAATCAACACACACATCACTCCATTTCTTCTTCCAAAACCGGCCACCCCCTAGTGGGGGTACTTTTGGGGCCTTTTATGCAATTACATAAAGTTTTGATACTTTTGTGTATTTGCACTTTGGCCCAAAAGTTTACGTTTTTACGTTTAGGTCCAAAAACGCTAAAGGACAAATTGTTTTGCTCCTTTAATGAAGTTTTTACATTGTTTAAATTTTGGGTTCTAGTGTAATTACATAAAGTAGTGGACTTTCGTGTTTTTACAAAGTGACCCCAAAAGTTTATGTTTTTGCAATATAGCCCAAAAGTTGTGGTTATTGCATATTGGCCCAAATTAGATAGAGAACAAAATTGTTTTGTCTCTTTAAATGAGAATTGAATTTTCATTTTGTTTAGCTCCATTTAAATCAATTTAATGGATACAAAAACCAAATGAAAATGTTGCATTCAATTTAATTAGTTAAAGTGTTAATTAATTAAAGGGTGATTATGAACCTAAGCCTAATATAATTGAGCTATGTGATAGGCCGTTTCAAATTTGTTTGAACCATGGGAATGTGTAGATTAGATTTTGGTTGTAATTTGATTTGATCAAATGTTGTAAAAGGGCATAAGCTCTTCTTTACTTTAAAGTAATTTGTTTTATGCAAATGTTGTAATGAGCATAAGCTCACCTTTACTTTGAAGTACTTCTTTCTTGCTTTATATGATATGCATGAAAATGTAGTTGGGTCCAACGCCCCTAAGACAACACGCCTTAATGTGATTAAACGCGTAACTAAAATCAATCACCATCCCTAGACCGAGATTCAACACAAGGCTCGTGTTGAATCTAAACAAAGGTTCATAGTCATCCTAAGGCCCTAAGGCAACTATATAGTCCATCAAATGAATGCAAAGTTTATATTAGTAATATCATATACTCTTGCTTTAAAAACCGTTTTATAAGCATAGTGGGAGTATTATATACAACTAAAACAATCAAATGGACCAATAGTTGTAATAGGACCAAAATTGTTTTAATATAGATTAAAATGTATATTTATATGTGATGAGACCTAAAACCCTCAACCAAACCATTATTAAGTTGATAAGCGTGAGAGTGCTTTGAACACTCTTTCGTGGCCTTCCACCGTGGTAGGCTTCAATCGTTTGTGACTCATACACCGTATTCGTCCAGTTTTGGGGTTGCAAAATATGTGCTTACATTCAGGAGAAGCCTATAAACATATGATGAGGTAAAGGTAGGCAACGAGTATGGTCAATATGATTTTCTTCTGAGGCAATTCTTGAACCCCTACTTTAACTAGCATGGTGGGAATGACTTAACTAAGTGCAATGTGCCAATATGATATTCTTCTGAGGCATCATTCTCTAGAGGCCAAACTAGATGGGTACTTGCAAGAGATGCAAATGAGTAAGCGTACTCTCTCATTATTATTAACGCTAGCCAATATGATTTTCTTCTGAGGTGGGCTTGGTAGTAGTGAGTCTCCCATACCCTACTAAGAGTTTCATCCAAAACTCTTGAATTCCAATGAGGGATATGGAATTTGCCAAAAATAGTGGGTGGTGCTATTTGATTTAAAGACCCGAATCAAATGGCTTAAAATCAATCAATTTATATTCGTTATGTATTTGTTTACCAATATATATTTGCAAACGTTATCCAAAACTTGACAAAGAAAACCCGAAAGCTTTAGTTTCCGAACTTAGTACTACAAAACCATAGATTGTCTTTAATGGCTTGTAAATGTACCTAAGTAGTCTCTTCCTCACAATCTTCCTATTGATAATGTATCATTAGAAGAATATGTTAGAAAAAGTCTATCATAAAGAGGACAACACTTTTAATGTCATAATACTTCAAATACAATATGTTGTATGAAGAAATAGGAGTTGCTTTGAACAACTCTTAGTCAATGCAAACACTTAGTGCTTGTTTCTTTGTTATATGAACAAAGAACTTGAGAAGAAAGCACAAAGGCATGGACACTTAATGTGCCATGATGCTTCACTTACAAATTGTTGTATGAAGAAATGAGAGTTGCCTTGTACAACTCTTGAAAGTTTGTAATTATGTTTAGAACATAATGGTTGGTTGACAAAAATAATCCATCAACATGGACTTATGATGATTTTGAATCATTGAGTGTTGAAGCGATAAACCACTTAACGAGACGGAAACTAGGCAAGGACTTCACCTTTATGTCCCTATCCTAATGGTTCACTAAGTTTATTGTAAACTATATATAGTGAACAATAAACACATACTCTCCAAAATCGTTTGATGTGTATAACACAATTGAAATAAGTTTCAAGAGAGATAGTGGGAGTTTAGGGACCATGACTATTGTAGTCAAAGGAGAAGTCAAATGAAGAAAGCGAAATAAACTCCAAAGGAACAAACTTTCTTTATGAAAGGATGGACATTGGAAGGGGTATTTGCAAGAAATGTCTTGCAAGTGTCAAGAACACACCTTTCGAAGGTGTTGTAAATTGTTCTTGAATAGTTCAAAACAGTTGGTTCTTCTACTTGAATGCTTGATTCCGTATTAGTAACTATGTTTTACAATCGTTGTAAAAGTGTGACTAATAAGAAGTAGAAGATATATGAGAGAAGAAAAGGTACTTCACATTCGGAACGTGAATAAAATATAGATCTCTGCGAAGGCATATAGTACTTACTTCCTCATATGAACTACCAAATAAATTGGAAAAACCAAAGATTGTCTTTACATTCCAATTTTAAGGAATTTAATTCCGTCACTATAGTAGAGATGGATGAATGTTTTGTTTGACAAAACATTGTTCTTTATTAATCAATGATTGGATTATAGTAATCTAATTGATTGTCTCTATAGTAGAGATGATATGGTAGTGTTAACTGTTTAGAATATAATGATGCTTAAAACCCAAAAGGTTGCAAGATAGTGACTAATCCCAACTAAAGTTGTGATACCTCTAAAAACATAAATTACGAGTTGGTCATAGATGGACGCTTTGGATCGTTAGATCCGGATCCAATACCTTCTTATTAAAATTGTATGGAGGCGAAATGTTCGAATCTTTATTCTTTTGGAAAGAAGAAAGAATCACAAAGTTGTTGAGATTAATTCACTTAGATGTTAGTGGCACTTGTCCACAACATAATACTACTCATGTTGGATGACATTCACCGAAGATCACCCTCGGTTGGACTATAGTTTATTTTGAATAAACACATGTCCGAATACTTTGCAAAAGGTTTCAAAGAATTCAAGAAATGTAAGTTGATGAGTAAGACATCTAAAGTATTTACCTCCTTAGATTTGATCCAAGGAAGAGTAACACTTTAGATGAGTTTCCTTGAAAGATATCAAGGAAAATAGCATCATAAGATAATGAATTTCTCCATTAAGAGAAGAACGAACTCGAATAAGATTTAGTTCGTTGGTTGTTATCTATTACCCATATATAGGATATATACTTCTAAGACAATATGATTGTCAATTAGAAGATCTTCCAAGATTTTCATGACTCCATAAGATGTAGTTGGAAAGAAAGATAAATCTTAATCATGTTAAGATTAAGGGGTTGTGTGCTTTTAAGCAATATTTGTTTGAGAATTATCTTATGGATATCCTTAAATTAACCTTTGGATATCACTTCTATAAACCAACTAACAAATGTTGTTTTGTTGGGTAGTTCATTATAATCCTACAATATGATTTGTCTAAGATAGAGCAATGAACGAGAGATAGAACTCAAAGAATGGGTTCTTTGAGAGACAAGATAGTAATCAACAAATATAACAACCTAGTTCCTATACCACAAGCTCCAAGGTAGTCGAGAAGGATTTATAAACCGTCTCAGTTGAATGGTTTGAACTTTATGACTATGTCATAGAGTTACACCTCTTAATTCGAAAGAAATAAGAATGAAAATCCTTATGACTACATTGAGTGTATATATATGATATATGCTTAAGGAAATGGTAAAGTACCATTTGACCCGAAATAATGAAACCTTTATAAGCTAATTGGTAGCTTAAGGTGACTACAATCAAAGAGAATGGTTGACTTTGAAGAAACCATCTTTGAGATAGTCTTGGTTTCAATTAATTCGAAGATTGCTAGCTACAACTAAATGGTGATTCAATGTTTGGACATAATATGGGTTTTCGAAACCATTATTAAGATAGTCTTGATAATATATGTCTAAAAACTATGAATCACAAGACATGTAAGTTGTAGAGATCCATCCATCATGGATCTTAGCAAGCTAGTGGGAGCTATAAGCGTCTTATGAGAGAAAGGTCAAATCGTTTGATTTCTCATAAAGATGTAAATGAATCTTTTGTTTACTAGGTTTACAAAAGATTAGTGGGAGTTAATCATATTCCTAAATTTGTATATATATATATATATATATATAAATATATATGTGATATATATGAATATATATATGATATATTAATTTTGGAAATGAAAAGAATACTTCTTCTTTAAAGTTATGACTTTAAAACATTATATGAAGATAGAATGTATATGGGAGATATAGTCTATATACATGGGATGGAAATCTATAATGATATATTTCTTGATATAATTGGATTATATCAATCCCTAATAATAGACAATAGATGCTAGGAAGTTTCTCATATGATGATAAACTTCAATTAGAAGGACAAATCTAGTGAGACTAAGAAGTTGCTCTTCTCAAAGAGAACGTACTCTTTGACTCCCAAAGAAATAATGCGTAAATAGAATCCTTTATGCATATGCATAAAGGGGATTTATGTTTTTCATATTGTATGAAAAACATTGATATGAGTTGTACCTAGAATGGTACAAGACGATATCATCGCAAGCCCAGGATCAGAACCATGGCAACTGTCAAGTGAGTCCTTAAGTATTTAAGAAATACTAAAGGATAGATTCCTCAAAGAATGAGGAAGGATTAGAGTAACGTAAAGGAAGCGTAAATGTATTAGATTATGAATCTAATCCATCATTGGATGTTTCTTCATTATGAATGAAGAGATAATCAGATATCTCTTTATTATGACTAAAGAGATATTTGGATGGAAACATTAAAAGTAATGACTTTAGTGTGTTCCATTATGAATGCAAAATATATTGTCATATAGAAGCTTACAACAATGTTGTTTGGATGGGAAAGTTCATTTATGAACTCTCTATTCGGTTCCAACCAGAAAGTGTATCTAGTGTACTGACACTATGACACTAATGGGGCGATAGCTCAAGCCAGGGAATCAAGGTCTCATCAAGGTCCGAACTCAAATGAGAGACTGAACCACATGATTGAGAATCATGTATAATGGTGACGTCGTTATTCTCAAGGTTGCTTCTATGGATAACATATAGATATCCATTATCTAGGCCTACTATTCAGCCATTTATGAAATGACTACATAAGAGGTATCATCACTGATGATCAAGCTGATTGGCTTTAGTGCAAGTGGGAGATTGTTGGAAATGTGCCCTAAAGCCAATCATATGATGATACTTTACGGACATTTCACATGTTAAACTAATCTAAGTTTAATATCAAGGGCAAAGATTATTGTTTGAGCCGTCTCATATAAATGTTATATGCTTAAACAATAAAGTCCAAGGAATATGTGATTGGGAGAATATGATCTAAAGAAGTTAGATTCATGAGACCATTCTTTCGTAGACACATCCTAAATGTTCCTGATCATAGGATTGCCAATTGGGCATTGACAGTCCGTTAAGATCAGTACGTACTATGTCTTCTCTCAGGGAGAGTGACTAGTCTCGAGTCATTGATGTGTGTGACATCAAGTCAAGTACGTAGGTGCTCAATAGAGAATGAGTTCACTGAACACGATCAACGAAGAGTTCTCATATTCATGTCACATGAGAACTCATGGTTGGGATAATGCAAAGTAGTCATTTGACCTGAGGCATCACAGTTGTCTTGTGGTTAAGTACTTGATCTTTGATTATGTCAAAGTCACCCCATCGGGGTGTCCACGGCATCATTGGGGTTAAGCCACTTAGTCATGGAGACAAGTGAATGCGCAACAAGAGATCTCTAACCTTCAAACCGTTGGGGGAGAATACTCTATGATATGATTTAGAATCTCTGGCCAGAGTATGAATGAGATTTAGAAAAGTTGTTCTAAATCACATTCAAGGTAATCATATAAGCACACGAATCACATTGGATAATAGACATGAATAAATAAACTATCAAACCAAACAATGTGGTCAAGAGTATTATATTAGAGAAATACCGTATTGCATTTGTAATCCCAAACTGAATAGGTTCTTCACCTCTTCTGATTAGCTTAGGTAACCATGATATGCTGCTAGGTGTCACTCATGGTTTGTGGAAGCCCTAAACGTGTGCAATCACTAAAGGGAGAATTGAAAGTAAGTTTCAATTCACAATCGATTTGAAAGAGTTTTAATCGCCCACTGCCTCGCTAAAAGGAACCTAATGGATCGTACACCGTGTAAGGTGGAGATTGAATAAACAATGGAGATGAGTAAGAATGATTAAATGGTTTAATTATTTATTTATGGCAAGGATTAATTAATATGTTAATTAGTCAAACGAATAAAGTTCGTTAAAAGACCACGGGTTAGTTTTGGGCCTCAAGGCCCAATGGGCTTCAAACGTCAAGTCCATTGACTTAAGTTGTATGACAACTTAATTCACAAAGGCCCAAAAGCCCAAACAAAACCCCATGGCCGGCCATTTAGAGGAAGGGTAGTGAACTTGCTTTAATTACAAGTTTGCCACTCAAATGAATAAAGGTATAAATATGACTTTATAGCCAAAATTCATTTAGGGTTTGTTTTGGAGAAAATTGGAGAGAACATGTCTCTCCATTTCTCTCTAAAGAGGCCGGCCCCTTGGAGGGTGTATCTAGCCATACTAACTACTCCAAGGTCACTCATTTCTTCTCCAATCTAACCTTGGTGAAGATACTTAGAGGTTCTCAATTTTGGGAACTTGGAGAAACCTTTTCATCCATCAAAATCCATAGATTTTAGATGCAAGGAATGAAGGCCCTCTCTTTGGGTGATTAACCTTTGCTTATGCAAAGAGGAATCTACAAAGGTATAAAATTCTCAACTTACTTTGATTTGAGTTGAGTCTTGGTTCACCAATCTACTAGGCTTTGAATTTTCATGGGTAATGTTTTGTTTTTGAATGCATGCAAGCATGATTCCGCCTTTTAATTGTTAAATGCATGCTATAGATGTTATTCAAATGAACATGTTTTCACAAAATCATCCTTCACCCAATTGAAAGTGTACACTCTCGGAATTCTCGGTTTGTGGCTGGTCAAGTGACTGCTTACTAGGATGCTATTGGAGAGGTTCTTCATCTGCCCTTGTCCTACTTCAAGACACCTCGTCAAGGGCACATTGCATCTTGTGGTGTGCTGCAAGAGCCGATTCACCAAGGTCGTCTATTGGGCAAGGGCGCTCATCCATTCTATGACTTGTCTAGACAAGTGTTGCTTGCCATTTGGGTTGGAAGAGTTTGGATGAAATGCGTCTTCTTGAGTAACGGAAGTGTAATAGACTTCGAGCACGAGATTTGAGTTAGGAAATGTCAAATCCACAGAGAAATAGGGTGAGAATGCCATCAGTTTAATCGTCGACCCAAAAATCTGAAGTTGGGACAGTTGAACCGGTCATGGACAGGTTTGGGCTGCTTGGGACACCACGAGAATGGCTTGGGCCATGAGAGTGGGATGGATTGCATGCGGCACATGTTAGGCCTGGGCTCGGCTCGGTAGGTCCTGGGCTTAGGCCCGTGGAGCTTAGAATAGCACAGGGTATTGGGTTGGCATGGCTTGGGTCCGTGGGCCTTGGGCCATGCGTAGAGGTTAAATTTGTGCTGCTAGGGCAGCAACTTGGGCTGCCCTTGGCACCTGAGCTTGTTGATCCCCATGAGTTGTGGGCCTTCCAAAGGTGGCCACGGTGGTTACTACCATGGTGGCTGCTGCAATGGTGCCCTATGGTGGTGCCACTTCACTTGCTGTCGCATTAAGCCTTGTGGATCGTTGTGGTCTCAATTCTTGAACGTTGGAATTTTCATTCATCATGGTTTCCGAATCTCTTGTCATTGTACTTTTCTTTTACGTTGATTCAAATATTTTTTATATATAAAAAAAATTCTAGGAATGAGAACGTACGAAAAATCTACAAATGAACAAGAAAACGAAAAACCTTGAATACGAGAGTCTTTTTTCGAGCGTTTGAATCAAGGCTCTCAATGAAAGCACCAATTTGTGGATGGAAATTTCCACCTTCTTCTTCTTGGAAGAAAATGCACCTGCAAAACAATTAACACCTTAGGTCAAGGTCAAGAGCCTCACGCTCCCATGATGAATGGGGGGGGCTCTAGCAGAAGAACCTCCAATGCCAAAGTTAGAATTTGAGAGAGAAAATGTTTAGAGAAATTTGGAGAATTTTAGAATAGAATTGAACTTAGGTTTTTGGAGAAATGAGGGGCTATATATAAGGGTGTTGCTAGCCCGATTTGGAGAAATAGGGATCAGCCACTTACGGTGGTGATTTGAGTGTAATTGCAATCAATTAGGCAATTAATCAATTAATTAGCTAATCAATCCTAATTCAAAAAGAATAATTTGGGAGTTACGTTGTGGGGAGGATTTGATGAGGATTGATGGAAAGGGTTTTAAATGAATACCATTTTGATCACCTTTGACCTTGATTGGGCCGTTATTATCCGTTGCATGCATGTAGGAATCCTGGTGTACCTCAAGGATAATTTTGACCTTTTCACCCAAAAGTTAATGTGTCATCTCCATAATTTTCTTGATTATTTTTGGCTCCACACACACTTCGACTATGATCCAAGGGCTCACATTTAATCAAAGCATATAAATTGTAGAAACCAATCTTCATTTCTTGCAAAACACTTATGCACCAACACTCATTTCTCAGTGTTTAGCTGATTTCACCCCAAGAGCATTTCTGAGATACTCGAATCGATTCCTAGCAAATGCCTTGGTGAATATGTCTGCCAATTGCTTTACTGTCTTACAGTACATCAAATCAATTGTCTCATCTTGCAGTGCATCTCTGATAAAGTGGAACCTTCTGCTTATAGGCATTGTTTTCTAATGAAACATAGGATTTTTAGTCATTGATATTACTGAAGTGTTGTCACAAAGCAATGGTGTAGAATCAACTTATTCTTCACCAAAACCAACTAGTGCAAACTCTAACCAGATTGCTTGAGTTATAGCTTCTACAACACTAACATACTCATCCTTTGCGGTGGATAAAGCCACACTTTGTTGTTTGACAAATGCCCAAAAGAATACTGCTGAGCCAAAGCTAAAAGCATAACCAGAAGTGATTCTCATGTCATCCTCACTTCTTGACCAATCATTATTATGGTAACCAATTAGCACTTCTTGGACTTTGTTTGTACCATACTTCACTTATCCTGAAACTTCTAAGAACCAGTCAACTTTGTACCTTTAGAAACCTACTAAAAGATTCATGATGAGCACCCCTGCCGAAACACAAGATTTTTCTCCAACCAGAAGGTCAATCACAACACAACACCTGTCAACATCAAAATAAAGGAGATCATTCTCCTAAAGTTAATCCCCATGCCAATATTGTACTTAAACTCGTCATTAGAATTCACTAATGATGATTATACTTGAACCTATGTATTGTGTAAACTCTTCACTATTAATGAGAACTCTTTTACCTCATGGACATAGCCCAACTTAAGGTGAACCACTTACATCTTGTGTTTGCTTCCCTATCTCTTTCTGTTTACATATTATCCTCACTAGGTGACCGGAGCAACCGTGCAAAGGTCACAAACTTGACACTTTACACTGTTCCAAAGTCTCACTGATTTTGTGCATCAACAAACTCCTTTTGAAATCGGATTTGTTGAAATAAGTATCAATTTCATCGTACCAAGCTTTGGGAGCTTGCTTTAACCCATATAATGCTTTCTTTAATTTGTAGACTTTATCTTCTTGATACCCTAAAGGTTGGTCCACATACATTTGTTTATGCATAACATCATTTAGAAATGAAGACTTGACATCTAATTAGAACAATTTCCAACCTTTTTGAGCTGAGAGTGCAATCACAGTCTTAATAGTATCTAATCTTACAACTAGTGCAGAAGTCTAACTAAAGTCAACTCATGGCTTTTTGAGAATAGCCTTTAGCTACTAATCTTGCCTTATTCTTTTGCACAGAACCATCCAAGTTCAATTTTGTCTGATAAAACCATTTAACACCAATAACAGGTTTATCAAATGGTTTGTTAACCAATTCCCAAGTACAATTATTTTGTATCATCTATCATCTCAACTCAGTACTCATTGTTTTCTGCCATGATTCATCTGTTGATGTTTCTTCAAAGCACTCAGGTCCAATTATGCAGAAATTACATCTTTCATATACTTCATTCATACTTCTAAACTTGAGAGGAGTGTGAAAATACTTTTGTGGACATGTAATGCCTTTTCCAGTGACATTACTTACAGAAGAAGCAAGATCAACACCACTTAGATCTTGAGGTTCTTTTGGTGAATGCAGTGTTTCTTCAAGTTTAACTGTACTTCCTTCATCTTCGTATACTTCGTGAACATCATCAACATTGATTGACACCTTCATAGTCTTCTCAGCCTTTGACATCCAATCCCAACAAGCATTTTCATTAAAAATCACATCCCTAGATATAACCACTTTCCCAGTTTCAAAATTATAGAGCCTATAACCCTTTTCATATCCTCCATATCCCATAAATATACACTTAGAACTAGTTTCATCCAACTTTTGCCTTAGTTGATGTGGAATGTAAGCATAATACAGAGATCCAAACACCTTCAAATGCTTGATTCCAAGCTTTCTTCCACTATAAGCTTCAAAAAGAGTTTTTCTTTCCAAGATTAGTAGGACACCTGTTCAGTATACACACTGCTGCTAATAGCTTCTACTGAAAATTCCAGGGGATATTCTTCTCAATCATCATGCACTTTGCCACTTGAACAATGATCTTATTCACCTTCTCTATCACTTCTTAGTTGTTTTAGCTTGTAGCCATTTTACAACTCTACAGTAGCTTTAAACTTCTTAAACATAATGAATAGGATCATTATTAAAATGGAAAAGTGCAATCATCCATAAAGGTGAGAAAATATTTGTTTCCAGCCTTTGTAGGAGTTTGCATAAGACCGCATATGTCTGAGTGTACCAATTTTAGAGGGAATAGCTCTCCAGTAGCTTCTCTTGGAAATGCATCTCTACTGTGTTAGCCAAGTGCACAATCTTCACAGATTGTTTCAACATATTTCAATTTTGGCATACCAACCACCATTTCTTGCTTTTGAAGTTGTTTCAAAAGTGACCCAACCTCATATGTCGAATCCCTGCAGATTGGCAAACATTGGCTCTCATTGCAATTTGGGTTCTTGAATGTAGATTCAAGGGGAAATTTTTATTGCTTTTCATTGGATCTTCACTACCAAGTTGGAATGAGTACAATCATCATAAATGTCAACCTTATTTCCTCCAAAAATGAGAAAATAACCATGCTCCATCATTTGCCCCACACTTAAAAATATTTTTCCTTCAAACCAGACACCAACACCACTTCTCTGATATGCCTTTTCCCCAATTTTATTTCAACTACCAAATTTCCTTTGCCAATAACATCAACAAGCTGCCTTGTGCCCATTTCAACATTGGCAGTCACTCTTCTATCAATATCAATTAAGAGATCTTCTTTACCAATCATATGGTTGCTACAACCATTGTCAACATACCACACATCTTCAAGCTTATTTACAGTAGTAACATGACAGGCATAAAACATGGTAAGGGTTTCTTCAACATGATTGGCATAGTTCACATGCTGAATAGTCGTCTTGCTGTGACAATCCTTTTCAATATGCCTAAACTTATCGAAGTTATGGCATTTAGGCTTTCTCTTAAACTAACAATCACCAAAATGTAATGTGTCATAGTGTTTACAAGGATTTTTAGCCATCTCATGAGCTATTGCAGTTTTTCCTTGTTGATATGTAGACCTATTGTCCCACTTCTACCCTTTAGTCTTCCAATTTTTCTAAGGTTTGAAATTCTTATTTGCATTAAACTTGTTTTGCTTGGGAGCTAATCTAAGGCTTGCAAATGCCTTCTCTGTGTGATTTTCAAAGTGTCTCTCAATTCTATGCGCATATCCTTTTAGAATAGCAACCAAATCTTGAGCATAAACAGTTTCTAGATCCTTAGTGTTCTCAATCACAAAAGCAATGTTGTCATAAAACCTAGGTAAACTAATCAATAATTTTTGCACAACTCTTTGATTAATCAGATCCTCACCATAAATTTTCATCTAGTTAATTGAATCAAACAGTCTAGCAATACATGCAAATAATGATTCATGCTCAACCATTCTAATGTATTCAAAATCATAGTATAAGACTTGAAGTTTCACATACCTTACTTGTTTATCCCCCACGAACTCTTGCTTTAACACCCAAGCTGATTTTGCCCTCTCTTATGTAGCGATTCTCGAGAAGATTTGATCGGAGACAGCTCCCTAAATAATGCCAAGAGCCTTTGCATTCTTGACAATATTTTCCTTCAAGAGCTTACTCTCATTTGTAGTGAGTTCTTCCTCCTTCTTTATTGGATCAACGAACCCATTCTCAACTATATCCCAGAGTTCATGAAAACGAAATATGGTAATCATTCTGATTTGCCAGAAATCAAAATTCTCTCCGTTAAAAATTGGTGCTCAGAGATCAACGCCACTTGATCCAGCCATGTTAGACTTGTTATCGAGAAACCCAGAAACACTACTACAATATTAGCTTTAGGTGGCGGATGATAGTGGTGGATTTAGAAAAATATTGTCGGATAAATTATATCCGACACATTATTTAATTAGTGCCGGATATTAGAAAAATCTTGTCGGTTATATCCGACATAAATTCCTATCGGATAATTACTGGCGGATATTATAAAACTTCTGTCGATTATAACCGACGGTATTTTTGAATTTTAAAAAAAAATATATTTTTGACAAATTATGGCTGTTTTTAAGTTACTGGTGGCGGTTATAACCGACAGAAATTGATTATGTTATTATTTTATTATTCTGACGGTTATTATTTTAGTATTATGTCGATTATAATCGACAGAAATTCACTTTGCACCAAGCGCTTTTCAATTTGTTGTTCTTTCAGATTTCGTTTTCTTCCTCATCTTCATTTTACTCGTTTTCTCTTCATCTTCAATCTTTATCTTCTCTTCCCCTCAATTTGTAAATTTCCAATTCTTTTGCTTCATATTTTAAAATGTTATATTGATTAAAAATAAATAAATAAATAATGTGTAAAATAAGTGCAATATAATACAAACCATGGTCGACGTGCGCAATAACATACATATTATGAATGTTGTGTTTGTAGTCCATAATCCTACGGAGCTCCTCAGCTGTGAAATTCACCTGCGCATACAAAAAAAAATTGTCTCTCAGTTAAGAATATGCAAACAATGAAGAATTTTAGCAACCCACTGAACCAAAATAGCAAAATGAGCATCGTACCATCCTGTCTCTTCTTCAAATGTCACCTCCAAAAATACTATTAATACCTGCCAACAAGAACTGTTAAAACAAGGTAATTAGACAAATAAACAAGAACAAATAACAAGATACCATTAATCAGATACTCACAAAATTACACATCATCTAACTGAAATCCAAAGAATATTATGAAAGTAATTTCTCAGATTCTTGATGCTTGTAAAATGATTTTCTATTCAAGAATTTCGATAAATACAATACATACAAGTTTATGCAAGAAAACATGTAAGTTATCCGTTTAAATCTGCTATGTGATTGAGCAAGTAAATCCATACAATATTCATCTAAATATCAAACGAGTTATATAACATCAAAAACCCAAAAGCACTTTTTTGTAATATTTTCTTTTTCACTCACGGTCCCGTTACCTAATATATGAATGTTTTTTTTTTTGTGATTTTTTACACATGTTGTCTCGGAGTATATACAAACATATTTGACGGTTGGATCGTTGAAACTAGTTTCGTATAATGCATATCCTATCAAATTGATAGATTTAACAAACACTTAAGAGTTAATGTTATACTTTCATTAAGTATAAAAAACTATCCACTAGTGTAAATATTTTAAATTGAAGATTGAATTCGTTCAATGCATTCTTATAGGGTCGAGGAGTGTAGCTGTAAAAAATCATCAAAATCAGAGCTAAAATAACCGTTAAATTGTGATTTTTCGTTTATAACCGTCGAAAACTTTTGTTCTGTTACCTAATCTCTGAATGTTTGTTTTTTGTCATTTTTTAGGTATGCGATCTCGGAGCGTGTACAAACAAGTTTGATGGTTAGATCATTGAAAAAAGTTTTGTAGAATGTGTATCACGTCAAAACGGTAAATTAAATAAACACTTAAGAGTTAATGTTATACTTCCATTAAGTATAAAATAAGATTTTGTGGTATCCACTAGTGTAAATATTTTAAATTGAAGATCAAATTTATTCATTGCATTCTTATAGGGTCGAGGAGTGTAGCTATAAAAAATCATCAAAATCGGAGCTAAAATAACCGTTAAATTGTGATGTTTCGTTTATAACCGTCGAAAACTTTTGTTCTGTTACCTAATATCTAAATGCTTGCTTTTCGTGATTTTTTACGTATGCGATCTCAGAGTGTGTACAAACAAGTTTGACGGTTAGATCATTGAAAAATGTTTTGTAGAATGTGTATCACGTCAAAACGGTATATTAAATAAACACTTATTAATGTTATACTTCCATTAAGTATAAAATAAGATTTTGTGGTATCCAATAGTGTAAATATTTTAAATTGAAGATCAAATTTATTCATTGCATTCTTACAAGGTCGAGGAGTGTAGCTGTAAAAAATCATTAAAATCGAAGCTAAAATAACCATTAAATTGTGATTTTTCGTTCATAACCGTTGAAAACTTTGGTTTCGTTACGTAATCTCTGAATGTTTGTTTTTTACGATTTTTTACGTATGCAATCTCGAAGTGTGTACAAATAAGTTTGACGGTTGGATCGTTGAAAAAAGTTTCGTACAATGCATGTCGCGTCAAAACGGTAGATTAAACAAACACTTAGAGTTAATATTATACTTCCATTAAACAAACAATTTAGTTTGTGTGATGACATTTTCATTGTACAATTATCTTTTTGATTGGACAATATTTAGTTTGTGTAATGACATTTTCATTGTACAATTATCTTTTTGTTTCCTTATCGCATATTTTACATGGGTTATTATCTATTAAACCAAACAATTATTTATTTAATTTTTAAAAACGTATTTAATTTAAATACATAATTTAAAATTTTGGAAGGGAATTTAAAATTTTGGGACAAAATTTTGGTGGGATTTTTGCCGCCATTTTGTAATGTTTCTGTCGGTTTTAATTTAAAAAAATGTTTCTATCGATTTTAACCGACAATAATGAAAAGATTCCAAAATAAATGCCTTTCTCCCTTCCCCCTTCCTTCATTTCCCATTTCTGCCGTTGAGCTCTTATCCCCTCTTCTCTCTAGCCTCGAGCCAAAAGCCATGAGAGCTCTCTTCCTCTCTCTTCATTTCTCTCTATAATCTTCAGCCTCATATGTCATCCCTCATCTCTAATCTTCTCGGCCTGCAACCCAAAACCAAAACAAACCACACCCTCATTTATGCAAATCTCAGCCTCTCGCTTCGTTGAACATGTCTTGAAACCGAGAGAAAGTACTCTTTGTACCTGCGGTTCTTAAATCCAAAACCCAGCTCAACCATCACCGATGCAAGTCCACAATATCGTCTGCGCCGCGTTTGAGCATAAATATGCTCAGAGATCAGAGAGTCAAGCAACCCACAAACGGATCTAAACCGATACACATGCACAAAGGTAAACAACCTCCTTTTCTTAGACATCTCTGTTTCCAGTTTCATTTTTTATTAGAAAATAGACGAAACCCTCGTGCATGTGTGTTTTTAATGCAGGTTCAACAATCAGCGGAATGGTCAAGAACACGAATAGAGCGACTGCAGAATTTCAAATCCGCCTGATACAAGCGGAAAAATCGAGGTTCTAGATCTGCAAGAAAAGGTATAAGGCCTCATTCCCCAAACTCGAGCTCAATCTTGTGCATTCCATATCTCGAGATGAATCATCTGGGTTTTGTTCTAATAATCTTACAAATTTGTTGAGCAATTTTTGTAAAGTCGGAATCTTTGGTTTCGGTTATGAGGTATCTAATTTGGGAATTTGTGTTTTGCAGGGCCATTTCTTACAAATTTGTTGAGCAGGTTCTAGATCTGCTGTTGTTGCTGCTACGAGACTTGTGAGTGCTGCTGATTTGGGAATTTCGGTTCTAATAATCTTACAAATTTGTTGAGCAATTTCTGTCTTTCTCTCTCTAGCTATGAATTGAATGCAAAACTCTGTGTTGATATGGAAAATGAAGCTCGAAATTATTACACAAATGGCGGAAAAAAAAAAAGTTCGAGTGTGAAGTTTCACTTACTGGTAAATGGCTTTTGAAACAGGGTTGTCTAGCTGTAGAAGAAATCCATGGCTTTTGGAATATGGGTTGTTTTGAATCTGTCGTCTCTCTCCCTCTCCAATGTTCTTCGAAGGGTTCTTGTGATGCAAAAAGTGGTTTATATTTTTTTTATTATTAATTTATTTTCTGTTGATTTCTCCAACAGAATGCTTTTATTTAATCTTATTAATAAATTCTCTGTCGGTTATATTCGACAGAAGTTCTGGCGGTTTTAGTATTTTCTGTCGGTTTTAGCCTACAGAAATGCTCTTATTTATTTATTATTAATATATTCTCTGTCGGTTTTATCCGACACCAGTTTTGTCGGTTTAGAGTATTTTCTGTCGGAAAATTCATTTCCTGACGCTGGCAATTCTGTCGCTTATTATATCCGCCACTGCATCCATTTTCTGTCGGATTTTGCTTAAAATCCGACAGTAATATACGTTTTTTGTCAGTTTTTGAACCGCTAGTTATAGATAATTTTGTAGTAGTGAAATTTCAGAAGCTTCAAATTTCTTTGTAATAGAGCTTGATTCACCTCGCGTATCTCCGCCACCTTGATTCACAGATTCACGCCCAGATTATGAAGGAATTTGGCTTTGAGGCCATGTTAGAGTATATTTAGCTTGAGTGTTTATCAATGGAGGCAGTGTGAATGACTCCTGAAGATTTGCAGGTTGCTCGAAAATGGCAGAAGAGAAGGAAGGTGCTAACAATTTTTGGATTCCATTCACAGTTCACACACTAAGTGTGATGAGCATATTACGTACCGTTACAAATAGATAGGAAAGAGAATGAGAGTTTCTCTCTCTTACATCAAAGAAAATCTAACCATTCATTCATCTATCCTATGAGATAGTTACATGTTGCAAAATTAATCACTTAATTAAATGAATTTGAAATGCATATTTGAACTATGATCCAAGGGCTCACATTTAATCAAAGCATTTAAATTGTAGAAACCAATCTTCATTTCTTGCAAAACACGTATGCACGAACACCTACTGAAAATATATTTCTCTACTACTAGTAGTAGTAGCCACATAGCGTGCATGCAAGAGCAACATGGCTGTAGATTAAATTATATACGTGACGAAAGACAACATACCCTACAAGAACGTATTAAAATAATTAATTACATTTCTTATACAAGTTGAATTCCTCCAACTTCCAAGCGAACGGTTTCCTGTCTTAATTTAAACACATAAGCAAATTTTCTATATTTATAATTATATAATCGAAATCGAATCATCAATCGTTTTCTTCTCGTTTTTATATTTAGAAAGAATTGATGATAAAATTACTTTGCCCTTCTTCTCTGGATGTGTTTCTCTGTTCATGCTTGAAGCATGCACGCATGAGAACCTCACAGGCTGACCACGGCGACGGCAATGGCGTTTAAACTTCGCGAGGAAGACGATCTATTTTTTGGCTTTCATAATGGCTGGCCATTCGATGAATCCAAAGGTTGATATCAAGTCCACATCAACCTAATAAGTTACAAAAGCCAATACTTGCATAGTTGGCTTTCTTTTCTCCCATTCCAAATCCCTAGTACCTCTCTCTTTCGTTCTTTTCAAAAACAAGATGTGCAAAACACATTCCTCTCTCTTCCTTCTACCTCTTTCTCTTTGGTTTAAAAACTCGAGTTCGTCGATCTAAGACGGCAGTTTATCTTTGTTTTCCTTCTAAGGGAATGCAATAGAAGTGCTTCGATCAAAGCCTAGGAGATCATCGAAACTGCAAACATTTGTAGAGAGTGTTAGAATAAAGCAACACAACTACACAATAAGTCTAACAGTATTTGAGAGAGATATTCGAAAAGATTTAGAAGATTTAGAGTTCCTTGAACATATCTCAATACTTTCTTTGATGTTCCATAGTGCTTGTTAGTGGGACAATGCATAAACCGAGATAATAGACAGGCATCATACATTATATCAAGTCTAGTTGCTGTGAGATACAACAAACTACCTACAGTCTGTCTATACTGAGCTTCATCTGCAACTCCACTTCCATCTTCTTTTCTCAGTTTATCACTTGGAACCAAAGGAGTACTCACAGATTTGCAATTCTGGAGTCCAAATTTCTTCGGTAGAGATAAAGCATAGTTTCTCTGATGAATGAAAATACACTCCTCAGTTTGCATCACTCCCATACCAAGAAAATGGTGTAAAAGACCAAGATCTGTCATCTCATACTTATGCATCATCTCAGTTTTGAAAACATTCATTAACTCTTGACAATTTCCAGTATATATAATATCATCAACATAGATGGATACTATGATCAATTTTGTGTCTCCCTTGCACTTAGTGTACAGAGTTGCCTCACTGATGCTTTTCTTAAACCCACAAAGCATAAGGTATAAGTCTATTTCACCATACCAGGCCCTAGGTGCCTGTTTTAGACCATACAAAGCTTTATGTAGTCTGTAAACCTTTTCTTCCTCTCCTTGCACCACAAACCCATCTGGCTGTTCAACATATACCTCCTCTTCTAATACACCATTCAAAAAAACTGATTTCACATCTAGTTGAAATAACTTCCATTATTCTTTGTTGCCAGTGCAATTAGAGTTCTAACTGTGTCTAATCTTGCAACAGGTGCAAAAGTCTCATTAAAATCAATTCCGGGCTTTTGTGCATAGCCTTTTGCAACAAGTCTAGCCTTGTTCTTTTGAACTGTCCCATCCAAATTCAGCTTTGTTTTATACACCCATTTTACCCCAATCACAGGCTTATTTGAAGGTCTTCTCACCAACTCCCATGTCTGATTTTTCTCAATCATATTCATTTCATCCTTCATTGCCTTTTTCCATGCTTCATCCGGTGCAGCTTCATCAAAGAACTCAGGTTCAACAATGCATAGATGGCATCTCTCATAGATCTCGCTCAGATTCCTATACCTCAGTAGAGTATTATCATACTGAGGTGAGACTAGTGAGCTACTTGATTCACCAAAGACAGTGACTGGAGAACTTCCAGCTTGAATTTGAGACCCATCAGATCCTCCTTGTTCATAAGATCCAGACATCTCATCAATTTTATCAAAATCTGAAGATTCAACTGCAGATAAAGGAATACAAACTTCCTTGACTTTGTGTTTCTCCCAGTCTCATCTACCATTCTCATCAAAAATTACATCTCTGGATAACAAGACCTTTTGAGTTAAAGGATTCAGTACCCCATACCCCTTTTCACAAGTACCATATCCAATAAAAACACCCATGACACTTGTTTTTTCCAATTCGTGCCTTAGATTCCCTGGAATAAGAGAATAACATACTGAACCAAACACTTTCAAGTGTTTAACCCCATGTTTTCTTCCACTGAATTTCTCAAAAGGTGTAGTGTTCTTCACTGCCTTTGTAAGACTTCTGTTTAGCAGATACACAGATGTGTTTACTGCTTCACACCAGATATTGTATGGAAGTTCTTTCTCATGAATCATGCATTTTGCCATCTCCACAATTATCATGTTTTTCCTTTCTGCTACTCCATTTTGCTGTGGAGAGTATGCAATTGTGAGCTATCTTTCTATCCCCAAATCTTCACAAAACTTTCCAAAATCATTTGAGTTGAACTCTCCTCCTTTATCTGTTCTCAGTTTCTTTACATGGTATCCACTTTGAAGCTCAACCATGGCTTTAAATTTCTTAAACACATAGAAGGCCTCTGATTTGTTTCTCAAGAAATATACCCATCACATTCTTGAATAATCATCTATGAAGGTAATAAAGTATCGATTTCCACTTAGACTTGATGTTTGCATGGGACCACACACATCTGAGTGTATTAATTCAAGTGGTTCCTTTGCTCTCCACATTGATTCTTTGGGAAATGGTTCCTTGTGATTCTTCCCCAGTGCACAACTTTGACACACAGTTTCATTGTCTTGGATTTCAGGCAATCCCAAAACCATCCCTTGACTCTGTAATAATTTGAGACTGTTGAAATTAAGATGACCAAACCTCTTGTGCCATATCCTAACACACTCCTGCACATTTGTCCTCAATGCAAGCTCCTTGTTTGTGTTGAGAATTAAAGGAAAACATCTATTTCCTTTCTGCTTCACACTGACCACCAAGTTCTGTAAAGATTTATCATTGAACACATCCACTTTATAATCTCCAAATAAAAGAAAGTAACCGTGCTCAGTCATCTGTCCCACACTTAGCAAATTTTCTGCAAGACCAGGTACAAGCATAACTTCCTTTATATATCTTCGACCCTTTATTGTTTCAATGATCAGTGTTCCCTTCCTTTCAACTTCAACCAAGACTCTAGTGCCAACTTGGACCTTGGCTTTCACTCCTTTGTCAATATCAACAAGTAAGTCTTCTTTGGATGTCATATGTTACTACAACCACTATCTATGTACCATTCATCACTTATCTTCTTCACTTCTCTAGAATGATTTGCATAAAATAGATTTCCAGTTTCATCAACCTGATTAGCAAAGTTCACATGTTGCACAGTCTTGTTCGCATTACAGTACCTTGCAATATGCCCAATTTTGTTGCACTTGTGACACTTGACCTTGTTTTTAACCCAACACTCTCCATAGTGAAGTCTATCACAGAATTTACACTTATCCCCAGTGTTGTTTGCCTCATTCTTCACAGTGAATTCAACCTTATTACTCCAATCACCCTTTTTACTCCATTGTTTCTGTTTTGGCTTAAAATTCTTATGGTATTTGTTACTGTTTGGCTGGCCATTGAACTTATTAGACTTCGGGGAAATTTCAAACTAGCAAATGCTTTCTCCATACTACTCTCTCCATGTCTATCCAACCTTTGTTCATACCCCTTCAAAATAGCTACACCATCATGTGCATCTATGGTGTCTAAATCCTTAGTATTCTCTATCACAGCTGCAATACTATCATAGGACTTAGGTAAACTGATTAACAATTTCTAAAAAATTCTTTGATTACTCAGATCTTCACCATAGCTTTTCATTTAATTAATCAGATCAAACAATTTAGCAATATACACAGAAAGAGATTCACTATCATTCATGCGAGTATATTCAAAATCTCGTATAAAACCTTAAAGTTTCACAAATCTTACTTGCTTATCACCAACAAACTCTTGTTTCAGGATGTCTCACGCAGCCTTCACACTTTCCTGAGTTGCAATCCTCAGAAAAATTTGATCTGAAACGGCACCTTGAATAATACCCAGTGCTCTAGCATCCTTGACCACATTCTCTCACAGCAGCTTCCTCTCTGCCTCTGTGAGTTCCTCCTCCTTCACTAGAGCTATGTACCCACTCTCAACCATATTCCACAGTTCGTACGAGCGAAAGATGGTCTTCATTTTGATTTTCCAGAAATCAAAATTCTCGCCATTGAAGATTGGCGCTCGGAGTTCTCCTCCTCCAGATCCAGCCATGTTAGACACTCGAATCACTGCAGTAAGCTTGTGTTGTGAATCTGAGCTCACCCACTCATAGAAACGACGCCTAGAAGTTTAGATCCAACCTGGCTCTGAGGCCATGTTAGAATAAAGCAACACAACTACACAATAAGTCTAACAGTATTTGAGATAGATATTCGAAAAGATTTAGAAGATGAATTCGGAGGAAGAACACACACACAGCATAACTATTGAACTTCTATCATTGTATTCCATACAGAGCATATGAGCTCGAAGAGACACTTAACTGATAAAGATGAGAGAGAGAGACATAACCTCAATTCAATCTCAACCAACCATTACAACCTATCTTAAGATCAAGACACTTGTCAATTGATAAGCCCTATGAGACTTAATCAACACATCACATTTTTACACAATAGCTCAGCCTATGAGCTGAGACATAACACATATAACAACCTTGTAATGTTTTCTAATCAACTCAACAACTTACATACTTACAGAGAGATCAGAGATTGATCGAGAGGAACGAGTTTAGATTAGGAGACGCTGGGGTTGAGACTGGAAGGGGTGAACTCGCCCATTCGCATGCTGCTTCCTCTCTTTTCCTCCATCCCTTTGCCTTATTGGTATTCCTCGGTTTTGAAAATTCGAAACTGATACCGTACCATTCAATCCTCATGTTGTTCGGTTTCGTACTGATACCGTGAGAACAGTAGAAAATACCGAACTGACCAGGTTGACGGACGATACACGTTCGGTTTTAGTTTCCAGTTCCAATGCCCACCCACAGTTCATCTACTATATATATTATGTCTTTTGCGTTGGATTTTTCCCGTGGTATTGTTTTGCACCCTTCTTATTAATTGGTGTTTATCAAACAGACCCTTATGTTACTATTTGGGCTTGAAATGACAGTTTGGACCGAGAATGGCCGACTCGAGAATCATGAACCTTGACCCAATAGACATCCTTTAGGGCAATGGGCTTTCGGCCCACAAATAGGGCTGTCACGACTGAGTCCTTATGAAAAAAATGACTTTTGAAGAGATTTGTTAGACGGCTCGATCAAGTCCTACATGAATTAAAATTGCCAGAGATTAAGCCTTGGATAAATATGAATTATCCCAAGGATCAGAATCCCCACGTAATTGAATAAAGATGAATTAGTCCTATAACGAGATCAAATTCATAATCCTAGTTGGAGTAGAAATGCCTAAACTAGTTGCAGATGAAGTATTGGCCACAAGAGGATATAAGAAGAATATTCAAGGAGATGCGGAGTGGGTACAATCCCATCAAAACTCTGCCTTGGCAGGTTTCTGTATCGCAGGGGCTTCATCTATTCATCTATAAATAAAGAAGGTTCTGCAACTGAAGACGGCCCATTCAACTCAACAAACAAATCAAAAGGCTCTACGTGATAACCCTCTCTCTATGCGAAACTCTTCTCACATCCTTGAGAAAGATACTAATTATCCTAACCCTTCCTTCAACACATCTTTAGCTTGGCTAACAACACTTTCTTGACAACCGGCGACATCTTTAGTTTGGATTAACGACACCAGAGCCTTAAAACCAAGCAATGCAGGAACACCTTTGGTTTGGATTAACAGCACTGTAACGAGTTGGTTCGTTATCTATCCAAGTCTTAAGGACAAAATTTTTTTCCATTTTTTCATCTCAAAAGGTCATCTCATTAGCTTCGGGGAAGTGAGATATTTCCAGATTACCCCTTGTTCAACACCACAAAAGCCAAATTAATTATTGAACTTTACAGTAATCTAGTAACCTTGTATTCAGGTTTTAGAACCCAAAGCCGACATGTGTTCCTTCCTCGGTTGTAATCACTTTAGTACAGAAGTCAGCAGCGCAATTGACACCATCAACACCTCCATTTTACTCCCCCACTGAGCTCGATTACGAGTTGGCACGACCACTTTCACAAGAGGACATAGTTTATAGTCAGTCGGCACGCGTTCCACGTAGGCTTTATAATTTCTAGGGTCAACAGTTACAAGGAACAATATTAACCTAATTGTCCATTATTACAAACAATAATACTACTCTAAGATACATTAAAGAAAGGAAGGAGGCCTTGAACTTGAGATACATGACTCGAAGAGAATTACCTATCCCCTAGAAAATCATACCTCTAGTATATTTAATTCTTAAAGAAACAAGATTTTCAAATTTCATGCAATAGAACTTCCTAATATACAACAAAATATCGTAAAATATTTTTTGAAAAATTCTTAAATATTTTCTTTTTATAAAACCAAAAATTCAGAAATGAGAAAAACAAAAAAAAAAAACGAGGCGAGACCTTGTGAGAGATAGCGAGAGATTGTTGGGTTAGTTCAAATGACAAGTGATTGTAAACTAATTGAAAACAATTTTGATGAAGGTACTTTTAGAAGTGAATCTTGGATCAGCATTTGTAGTGCTTCCTAGAAAACGCACATAAATTATACTTCTTTCAAAATGCACTTCAAGTGCTTTTGGAATAGACCTGACATGACCTGTTAACATGACAGGTAAACGACACGAAAATAGCGGGTTTCGGATCAACACGATAACTAATCGGATCATACTACAAGCACCCATTAACAACGGGTTCTTAACAGGTTTACAAGAGGGTGACATGCGGGTAACCCGTTTCTACACAATAAGAAAAAAGTTATTTTGATGATTTTAATTTTTTAAACTACTAAAAAACTTATTATAAGAATACAATAGCCATAATGGTATATGTATATATTGTGTATTAAATATGTATTATTGTATTATTATTCTATATAAATTTAAAAAAATTAAGTTTTAATTATTTATTTATTTTTATAGCATACCATAGGCAAAAAGTGAGATTAAAAATTATAGAACACTTTAAAAATAAAAATATCAAGTAATTTAAAATACCAAACACATTAAAAAATTATAATAATTAATTTACAATTGTGAAAAATGTGAAAAAAAAATGCAAACTTTCATGATCGCACCACCCTCTACGCTTTGAGGATGGGTATATCATCGTTTAAATTTTTAAAACCATACAAACCCTCATGAATAGTATTTTTAAGGGAGTACAAAATGAATAAAATTCATAACCATTAATGTACAAGTCTGAAAGATATGAAAGCATATATAAACACTTGTGATTGCTTTCTTTGCGCTTAGACGATAATTACATGGTCTTTAGATTTTTAAAACCCTTCAAATCTCATGAGTAGTGTTTTTTATTTGAGTGCAAAATTAACAAAATTAATAATAAACTATTGAAGACAACATATCAAGCCAAAGTTCCAATGCCATTTCCCATAGTGATTGATGAAAATCGAAAGGTTTTATTGTAAAATAATGTGCAAGGTTCCTCAACCTTGAAATACATCCCTTCAGTTTGCATGTCTTTGACCATTTGATATTTTGTAGTAATGTACTAATGTTTTTTCATTAGACTCTTATTTTGGAGTATGTAACACTTTAAAGACAAATATTTTTTTTGAATATTTATGTGATAATGTGGTATACATATACTAATTTAGTATTATGTTTTCCATTTTTTTGGGTCAAATTATATTTTTCATTTTCATTATTCATTGATTTAAAATATATTTTCTTTAACGGGTAATGGGTCGGGTCATATTATCTGATAATATTAACGAGTCGATTTCGGATTCGGTTATATTACCTGTTTACTTTAACGAGTGTTACACAACACAGTCCGTGAAGATATCGTGTATGTCACAAAAACAATACAAACACAGAAAACACAACACGAATACCATGTCTGTTTTGGAACTAAAAAACATTTTCACAAAAAGCGTTTTCAGCTATTTTAAAATTACTTCCAAACAAGCCGAAAATATAACTTTTGTTCTGCTAATTTCTTTCATTCTTTTTTAAATGAAGTTCTAAAAATTGAACTTTTGTTTGTTAGCTTGATATATATTACACGACAACATAAATTTTTTGGCCTATAGTAGTTTATATAATGTGTTAGTACTTGTTATTAGATTCGAGCAATGCTTAAATCTAATTCTTGTACGATGATGAGTTGACACACCCCGACCCGGAATGTCCACTAGGACCCCGAATCGAGCCGTACTAGTTGACACCTGAAAGGTGACGAAGCCATAAAGTGTGATAATGTATAAAATGTGAATAAATTAAAATCTAAATATTTTTATGTACAAGAGTGTGCGGTGAGCGGGTCTGGACCCATTTCACGCGTGATACAGAGCATAAGTAAAGTACAGTAAGGTAAGATAATGATTATACCATCAAAAGAAGCCACCTACTCTGCTGCTAGAACCTAGAGGGGTACAAAAACAGAAAATATGAGTGAGTGAAACAAAACTCTTCAAACCAATTCCAACTACCAAAGATAGTAGCCCCTCGCAATACCTTTTTAATTTCCCAGAAAATAACAGGCTTGACTATAAATCAAAACCATAACCAAAATGATAGTCTTACGATTATGCTATGTCAAATATCTTAACAGGAATGAGTAACCTAGGTGAAATAAACCAATAGGAAAGGGCATGTTAGCCGGATCCACCCATCATGTACGGTTGAATCAATATCTCATCTCATATATGCTAGCATCTCATCACACATCTCATCATAAATATATACTAGCATCTCATCACACATCTCATCATAAATATATACTAGCATCTCATCATATATCATCATATATATGCTAGCATCTCATCACATATCTCATTATAAATATATGCGAGCATTTCATCACATATCTCATCATAAATATATGCTAGCATTTCATCACATATCATCACATATATGCTAGCATCTCATCACATATCTCATCATAAATATATGCTAGCATTTCATCACATATATGCTAGCATCTCATCATAAATCTCATCATAAATATATGCTAGCATCTCATCATATATCATCACATATATGCTAACTCATAAGTCGGAGTCACTTCTAGTGACTTATACGACTTATTCACATCTCATCACATATCTCATCAATCATGGTTAGCATATAAGTCGAAGTCGCCTATAGTGACCTGTACGACTTATCCACATCTCATCACATATCTCATATAAGTCGGAGTCACTTCACGTGACCTGTACGACTGAATCAATATCTCATCAACATACTCACTACCATCACTATCATCAACATGTACTCATCGGATGCTTACCTAGGCGTCTGCAGCATCATTTGACACTTCGAAGCATTCACAATAATTAGGTTTAGGTAATACACATATGAATATGTCATGATGCAACTAAAATTCAACTATAACATAGTATTTTCAAGTATATATATAACATGGCGTGAAATGCATAATCTGTAACGTCCCATTTCCAAACTATTTATTTTTGGGAATAATTATTGGTGATAAGCCCAATTAGACACTAGTTTAATTAACTAACATTACTTACATTTCCTTACTTCAATTCCTTGATTCTTCACACATTGATTTATGAACAACAATTAACTACCAAATCATAAGGTTAATTCTCACATTTTCCACCAATGTCCCTCACATTGTTCAATTCCCCAAACAAGGCTATTGTCCCAATTATTTAGTCTCATTTATTATATGGCTGCATCTAAACAGGGATCAAGTCATTCGTAGTTCACAATAGTACTTCAAAGCATTCACAATAATTATCCGCAATAAGCAATTTTATAAACGTTGTGGAATTGTCAACCACACACACACACACACACACACACACACATATATATATATATAATGTATGGTAAAAAGGAAAAGACCCACTTACCTGATGTCCACGTTACGACTCCCTAGCACGCATATTGAGACATCATGAACCATCATCGCCTATGACCAATTATCAATTCACATTTCAGAGTTCTTACCGATAGAATACATAATTTTCATAAAACACATCACTATGTAATTCAATTTGGAAGATCCGCATCACAGATTTCTGATTCGTTGCTTCCAAAGATTCACATTATACTTCTAGAACAACATTCTAAAGTTTCATTATAATCCAACGGTTGGATCTCCGCCAATTGCCAAACCAAGTGGTAGTCAACATTTTATTTTATGAACTTACAATTCCAATTTAGGAAGATCCATACGTCGGATTCCCGATCCGTAAGTTTCTATAGTCCTCAAATATTACTTACTATAATGTATTAAAGTTTGGTGACGATCCAATGGTCGGATTATCGATTACTATTCTAATCAAGTGGTGGACTTTAATGGAACTTCACCGGATTCTGCAGATTTTGCAGATTTCCTTGGCAATCTTTGGAACTCCATATCTCACTTGTTTCTCAATTGAACTCGACCCATAATATACCAAATCGAAGTTAGAGAAATGTAGAACAAAAGTATACCAGCTTGGAGTCCAAATGGTGGCCGCCGGTGGCCGGAAAATGGTCTAAAAGAAGGCTGTCAGCGGGAAAATTGGTAACTCGCCAGAATTTCTGGGCAACATTTCAACGTCCATAACTTTGTCAATACCTAACGAAAATAAGTGATTCAAAAACAGAAATCATAGTTCTCGACGAGATGAAGAGATTGGTACCGTACAGAATGCCTATATCATAGTGATTTGGCCGGAAAACGCCTCGAAATTGGCGGAGGTCGCCGGAAACTGGGCAAACTTTAAATTGTTATCACTTTCTCATTTCTCCACCAAATCACACGATCCACATGAAAATTCATCTACACAACATGAGGAATCGATTTAAACCTATGACCAAGTCCAATCTAGCCTAGAAAGGCTCCAATTTCACTCAAACCCGCCGGAAACCCTATAATGGGTGTTCTTCGATTCTCCTTTCTCGGCGTTCCAACGTCCTTACAGCTGTTTAGGTCTTGTTCCTGGGTCCAAGGGGAGTTGATTAAGGGTGGTAATGGGTGGTGAAACTCGCCGGAAAGGAGGAATCGCCGTTGAGCACCTCTGGTGCTCCGGTGAAATTCCTCTTGGGTTAGGACCTAAAAACCCTTAAATATAGATGGAGATGGTAGAGGGAAGGGTGTGGAAGAGGTTGCAGGTGATGAAGGGGTGAAACTTGCTTGAAAAATGGCGAAGGACCACCGGAAATCCACCCCGATCGAAGCCGGGTTTTCTATGTATGTATGTCTACGGAAGAGGAAGGGAAAGCTGAGAGCTTTCCTCTCTCCTCTCCTAATTGGTGGAAAATTTATTATTTTATTCTTTTCTCATCTAATTGGTCCTTATTTTCTATCCTTGAAGCTGATTGGTTTCTTTCCCACAAGGTGGGAGTTCAATAATTTAGTAATCTGAAATGTAAGTAACCAATTTCAAACATCCGTAACTATACCGTTATAATCCGAACTCACAAACGGCTTTCGCTTATTCGTTCGTACGATCGAGTACTATGCAAATACACCAAAAGAATAAGTCATACATTCTTCTAGATGATGGTCAACAAAAATCAAAATCCTTGCCTCTAGACATTTTGTCAATTCCCTCAATTAAAAATAAATAATTAAAAAAAAAATTTTAGGGACAGGTTGTCACATGAGTTGTGTTGGGTCGAGTCGAGGTATTAAGCGGGTCAAAAATCTCCAATTCGCGTACGATATACGTATTAAACGAGTTAGAAATTTGAACACGATCTGATCATTAAATGAGTACCCTGTCATGGAAAATGATCCTTGCCGGATCCTTTTCCTGGCCCGTGATAGTGATCGTTCATCGTACATCGTGTGGTCAGAAATCATTTCAAAATTTAAAATTTAAAATTAAATATAAATAGTACGTGACGAAAACTGACCGCATGATGTACGATGAACGGTCACGATCGTAGGATTCCTAAGATCCTCAGAAAAAAGATTCGGCGAGAATCATTTTCTGACCAGATAGCCCATTTATTAAATAATTTGGACGGAATTTCTATTTGGGTAACCTATAAACCCTTTTAACTTATGTTAAACTTGTAACAAACTTAACTCTTAATAGTTTAGAATAATTTCGCTTGTAATAAATTAAAATAGAAACCTTTTTACTAGTGATGCTATCTATGCACGTATTTGCCATAACCCTATGGTCTTCTAGTTTTATAGGGGTTGATTTCATAATCTCTTACACTTTTTTATACAGCGATATTGGGAGAAAAAAATTGAATTAAGCTTTACAATAAACCGACATTAATTATTTTTATATCAAATTACTTGAATAAAAATCGAATTTAATACCTCTTATTTATATGAAAAAAGTAATATTATTATACTCAAGTGATAGTGGCTAATTATCTCTTCCACTTTTGAGGTTCTTTTTATCCCAAGTTAGTCCTTAACATTGAAACGTGTGTTTAATAAGGATATTCAAGAAGCAATTTGTAATTAACTTTTTTTTTTATATATATTAAAGAAGGTGGAAAACTTCCTTATTTTGTTGGGGGCCATCTCACGTGGCAATTCATGTGTGTGATAAAAAGGTACCCCTATGGCCCCAGCCCCAACCCCAACTTGGTCCTCTTCAGATTTTGAAAATTCTGAGAATTTGTGGATCGTGTATATTATCGTATATCGTGTGATCAGCTTTTGTCAAGTATTGTTTATATTTAATTTTAAATAAAAATATTTAGGATAAATTAACCAAAACTATCTCACACATGGGTCAAACTACAATCTCATACCTATGTTTTAAACATAGCAATGTTATACCTCAACTTATGAATTCGTTACAATGTCAGACCTTTGTTAACTTTTCTATCAATGCCATGTCATCATTTAATAGTCAAATTGACAGAAAATTTAATAGAGGTCTGACATTGCGACGAATTCATAAGTTAAGGTATGACATTGCAATGTTTAAAACATGAAGTATGAGATTGTAGTCTGACCCATAATTGAGGTAGTTTTTTGAAATTTACCGAAATATTTAAAATGATTTCTAACCGTACGATGTATGATGAATAAAAACGAGAATCCGGACTCACCCCAACCGCAAGATCCTGAACTAAGACGCCCACAAAGGGGTATTGATTGTTTTACATTTCTCGAAAATAAAATACGATATTTTAAAGTACGGATTGCAGCAACAACTACAATGCTTCAAGTCAAAAGGTTATTTTGCATTATTCTAACTACAATGTATTCACTTTCTATTGAACACATACTTATTTTAGTGTCATTGACACCAATAAATTAAGACCTACGTGCTCTCATAAGCATTCAAACCAGCATTATTTTCCACGCTAGCCCGTGTTAAAATGCCGCAACCCTCCACCTCACTAACAGTCGAAATGTGAACCAAATTTGGCATATCGAGGTAAAAAGTAAACAAATTTCAAGCTTTGGTTCAAATTTTTATACTGCAGAAAAGATAAGAAGTTGACTACAATTTTACTATTTTTATCGTTTATTTGTTTGCTCTTGGTCGAGGTCTCTGATATTTATATAACTCATCATTTTAATATCTGAGATTTTAAATCAATAAAAGTGGTCCATGAGATTGTTCACCATCAATTATTTTGGTCATTCCATTAAAAACTCCGTTAAGTGTCCCAGAGCTCTTGGCCGGAAGTTTGAGGAATTTTCAAAGTTTCGTAACTCAATCGTTTCTTAACCGAATTCGACTCACAATCTCAGGGACCACTTCTATTGATTTGAAATTTCAGGGATCAAAGTGAGAAGTTATGTAAATCTCAAAGACCATTTTAACTAAAAAAACCTAAATTTAATATATACTAAAACTGAAAAAAAACATAAATACTGTTTATAAGCACATTGTTCATCCGATTTTGCCCACACATATTTAGCCAACTTTTGATTTTGTACCTCAGATTTCTTTTTTATTATATTTTTCTTCCTTCTCCCTTCTTTCTCTTCCCTTTCGCTCGATCCTTTCTGCTTTCGATCATTATCTCTCTCGTCCTACGCCGAACCACAACGCCGTTCCTTCTCACCATCAACATCGCCCACCTCGCCATCACTCGGCGAGCTTCCTCTCGCCGTCTTGACAGCCCAGCTCATCCAGCTCGATTCGTCGACTCCAAGGGATCTGTCTCCCAGAAATCCAAAAGAAAAAGATTAGCTTGGTTTTGATCTCTTAATTTGGGTTGTGTAGATCTGGTTTGATCTCTTAATTTGTGTTGTGCAAATTTTGTTTGAACTAATTTGGGTTGGGCAGCGGAAGCAAATAATTAATTGAATGAATTAATATAGCTTGGTTTGTGAATATTTCGTTTGAATTAATGTGGGTTGTAGATATTTCGTTTGAAGCGACCCCAACCAGATTTCGTTTGAAATTAATTTGGGTATTTTTAAATGAATGAATGTTTGTTGGTGGCTATCTTTAGATCATGGATTTATCTTTATTTATTTATTTATAATATTTAAACTTCCTAAGATTTGGATTTATGTTTGGTAGTTTTCTGATTCATGTTTGTATTTCGATTTTTGAATTGCAATTTGCATGACGGCTTCCTTATAGTTTGTGTTAGGCTAATTATATGAAATATCTACCAAATCTTTTGCATGTAAATAGTATGTACATACACATCAATTATTATCTTTTGTATGAAAATAGTACTTTATACAAAAAATTATATGGTTTTTAATACCGCAGCATCGTGCGGGTATCATTTGCTATTTTATACTAAGTGGTTGGAAAATAAATTAATTGAAAATTTGCAATTTTTGATATATAAATGTAATAACTCTCATTTACAAATAAAGATGAGTACAACTAGACCATAGTACTACAAGTCGTTTTTAATAAGGAGTTAAAATTTATTTTAATAAACATTAAAGATTATCTTAGAGCATTGACTACGTTCAACGAACTATCTTAGACCATTGATTAATTATTGGGTAAATTACATTTTGTACTTTCAAGTTTAGATTCAATTGCAATCTCATACAACATTTTTACAGCATTTCTCTCTCATATTACTTATTTTTCATTTCAATTTCATAAACCCGTTAGGCTTTATATCAATTTTATTATTAAATAATGATGTGACAACTATAATGTCTACATTTTTTATGACATGGCCAAGTTTTATTATACAAAATAATTTAAAAAAGAAAAAAGGGGCCCAGTTTTGATCGTGCAAGTATTTTTCAAAAAACAAGTCAATAACCAATTGAATTAAATTCTAAATTGACTCGTCTCATGCAAAATTGCAAACAATCAAGCTTTACTTCTGAAGAAATAATTCAACACCCCTCTATTTATCCAATTGTCAGCCTAGAAACGAGATAGAAGCATAAAATACAAAACTAATTACTTTAGTCTAAAGAAGGAAGGGAAATTGCACTATTCATGTGAACAGTGTTTTGGATGCCATTTCAGTTTATTTACAAGATTGCCATTGGGGTGAAGGCGGCTAGGTTAGTTCGTTTTGGGTTGTGCTTGCTGGGCTTACCTCAATTGTTGATGAGGCTGGCCCTTTGGGTGTTCAAATGATGGGAATGCCCATCTAGGGTAAGATGGAACTGCCTGGATTAAAAGTTTGGAGGGTACTTTTGTCATCTTAATTGTTGGGATTGATTGGGAATTTGGGATCGATGGTGAGGGGATTGTAGGGCAAACATGAGGCCATTCTCAGTTTCTGCTACTCTCCGCAAACCCTAATTTCTTCATATCATTCCAGCATTCTACGACAAACCCATATCCCTAAACGCAAATTTCTTCATTTTTTTTCCCTCCTCTCGTTCCTGCTAGAGCGTCAAATGTATCCAGATGAGCAAATCCTCGAGTCCAAGATCAAGCTCCTTAACATGACCAACACGGTAGACTACGCCATGGACAATTGGACATCCACAAGTCCCTCCATCACACGAAGATGTTCCCCAAGGTGATTAATTTCCATATTGGGGTTCCATTTTTCTTCATTTCTGGAATTTGGGTTTTAATTTCAGTAATTTATTTCTATTAATTTTACTTCTGTGTAGACCGGGCATTTTGGACCCGATCAGTTAACCCGACCAGACCCATTAATATTAATATTTGGGTGGATGCTTAACGGATTGGGTCGCTAACAGGTGAACCCGTTAATAACCCGTTAAATAACAGGTCATTTTAGGTCAACCCATTAGCACCTGTTAGTTGATGATGTTTTAGTAATTTCAGTAAAGTCTTAACAACAAAAATAAACTCTATACAAAAAATAATTACAATTATCATTAATGGGTGTTAACGGGTGAAATGGGTGACCCGTTAACTTAACGGGTCGGATTGAACCCGACCCAAAACCCGATAAACCCGACTCGTTTACAGGTCTACTTATGTGTTTAGTAAATTTTATTCCCCTTTTCTTTTCCTCTTTTGCTCTCCCCTCTCTCTCTAGCCATCCATCAAATCCCCTCATCCATCTCTTCTCACTCAGTAATTTCCCTAAAATCCCTCACTGATTCTCTCTCGCCATTCTCAGTCTCACCAGCCGCGAGGTGTTCGAGGTCGATGAGACGATTGCTGTGGAGTCACACACCATCAAGCAGATAGTGGAAGACGACTACACCATCAACCAAACGAGTACGGCCGGAAGCATGTCGAGCGTCAAGACGGCGATAGCATCGACATCAGCAAGAGCGGCGATTAGACTATCACTGCAGGGTTTTCTATCACTCAAAAGCAGGAGTCGCTTCGGCTCTCGATTATTCATTAGCTGCACCATAAACGATTTGATTTGATTAGGAGTCTTAATCTGTTTGAATAATTATACATATTGATTGGCTGTCTGCTATACAAATTACCACAAAACAAGAAAGATTTAGTCACAAGTAAATAAAACTATATTTCTCTCTTAATTAATGCTGCAAAATCTGTGTTGGGTCAATAATTGCAAGCTATTTTTTCCAAGAAACAATCAGTTATTGGATCTAAGTTGCTAATTGTTTTGATTTTGAGGCTTCAATAAAATCAGCACCCACAACTGGATAGTCAAGAAGCCTGACCGCTACCGCCCTGGAATCGTCGCTCTTCGGTAAGTTTTCAACACAATATAGTTCAAATCCTTTGAATCATGTTCTTGAATTTTACAATATGTATCGTGTTCTTTGCATTTCGTTATCCGAACTCTATTCTTTGAATTTGGTTACCTAAATTGTGCCTAATATTTGATGTGGCCAGTGGCTTTGTTGTATGGCTGACTGATGTGATTTGGGAGTGTTTTTAGTTAATGGGAGACAGGGGACAAAGGTGTGGGGCAGCGAAGTCAAGTGGGATTAGGAATTTAGGATGGTAGAGTATTTGCTAATTTATAGGATTACAAGTCTTCCTTTATTTTTGTCTTGGTGTGATGAAAAAAAAAATGGGTGAGTAACTTTAACTCCAGTTTAAGGTAATAACATGTGAATTGTTCTCAGGTATATTGGAACTAAATTTTTCATGATGCTCTTTCATTTTCTTCTCAATGAAAAAACATAATAAAGCAACAACGTTATGGTGGTGGGAATAATCATTCTCAGGTATGTATGGATGTGTGATATGAATTAGGTGACTGATGTTGAAGCATTAGTCAATAAAAAACAGATAGGATCTCATATATTATACATTAATCCATACATAATGTTTTTGTTGTCCGCCTTGCATCAAGGTGAGAAAGGCTTTCTTTATTTCAGGCTCAATTATTAATTGAAAAAGCTTTTCATAGTGGTCATGATGGTAAAGGTTTAAAAATGTCTAATTTTATTCACATGTGCATAAGCTAATGTACATGCATAGGCATGGTGTGTACGTTTTTCTTCTTTGATTTACTTTTATTTTTATTGAGATCTGGTCAATATTAAATTGAAATTGATATTTTAGACTTTACTCCTTATGTGGTTTTCAGAATCTAACATGTGAAGGGTTAATTCTATTTTTAGGTTGAAGGAAAATACAGTGTATAATTTTGGAAGTGCTTTCAATTCTACTCTCATCTCTAATATGAATATAGATTACAACCCTAGCCCTGAGTAATCCAAAAGCTAAAATCACACCCTTTTAATCTGAACTTCATTGTAGACGTACTCTCTTTCCCTCTTAATTGTTTCTTAGGCTTCTTTGTTTTGATTTTCATCATCCAATTTGTTAAATTTATTGTTAATTTCAGGGTACTACCAGTTTTCTGCTAGCTCTTATTCCACACTTCAGAAAGGTATGCCTCTAATTTATGATAAATTTTGCCAGTTTGCTTCTCTTGATTTGGAAAGGTATGACGCCAATTGCTTTTTTTCCAAAGCCATCTTAGCATCTGTACCCCAATTGTATAACAAAAGCTAATCAATTGCTAATATTAGCATCTGCATCACCAATTCACCATTATCTTTTGATTTTGAGTGCATTTCTCCTCTGCATTGTTTCTTGAATGAATTTGGATTAATAGATGCAAGGGTAGAGCAACAGGTGGGGTGTAAATAAAAGGTAGATGTAACCATTTCTAGGTTTAAAATTTATTAGAAAATATGAAAGAATATTGCGTTCTCTGATTTTTTTTTTTTTTTTTTTTTTTGTTGTTGTTGTTTGCTGTTGTGATTACAGGTTAGTTTATACTCATTTTTAAAGAACTATGTATGGTAGTTGTTAAGTATTGTGGCATTTAAAAATCCTTAGTTTTGTATTTTATTTCATTATTGTCCCCTACATGTAGTGATTAAAAGGCTATTGATTATTTTCAAATTTTTTAGTACAGTTAGGTCAGGTTTTGGGGGATGGTTGTCTCTCTATATATTTGTTTCATTTTCTCTCATTTTGGGTACACTTCTCTCTGTTCTGTGTATTTATTCTTTGTTTTAAGGCCAGTTGCCTATTTTTATTTTTATTTTATGTATTTTTTTGTGGGTTTTCAATTCGTTAATTTGTGACTCTGTGTTTAGATTTTAATATCTTCTTTCGTTTATGATTAAATCGATGTTGGGTTTTGGTTGTTGAAAATATGATTTTTTCTGTTTAAGCTTCTTGGCATTTTTCTAGGATTTTTAGGCTTTTAGTTACAAGGGTAACAAAAAAACCCTAAAATCCCAGAAATCAGTATTAGTATTTGTATTAATGAATTTCCATTTTCTCTACCAAAACAATTTGTTAATTGAAAATTGTTTTCTTTCTGCAGAAAGTGGTAGTGAAATTGGATTTACTTAACGACATAGAAAAGAAAAAGGCCTTGAAAGCATTCTCCAGCCTTACATGTATAAATTTTTTGTAAGCATGTTGGTTTAATTTGGCTCCGGGAAAAACTTAGAAAATAATAAAAATGTAAAAACAATTCTGAATTATTTTTCATTCAACAGCACCCACTAAGTTCTTTGTCTTGGTTGAGAAGTTAATGAAAATTTGTCAAGTTTTATGTTTTTATGTATGCTTATTGTGTATAAAATGACCGTGTCTGTAAAAATTGAACCTTCGAGCTTATTTCTATACAAAAATTTAATTTTTCGATCTGTTTTTCATATTGTGGGATGAGTGTTTTGTAAAAACTTGACCTTTGGCTCATACAAGTGTAAACCTAAGGATTTGGAGTTGTTTTCTGCGTTGGTTATGAATTTTAGGTGACTAAATTGGTGGTTTCAATTGGTGGTTTCGTATATTAAGTTAAGTTACAAAGTAGATTTTTCCTTCGTTTTGGAAAAATGCGTAGCTGAGATTATTTTGAAGTTCCTGTTCATTACAATATTGTGATTTTGATAAGAGCTTTGTCTACATGTTTTTTGTTGAGTAATGGTTTACTTGGTTAGAATAAACTCTTTGAGGTTATGTTAAAATCTATTTTGTGGATGAATCTAATTAGTTAAATTTGTCGGGTTTAAGTTATGTAGGAAATTTAATTGCAAAGTTGAGTCTTTTTTTTTTCCGAGTTATGTTAATAATTCTACCAATTTTTTTTGTAAATTCATGGTTGGGCTTAAGTTATATTATAAAACATGGATCATTCAAGTCTCAGTATAACTGGATGTTTGTTTACTTGCACAATTTTTTTGTGCATAGAAGTTTGTTTCTGCTTCTCAGGTTCTTTGTCCCCGTGTTTATTAATTGTGTTTTTCTGTATTCATTTGGGTTGTCTCAGTGATTGAAGATCTTAGTCAAGGTTCTTTCCCTATCATTTCAAGCTAGATTATCTGGTGAGTGATGTTGTCACAGCCCGTCCCAGATTATTTTATCGTCAGTGTGAAATGTCTATTTTGCCCTTGGACGTTGAGGTGTTGTGTGTGACATACTTTTAGAGGTGGTCCAATATGTTAAGTTTCTAATTTTTTGGACCCAATTAAAATGCAAGGTTCTAATTGTTTTGGTTGTTTGTAAGAAAATCTGGACCACACACACACCCATACCCAATCCCGTTGACCCTCTCTCTCTCTCCTCCCTCTCGGTTTTTCTCCATTTTTTCGTACAATACGTACGGACAAACCTCAAACCAAGCAATTTCTTCACGGGATCGAGGCTTTTGAAGTCATCTTTGTGTTCCTTATGAGCTCAGGAACACATCTATAGCGTTTTTAGAATGTGAAGACTTCATTTTCCCAAAAATCCGAGAACCCAGTTTTGGGTTACTGTTTATGCATTCGTGATTGTGAAGTTTTTAGGAGATTTTAAGCTGCTAGAAAGCCTTAAAACATCTTCGTGAAGCTCGGAGAAGAAAAAAGAAGTGTTTTGGACGTCGGGAAGTAAGGTTTGACAAGTTTCAAATTTTGGCCGAATTATCGAGGGTTCTCTGGCAAGATTTCGTGGATTTCAAGGCTTGAAAGTGGTAAGGTTTTGTTCCTCTCATCCTAAGCTTCAATTTGGTTCAAATTTCATGAATTTTGGTGAAGAAACGAAGAAGATATTGAAGTTTTAAGATTTTCCAGTTTTCGGCGAGTGCAGCGGTGACCGGCGCCGGACTTCGGCGAACCAAAGAAGAAGGAGGAGAATATTCCGTCAAAATTGTCGGAAAATTTTGACGCTGTCAAGTAACTTTAACGGCATATTCTGATTTTTGACAGAATATTCCCTAACACCGTTAGGGAATCCGTTTGGTGTGCCAGGCACGTGCCTGCGTGTGAGCCGTGCGTCTGGCCGTGCCTTGGCCGGCATGTGGGATCATGAAATTTTTTTCTAAAAATTTGGGGATGTTCCTAAGGATGAGTAGATCATGGTGATATATTAAAATACCCCATTTGAGCTTTGTATGAGAAGTTATTTCTTAGTTTTGTGTATGTGCTTTAAATAACGTTTATTTAGTTATCTCACATATAGGTGAGACCTATCATGAGGATGAGCGCCATCAATTGAGGCTCGGGGGCTACGACCCTTCAACATATCAGTGAGTGGGCTTTTGGTTTTCCGTATATACCTATATACTTGAGTTTTTCCCAAAAAATGAATTTGAATGATTATACGTTTTGAAATGCCAGCAAAGTATCTGTCTATTTTATTATGCATTAGTAGTTGCATATATTTACGATTGGTGCTGCGGACGCACAAGTAAGTGTCAGGTAAGTTCATAAATTAAAGAAATGAGGTTACTTCAGTTATGTGATATATGATGTGATGTATTGAGAGCTCATAAACCTGCACCACGGTGTTAGTGCTCCCGCCCAGAGTTAGGGCACAATCCTTCACGTGATGTTCACCTCTCGCACCATATGCTCACCTCAGATCCAAGTTAGGTGCACATGCTTGTCGTATATACCACTTTAGGTGGTTCCGACTTATAGGTGACCCGCGATTATTTGCACAATCTTCACGTGATCGTAGCACTAGAGCATATTTACTTTACACCTAGTCTTGTCATACAGACCACTTTAGGTGGTTCTGACTTGTGTGCAGGATTTGATTTGATATGATTGAGATTGGTTATGAGCTATATATATATATATATTCAGCCCTACAGATTGAGTTAGAGGGATTTAACTGATGCGATATCTAGCATTGATATATTTGTCTGGATTACTTATGGCATTGCATTGAGATACTTTGGCATGGTATACTTTTATGGATTTTCATCTTGAGTATGATTTATGATACAGCTTATTTTCACTATTATTTTCTGGGAAATTATACAGGTTTTATGGCAAGGGGTTATAACTTTTGATAAATGAAATGATTTTGAAAAGCTTTGTTTTTGCCTACTCACACTTTCTGTTTTGTGCCCTTCTAGGTTTTAGATAGAAGTGCTTGGTGGATCACGAGGATTTCGATGGGGGTTCTGACATAAAAACATTAATGTAGGATCACCCTTAGGTGTTGTATAATTAACACTTGTCCTGCTTGACTGCACTTAAACTATTTATCCTCTGGTTGTGTAATTCACACTTAATCTTGCACTAGCACTCTATCTTAGTTAGTACTCTAGTTGATTTGGTTTTTGTTTATTCATAATTCCTTATATCTCTTTTGCTTCCGCACTGTGCATATGGTTATGTCTCTCTCACGTGACGGCCAACACGCCCTGATTTAGGTCAGGGTGTGTCAAATGCTCTTTGTACTGGTGCAGTATCATTGGTGCTCACTTTGTATTTTTCCAATCCCTATATATCTGCTCAACTCTTGGGTCAATTATTTGCCAGTATGAATGTTTAATTGCTTGATCAACGATGTCGATTCAATTTGAAGAAATATGACTTTTGTTCAATAGGGATTTGAAATAGTGATTGAGACACATATGAGTGAGTAAGATGTCCCAATTGTTCATTGATTCTTTAGGTGCTACGTCTTTTTAGTTGCTTTGTGTGGAAACTATTCATGCCTATTGCGACTAATACATTCAAGTCCCGCAGCAACGCAGGGGCATATTTTCTCGTTAATTTCTAAAACTCAGATCTTTCCAATTTTAATGCAGCAGAATTACAATACCAAGATCAAATTGCAAACCACAAAACTACTAGGTTCAAATTCAGCAGGATGTTTTCATAGTCTAAGCTTGCAAACACATGCATTCAAATTTCAATTAAAGAATCTGAAAATTCAATATTTTTTTTCTTTTCCTTACCTTTCCCACCAACCGAACGGAAGCCAAGAGAATATGATGAAAACCATAAGAAAATTTCTAATCGGCGAGAAATAGTTCTGGTTTTAAAGTGAGACAGAGAGGAGTTGGTATAGTTTAGAGAGAGACAGAGTACCTTCTAGAGAAACCAGAGAGAGAATCCGACAGACGTTACACAAGAAAGAGAGATTGAATCCATGAATCGCCTGACCCTCTTGACCCAGTACGACGACGAAATTAGTCATTCGGTTGCTTACTCAAAACCACGAGAATGATGGATTTGAGCTATACTAGTGGAAAGTTTCAGATCATCTCATCCAACCCCACCACCTATTAAAAAAACGATCATTTTGCTCCATCTTGTTCGTTTCAGATCATCTCATCCAATTTGAATTTAGTTGGTGCGAGGATCCCAAATATGTCGCCAAAAAGTTATGCGATACCGTTTTCAAGCTCAGCTCCGTGATTTTAGAGTCATCTCCAACCGATTTGGTCAAAAAGTTATAAGGCTAAAAATAGTTCAAATTGACATGAAAATAGTCTCCAACCTAGTTTTGGTAATTTTTGACACGACCTGATAACCTGACATGATACGAAATTAACAGGTGTTCGGGTTGACACGATAACGAATCGGGTCATTATTAGGTAACCCGATAAGCACCTGTTAAGATAACGGGTTGGTTCGGGTATACACGAGGGTAACATGATACACGATAAGCAAAATATTAATTTAATAATTTTATAACCCTAAAAAAATACTATAATAATTATCTTTACTAATTAATAAAACACTCATTGTTAACCAAAACCTTATGAAATTACCAGTTTAACCCTCTAATTAAAACAGAATATGAATCAGAAATATGGGGTAGAAATGTAATTTCATGCTACCAAATTTTTTTTTTTTTCAAAGCATCACCTACATGTAATCTTATTATATCTTTAATTATAAAAAAATAAAAACAAAACTTCCCATTTCCCACATTCTCTATCACTCTCTTCATCTCTCCTTGTATTTCAATAAAAAAATTTCTCACACACTTTGTGTATGCCCATATACTAGCATATATTAATTGAACAATTTTATACCCTTACAAACTATAATAATTATATGTATATTTAATTTAAAAAATTGGTGACCATTGGATCAGCTGAGGTTTAATCTCAGCCGTCCATTGTGCATTAGGTTGGAGGCTAATATATTTTTATATGGTATAGTACAATTGTTTTATTTCTTCTCATAATTATTTTGGTAAACTTCTCATAATTTGAATGGTTTTTAATGTTTGGTTTTTCTATACTTAGTTTATGTGAAAGAGAGTTCTAACATGGAAAACCTTACTTAAAACATTATCAACATAACTCTTGAAGGCAATAGATCAAGTCAAAGTTCCAATGCAATTTCCTCATGATGATCGATGAAAATTGAGTTTAAAACATTATAACTCCTCGCTACAACACTTGTATAATTTCCAGAAAAATCATAAATATACAACAACGCAGCATCTCATCAGCAATATCAATAATCATGTGATTAATAACCCATACTAGCACGTAAGTCAGAGTCACCTATAGTGACCTATACGACTTACCCATATCTTATCACATATGCTAGTTTATTACATATTTTATCACATATGCTAGCTCATCACATATTTCATAACATATGCTAACTCATCACATAATCATCACATATGCTAGCTCATCACATATTTCATCACATATGCTAGCTCATCACATATTCATCACATATGCTAGCTCATAAGTCAGAGACACCTCTAGAGACCTGTACGACTTATCCATAGCTTAATAAGTATACCTGCACACGAGTCGGAACCACTTAAAATGGTCTGTACTACAAAACTGGGTGTAAATAAATACGCTCAAGTGCTACGATCATGTGAAGACTGTGCGAATAATCGTGGGTCGCCTACAAGTCGGAATCACCTATAGTGGTCCGTACGATAGGACTGTGCACCTACCTTGGATCCAAGGTGAGCGTAAGGTGTGGGAGGTGAACATCACGTGAATGATTGTGCCCTAGCCACGGGCGGGAGCACTAACACCGGAGTGCAGCTTTATGAGCTCTAACTATATCTATTGTAACATATACGATTCATGGGCAACCTGTACGACAGTGTCGGAGTTGCCTATCATTACAACCTATACGGAGTTGCCTAAACATACATGTAGTCATACCATAACCCCATCATTTCAATTAATACCATAAACTCACCTGAACTTACCTGGGTGTCCTGTGATGGCCTTTGCACTTCAAAACGTTCATAATAATTGTGTGCAGGTAATATACATATAGATAAATCATGATGAAATCTGATACTCAACCACATTATAGCATTTCCAATTATATACATATATATATATATATATAAGGTGGCATAAAAATGCATAAGCTGTAACGCCCTACTCCCGAATTATTTGTTTTCGGAAGTAATTATCAGGGATAAGTCCAACTAAACACTAGTTTAATTAACTATCATTACTTACGTTTCCTTATTTCAATTTCTTGATTCCTTCCACATTGATTTATGATCCACATCCAATCACTAAAAACATAAGGTTAAATCTCATACTTTTACCAATTTCCTTCACATTGCTCAATTTCCAAACAAGGTTTTTGTTTCAATTATTGTATGGCTACATATAATGTCTCATTAGACTGCCTACTTACTCTGAACAGGGATCAAACTATTTGTAGTTCACATTAGTACTTCACGACATTCATTGTAATTATATGCAATAATCAGTTTATAACCGTTTGAGGAATTATCAATCATATATATATATATATATATATACACGATAGAAAGGAAAAGACCCACTCACCTAAGGTCTGAGCTACGACTTCCTAGCATGCATATCGAGACATCATGAACCATCGTCGCCTATGACAATTATCAAATCGCATCTCAGAGTTCTTACCAATAGAATACATAATTTACATAAAACACATCCCTACGTAATTCAATTCAGAAGATCATCACGGATTTCTGATCTGTTGCTTCCAAAGATGCACATTATACTTCTAGAACAACATCCTAAAGTTCCATTACGATCCAACAATCGGATCTTCGCCAATTGCCAAAACTAAGTGGCGGTTAACCTTTTATTTTATGAACTTACAAATCCAATTCGGGAACATCTGTATATCGGATTCCTGATCTGTAAATTCCTATGATCCTCAAATATTATATACTATAACATACTAAAGTTTGGTGACGATCCAATGGTCGGATCGTCGATTCATATCTTTACCAAGTAACGTATCCTAATGAGTTTAGGTCCAAGTAATCAACCTACGATATACAATTGCCAAAACTGAACTCAAGAAATCTAATTTAGCCTAAGGATAACATTGACGGCCACCTGGCCACGCACCACCGCACACGTCGTCGTGGGTGGCGGTCGGCCGCCCCGACTCGCTGGAAAATCCAACTATTTCCAAAAAATTACCAAAATTTACAAGAATGAAGATCTCAATAAGTAGAGTAACTTTCATACCTATGACCAAGGCCAAATAGGCTGGGAAGAGCCTCAATTTCATTAAAACCCGTCGGAAACCCTATATTTAGGTGTGCTCGATTCGACCTCCAAACTTGCTCCAACGCCTCCACCACTGCCTAGGCTTTGTTCCTGGGTTCTAGGGGAGCTTAATGGTGGTGGAGATTGATGTGATTACCTTCGGATATGACCGATTGCCTACGTGACCCGCCGCACCCATCGATGCCATTCTTCATGATTTCGAGCCCAATTTCTTCGAATTTGGGGTGGAACTGATAAGGAGAGGGTCGTGGAGTACATCCCAAATGGTGGTTTAGCTTAAACCGACGTAATTTGGCCCGTGGAACCCAAGGATTCCATTATTTCCGACCAAGTCGAGACAAAAAAAACGGGTTAAGGTGGTGACCCGGTTTCTTCCCCCTCTTTCTTTCTTCCCTCATTTCCCTTGTTTCCCTTCTCTCTGGTTGGTCAGTTTCCTCTCTTCCTCCCCTGCGATTGGGCAGCAACCCATCTCTCTTCCCTCTTCCATTTCCTCTCTTTCTTTTTCTTCCTCTTTTTCAACTCCCCCCCTCAAATCACTAAATCATAAATAAAATATATAAATTAGAAAAATATATAAAAATATATAAATAGTGACCAAACCAAAAGTACTTCTCGGGTTTACAATTCCATAATGTCAAGTACTTTAAGAAAACACCAATGGATTAATTCATACACATCGCTATACATTGGTCAACGAAAGTCAAGACCCTCGCCTCTAAGGGCATTTTCGTAAAATCACACTTTTAAAATTTTGTAAAAACATAAGATTAGGGACGGGTCGTCACACCCACCCTCTCTAGATAATATTGTTTGTTAAAAAAATTTAAAGTTGACAATTTTTTTTTCGTCTCATCTCTTCCTTTCATTTCTTCTTTTGAGCCGCATCGCTTTCATAATTTTCTTGTTTTTTTTCTTCAGTTCTTCTATTATTTGTTTTTTTTTTTCTTCTCAACTATGCAACTATTGTGGGTCTAAAAGTCACTAGATGCTAATCAGTTAGTAGGCAAGCAGGCGGCGAATTGGGGCCTAAGGCATAGGTAGATTTAAGTATATTTATTATATATTATACAAATTAATTAAATATGTTGCATAATATATATACAAATAAACATTAAATATTATGTTATTTTTTAAAAGATTTATTATATAGGTTTATTATATATTATAAAATAAAAGTAGTGTAATATTTTAAAGCTTTTATTATTAATTGTATAACCTATGGGCTCCTAGGATAACCCCAAACCCTTAAAACTGCATAGAAAAAGCCTCGTTTTTATATTAAAGTCAAAATACAAGACCATGACTGTTCCTGCAAATCAACTCCACGCCTCACCTCTCTGCCTCGAGAGCATCAAAGGAGCATCCACAATGGTAAACTCTGCCTCCAAACCCTAACGCCGTCATCTTCATTTTGTTCTCCTCCATTATATCTCTCTCTTATCATACTTTCTTCCTTCTTCTATGCATGGACTGTGAGACGTAGAAAGTTTGCCAAGGCTCCGCCGATACGATTGGGGATTGTACAAGTGATGCAAGAGTTGTAGCAAGTTGGGTGAGTTGCAGCGAAATTCAAACTGCCTAGATTGTCACCTAGTGCCGCCTAGAGTGCCTATGCAGCCGCCTAAATCCTACATGCCTTAACTAAACGTTTTGGCCAAAATCAAGTCCGAGCTCTATCATCTAGCGCCTAGATGCCGCGTAGGTCGATTTTTAGAATAGTGACATCTGTGCTTTTTCTTATTTCTTTGCCACGTCGTACTCTGCCTTGCCACTCTTTCTTCTTATCCGCTCTCTCTTTTTCTTCTCTCTTTTCTTACACGTCTTGCTTCTTCTTCTTCTTCTTCTTCTTCTCTGTCGCTCTCTTTTCATGTCCGCTCTCTCTTTTTCTCTTCTCTCTCTTGTTACATGTCTTGATCAACATCTTGATCTCGTAGAGTTCCATTTGTGGCTGAGTTAAACTTTTTGGTCACAATATTTAGGTTTGGTGTTTGTGGAGGTGAAGGAATAATTTGAATATACTAAGTTCATGGAGCAACATACATGCATGCATCTAACATTTAAATGATGAAGTATGCTTGTATGCACTTAAAAACAAAACTTTAACCATGAAATCCAAAGCTTAGTAGTTGTGAACCAAAGCCCAACCCAAATTCCCATATAGAGTTAAGATTTGTTATACTTTTAAAGATCTTCTTTGCCTTGCAAAGGTTAATCACCCAACAAGGGCCTTCAATCCTTTGCATCTTTGATCCTTGGTTCCATGGATATGGATGAAGGAAGGAACTTTGCATCTTAGCTCCTCATCTTCTTGGAATTAGATGGAGGAATATATTCTCCAAAAGCCACCAAAAGAGGAGGCCTCTATGTTTCGACACCAAGGAAGGATTGAGAAATGAGATGTTTGATGTAGGAGGAGGAAGATCTAGTATCATCAAACTATATGCCCGGCCTTTTAGAGAGAAAGAGAGTTTGTTTTCTCTCATCTTTCCTCAAAGCAACCCTAATGCGGGAAAGTGCTATAGTTCCATTTATGTAGCCACTTACATTGAGTGACACAATTGAAATTATAACCAACTCTTCCTCATTCTCTTTATAGCTAGCCTTCTCTAGCTAGAGGGCTTTATGCCCTTTTGTATCTAAGTTCTCATACAACTTAAAATAATGAGCTTGATGATTCGAAGCCTGTTGGGCCTTGATGCACTAAACTAATATGAGGTCTTAAACGAACTTATTCGTTTAATTAATTAACATATTAATTAATCTTAGTTATAAAAAAATTAAACTATGTAATTATCCTTACTTAAATTTCGTTATATCTTTCAAACATTACTGTGTGTCATCCATTAGGCATTTTTTAGTACGACAGTGGGCGATTAGAACTTTTACTAATTGATTGTGAATTGAAAATTATTTTCAATTCTCCCTTTAGTAAAGATTAGTCATCAAGGCTTCCACAAACCAAGAGTGACAACTCGTAGTAGTCATGGTTACCCAAGTTAAGTTTGGAATGTACTTCCTCAATCTTATTCAAATCATATTATAGAATATTCTTCTTCAACAATTTGAAGGTTGGAGATTCATTCGCTTACATTAATATGCCTACATGGTTAGGTAGCTTAACCACAACAATGTCGTGGACACGATCGCATTAGAGCGCCTTTAGCATAGTCAAAGATTAAGAACATAACCACAAGACAACTATGATGCTTCTGGTCAAAAGATTGTTTCGCATTATCATAATTAGTGAGTTCTCATGTGACATAAGTATAAGAACTTCTGATTGATCGCGCTCAGTGTATTCACTCTCTATTGAGCACCTACATACTTGTTTTGGTGTCATTCACACCAATAACTCGAGACTTATCATTCTCCACGGAGATGGCATAGTATGTACTAATCTATCCATATTGCAATGGAAACCATATGATCAAGAACGATTAATATATGTTTGTGAAAGAGAAAGATCTCATGAATCTCACTTCTTTAGATTACATTCTCTTAATTACATATTACTTAGACTTATCGTTTAAGCTTATAACATTTAATGAGACGGCTTTAAGTAATAATCTTTGTCCTTAGCTTAAACTAGATTAGTTTAAAATGTGAAATGTTCATAAATTATTATCTCATGATTGGATTTAAGGATTGGAAAAAAGAAGATGTATAATATGATTAGAATCCGAAACTGGTCAAACCGAACCCAAACCGCATTAAACCGAACCGTACGTTTTCTTAATAAGTTTTGAAAAAATCAAACATAATTGAACCGATATAATATTCCTATTTTGGTTTCAATTTGAGAAGTGAACCAGATTGAATCGACCATAACCACACCACCTTTTTTTGTTTTTTTGTGTTTTTTGATAAAAGGGTTATTTTATTAAACACCAAACACATACTTACAAGCAAACCAAAGGTCCAACTTTCACATATAAACAAATAAAAAAGGGCATAAGAACAAAAGAAAAACACAAAAGAGTCCATAAATAGTAAGGTCCAAAAAAAAAAAAAAAACACAACAGCCAAAACCAAAAGCTTCCACTGCATTCTCCACCGCTAGAGTGCCAATCAATCCATCCGATTCCCTGTTCACCGCCATGTATTGCCTTATCATATGCCACCTCCAACCCTGATTTGCTACTTGAGCAGAGTCATAGACCAGTGATGGTTGGCAACTAAGCAAGAGAAGCCAACTACCAATATAAAGCTCATGGAAACCCACGAGTGAACTGCTGGAACGGGGAGACAACAAAGAAATAGTGGTAATGTTGGAAACACTTGAGCTGATGTATACACCGGAACTCTACACACGATATCAACAAGACACATGGCTGAAAATTAGACCAAGGAAGAGCCAGGAAGAGGTATAACCTCGGGGATTGAGGAATTGAACAGATCGAAGTAAAAATTTGGGATAAACAACAATATAGGCAAGAAAAAAAGAAGGAAAAGAATAAAGAAAGGACACGACAATCGACCGCGGGCTAAGCTAGGGCCGTTGCCACAAGATTTTCTTAAGTTTGAATGCCTCACACAAACAATGAGAAAAAACTCTCAACTTAGGGAGAAAAGCTCTCAGCTCGGGGAGAAAATTACAGCCACCTTATTAGTTCAACGTGTTTGATTATAGGGTTAATCTCAATTCAATACCCTTAAGTTTCTTGGAATTCAACATTTGGTACATCAAGTTTTTCTCATCTTATAATGGTACCTGAAGTCATGATTTTGGGACACTTTCATACATCAGTTAAGATTGCTGTTAAATCTGCCGTTAATTGGTGATGTGGCACCGACGTGGACAATGACTGGGTGCCACATGGATATTAAAATAATATAAAACAAAACAAAAACATAAAAATGTTTCGCAGATTCCATGATCTGCTTCCCTAACCTCATATCACCCCCACCTTCTTACCTCCCTCTCTCCTCCCTATCAATATATAGCAGATTTCTCACCACCTCTCTCTCTTGCTCCTCCCTTCCTCCTCCTCCCCAAAATCCTCCCAACCCCCAACTCCCTTTTATGCCCCTACCCAAAAACCCATCTCGAATTTTCATACCAAAATATGTATTTTTGTAGGGAGGAAGACCAATCGATCAGTAAGGGAAGATAATCGAATCGGCGAAATGTGGATAGTGAAACTCAAAATCCAGCCACCCCTCCACGGATACATCCTACTTCCTTTCCAGATCCGGTTTGTGGATCTTCATCCCTATCGACCTCCGCCAATGAAATAACTGGGCAGGCTGTCATGGCAACCAATTCGTCTATCCTCGCTCCAGAATCATCCCAATTTTAATCTTTTCCTACACAGTTGGTGTACCCTAATGCCTTCAAGTTCTTACTCCTTAAGTCGTCGCCAAGGATTGCCACCGTCAAATCTAGAAATGGGTCGATTGGGGTTGGCGTATGGTGGTGAGGGAGAGGTGGGTTGTGTATGAAGGAAGGGACAAAGGAAAGCGGAGTGGAAGAGGGAGGGGAAGGGTCGATGTATTTAGGTTTTTATTTTTTATTTTTTTAATTTTTAATTTCTTTAAATTTTTAATATCAAGATGGGCCATATTGACACATGACGCCCAATTATTGTCCATATGGGTGCCATGTCACCAGTTAACAGTAGATTTAATTGTAACCTTAATGGATGTATGAATGTATCCCAAAATTATGACTTCAGGTATTACTTTGGGATGAAAAAACTTGATGTACCAAATGTTGAAAACAAAGAAACTTGAGAGCAGTAAACTGAGATTAATCCTTGATTATAATATCCACCCCACCCCTTTGTAGAAAGAAAACAGAAAATTGAAGCATTAATTCAGATTTTGACCCACATGGAGCATTGTTCTCCTTCCATTAAATTAACCCTTTATTTTGGTTGGATAGAAGTTTTAACAGTGTGATAAAAAAAGGACAATTGCTACACTCTATGATAGACAAATATTCACAAACCTATAATTCAATAATAAAACATCCAATTTAACTAAAATTTAGATACCATACTCCAATCTTCTCAACACAAAAACAACTTACCCAAACCCGTATCAAGAATTTTAAATTAAATCTTTTTCTCTCATTGTGAGAGACTTTCTATCAGTTTGAAAGTTATTCTCATTGTTTGTGTGAGAGCTTCAAATTTGCACAGATCTGGTGGCGTCGACCCTAACTTCGGTTGAGGTTGGTTAGCCTTTCTCCCATTCCTCTCGTTGTCTCATTTTCCTTCCTTCAATTGCGTTTTTCCCCTGCTCTTTATTTCGATTTGTCATTTTTTTCTCATCCCACCTGTGTCCCTCTTCCTTGTTCATCCTTTCTTCTATATGCAGTCCAACTTTACTGAGTTGCTGTGTAGAGATTCGGTGCTTGTATAGGCTCAGGTGTTCCCAACACCACCACCTTCTTATCTCTGACTGGCTTTACCGGGATTGTTGCCCGTGAGTTCTCACAGGCTTTTTTTCCTGTGGCAGCTGGATTTCTTCAATTGAGGCTGTGTACTTGGTGGTGCTTGGAGTTGGATGTTACGATTGGCGAGCTGACGTGAAGTTATAAGAGTGGAATTTGACGGATCGTGCTGGAATGTTGTAGCGGTGGCTGCAATCAATTTCTCAGACTGTTTTTTCTAATATGGGCTCAAATTGTTGCTTAAGCTGTGCTTTTATTTGTTTTTCTTTGGCCCATTTTTTTTATTGTTCATATGCTAGCTTTGGGCCTTTGGTTTGTGTTTGTTTTTTTTAGGGAGGATCCTGAGGGTTCTCCAATTACATCCGTTTTATCGTATATCGTGAGGTCATAAATTATTGTTTATTTAAAATTAAATATAGTACCTAATGAAAATTGATTTTATAATGTACGATGAACGAATATGATTAGAGAATCTCCGGGATCCTTACAAAGAGGATTTGACGGACATCCTCATTCTTGTAAAGTTTATAAAATTTGTGTTTTTGGTTTGTAATAAATGTTGCTCTTTGAAGCTTTGACCAAAAAAAGAAAACGTATCGAGAATCAGACGGTGATGAGCCGTCCAATCCATCCAGCACTACCCCACCTCACCCAAAATTTATGCTACTCGTTGGCAGTGCCTCACGGCTGGCAATCATGTGGCGCTTCCAGATAAATCCGAACGTTGTAACAATTTATCAATTTTTTTTCTCATTTATTTGGTATTTTTTCCACGACAAACAACAGTCAAAAATAAAAGCACACGTATACGCGTGTCGTATGCGTGTTGGAAAGATAGATCGATGAACTGGGTATTGGCTGTCACTCCCTCTTTCTCACTTACTTTCTGTCTCTAAAAACGCTCACTTTCTCTCTCATGCTCCCATGTCTGATGACTGGTAACCGACAAAAATCTTAGCTTCGGATCAGTCCTCAAAACCAACCATCTCTCTCTCTCTCTCTCTCTCTCTACCCACCCAGCACAAAAGCAAAGAAAAAGAGCCGTTTCTCTCCGTTTCCTCTCTGTCACTCTCTCTCTCCTCTCACTCTACAGTCTCTGGTTTCTTCTTCTTCTCTCTCTTTTTGATAATGTAAATCAAGAAAAAGCTAAGGAGAAAAAAATTTAGCTTTAGAATTGTGAAAAACACTGTTAAAGTGTTGGAGAAATGGCTTCCCTGAGCTTTTTGACTGTGCTTCTCATCCACATTTGCTTGTTTGTGAGCTTTTCTTCTGCTGAGGATCCAAATGTTTTCTACCAATTTGAGGTCTCTTACATCACTGCTTCTCCTCTGGGTGTACCTCAACAGGTATGGTTCTTCTCTAGCTGCATTTTATCTCTCTAGATTATTTAGTCTCTCACTACTTTTTGGCTAATCTTTTTAATTTTTGATGTGGGTCTGCTTTTATTTTTTTTATTTTTTGTTTTTTCATCAATGAGAAATGGGTTGTCTTTACATTTCATAAAGTTTGAATCTTTAGCTTCAGATCTGCTAAATTTCCTTAAATTTTCAGAATCTGAGATTAGGTATTCCGTGTAAGCTTAAAGTGATATCAAGTAGTGAGCTTTTGAGCTAATTGTTTCTGAATTTACATTATCTTGCAGGTTATTGCCATAAATGGAAAGTTTCCAGGTCCTACTATTAATGCCACTACTAATAACAATGTCATTGTCAATGTTCGGAACAAATTGGATGAGAATCTCCTCATGACCTGGTATGATTTACTTACTGTAATGTGCACATGAATTTCAAGCAGATACATTACATTAGTGCACATGGATTGCCTTTTTGAAGTTGATTCTGTTCAACAGGGCCGGAATTCAGCAACGGCGTAGTTCATGGCAAGATGGGGTTCTAGGAACCAACTGTCCAATTCCGCCAAAGTGGAATTGGACTTATAATTTTCAGGTTAAGGATCAGATTGGGAGCTTCTTTTACTTCCCGTCCCTTAATATGCAGAGAGCGTCTGGAGGATTTGGTGGCTTTATTATTAATAACCGGGCTGTAATTTCTATTCCTTTTGCAACCCCAGATGGGGATATAACTATCTTGATTGGTGACTGGTACACAAAGAACCATACGGTTAGTGCTTGGGAGAGTTTTGTTCTTCTCTTCAAAGTACAGATTTGAGATTACTGTTTAATATGTTTAATGATGATGGTTCTTTTTCTAAAATGTAGGCTTTGAGGAAGATGCTTGATGATGGGAAAGACCTTGGGATGCCCGATGGCGTTCTTATCAATGGAAAAGGCCCTTACCAATACAACACTACACTTGTTCCTGATGGCATTGATTACGAAACACTTGAAGTACACCCAGGTGGGCAATTTGAGCAACTATTTATGAATCATCATGTACTGAGTAATGGTTGAACTGTTGCATGTTCCAAGTGAAAATTTGGAATTGATCGCGCGTGCCACCATATATGAACATGTTATGACCCGCCACATGTTGATAAAAATGTTAAGTTTACCATGTTATATAGTTGTTTGAGTTTATTTGTAGTAGTAGTTATACTCACAGTAGATAATGTCCATTCCATGCATATGAAACTACTGCTTTTTTGGCACAGCTCCTACTGTTTGTCAATCTTATAATGTAATATGAACAATGTCCATTGATATCAGATGTGAGAGCTTAAGGCTGGAATGCCATGCATAATTTGTTTATTTACTTATTTTTTGTTGGAAAGGATACATGATAGAATGGGGCTTGAAAATTAATTCCAAGCATAGAGTTTCCAAGTATTGTCAATGAGTACTCTTGAAAATGTGGTTTCTTTGAATGTGTGGACTTTAAGTTGAATTATTCCATCTTCTAACGTACTATTGGACAGGCAAAACTTACCGTCTTCGCGTACACAATGTCGGGGTCTCAACTACTCTAAATTTCAGGATCCAGAACCATAATCTGCTTCTAGCAGAGTCAGAAGGATCATATACAGTGCAACAGAATTATACAAGCTTAGATATACACGTTGGACAATCTTATTCTTTTCTGGTAACCATGGATCAGAATGCAAGTTCTGATTATTACATTGTCGCGAGTGCTAGATTTGTCAACGAGTCAAACTGGAAACGAGTTACTGGAGTTGGAATCCTGCACTATACTAATTCCAAAGGAAAGGCAGCTGGCCCCCTTCCAGCGGGACCACAAGATGAATTTGACAAAACTTACTCAATGAACCAGGCAAGATCTATCAGGTTTGTTTTCAGTTTATCATCTTTGTATTTAGATTCTGTGCCACGACATTTCCACGGTCGGATGTTTTTATATCCTTGAATTCATTTTTCAAAACTTCAAAGTTCAGGATATTATATAAGATAGAAAAATATGATACAAGTTGAAGAATTTCCTAACTGGTTTTTCCTCATCAAACCTCTTTTTGAAACATTTGTGGACTAATTTTGCAGATGGAATGTTTCAGCTAGTGGTGCACGTCCAAATCCACAGGGGTCTTTTAGATATGGATCAATCAATGTTACTGATGTTTATGTGTTGAAAAATAAGCCACCTGTAATGATTAATGGGAAACGGCGAACAACGCTCAGTGGAATCTCATTTAAAAATCCTTCCACACCAATCAGGCTTGCTGATTGGTTCAAAGTGAAGAATGCTTATAAGCTTGACTTCCCTGCGAGGCCACTTACAGGAACACCTAAACTGGAAACTTCTGTTATTAATACAACATTTAGAGGATTTATAGAAATCATACTGCAGAACAATGACACCAAGATGCAGAGCTACCACGTGGATGGATATGCATTCTTTGTTGTGGGGTAGAAAGTTTTGCACTTTAATTAATCAAACATGTCTAAATAAGAGTTCTTGTTCCCTTAATGCATTAACTTGCATTCATTTAATTGCAGGATGGACTACGGTGAGTGGACAGAGAATAGCAGGGGTACATATAACAAATGGGATGGAATAGCCCGGTCCACAGTACAGGTATATTACTGCGATTCTGCTTCAGTCTAATTTGTCCTCCTAAACCCTACCTGGTTTGTCTGTCAACTTTTTCATACTGATTTTTTATATTAAGCATGTAGAATACAAGTGCTCGCCACTTTTGTAGTTGTTCGTAACATATGAACAGTAAGAACGAGCATTCTTAATGAGAGTAGCACTCACATGGAAGAAACTAGATATAGTGATAGAATTAAACATGCAGTATTCACAGATGAAGACAAAAATATTAAGCATGTAGAATGCTCGTGCTCGCTACTTCTGTAGCTGTTCGTAATGTATGAACAGTAAGAACGAGCATTCTTATTGAGAGTAGCACTCACATGGAAGAAACTAGATTTAGTGAAGGAATTAAACATGCAGTATTCACAGACAAAAACAAAAATATTAAGCATGTAGAATATGAGTGCTCACTACTTCTGTAGTCGTTCGTAACATATGAACAGTAGCAGCACACTCACGTGGAAGAAACTAGATTTAGTGATGGAATTAAACATGCAATATTCAGAGACAAAACAAAAGTTGTCACTGTAGCTACAATGTTGAATAAAAATGACATTAATCATAAGTGAAGCCTTGCCATTCTTTCCTTTTCTAATGTGTGATAAACATGATACCCGGTGGTGGTGCCCAATACCTAATAGATAACCATATTGAACTGGATTTGTATTATAGTAAGAAAGAAGAGGTCCTGGAACATATAATTCTTTGGTTAATGCTGTAAATATTTGTTGTATGTGGTATCCGAGTCTTGATTCTTTCTGTGCCTGTGTATGTAGGTTTATCCTGGGGCATGGTCAGCCATCTTGATATCTCTTGACAATGTTGGAATCTGGAACATTAGAGCTGAAAACCTTGACTCGTGGTATCTTGGCCAAGAAACTTATATGAGGGTTGTCAACCCAGAAGCAAATAACAAAACCGAGCTGCCCATACCAGACAATGCTCTATATTGCGGTGCCCTCAACAAATTACAAAAGTACGTGCTGTGGCCGAATGTATTAAACCCTCTTGAGTCGTTAATAAGTAATACCAATTCTGAATATACATTTTTCTGTTGTTTTCCAGGCCGCAAGATATCTCTTCTGCAGCGTCAATCACCACCAATGGATCAAAGTTGTTCTTTGCACTGCTGATGATCATCTACACCTTCGTTCCCTTATTCCCCTAAAGGATCTGGTTTTCTGTGGCGCTTCCTATATGTTTTCTTGGATCTGGTTTTCCATGGCGGTTCCTTCGTGAGAGAGGCTTGCGGTTGAGTGTTGTTTAGGTTGTAAGATTAGTCTTGTTGATATAAATCTTCAGTAAGCTTGACATTCTTTTATCTCTTTGTTTTTCGTACGTTGTCAATGCTCCACGATTTCTTAGTTTAATTTATTGGGGTTTATGATTCTTTTATTACCTATAACTTATGTAATGTTGACTATTAATTCATCAATTCAAATACAATGCAACTTCCTTCCTTAATTCCTTTGATCCCACTTGTATATTTCAAATTTGTTGAACAGAAGATTTGCTGTTTTTACATTTTTGGCCTTTCCCATGGAAGTTCACAATCACGGGTCTGTTTTCTGCTTTTCTGTTGTGGTCCTGGGATGCGTTATTGTCTTTTCATGAGCTCTTGTTTTTCATATCTTGCCCAAAAAAGAATGTGTACTCTGATGGTATCTGAAGCATTTTGTATTTTGATCCAGAAAAAAAAATAAAAATAAAAATAAATTGAAGGTTGTGGACGAAGATCACTCTTTCTTTTTTAATAAGGGCACCAGCTGATGGTTTTGTCACGGCAGTCCACCCTTCCAGGGGCTGATAATAAATCAGGCACCGCATAGTTCATACCTCTTAATCAAGCCAAACATGTTCATATGTAAATGTCTTTTTTATTTGAATTGAAGCATGTTTATTTTCGATATTTAGAGACAAAACTACAACTTTGGAAAGGTATCAAGAATTCAGAATTCATAGCAGTGCAGACCGGTATTCGACTTTGTCCTACCAATAGCTTCTGCCTCAACTTTAATTCCGTAGTGTGTGCCTTCTATCTCCTCCCATAAAGCCTATATTGGTGATTTTTTGAAAAGGAAATGATTTCCAAACGCCCTCTTTTTGGCTCATTCATTCATCTCCATTAACTCTCTTTGTATCGATTCAATCCAAATGCCAAAAAAATAAAGGAAAACTAATGAAAAGGGTTTGAAAACTTTGAGTTTTAATGATAAAGACAAAATAAAGGGTAAAGTGAATAGTATCAGGATTGACTTTTTAGTGTAAAAATGTGGTTTTTCGTTAAAGTGAACAGTACCGGATGCTTTTCGTTAAAGTTCCCAAAAAATAAAGATTGTGTAGAGGGGCACAGTAAGTGTGCGGAGCTGAGCAGAGGGAGACAATGGCTTTGGTTTGAAATTGGTGGATTTGGCCATGTAAAATGGAACATTAGACACATTCTTTCATGCCTACCACCTACATGGCTGGACCTAAGGAGACATGCATGTGTTTTTGATATTCCTAGCATCCCAAAACCTCCGTAAATTACAACCACCTGCTCAACAAACCGAGCTCATTGGTGGATCCGGGTCGTAAATGACCGTTAATTGACGGGTAAAAGAAAAACCGTTCATTTACTGTATAATCTCCGCCCGAAACTTCCCCCAAAAATTAAAAAATTTCACGCGACTTCTTCCACACAGCGCTGGTTCTTCCAAATCGACGACAGCAAGGTACTGTGGACGGCATACTTGTTTTGACACAAAAGCAACAACATACTTCATTCTAAATTTGGGCGGAGGAATCACGCAATACTTGCTTCTTCCAAAACAACGACATCTTCAAACGAGATTGCCTAGTATTCCGGCTTCGTCAATTTCCATCTTGAAATAGAATGACTCGTTTTTCTCTTTCTCATCCTCAAAATACTCGTTAAGCATTTCTGCATCATGCTCATTAGATGAGCTCGCAAGTTCCATTCAACATTATAAATATCCTTGGGGATGCAACTACTATTTCTGATTCCTCCGCTTGCCACATGGTAGTTTTGTTCTATGAAAACAGGTACAACAAACTTATCGCGACCATTTGGCTTCAACAATGCAACTGTCGCCTTGCAGTCACTTCTAGCGTCTGCCTTATCACCTTTTCCAATTGGGTTTAGATTAGCATCCACCTTTTTTCTTTGTTTGCAACAAACAAATTCCTTCGTTACCAACCCCTCATCACCACTGCCCTTTTTACTACTATGTTTCCGGATCCCAAACCCAATTGTGATTGCATAACCATTGTAAAAATCATAGTCTTCATCCAACGAATCAAACTCCATATTTACTTTGGTTTCAACTCATCTTCTACATTTGATACCACAAATTCGGTCCTCCCTGTACCAATTTCATCTTGTGCATCTACATCCTCAGTTTCTTCTATATTTTCGTCTACTTCTTTGTTATCCCCCATGTGAAGCCAAATCAATAACTTGCTGCTTCAAAGTTATACAAATATAACCAATTTATCACAACCCACAACGAGTTTCACTAATATTTATGTGAAGTCTCAATTTCCACCCAAATAGCCCAAGTTATAACAAACCCAACATGATTGAATCGAATTTCACCAAAAAAATAAAAAAGCATAGAAACTTACCTGAAATTGAATTTCACAATCCAGAACTTTGAACTCAATCCCAAAAGGGGGAAAGAAAGAGTAGAGGTTGCTGCTGAAACACTAAGCAGTGCAGTGCCACAAACCACCATGCTTCAAAGCTGGACAGCGGTCGCAACGACGACGACAAGGGTTTCTGGACAAGGGTCTAGGCGCCTTATCTTACTGTGAATTTTGATAGGCGTGGGCGATTTGGAGGAACCAAACACGTATGAGCAGCTGAAGATGTAAATCACTGAGAGAAGATGACGATGTACATGATCACTATCAAACTCGATAGTTTGTAAAGTGGAAACCATGAATTATATGGGTTTTTAGGACCAGGTTCTACCGATAGACTCAACCAATCATAGCCGTTAGATCTTCATCCACACGCATCCTCCGCATGAGAGAAATGCTCCTCAACAAACTCCTTGAATCTTTTTCAAATCCTTTCTTCTTTCCTTAGCGTAAGATTAGTGAAGAATATTGCTTATGGAAGTGAAATGAAGCTTAAATGTGCGCCATGATAACAGAAACAAATGATTTCAAGAAAATGAAGATCAAAGAATTCAAGAATGCTTGATAGAGATAAATTAGAGAGAGAGAAAGAAGATAAGCAGCGGATAGCTAATTGTATTGAATGACTAGAAAACGTTTTACAACAGCTTTTATAATACCACATTTCTAACTAATTTGCCTATGCGGCAATCCTCTACATTTCTCCTTATTACATTCTAATCAATCAGTAATTGACACCTGCATTTCAGTTATTACCCCCTCAATCGCAGCTAGGGAGACCAAAGCTGAGATTGATGCAGTGCTTAACAAACACAGGACTGTGAAGTCTTTTAGTAAGAATATTTGCAACTTGATTATCTGTGGAGATATAGTGAACCACGATATCTTTCTTTTGCACCCGTTCTCGAATAATCAGAGTCAAGGTGTTTAATTCTAGAATGGAAGACAAGATTTGTGCTAAGGGACAATGCTGAGATATAATCACAGTGCAAATTAGGGGGAGCATGTAGGAACTGATTAAGATCTTTCATTAGTGACCTTATCAAACACACATCTGCTGCGCGATTAGCAAGAGCTTTATATTCAGCTTCTGTTGAACTTCGAGACACAGATGACTGCTTCTTTGACTGCCACAAAATGGGATTAGAACCAAGAAAGACTACATATCCGGTAACTGACCTCTGTGTATTGATATCAGAAGCCCAATCAACATCTGAAAATGTTGAAATGTGAATATCAGCATCTAAATGATATGTAATTCCACACTGTAGGGGTCCCCTGAAGATATCTTAGTATCCGTTTGACTAAGAACATGTGTGCATCAGTTGGATGTGTCATATATTGACACACAACATTCACAGAGTGAGCTATATCAGGCCTAGTGAAGGTCAGATATTGAAGTGCTCAAACAATACTTCTGTAAACACTCGGATCAGTCAAAGGTTCGCCCTCAGATATGAGTAATTGAGTATGAGGCTTTGAATGTGTTGGTGCAGGCCTACAATTCTCCATTCCTACTCTTTTTATAAGTTCTTTTGCATATTTGGTCTGACTAATAAACATATCTCCATTGCTTTTGTATTGAATGTGCAACCCTAAGAAGTAAGTCAGCCTTCCCATGTCTTTTAAATCGAACATCTCACTAAGAGTAGTAATTACATCCTGGACTTTGGTGATATTCGAACATGTAAGTATTATATTATCTACATATAAGAGTAGAATGATAATATCTTTGCCATCTGTCTTAATAAAAAGAATTGTGTCAGCCTGAGAAACTGTGAACCCCAGAGATGGTAACACACATGTGAATTTAGCATTCCAGGCTTGTGGAGCCTGTTTGAGTCCATACAACGATTTAACAAGTTTGCAGACATGGTTTGGAGCTTTGGAATCTACAAAATCTTGTGGTTGCTTCATGTATATTTCTTCCTGTAATTCACCATGTAGGAATGCATTCTTGATGTCGAGTTGTCTAAGTTCCCATTTGTAACTTGTAGCAAGTGCAAGGATTAGCCTCACTGTAGTGTGTATGTCTCGGAGTAATTTAGACCATGTTCCTGTGTATAACCTTGAGCCACCAAACGTGCCTTGTACCTAGATATACTACCATTAGGATTCTTCTTCAATTTGTATACCCATTTACTCCCAATAATAATTCTGTTATGAGGAGGAGGTACAAGAATCCAAGTTCCTTACCCTTTAAGGGCATCAAACTCATCCTGCATAGCTTGTTGCCAATTTGAATTTGTAGTTGTTGCTTTAAAATTCTTTGGTTCTTCACAATCAACACTTTCAGCCAGAAGATAACACAGAGAATCATCATCAATTTCCAAAGACTGTAGTTCAGGTAAGTTAGCATACAAAGTAGCATAATCTCTTCTCTCAATTGCTCCAGTTTGAAGTCTCATTGTCATGGAATGAGTTATAGCATTATCAGTAGGAATAGAACTAGAGGATTGATTCCAATCACTTATAGAGATAGGAAGTAATACCTGAAGTTGTGCTGGATCTAGGATAGGTAATAAGGGTTGATTGAGATCTTGTATAGGAGTAGACTGATATGAACTTAATGACTCAGATTCCTGTGTTTCAGATTCTTGTCTTTATGATATAGTTTGTGATGTAATAGTAGACTCAAGCACAATAATATCTTGCTGCAATGAAGTAGTATTAGTTGTAGATTAAGCTTGGTCTGTGGATCTTCTGTCATGTTCACGTGGATCTCTTAATTGAACTATAATTGGAGTGGAACTAACTGAGTGTGGTACACATCCACTACTTGACAACCTTGAAGGTTTACACTTTGCATGAAACACAGACTCATCATGTACTACATGCCTAGATAAGATCAATTTCTGAGTATGTAAGTTGTAACAAATAGCCCCCTTTATATCCTGAAGCATACCCTAAGAATATGCACATTGGGGTTCTAGCTTGGAATTTACTATCATTATAATGTCTCAAGTATGGAAACATAGCTGAGCCATATATTTTCAAATCCGGCAAAGATAGATGCTTATCATATAAACAGAAATAAGGTGAGTTCATTTGTAATGACTTAGAAGCCATTCTGTTGATTAGATACACAACATGTGCACAAGACAGATACCAAAACTCTTGTGATAACCTAGCAGCATTCATCAAAGTTATTACTGTTTCAACTACATGCCCATGTCTTCTTTCAACCAAGCCATTTTGTTGTGGAGTGTATGGACATGAAATCCTATGAACCATTCCTTTTGACTGCATAAATTCTTTGAACAAATTACTTACAAACTCACCACCCCCATCTAATTGCAAACATTTTATTTGTGCTCCAAACTTAAGCTCAATATACTTGTAAAACTTGACAAATATCGAAAACACTTATGATTTATTATATAGTGGGAAAATCCACATGTATCTTGTACAATCATCAACAAATACAACATAGAATCTATACCCTTCTATAGACTTGACTAAAGAGGGTCCCCAAACATCTAAATGGATTCTATCAAAAGGTAAGATACATCTAGAAGATTCATTATCAAAAGGTTTTTGGGTAATCTTCCCATGAATACAATTTGTGTACATCTTATGCTTATTATCTATAGAGACTGGAATATGAGACTTAGCTAACATAACTGCCATGACTTCATTTGTAGGATGGCCTAGCCGTTGATGCCAGAGAGAAGACTTTATCAACTGTCCAATAAAAGCACTCGGAACTGTCCATGATGACACAAGAATCTGAAACAACTCTTGAGGTTTTCTCTTACTTTGTACAAGATCTCCCTTGTCACCTTGTGTAGACATCGAAATTTCGGTGAAATAAATGTTGATCAATAATTAAAATTTCAACGTTCATGTGTCACATAAATTTTACACATAGTAGGTGACTCAACGAAAAATCGAGAATCATCAGAAAAGTCATCAAATAGGACACGTGTCACCACTTGGCAGAAACAATTTATTTCATCTGAATAATATATTCAAAATTAGGCTTTGGAAAATTCTATAAATAGAAGCCATTTCATTCATTTTAGGGGACCAATTCATAACCAATTCACCTCACACCAAAACCTTGAAGCTTTGAAACTCCAAAGCTCCCAAGCAAATCCCGAAGAATCAAGAAAGCTCTCTTCGTTCTTCGTCAAACCAACCTTCAAGATCAAGCCCCAACGGCCCCTTTGAAGAACTTCCACCAATTCAAGATCAAGCCCCGATGGCCCTTGAAGAAAGCGTTCATCGTTCATCATCCGTTCATCCTAAGATCAAGCCCCAACGGCCCTTTGGATCAACAACATCAACAAATCCACACATCCAATCGTTCTTCAAGATAAAGCCCAAAACCCCTTTGAAGATCTGTTCATCAACAGTTCTTCAAGATCAAGCCCAAAAGCCCTTGAAGATCCATCCATCAACTGTTCATCAAGATCAAGCCTCAAAGGCCCCTTGAAGATCCGTTCATCAACAGTTCTTCAAGATCAAGCCCAAAAGCCCTTGAAGATCCGTTCATCCATCAACCTTCAAGATCAAGCCCAAAAGGCCCATTTGAAGAAACTTCCAACCATTCATCCGAGATCAAGCCTCGAAGGCCCTTGGATCAGCATCATAATCCACAAATCAACACCTTACGGAGATCGAATCAGAGGATCAAATTTGAGAGATATAGTAACCCCTAAATAATTAATACAAAATATTATTTTGTACACGTGTTCTTGTCTTGTTTGTTTCAGGAAAATTTCGTGTTTACAAATTTGGCACGCCCAGTGGGACATTCTCTGCCTCTCATCTTTATCTTCAAATCCACAAGAAACATACATGGCATCAAGGAAGGCTCAAGCTGTTCCTACAACCAACGCGAAGAACAAGAGCATCATCGCCGCAGGTGGTGCCATTTCGGGCATCATAACTCGAAGCAAGGCAAAAGCTCTTTCTGCCTTCTCTTCCACCCCTGCATCAACCCTGCCGAAGGAACAAGAGCACCCGAGGCACGAACCTGTGATCACCCTGGCCTTGCTAAGGGCGCTAAGGGAGGAAAGCCCGAGGAAGTACTCTGAGTCTTTGTTTTCTGATACTGACTCAAGCGACAGCACGGCCATGCAAGTTATGGCTACCGAAGCAACTTTAATTGAGGAGCAATTAGCTCAAACGAATGAAGCGATCACAAGGCTAACACGGACTGTGGAAGAAAAAGACTCACAAATCGCTGCACTCGTTAACCAATTAGAGGCACAGCACGACGAGAAACCCGATCCACTAAAAAGAGGAGCTGGGGAAGAAGAGGAGCCTCCGGCGGAGGAAGTCAAAAGAGAAGCCAGAGCCAGACCAGGCAATGGCATTCATGGGATCTCTCTCTATCCTGCAGCTGCAGGAGATGATCGCCAGCACCATCAAGACACAGTATGAGGGAATCTCGTATGACTCTATACTATACTCAAAACCCTACTCTAAGAAGATTGACTATTTGAAAATGCCGAGGGGTTATCAACCGCCAAAGTTCATGCAGTTCGATGGAAAGGGAAACCCAAAGCAACATGTTGCCCATTTCATCGAGACCTGCAACAACGCTGGGACAGAAGGGGACTACCTCGCCAAGTAGTTTGTGTGCTCGCTGAAAGGAAATGCCTTTGAGTGGAACACGGACCTAGAGCCTGAGTCCATCAACAGCTGGGAGCAATTGGAAAGGGAATTTCTCAACCGCTTCTACAGCACCTGCCGCACAGTGAGCATGCTAGAGCTGACAAGCATGAAGCAATGGAGGGATGAGCCGGTCATGGACTACATCAACCGATGGCGCAATCTAAGCCTCGACTGCAAGGACAGGCTCTCGGAGATCTCTTCAATCGAGATGTGGGTCCAAGGCATGCAATGGGGGTTGCACTATATCCTTCAAAGCATCAAACCACGGACCTTTGAAGAGTTAGCCACTTATGCCCATGACATGGAGCTGAGCATTGCTTACCATGAAAAAAAAGAGCCAATCATCAACTTCAAGAAGAACAAGGTGTTTGTCCCAAATGTAGATAAAACTGGGAAGAAGCCCGCCAAGGAAGCGTTCAGCGTGAACACTGCGCCCATCAAGACTTCCTCTGCGCCTATCAAGATCTCTTTCAAAACCAAAACAAAGGAGATAAAGAGAGGTGAGCCTCCTCGCACCCAAGATAGGTACAAAAGCACCTTGAGGGAATTAGAGCAGAAGGTGTACCATTTTCCTGACTCAGACATGGATGCAATGTTAGACGACTTGCTGGAAAAGAAGGTAATCGAGCTACCCGAATGCAAGCGGCCTGAAGAGATGAATCGCATAAACGATCCTAAATACTGCAAGTACCATCGAATCGTGAACCATCCTATTGGTAAGTGCTTCGTCCTCAAAGAGCTCATCATGAAGCTAGCACAACAAGGGCAAATCGAGCTCGACCTCGAAGACACAGCTGCAACACATACTACCACAATTGTGTTTGGGTCATTCGATCCCATGCCTCTCCAAACGACACCTGACTATTACTATCATTGCTCAAGTTGCACAATACCTTCTGTGCAACCATCGTCGGGGTGACCAAGATGCACATACTGATGATGAAGAAGGATGGACATTGGTGACCTACAAAAAGACAAGGAAACCAAAACTACAAGCCACAAGGCCGAAGGTGGAACAAGAGAGAAAGCATCGTCGCCGCAACAGTAGGAAGCTTAAAAGAAACGTAAAAGCTGCTAAGCCAACGTACGCTGGGGAACCTATGAAGCAAGATCTACGCATTCCTGTCTCCTTGCACGAGTACTTCCCGAATGACTTCTTCCAACAGTGCACTATCGTTGCCTGTCACTTGGTTGAAGTAGAAATGGAAGAGCCCTCAAAAGGCAAAACTATCGTAATTAAGGGAGAAAAAACTCTCACGTTCGGAGAAGGTCTGCCAACACACTGTAGCATCGAGGAAGCACTACAATTGCCAAAGAAGATATGAAGGGCACTGGTAGCGGTTTTGGCAAGTCCAAACGACCACGAAGTGCAAGAAAGGAAGAACGAAGGCTTGAGGCTTCAGCCATATGAGTGTGCCACATCCTGTGCCGCCAAGGACACAATCCATTTCACTGACGAAGACTTGCTGCTAGGATCCAAGCCTCACAACCGTCCTCTCTTCGTCTTTGGGTACGTAAGGGAGCACAAAGTTAACCGCATGCTTGGGGATGGTGGATCAGCCATAAACATCATGCCAAAGTCAACAATGACTACAATCGGCATCAAGGCGGAGGAACTGTCCATAAGTCGTCTACTAATCCAAGGTTTTAATCAAGGAGGACAAAGAACGATAGGCATGATCCGAGTGGAGATGACTATTGGTGAACTCAAGTCGAGCACGATATTCCACGTGATTGATGCAAGAACTTCCTACAGCTTACTCTTAGGAAGGCCTTGGATCTATGCGAATGGAGTAGTACCGTCCACCCTTCACCAATGCTTAAAATTCTACCGAGAAGGAGTGAAGGTGATCTATGGCGACACCAAACCATTCACCGAAGCTGAATCACATTTCGCAGACGCCAAGTTCTACATGGATGAAGACATGGTACCTGAAGCTCTTGCAAAAGAGATCAAATCCATGGGCAAAGCAACACCTAAAAAGCAGGAGTGGCAAGCCATGCCCAAGAAGCAAGAAGGAGAAGCTATGCCATCTTCAAGCAAGAACAATGATGAACTTGCTAAACCTGCAACAACTAAAGAGAGTAGGACGCCCTCAAATGGACCAAACACACCCGTCTTCCGATACATCCCGATGTCGAGAAGAAAGAATGGTCAATCTCTATTCAAAACTGGAGCAAGCAAAGCCGATACATAGCGGCATAGGGATAATGTAAAGTTGCTCAAAACGAATGCAGTTTTGCCTCTGACACAGCTAGGCAACGCTAAGGCTGCAAGACTACCACAAGGCTTCATAAAGTTCTACCAAAGGGGGTAGAACCAAGCTTTCTCCCAACCAAGAGGACCGAAGAAGGTTTTGATCTAAACACCTACAAACTCATGTCGAAAGCTGGGTACGACTTTATTCCTTCTTCGAATCCTGGAAAAAAGGTTACAAACACCCTCAATGACAAAGAATGTGACCTCACTGAGACTCAAAAGAAGTTGAAGGAGCATGGTTACGGAGTTGACAACAACAAAGCTAGACTTGGCTTCACACCAAATTCACCTGTGAAGATTTCAAGCAAAGCGAAAAATGCTAGCACTCAACACATCAGCATAAGCACTGAACAAGATCAAGAGAAGCCTAAATCTGCCCCTCGGAATAGGATGAATCGTTCAAAGCCCAGAACGTCAGCACTTAATTGTATTGGTGGTCAAAACCGAACCTTTGTCTTCAAGAGGCTTAACATTCCAACATCCCAAAGCTCTGTTTTTGAAAGGTTGTCAAAACCTAAAAAGCAAAGCAACACGGCTAGCTCTCCTCCTCGTCGGTCAGCTTTGGAAAGACTTGAAGACAGCAAGAAGCTTTCTAGAAATAGGAAGACAATGTCAAAATAAGAAAAGCTCGATAGGCTAGCAGAAAAAGCGATATTCGAAGCTCAATTCCTTCAAGGATGAAGCGTTGAGCAATCTTGGAGGTTGACACAAATGGACCACTGAAAGTAAGAAGGCATACCATCATCTACGCTGGACAATCTTCATGCTAACAATCCCAAGAGGACGGCACTGAATGGGAGGTTCAAGACGTCTTCCACATCACGATCCAAAAAGGCAAAGAAAATGAAATCCCCGAAGAAGATGTCACTGCTGCGCCACCACAACTTAAGGATGAGGGGCAAACCACGGTTGATGATCTCAAAGAGCTCAACTTAGGCACAAAAGAGGAGCAGAAACCTATCTTCGTAAGTGCGCTGCTAAGTTCGGACGAGATAGAGGAGTATTACCAACTGTTATCAGAGTACAAAGATGTCTTTGCTTGGACCTACAAGGAAATGCCTGGCCTTGACCTTGTCATCGCTGTGTATCATCTTGCAGTCAAGGCTGGAACGTGACCTATAAAGCAAACTCAAAGGCGCTATCAATCTGAGCTGATTCCACAAATCGAGGCAGAGATTGACAAGCTAATCGAAGCAGGCTTCATTCGAGAGGTGCAATACCCCAAGTGGATCTCCAACATTATCATTGTCCTTAAGAAATCTGGATAAATACGTGTTTGCGTAGACTTCCGGGACCTCAACGACGCTTGCCCGAAGGACGACTTCCCCTTGCCAATCATCGAAATCATGGTGGACGCAACCATTGGCCACGAGGCACTGTCATTCATGGACGGCTCTTCTGGATATAATCAAATTCGTATGGCTCTTGAAGATGAGGAACTAACAGCATTCTGCACTCCAAAAGGTATCTACTGCTACAAGGTCATGCCATTTGGTCTGAAGAATGTTGGAGCTACATATCAACGTGCAATGCAAAAAATCTTCAATGACATGCTACACAAAAACGTGGAATGTTATGTAGACGATGTGGTGGTCAAGACAAAGAAAATATTAGATCACTTGAAGGATTTGCGAATAGTGTTTGAAAGGTTGCGAAAATACAACCTCAAGATGAACCCGTTAAAATGTGCGTTTGGCGTCACCTCCGGAAAGTTCCTGGGCTTTATTGTCAAGCACCGTGATATTAAAGTAGACCAATAAAAAATCAAGGCCATTCAAAGCATGCATGAGCCAAGAAACCTGCACGAGCTGAAGAGTCTATAAGGACGACTAGCCTTCATCAGATGCTTCATCTCCAACTTGGCAGGGCATTGTCAACCATTCAGCCGACTCATGAAGAAGGATGTTCCGTTTGTATGGGATGAAGCATGCCATAATGCTTTTGAAAGCATAAAAAAGTATCTGTCAAGTCCACATGTCTTGGGGGCACCGGTGCCCGGGAAACCACTCATATTGTACATCACCGCTCAGGAAAGTTCAGTTGGAGCACTCTTGGCGCAAGAGAATGAATCCCAGAAAGAATGAGTGCTTTACTACCTCAGCCGAACTCTCACCAGAGCCGATTTAAACTACTTCCCAATAGAAAAGATGTGCCTTGCCTTGGTGTTCGCCATCCAGAAGCTCAGGCATTACATGCATGCTTACACTATCCACTTGGTTGCTAAAGCTGACCTGGTTAAATACGTCAAGTCCAAAACAGTCTTGACATGGCGACTCGCTAAATGGGCATTACTTATCAATTAATATGAGATCATATACGTCTCAGCTAAAGCCATCAAGGGGCAAGCTTTAGCAGACTTTCTTGCCGATCACCCAATCCCAGCTGATTGGAAAATCTCAGACAACTTGCCTGACGAGGACGTGTATCGACATCTTCCCAACATGGACGATGTTCTTCGATGGATCTGCACGAGTGGACGGAGCAGGGGCAGGAGTGGTATTCATGTCGCCATAAAGCCAAATACTACCTTATTCCTTCCAACTAAGCGAATTATGCTCCAACAACGTCGCTGAGTACCAAGCACTGATCATTGGGCTCCAAATGGTGATTAACATGGAAATCATAGCTCTCGAGGTATATGGCGACTCCAAGCTCATAATCAATCAACTCTTGACTGAATATGAGGTGAGGAAATATGATCTTGTCCCATACTTCCGACTGGCAACTCAATTGCTACGAAAGTTTGAGGCTGTAACGCTAGAACATGTGCCAAGAAAAGAAAATCAAATGGCAGACGCTCTTGCCAACCTAGCTTCAAGCATGACATTAGGAGAAGACGAAGCCGTAGACATGCCAGTCTGCCAAAGATGGGTGATCCCCCTTGTCACTGAAATGCTACTGGATGATACAAATGTCATCTCAGTACTTTCAGTTGATGTTGAAGAGTGGAGGCAACCGCTGATCGACTATTTAGAGCATGGAAAACTTCCAGATGATCTTAGACACCGTTTCGAAATACGTCGACGAGCACCTCGCTTCCTCTACTACAAAGAAACAATCTATCGACGCTTTTTCGAAGGCGTACTTCTGAGATGCCTAGGTGAGGAAGAAACCAATCAAGCCATGGAAAAAGCACACTCAGACGTATACGGGGCGCATCAATCTGGACCAAAGCTACATTTCCAGCTTAAGAGAATGGGTTACTACTGGCCAAGCATGGTGAAGGACTGCTTGGAACATGCCAAAAGGTGCCAAGCCTGCCAATTTCACGCCAACTTCATACATCAACCACCTGAGCCATTACACCCTACAGTTGCTTCATGGCCATTCGATGCATGGGGATTGGACGTCGTGGACCAATTGCTCCAAAGTCATCTGCAGGAGAAGCTTACATCCTAGCTGCAACAGATTACTTTTCCAAACGGGCTGAAGCCGTACCCCTAAGGGAAGTAAAGAAGGAAACTGTTGTCCGTTTCATCAAGGAGCATATCATTCACCGATATGGTGTGCCTCGCTACATCATCATTGACAACGGAAAACAATTCTCCAACTGACTCGTGGATAAGCTCTGCGAGAAATACAAGTTCAAGCAGCACAAGTCTTCCATGTATCATGCTCCGGCCAACAGTCTTACGGAAACATTCAACAAAACATTGTGTAATCTCTTAAAGAAGGTGATCAGCAGAACAAAGAGAGACTGGCACGAAAGGATAAGCGAAACACTTTGGGCATATCGTACAACACATAGGACTCCCACCCAAGCTATGCCTTATTCTCTTGTATATGGCGTGGAAGCTGTTCTACCACTCGAAAGTCAAATCCCCTCACTAAGAATGGCTATATAAGAAGGCTTGCCTGATGAAGAAAATGCAAAGTTGGGCCTTCAAGAGTTGGAAGCACTCGACGAAAGAAGGCTCGAAGCTCAACAACACTGGGAATGCCACCAAGCATGGCTATCCAAGGCATTCAACAAGAAAGTCCGCCCAAGGTCTTTCCAAACTGGAGATCTCGTCCTCGCATTGCGTAGGCCTATCATCACAACTCACAAGACAAAAGGCAAGTTCACATCAAAGTGGGACGGACCATACGTAATACAAGAAGCCTACACCAACGGTGCCTACTTAATCATGGCAGAAGACGGCTTGAAGATCGGCCCCATCAATGGCAGATTCTTGAAGCGCTATTACCCCTAAAACAAACGCCACACTTCTGGCCCGCAAGAGCATAAACTGCATACGACACACACAAAAAAAAAAAAGAGAAGAAAAAAAATGCATTTGAACTACGTTATGACTTGATCCCTCATCAACAGAGGGTACGTAGGCAACTTGAAGCATTAAAACTTCAAGTACAGTCACACCTCTAAAAAAAAAAACACTTTGAAGATTGAAGAGCAAATTCAAGAACATAAATACTTTATTTCTTTGAAAGAAGGAGTCGGCTCCAAAGCCTTATTACAAAAAAAAAAAAAAAAAAAAAAACAAGAGATACTACTTGAAAACTATGTCCCTAAAACTATGAAGGTGATCTTTAAGCAAGCCTTCCAAAGTCTTCAAAGTCTCTACCTCAGTGGGAGACAAGATGGGCAACTCCATAGTCATGCCTTTCTCTCGTTCTAGGTGCGAAATCTCCTATTGGTACTGAGAAAGTGTAGTTCCCTGCTCCGCAGGAACACTTTCAAGTTGTGATGCTTTGATTACCAACTGCTCCCGCTCTCGCACCAATGCATCTAGACGCACCTGGACAAAAGTTAAAGAAGTCTTTGTGACTTGATAATCTCCTGAAACAACTTGTTGAAAAGACCGGACTTGAGCCAGTGACGAGTTTATCATTGCTAGCTGATGAGCTCTAGCATCTAGACTCAACTTCTCCAAGGAAATAGCACGCAAGGAAGACTACTCAGTCGAGGCGGCCATAAGTTCGGCAATCTTGATCTTCAAGGATGAGGAATCAATGTTAAGGTTGTCAATCACAGAAACAAACTTCGACAAATCCTTATTGAGCAACGTAAGGTCTTCCAGCCGACACATAGAAATCTTCTCCTCAATATGGCCTTTGATCTCCATTACCGCACCAAGACTGATGCGATGGATAAGTCACTTAGTACCGTTAAGGTTCGGCCCTCTCATAGAGATCTCAGAGCTAGCTAGCAAAGGTGTTGGACGGATGACGGGTTCTGGCATACCTCCACCTACACATGGCAAACTCGGGAAGTTTGACGGATTTGGAACAAGCTCTGCACCAAGCGGATCCCCGATCTCCCTGTCTGTAGGTAGGTTGCCTGTAAATAGCATCTCCATATAGGAATAAACATTTGCAGTTGCCAAATTAAAATGACAAGAAGGCCTAACCTAAAGAAGACAAAGAAAGATGTTAGAAACGAAAGCCAAAATGATGAAAGCAGAAGAAATCATGAGAGAAAATGAAGTACATACATCTCTCTCAAATGGCGCACGGTCATCGAATTGAGGAGGTCTAAATACTTCTTCCTCCTTATGACAAAAATTAACATCGTTGTCAACCTGAGCATCCTCAAGTGGTCCCTTGTTTGAAACTTGTTGACGCTGCTGCAAAATAAATCCATCTTCGTGCGAGTCAACTTCATCTCCCGCCTCTTCAGAAGCATCCAGATGTCGAGGAGACAAGTATGGGCGTTGATGAGCTAAAGCTACTGGTCTATCTTGTAAGGGAGCCACACTCGCACAATCAAAAGGTACCAGTCGCATAGGAACCACATGACAACCTTCTCTCGACATATCATCGCCTAAGTGGGAAGAATTGGTACCACTTGCCATCCCCAAGTTCTTATAATGTGTCTTTGACCACCAACGTGTTTAAACACAGGTCACTGGATTACTCTTGAACTCATCCTTGGCTGGCAGCGTGATAACATCATTTGTGCATGAACGAGTACAAGACTCCCAATGGATGTACACGACTTGCAAAGATGCCGATTGGTTCTTTTCCTTCAGTTTGCCTGGCATGTTTTGGAAAAAACCAAATTACCTGCTGAAACGGTGGGGACTATATGGCTGAACAATGCATCGATCTTCTTGCCGTAAAAAAAAAAATCCAGAACGAAGACTTATAAGATAAGACAAGTCTGAGAAGCGGAGATGTGAATTGTCTACGATGCCTCGCCGCACCAAGCCAACTCTCGCTAAGGGGTCCATCCTCAAATCTTCACAAATTTTAAATAGCACTCGCGCCTGCAAATCATCAAGACTCTTCGGGGAGAGCACACCAGAATAATTCATCATCAAAGGCCCCAGCTTGGCTCCGGTCGATGAAGAAGGCATTGACTTGTCTAGAGTCGACAAAGAAAAATGAGTGCCAAAATATTCACCCAACCAACCATACACATAGTGGTAAGGAAGCACCGCAGCACGATCTTCAATGCTTACCGAGTCTGAAACAATGCTCAAGCCATTGTAAATGTTGGCTAAGACTGGAATAGCAAGGCTAAAAGACTCACCTGCAGCTATCTTGCTAGCAACTTTGAAAACTCCAGGACGAACTAAGTTGACGTCGCCTGCTGGGAAAACAAACTTACAAAGCCAACAAGCTAAGAAAGCAGCTAGGTAAGACTCCTCCACATGCTTTGATGCTATGCCAAGATCCTCAAACGCTCTCAACTTGTCAGAAGAGCGGCGCCTGGTTGAGCCAATAACACCGGACGGGTCTGAGTCTCCCTTTGGCCTAGTGGTCTTGTTACGACCAATTTTCTTCAAAGGCTTCTTATACCTCATGGCCTCCCAGTACCAAAATTGGATCCATGAGGAAATCCTCATGCCTGATTTACCTTGAGAATCTTGGAAAAGCCTGTGATATGCCCAAAACAAATAGCGGCAACTTGCAGGCAATCATCGGCTATTGCAAAGAGAAAGGTCCTCCGCGCTGGGAACGACCTCGTTGTAAAACTTACCTTGCATCGGCAAGCTTCCTATCCTGTGAAGATCCCAAAGTGAAATTAACATCTCCCCTTGCGCCATGTGAAGTGTGTTGGTCGCTGAACACCAACACTCAAAGAACGCACGAATGACGGAAGGATGACGATCATAACTAAATAAAGATGCGTACACAGCGTGGTAAAGGCCCACGTTAGTAAACACATCTTTAGATCGGCTTAAGACATCTTCAAGCCACTCCCAATAAAACTCATAAAAAATGGCCTCTCCAGCAGTCGACAGGGAACCATTCCAAGCTATAGCTCCACTGTGGATGTGATCACCAAGAAGCTTAAACGAGGCCGAATGATTGTCACTAGCATGGTGCGAAGGATTCAAGATAAGAATCCTCGAGATGCACGCCTTCTTCTTCATATCTGGTTGAACAGAATCTACCACCTCCCAAGATACTTCGGAAGACCACGACTTAATATGCATGGAGTTATCTTTTGCGGGAACAACAAGCGCCTTAGGACCAGTTAGTGGCTCGTAAAGCTTCAACGTTGTTCCTCTGTCTTGCGAATCACCTGCCTTCGCAAGAATGGTGATGGTGTTGCTATCAAAACACTTAAAAAATACCATGATTGCAAAAAAAAATAAAATCAGCCACAAAACTTGAGCAACACATTAAATAAGGCAGCTACAAAGCAGTCCTTCAAAGCACCCTACGGTGGAGAAGAAAACTAAAATGCTAGGCAATCGCACTACGCAACCCCGCTGCAGGCTTTTGCACAGCACCACACGGCAGCGCACCACCGAGGGAAAACTGTGATCAAAAGGCACTACATAGCGAAGCCCCGCTGCAGCCTCTTGTACAAGCACTAGGTAGCAAGTACACCCACAGCCTGTTACCACGTCTCTAAAAAAAACTTCACGAGGGTCCCGGCATCAGACTCTGCTTCCTCAAAATTAAAGATTCCCTGCATGACAACAAATCCATCAGTGGGTACACACATTACGTGTATAAATACACACATTATATTATATATATATGCGGTGATGTGGTGTCTATATATATATAATATATATATATATATATGTATATATATATACTATATATTATATATTACATATGTACTGTGATAAGACAACAACGTCCATGCATATATATATATATATATATATATACATGCGTGCGGTGATGTGTGTATGTGTATATATTATATATTATATATGTATGGTAATGGGACAATTAACGTCCATGCGTATGTGTGTGTGTGTGTATATATATATATGTACATGTCAAAATCATGCAAATGCTCACCACGTAAAGGGCTTCACAAAGGAGTTTGCTAGCTTTCCCTTTTCCCCGATTTCCACCAACAGCAACAACAACCACTGCCGTCTCAATCACAGCAAAGTCAATAAGGTCATCCAAACATTACTATTTCAAGTGGTTCTTCGTCGTCCCAGAAGCATTTACAAAATCAGCAGCAGAGACCACATCCAAGTGTTGTCAATGGAAGCAGCGAGAGCTTGCAAGGCTTTCCTTCCTAAAAAAACCAACCTTCGCAAGCAATACAGCTGCGACAGCAGCAACTGCAGAACCTGCATGCTTCGCGTCAACTTGAAACTGAAATGGGTGGTGAAGACAACCCATACACTCTATGACTTGAAGGAGTTGGAAGGGAAACTGGGTACTTGTTCTAAAGCCTTACATGAAGGCTTATTTATACACCATAGAAATTGAGGAATTTGATCAACGTTACAGAGCACATGCAGGGAATGATGGCGCTCACACATGTAAGCAGCCTGCACAAAAGTCTTTTGTTAAAGTTGGGAAAAGTTTTAACAAAAGGGTTTAGGGTTTAGGATCGATGAGAAATCTGAGCAGGACCTCGAAGACCTCAAGGATAATCTCTCACTCTCTCACGCTTGGACAAGAAAATCTTCCAACAACCACCACGACTGCAACAGCCAGCTTCTCTCAGATGTTTTTTCTATCATATAGATAACTGTACTGCTGTTTTGTGCAGACGTTGAAGTCGATACATTTGCAGAGCTCGAGTCGACGAAGATGCATGCGGTGGGGAGACAGATGTTGCAATCCAATTTGTTAATGCACCACCACCGTCGTCAGTACTCGGACCACTTCACGGATGCGCCGTCCAAGTGGCTGCAATCCACCAATCTGTCACAAGACTTCAAGCTGCATGTGAGGGAGGTGAACATGCATATGGAGGCCAGCAAAGAGAATCATTTGAACGTGAAGCACTGTGAGCATGCATGTGGAGGCCAGCGAAGAGAATCATGGGGAGAACACATGCAGGGCAACGTAAAAGATAAAGAAAAAGAAAAGGGAGTACCACCGAAAGCAAAAAAAAAAATATATATAAATAAATAAATGATAATAATATAAAAGAATGATGGTGTATCTGGCACCATGTGCGAGAAATATATATATATATATATATATATATATATATATATATATAAATAAATGAATGGTGGATCAGCACCATATGAAATATATATGTATATATAGACACTAAATGAAATAAAGCTCATTTATTGATATTTCCAATAAGTTACAAATATGTACATATACATGAATCAAAATAAACAAACAAGAGGGAGCCTTCACAAAGGTTGCTTATGAGAAGTCTCAGCAGTCGGTAGAGCCCCAGATCAAAGAGGCACCAGAGGGTGATTATTCAGAGCCTCAGTACTAGGCAGAACCCTAGGAGGAGGAGGCACTGAAGGTTGATCATTTGGAGCTTCATTACGCAGTACAGCCCTAGAAGACGAAGGCAAATGCTGTTGGAACAAACCCATAAACCTCTGATGATGAAGTAAAATCTGACCATCAGATTCCTTCATCTGGTCAATCTTCATCTTCATGTTTGTAGAATAGTTATGTGCGAGCCTGTGCAACTGTTTATTCTCATGCTTGAGCCCTCTAATCTCCTGTTTAAGACTCATCACTTAAGCCGCCAATGATTCAACTTGATGGGTTCGAGCAAATAAATGTTGGGCCATATTAGACACAGAACCTGCACGCTGCACACTGAGAGCCAGAGAATCCTTAACAGCCAACTCATCAGACCGTTTGGAAAGTAGTCTGTTATCTTTAGGAGTGACAAGGTTTCGGGCCACCACCGCAGCGGTCATATCATTTTTCATCATCGAATCCCCAATGGTAAGAGGACCAGTAAGGGATATGAAGGATGGGTGCCATATGTTGTTTGGAGAAGGCATGGATGCCTCTTCACCAAGGTTTAAGTCAAAACGACGGTCGGAGGGGCCAGACATTTTCAAAGGTGTTGAAGAAAGAAGAGGTCGGACAAATTGAGATCTTAGAAGTGCAATGAAGGGAGTTTCTACAGGCAGAAATTCAAGTGTGCTTTGAAACGAACTGTGCGCCTCTATAAAAATCAGCACTCGATGGGATTTCAGAGATCAAAGAGGCGAGCTCAGAAATCGAAGAGGCAAGCTCAGAAATCGAAGAGGCCAATTCAAAAATCGAAGAGGTACTAGCTTTCTCAAAAGCTGGGCTTGCTTAGAAACCACCGGCCAATCTTCTTTTCTAGATTTGTCCGCACTTGTCACATGCAACCTTTGCACTCGACGGAGCTCAGAATTTGAAGAGGCGAGCTCAGAACTCGAAGAGGCAAGCTCAGAAATCGAAAAAACATCTGCTTTTCCTAACATGTCAGCATCTGTCACATCCACACTCAGCTTTGCAAAAATCACGAGCAGTTTGTCGAAGCGCTGATTCTAGATATCGAAGAGGCACTTGTTTTTCTAGACGTGTCAGCACTTGTCACATGCACACTCAGCCTTGCGAAAATTATGGGCAATCTATCGAAGATTTCTTGTGAAGTAGAAGGCACGTGAAGTTTACTGTTTAATCATCCAACGGTTGCTGACAAGAGTGAAAGAATAGTACCGGCTATTAATTCCTATAAATGTCAACCTTCACCCTCCATTGCATGGCAGACATGCATAACCTTTCTTCATCTCTGAGAATGCCTTCTCAACGAAGCCTTTTGAGTCACTCAGTGTTCCTTATTCCTTGGGGTACCTCTGTAAACAACTCATCCAAAGCAAAAGTATTTCATATCATGAAGGTTGAAAGCAAGAGTATCTCATATCATGCTTTCTCCCTATCCTTCTCCTTGTCGTTGTTTTCATCTGCAAGACAAGGAGAAACAGAGCAATCAGCCAGCACTTGGTATCAATCTTCCGATCTGGAACCGACTTCCTGGAACCCTTTCTTGATTGCTTACCTAGCCTTGCTCTCGAGTACTCATCTTCAACATCTTATGCTTCCTCTTTATCTACCACATCTGCCTGGGGAACAAATAAGGGAAGTGAAAATGATACCTCGAAGCATGTGGAGACAATGTGCTAATTCATCCTTAGCTAGGGACAAGGAGAAAGAAAGCAAATGGTCGGCACTTGGAAAGATTGAAAAAGGAAACAGATCATCACCTCTACCTCGTACCTGCCTGCCATGCAAAAGAAACAAGTAGAGAAGAATGCAGACTGCGCATTCAAATCAACCCAGCAGAATGAGTCTGATTTGAAACCAGGGAACTCTTATATTCCTTGCTCAGAATTCCAAACCCAGTTCAAGAGAAGCTGTGGAAAGTCAACAATTGGAAGACGCCAAAAGATCCTCCAACCCAGTTCAAGAATAAGCTGTGGAAAGTCAACAGTTGGAGGAATCCAAAAAATACTCCAACCCAGTTCAAGATCAAAGCTGTGGAAAGTCAACAAGCACAACAAAATATGTGCCGATTCATCCACTACCAAAGCCAAAGATCATCTACCACGTAAAGCTTCTGGTGGTCCAATTCCAACCTTCAAGAACAAGCCTCGATTGCCCTTGAAGAAATTTCAAACAAAAGTTCAAGAACAAGCCTCAAGGGCCCTTGAAGAAATCTCCAGCCTAATTCAAGATCAAGCCTCGATGGCCCTTGGATCGACATCTACATTAAAAGACTTTAAAACGCATCTCCTACACGTGACAAGCACATGTATACAGTGCGCCTTGAAGTGGGGGCATTTGTAGACATCGAAATTTCGATGAAATAAATGTTGATCAATAATTAAAATTTCAACGTTCACGTGTCACATAAATTTTACACATAGTAGGTGACTCAACGAAAAATCGAGAATCATCAGAAAAGTCATCAAACAAGACACATGTCAACACCTGGCATAAATGATTTATTTCATCTGCATAATATATTCAACATTAGGCTTTGGAAAATTTTATAAATAGAAGCCATTTCATTCATTTTAGGGGACCAATTCATAACCAATTCACCTCACACCAAAACCTTGAAGCTTTGAAACTCCAAAGCTCCCAAGCAAATCCCAAAGAATCAAGAAAGCTCTCTTCGTTTTTCGTCAACCCAACCTTCAAGATCAAGCCCCAACAGCCCCTTTGAAGAACTTCCACCAATTCAAGATAAAGCCCCGACGACCCTTGAAGAAAGCGTTCATTGTTCATCATCCGTTCATCCTAAGATCAAACCCCAACGGCCCTTTGGATCAACAACATCAATAAATCCACACATCCAACCATTCTTCAAGATAAAGCCCAAAACCCCTTTGAAGATCCGTTCATCAACAATTCTTCAAGATCAAGCCCAAAAGCCCTTGAAGATCCATCCATCAACTGTTCATCAAGATCAAGCCTTAAAGGCCCCTTGAAGATCCGTTCATCAACAGTTCTTCAAGATCAAGCCCAAAAGCCCTTGAAGATTCGTTCATCCATCAACCTTCAAGATCAAGCCCAATAGGCCCCCTTGAAGAAACTTCCAACAATTCATCCAAGATCAAGCCTCGACGGCCATTGGATCAGTATCACAATCCACAAATCAACACCTTACGGAGATCGAATCAGAGGATCAAATTTGAGAGAGATTGTAACCCCTAAATCATTAATACAAAATATTATTTTGTACACGTGTTCTTGTCTTGTTTGTTTCAGGAAAATTTCGTGTTTACACCTTGTCTTGCACAAAGAAATTTGTGTCATCACAGATAAACCAACATCGGTTATCTTTACACAGTTGCTTTACAGACATTAGATTCACAACAAAAGATGGAACATGTAAGACATTTTTCATTATAATAGAGTGATAGGTGTTTTAATAATTGTAGAATCAATATTTTGAATTGTCAAACCTTGACCATTGCCAATTTTAATTTTCTCTAAACCTTCATAAGGAGAAACTTGATGTAAGCTAGCAAGATCAGATATCATGTGGTGTGATGCTCATGTGTCCACAATCCAATTTGCAGCATTGGAATATGATGTTGAACCTTGAACATTCATCCTTTGCATTGCAGGCTGTACTTGATATGAAATATCAGGTATTGGTATATTCTGTTGAGCATGTATCCCTTACATTGCAGGTGGATGGAACTGATATGAATAATGAGCAGCAAAATTCTGAGGCTATTGAACAAAACCCTGTGATTGAGAAGCAGGAGGTCCAGAGGGTTGGTAGTAGTAATTTCCCCTATGATAGCATTCCAGTGCACTATGTCCCCTCTTACCACAAATCTGACATTTAGTATTAAAATGTGGGGAAGTACTCTGAACAGTTTTGTAAAAATAGTTAGGAGTAGTGTGCCCCTTTCTCTGACAGATTTGACATTCTGGATGTAAAGTAGTTCTTGACTCAGTGTTTCCATTCCAACCATTATTGTTCCTGTAATTAGACCCTTTGCCTTTGAATCCTGATCTGTAATTATTATTTCCTCTTGATTGTCTTCCATTGTTAAACCTTTGTTAATTTCCATTGAACTGTGCTGAAGATTGATATTGGCCCAAGTTGTCTGTGGATGCTACTCCATATTACCAACAAAACCACCACCTGAGCCATAAGAACTCTGATCTAGAAAATAAACAGATTGCCCCATTTGAGACTGTGGAAATAATAATATTTTTTGTGGTAAATGAGTAGCTGTAATAACACCTCCTGTACTTGATGACTCATTTGTAGAAAAATTTGAACTGGATGCACCATTGTTATACATAGAAGAACTTGAACCACCATTATTTCCTTGCATATACAGAGCAGCCATATTTTGAGTCAATGAATTCATCGCCACATCATTTTCCCTTTCAGCTCCAATTAATAACGCCCTAAACTCCTTCATAGTGACATTAGAGTCTCTCGCAAGTATAACAGTCCTAATAGTTGCATATTCTTTGGGTAATCCAGCAAAAGCAGCAATCATCATCACATCATTATTTGATACATATTCCCCAGCAGCCATCAACTGATCCCTTATTGACTTGATCTTTAACAAGTATTTATCCATTGAATCCCCACCTTTCTGAATTATATGTAATTCCGTTTTCAAATGATTAACACCTGTCCTAGACACAGATGCATACCTTTCTTCAAGATTTGTCCAAGCTTCAGCAACAGTCTTACACCCTATAACATACTCTATATCATCATCAGTCAGCGTTGCTATCAACAAACTTAATAGTGACAAATCTGTGGTCTCCGAATCTTGAAAGGCAATAGTAAGTTCTTTAGTAACCCCAGTTTCTGCACTAACCACAAATTTCGATGGATAAGGGGCAGAGCCATCAAAATGATCGAACAATTTGTACCCTTTTAACATAGACTTGAATTGAAAAGACCATTTGGCGTAATTGTGCTCACCAAGTTGAATCGTCAACATACCCAACAATCCTTCAATTTTCACAGACAAGGCCATATCTACTATATATTTCAAGAATTAACCTTTTAACAAATCTTTGAATCCTGGCAATTTTCTTGAATCAAACTTCTAACTAAATCAGACTTCTTGAATCAATGGCATTGGCCTTCAGATTCCTTCTTAGCACAAAGTAATGGCATTGGCCTTCTTAAACTACCCAATGCATAAGTACTACCTAATAATGGCATTGGCTTTCAAATCTTCATATACAAATTACTATCTTTGCAAATACAAACTACTATCTCGCAAATTAAACAAAATACTAACCAAAATTACCAACCACAATCTACACAAACAGACCAAAATTGCCCAAAAACATTTCAAGAAAACTCAATGTATTGAAACTTTGTAAACATAGAACCTGAAATTTCTGCTGATTCCACCTTGATTGCATATAGAAATCCCCAAATAACCACAAGAATCTTCCAAATCGCAAAAAAAAAAAAATTCCCAAAATCACCAAAAAAAAATCTGCAAACCATCATACTTCCATCAATGATTCTAACGAGCACTGACTCACACATGATCGCAGGCTTTGATACCATGATAATAAAAACAAATGATTTCAAGAAAATGAAGATCAAAGAATTCAAGGAAATTAGAGAGAGAGAAATTAGAGAGAGAAAGAAGATAAGTAGCGGAAAAGAGATAGCTAACTGTATTGAATGAATAGCAAACGTTTTACAACAGCTTTTATAATACCACATTCTAACTAATTTGCCTATGTTACCATCCTCTACATTTCTCATTATTACATTCTAACCAATCAGTAATTGACACCTGTATTTCAGTTAAAAGATGACTTGGTTACATATATATGGACGCTTCTTTTGATATGGTTAATATGCATGCAAGTGCTTTTGTAAAAGCTGCTGGTGCTGCATGGGATGTTGCAATATTGGAGACGAAGATTGTATTCTGCTGGTTTATGGATCTGAGTCGGCTGAAGTTGGTGCTAGGGGCAAATTCAGATGGATAGCAGCCTTTTTTTAAACAGACATTTGTAGGGTTTTGTTTTCCACGTCTTTATGATATCAACAGTTTAGATGTTGGGACCATAAAATTGCGTCTTGGTAATGGTCGCATCCTATGCATATATATACAACAACATTTTTAACTTTTTCAAATCACGCTTACCTGCTATCTAAAGCTTTGTTCATGTACGTTGACGTGATTTGGATCCATCCCTGCCTCTGCAAAGCTATGCATATAAGTACCCTGGGAAATTAGAACTTTAAAAATATTTTTTTATATTATATTATATTAAATTATGTTAAATATATTATACTATATTATATTATGTACACGCACACACTCACCACATGACATTAGAAAAGCAAAACAGAACAATGTATGTTTAAAATGCATGCCATTTATCTTTCATTTTTATCCCTTTCTCATATGTGTTTGTGATTTGTTATTATAGCTGCCAAGAGGTGTAACAGTTAATTTAAAAAGGCATTACTTTGAAGTGTCTTCTATCAAATTTCTTTCCAGCCTAATTGGATTAGGTTAGGGAGATTATGTTCCAGAGCATTGACCTTAAAACCACCTTTAGTCAACAAGAAAAATAGCTTTCTTTTTATTTTGTTCTAGCTAGCTGAATGTTTTAACTGTTAATTTTTTACATTAAATATACACGCCAGCCAACTGCATCTTTACAATTGAAATTAAAACATATTATGTATGATGGCTAACACGTGATATGCCGATGTATTTTTACAAATTACTTGTATTATAGCACTACTATGCTAATTGTCCATTGCCTTCAACAAGGAAGCACATTTTTCTTTGCCCTTTTATATTCTTTGGTGCAATGCAAGAGGTTTTCACTTTCATAGTCCTTTGTCAAGCAAACCAACAAGATATAAAAAAAAAAAAAAAAAAAAAAAAAAAAACAACACACAAAATAAACTCCTTAGAAGTATGATTCTTTAACCACAAAATATTCATATATGACCAACACGAAATATAAGCTCACAAGGTCTAAACCTTAAAAGTCAGGCCCAACACCATCAACCCACATAAGGTCAACAATGTACCGTCACTTGAAAGCCTTGAAAATACAAACAGCTAAAAACACGGTTACGAATCCCCTCAAACCATCATAAAGACACCACAAAAGAAAGGCCACCCCACTATTGGTGGAGCTAGAATTTTTTGTGAAGAGGGGCTTCTTACAAAGGTTCTTAAAAAATGATACATCAAAGGTAATTAAAATTCCAAAATATATATGCATCAATAACATTTCATTCACAAAAATTACAAGTGTCCATCGCGAGTTTTCATATTTTAAAATCGTTGTATTAAAACCTCACCTCCTATATTATTAAATTATTGTGAGATCAATAAAAAACTTTTACAAACTATCTTAACTCTCATGTAAGTGTAGAATAGAGAGGAAACAATAGAGAATTAAAGAAATTTGAGACTTATTTGTTGACTAGATTTGGGATTTGGATGATAAAATGTATGAGATTTCAAAAAGAAAGGGGAATAGCTTTGGAGTCTGGCTGCAATGTAAAGGAGGACTGTTTCTTAATTTTTATGACTAAAACTGAACTATTACTCTTCAAAGAAAGGTGAATTGTTGCTTTGATTTTAAATGCTATTAATTTGTGTTAGGGAGATAAATAAAATATTAAATTCAATTGTGAGATGGACCGATGGGGTTATGTTTGGAATTTGAAAATCAGGGCTTCAAGCAAATGAAAGATGCATAATTTCCAAATACATAAAAGTCAGGATAGGCCTTGGCCATCCCTAGTCTCCTGGGGCCTCCGCCATTGCACACCACCTTGATGGTCTTGCAATCATCAACAAAAAAAAAAAATTGCTATTTGAGTCACCTACAACAAACATCAAGTTTCCTCCTCATAGTTCTTGGCAAGTGCACAAACCACAAAACCACCACTTTGGATTTTAACTAAATAGTTGCCATTCTAAGAACCAAAGTAGAGTAGTATTTAAGTCATAACTGCTACAAAATACTCTCCTCAACAAAGAGAGATTGACCACAGCTACCAAGACTCCCCATGACAAAAAGGAGAGATCAACCACTGCCAAAATTAGAATGGAAAAAGAAAGAAGAGATCAAGAAGGATGGCAACATGCCTTAAGATAAGCTTAAGTCAGTGCACTACTACAGAAAACAGCTTTTAAGAGGAAAACAAGTTTGTCACGTAAAACAAAGTTTTATCACGTCAAAATTAGTGTGAAGAAAATTTTGTTGCCCATGCAAACAATTATGCGACAAAGACAAAATATATGTTAGCGCAAGGAGCTTTGCGTGATGAAGAATTGCGACAAGGACATTCGTCGCACAAAAGTTCAAAGGACGAAGTCTGTAGTTTCAGGTTACAAATGGTTGTCATCGGGTTGACTTTCCGGCAATGACAAGTCTTCGTTAGGTAAGATTTGCACGACAAATTGGTTCGTTCAGTAAACAGGGATGCTACAAAATTTGTCCTATCATATTTAGTTTTCGAGTATTTTAAAGTTTCCGTAATTATAAATACGTCGTCGCTTAAACTTAATCGCGACGGAAGTCTTCCAAGCTTTAAATCTTAGGCGACGAATGATGTTACTCATGCAAAGTGCTTTCTATATTTATTTTTTAATTATTATTTTTTTAATTAAATTACATATTTAATAATTTTTTTGTTAAATTATTTAATTAATTTAAAACACAAAAAGAATAATTAATTTAATTATTATTTACATTATATATGAAAATGTACGTACAAAAAAAAATGATAATATCCTAATAAAAAAAATTATAAAAGCTAGTAGTCGGCGTTTGCTAGGTCAAACGGCTAGGTATTTGTTGGGTGGAGTGGCAGCGAACCCGAAGTTTGAGGTGGCTGAAAAGCAATTGATGACATCGGGAATTGAAGCCAGACAACTAGATGGCATGTAAGATCTGGCTCATCTGAAAGCCCTGGATCCTAATTTGGTCGCTCTAGGCCACAAAGTGCCGTTGCAAGTCCTCAATTCACACTATCAAAAGTGATCGCCTATCCCAAGCTTTGTCTAGAAGAAGAGGAGGCTGCAGTCAATGGCGAAGTCAGAAATTTTCAAGGGGAGGGATAAAATTTAAAAGCATACAAGGTTCCAAAAAAATGTAGACAACAAAATCCTTTTATATAGTAAAATATTTAAGTGTCGTTCATAATGTATCAATACAAATAAGTTACAATTGTTGCCGGCAATGTTTCATGTCATGAAAACGTTGCATAATAAGCTTATTACCAATAAAAGAAAAAATATATCTCTTAATGTAAACAACAAAGCTATCACCCAATAGTTGAACTCCTATTTTGTTACGCACTGGTATTTTGAAAAAACTTATAGCAAAAAACGTTTTCTCTACTGAAACAGTTGCAACTGATAATACCAAATCAATGTAAAAAGCTTATAAATAGATGTAATCATGAATCTTTTGAGTTCCAAAGTCTAGTGGGAGTCTCTTCAAGTCTCCAAGTGAGAGTAATTACCGAAAAATGTGATTTAATTTTGTCGACATGTCGAGACCAAAGTATTGAAACTTGTCTTTTTGTAGTTTTCCTCATCCTATTATTGCTTCAACCCAAATTGCCCTCCTTTTTCTCTTGTGGGTGCCACCCAACCCTTTTTATTTTTATTTTATATCAACTAGGCCCAAGTTTTTGTTGGAAATGTGCCCTAAAGCCAATCATATGATGATACTTTACGGACATTTCACATGTTAAACTAATCTAGTTTAAATATAAAGGGCAAATATTATTGTTTGAGCCGTCTCATATAAATGTTATATGCTTAAACGATAAGTCCAAGGAATATGTGATTGGGAGAATACGATCTAAAGAAGTTAGATTCATGAGACCATTCTTTCGTAGACACATCCTAAACGTTCCTGATCATAGGATTGCCAATTGGGCATTGACAGTCTGTTAAGATCAGTACATGCTGTGTCTTCTCTCAGGGAGAGTGACTAGTCTCGAGTCATTGGTGTGTGTGACATCATGACAAGTACGTAGGTGCTCAATAGAGAATGAGTACACTGAACACGATCAACAAAGAGTTCTCATATTCATGTCACATGAGAACTCATGGTTGGGATAATGCAAAGTAGTCCTTTGACCTGAGGCATCATAGTTGTCTTGTGGTTAAGTCCTTGATCTTTGATTATGTCAAAGTCACTCCATCAGGAGGGTGTCCACGACATAGTTGGGGTTAAGCTACTTAGCTATGTAGGCAAGTGAATGCGCAATAAGGGATCTCTAACCTTCAAACCGTTTGAGGGAGAATACTCTATGATATGATTTAGAACCTCTGGCCAGAGTATGAATGAGATTTAGAAAATTCGTTCTAAATCACATTCAAGGTAATCATATAAGCACACGAATCACATTGGATAGTAGACATGAATAAACTATCAAACCAAACAATGTGGTCAAGAGTATTGTATTAGAGAAAGACCGTATTGCATTTGTAATCCTAAACTGAATAGGTTCTCTACCTCTTCTGATTAGCTTGGGTAACCATGATATGCTGCTAGGTGTCACTCTTGGTTTGTGGAAGCCCTAAACGTGTATAAACACTAAAGGGAGAATTGAAAATAAGTTTCAATTCACAATCGATTTTAAAGAGTTTTAATCGCCCACTGCCTCGCTAAAAGGAACCTAATGGATCGTACACCGTGTAAGGTGGAGATTGAAGAAACAATGGAGATGAGTAAGAATAATTAAATGGTTTAATTATTTATGGCAAGGATTAATTAATATGTTAATTAATTAAACGAATAAGTTCGTTAAAGACCTCGGGATAGTTTTGGACCTTGAGGCCCAATGGGCTTCGAACGTCAAGCCCATTGACTTAAGTTGTATGACAACTTAATTCACAAAGGCCCAAAAAGCCCAAACAAAACCCTATGGCCGGCCATTTAGAGGAGGGTAGTGAACTTGCTTTAATTACAAGTTTGCCACCCCAATGAATAAAGGTATAAATATGACTTTATAGCCAAAATTCATTTTAGGGTTTTCTTTTGGGAAATTGGAGAGAACACAATGCTCTCATTTCTCTCTAAAGAGGCCGGCCCCCTTGGAGGGTGGATCTAGCAATCCCACTACTCCAAGGTCACTCATTTCTTCATCAATCTTTCCTTGGTGTGGAGACTTAGAGGTTCTCAATTTTGGGAACTTGGAGAACCATATTCTTCCATCCAAATCCATGGATCTAAGAAGCAAGGAATGAAGGCCCTCTCCTTGGGTGATTAGCCTTTGCTTATGCAAAGAGGAATCTACAAAGGTATAAATTTCTCAACTCACTTTGATTTGAGTTGAGTCTTGGTTCACCAATCTACTAGGCTTTGAATTTCATGGGTAATGTTTTGTTTTTGAATGCATGCAAGCATGATTCCGCCTTTTAATTGTTAAATGCATGCTATAGATGTTATTCAAATGAACATGTTTTCACAAAATCATCCTTCAGTTTTGGGCCCAATGCCTTGACTGCAGTAGCCCAGGACCTCATTCGTTTCTTTTGATTTTTAAAAGTTTCTAGCCCAAAATTACATCTCCTATTTGCTCACATTTTCACACACCCGCGCCACTAGTTTTCCTTCGAGCTTCAAACCCCATATGTGTATGAGATCTGTGAGGTGCAGGGATTTGAATAAGGAAAGGAGAACGGGTCATGAGTTTGGGTTTTGATGGCTGAAATTCTTCTTCCTCCTCCTCTAAGATTTTTGGAACTTTGTCCCTCATGGCGTTGCAAGTTTTCCAATGGGACCGGAGGGGCGGACCGTTGCTCCTGGGCTTAATTTCTGACAAGGGGAGGCGCAACTGCCCCTCCTTGCTTCTATGTAGCTTCGCCAGTGGCAATAATGTTACGGTGTCGCGCACTCCCTATCCCTTAGTAAACTTTACTAGGCCTATGACCGAGAGTCTCATTTCAGGTCTCAGTCACAATCTGAAGACCCATATCCTTTCTCGGAGTAACTTCCTCAATAGGGGTCTCCGGGGGAAGCTGTGATGCCACCTCTTGGAGAAGAGCAATGTTATTCTTGGAGTCGCGCAAGTGTAATTTTTATTAAAAAAAAATAGAATAAAAGGAAAAAAAAAGATTTCATACTAATGACAAAAAAAATAAAACATAAGCAAATTAATGAATAAAAAAATAATTTTTATTTATAATATAAATAAAAATGTGTGTACAAATATAAAGTTTTAAAAGAAAGCAGGAACAAAACTATGAAAAAAAAGTGGAAAAATCTATAGGCATGTCGTTCGAAGGTGCTTGGTAATCTTGTTGTTGGTTAGGGACGAGGTCGAAGGTCGACAGGCCTGATTGCTGTGCTTGCTCGGTGTGGAAGGGTTGTGAAGGCGATGGTGCAGAAAAAACGGGAAGATGTTTTCTGGAGGAACTGAGGGCTTGTACAAGTATCGACATTTGAGACTTGTATGATGCCATCTCACTTTTCAGGCTAGCGACTTCCTGCGTCAAAGCCGGAACCTGGCCCTTTGACTGCGAGGATGACGAGGCTCTACTCTCCCGCCGCCTAGCATTTCCCATCCCCCGACAGTAAGTCCTTGGCGTTCGACCGAAAGTCTGGTCCAATGTCTCTATCATGATGTGAAACCCTACATCCTCAGGGGGATCCACGTACTCGATCGGCGTGCCCAAGGGAAGCTGGGAGGTAGACTCCTGAAGCACTGACTGACTCTTTTCCACCATTGTCGCCTGTGAAAAAAAAGATGGATTATTAAGAGAAAACAATTTGAAATAATTAGTTTAAATGTTTAATGCATAAGAAATTACTTACATGAAGGGACTCGGTCAACTCATCCCCAGGCCGAACATAAACATCAACAAAGATGTCGATCTCCATTGAACCCTCATGAAATTGAAAAAGACAAGGAAAATGTTAGTAGCAAAAAAAATTAGTGACATTTTAAAATTGGAAATGAAAGCTATAATATATACCTTTCGTCGTGCCTCCATCCTATAGGAGAAAGGTCTCGAACCTGAATGGTGGAGAAGAGCCTTCTTCTCCCGATTGATCTTGTTTGCCTTCGCCTTCTTCTGGTATACAAAAAATAAAAGTATTAGTTGTAATACTTAAAGAAAATTAAAAAAATAATAATAAACATTAGTAAAAATTAAAAAAGTAAAATGAAAGAAGTCGTACTTAAAAACGCATCACATAGCCTGGCTCCTGAAAATGACCGCAAAGCCAAACCTAACTATCTTGTCAGTCCTCCAACTCCTTCGGACAACCCTTCTCGAGAGTGACCTGTGGATCATCAAACTGCTGGAAACATTGGTGCAGGTCACTATTCCACTGCTTGTAGCGTTCGGAGAAGAGCAGATTGAGGTACGTGAACATGTCCTCGTCCATGTCCTCCAAATTGTAGTTTGTTTGCAATGTAGCAAATATTTTGAAAGTATTAGTAATATAAGACAGTAATAAATATAACTATATAAATTTTACATGAAAAGCATTAAAAAGGCGATGCTACTTACGGACAATTGGTTGCGCACCGTGTTCTTTGTCTCCTTCGACATCGCCTTCCAAGACTTCCACCGCGTAGGGCAAAAGGTCCGCACGACATGCTCAATGTCATGGGCCAATGCACTATGCTGCTCCACCGTTGGTGTTGCTTGATGTCACTCATCATATCCAATTAGGATACGACCATTGGTTACCCGGGTGATCTTCGCCGTCTTCAATTACTGACAAGGTCCTCGGGTGTTTTTCTTCGCTGCAAAGAGATGATAAAAAAATTATTAACCCAAAACTAATAACAAATCCTACTAAAATTTCAGCATAATCTCCCCTATAATTAAAACATTTCCCAAAACCCTGAAAATAACATAAACAATATACGTATCCAACACTATGATCACAACAGTTTAATAAAAGGTTCAGAACAATGACAAATTTTTAATCCTTACATGACATAACTTAACAAATTGAACCTAAAATAACAAAAGTCAGTTAATATTCGCATACATTTTCTTCCTTTATTTCTCTTGAAAGTTACTTATTGAGCATCCTAACTACTTTTCTATTTGAGGCCACTATTTCCTTTCTCCTAATTAGAACATATTTCCAATTTGAGCATTTTCAAATACCACAACAAACTTTAAAAAATGGGGACAACTGCCATCCAAGATGACCAATTTTTGAGCTTGTATACACAGGCTCTCGACATTGCTGGCAACAGGCTTGACAAAGAATTCTAAGCTGCCGTATCAAACAATTCCATATAACCTCATCCACATTGACATTTTTAAGACTGACAGTCACAACCGAAACTTCTACGACTCTAAAAATTTAGCTTCATGATAATTACCAAGGTTTTCATTTCCCAGTTAAACATTTTCACCATTTCCTTAGCATCAAATCTCGTTCACAACATTACCATTTCAATTCCGTGAGAAACCCATTTCAGTAACTAAGAAATGACATATAAATTAACAAAAAAATTGCACAAACATAAAAATTAACAGAAATGAATTATAGAATACAAATAATTTCGATTTCATGATAAAACCCATTTCTGAAAGCGAAGAAATTGCGAACAAAAAAAGAGAAAACAATGGAAACTTTTTAATCCTTACATGACTTAGCTTAACAAATTGAACCTAAAATAACAAAACTCATTTAACATGGGAATGAGGGAGTGAATTAGGATTGTATACTTGGCCGTGTACCCGAGGCATCAGTTGTGGATCCTGATGGTGACATCTGGTCCGTAGTGCGGGGGTGTTGGTGAGTTCATCGAGCGCTAACAAGCAATGCCACCGAAGAAGTTGACGATGCCTATGCCTGTGGGACTGGAGGACCAACTGGGTCAACCGGATTGATTGGCCTATAGTCCATCTTGACTGAAGCAGTGGCAGCAGTAGTAGGTGTAGTGATATGACTAGGTATAGCCGTCGAGCTAGGTGTAGAAGTCATCGCCCTCCGAGTTCTAATGAGGTGTGACATCTACAAAATTGGAAATCAATTTGTTTCATACACAAAGATTTAACCTACCGTACACATGCTAATAATTTCAACTTAAATTTAAAACGAAATTTAAAAACCCAAACTTAAAAACCCTAATTAAAAACCCAATTCAAGTTTGGCAGAAGCAAAACTTAAAACTGATATACTATACACAAACTAATTCATTAAGATAGGATATAGACCCATCAATTATAACTTATAAGAAGAAACTAGCATAAAGGACAACGATACAAGTTTACTACCTAAAATCAAACAAATGTGAGGTGCCTTGGATATCCTTACTACCTTATGTTTAAATAAAGACCTCACAACAAATTAATAATGTGAGAGAGAGTATATCACTATGTACTAGTAAAATCCAGATTTGCTTATATCATGTGGGCTCCCATATCTTTGAATAATAATAATAATGGAGTTCACAAACAGATTTCATTTGATTTAATGTGTTCCTATTTGTTTGTTATACCTAATTACCATGACATTGCCCTATTTGGCTGAACATATATTTTACATAAAAATTTCCCATTTTTTGTCGTTCTTGGTGAATTAAGTATAGCTAGACCTAGGAGAGAACCCATTCATGACATTAATAATAATGGAGTTCACAAACAGATTTCATTTGATTTAATGTGTTCCTGTTGGTTTGTTATACCTAATCACCATGACATTGCCCTATCTGGCTGAAAAGATATTTTACATATAAATTTCCCATTTTTTGTCCTTCTTGTTGAATTAAGTATAGCCAGACCCAAGAGAGAATTCCTTCATGACATTCCTAAAAATGTAACTTCAAAATTGGGAGGCCGAATTCAACAAGCAACACAACTGAGTCTATCATATTAATAAGGCAACAACAAAGGCTAATACCCCATTATATATCAAGAAATCATGGCAGTCAACAATGCAAATCTCTAAAAAATTATTCCACAAATGTATAGTGTAATTCAAATTTTTTTCTTTCAAACCTACAATAGAGAACACATCCTACAATATCTTAAATTCCAACATAAAAACCACAAACATAAATATATTTCATCTAACCGTAATAAGAGAATTAAAAGGGTGACTTATATGATATAAAGATAAATAAATAAAAGGATTGTTGCATAGTGAAAAGTGTAAGTGCAATGTTGTGGATGCATAGAACACAGGAAAACATTAACAAATCCCTAATTTAAGAACCCTGTATGTAAATTAAAACAACCCCTAATTTGAACCCTGTACTTGAAATTAAAAAACCCCTAATCTAAGAGCCCTAATCTAACCCCCAGTGAAGCACCCTAAATCTAACCCCTAATTTAAGAAAACCTAATCTAACCTCACTGCCCAAAATCGTTCCCCTAATTTAAGACCTAAATCTAACCCCAATTAAGAACCCTAAAACCTCTAATTTAAGAATCTAAATGTAACCTCCAATTTATGAACTCTAAATCTAACCCCACCGCCCCCAATTTGAAAAAATTAAAAACCCTAATTCTAATCCTCAGTCAATAAACAAAATTGAAACTAAAAACGGAAGAGGAAATTACCTCTTGGAGAAGAAGCGATGACGGCATGAGAGAGGGACGGAGAGACAAGGTGAGTGAAGGAGAGATGGATGGAGATAGAGATGAAGGAAAGAAAGGGTATCGTGCGGGGAAAAAAAGGAAGAAGAGGGAAGTGAGGGAGGAACGAGATGAACGGGGTTAATAATATTGAATCTTATGCGATGGAGGCTTTGTCTTGCAAGGCTAAACAATCGTTGTGCAAGTTTTTTAAAATTTCCTTAAAAAAAAAAATGCCTTAATTGAATTTTCAGACTGACACACTCCAACCCGGAATGTCTACTAGGACTCCGAATTGAGTTGTGCTGGCCGACACCTGGAAGATGATGAAGCCATAAAGGGTGATTATGTGGAAAATTGTGAATAAATTTAAACCTAAGAGTGCCTAAATACCAGAATGCACTGGTAAGCGGGAATAAACCCACTTCACACGTGATGTTATAGCATAAGCAAGTACAAAAGATTGAATTAAGAATCGTACCCTCGAAATAATCTCCAATACTAAGAATCGCCATGAATCTTCGATGATAAGAAAGCTCAGCTAATAAAACCTGGAAGGTGAAGACAAAATAAGGGTGAGTGGCCTTGTAAGTAAAATTTTTATAGAAACCATATAAAACATTATAACCCCTCGCTACAACACCTGTATAATTTTCAGAAAAAAAAATCATAATATACCACAACACAGCATCTCATCAATAATATCAATTAATCATGCGATTAATAACTCATACTAGTACGCAAGTCGGAGTCACCTAGGGTGACTTGTACGACTTACCCATATCTCATCACATATACTAGTTCATCACATATTTCATCACATATTTTTGCTCGTCACATATTCAGCAAATATGCTAGCTTATCACATATTCATCATATATTCTAGCTCATACCATATTCATCACATATGCTAACTCGTAAGTCGGAGTCGCCTATAGTGACCTGTACGACTTATCAATATCTCATCACATATCTCATCAATGGTGGCTAGCATATAAGTCGGAATCACCTATAGTGACCTGTACGACTGTACTCATAGCTCATCAATCATTGCTAGCACATAAGTCGGAGTCACCTCTAATGACCTGTAGGACTGAAATCATGGCTCATCAATCATTGCTAGCACATAACCCTCAGTCAAACAAACAATGAATTATGCTGAAAGACTAAACAACTCCGTTGTGGTCTTAGGCCAAAAGTAACAAGGTCAAATTTAAGAATGAGCTAACAAGGTTCTTGATGATCGAATGGCAACATCACAAAAGTATTAAACTACCAGGAACCAAAAGTAATTTCCCAAAATGTTCTTCCGCCGAGTGTTACCACATTAGCACCACATTGCCACAAGAGACATTTCTAGAGTCTTAATAAAAGTAGACTTCGCAAGAATTCTATTAGGTGATATTCTAACAATACTACCAATAAATTAAAACTAGCTTAAATTTCCAATCTCAAAGGATCAATATTAACGATGGAAGAATAATGATAGAATTATTTGTTAAGAAATGAAACACGTAACACAATGCAGTATAAATACATGAATATGATAATCTTGTTGGGTTTTTGATTGCCTGAACTTGTATAAAGATGTATAAGCAACTTTCTCATAATACCATCATCCTCCAAAAGTAAACAAAAGAAATTGTGGCTCTTTAGTTTGTTTGGACCTTCTTTCCTAAACATCCTTCCGCTCTAACCTAAGGCGAGACGCCTAAACTGAAAATTCTCTTCCATTACCTCACGTAGAGTCTCAATTTTTATTTCTGTTTTAGTTCCACATTTGATCACGTCCCACGGGTAATTTAACAACATCCCACTTCTATCTTAGTTGATTTGACAAGTGTCTTGTTGTTGAAATTTCAACGCCCATTTTAAAGAAGAAATCATCGTCAACACTTTAAGCTTTGAGACTGGAAGAATACGGTTTTCCACTCAAGTAAAGCTACCACCAATTGAACAACACATGAGCATAGCATTTGTTCAGCATCATAATTATTGGTTTTCACATTCTCAATATGTACAAAATATTTCGTACTGAAAGTAGTATAATGGTACTTCCTAACTCCATTCATATTACAAAATGATTATAATCATTCAAGCCATTTCTCGATAGGTTAAAGATAATTCCATTTCAACACTCGTATTTTCCAACTGGAATAGAATAGCATAAACTGAAACTGTTCGAGAGTAAATATGTCCTTTTCAAAAAGTAAGTGTATTTAAGAAGTTTTAAGGTTGATAAGGATTTCAGACACGTTCTCCATAGAGAAATGTCATTTGATTTCCAAGCAAGGATGATAATTGTTAATTTTAAATCACGGATAAAATAGGTCATTCCAAATGGTTCCAGACATTGATAAGACTACTATGGATTTAACCTGCTTCACGAGAAAACTTTGAGTTTCAAAAGTTTGTCATATAGACCACCAATTTGAAATAGGATTTGAGCAAAAAAATGCAAGAAACTAATGTAGTACGAAAATGGAAGGGTGGCATTCTCCCGGATATCGCCAAGGAATCAAAATTACTTTTGATTTCTACTCTCAACAGGTTTAATAATGATGGTTAACACTAGTAACAAGATTGATCCATGAATTCCTGACGATACACCAACAATGATACATTAACTCCACGTTAGGGCCATCAACTAGTCTCAATTCCACACCTTTCCTCGACAGAAAAGTTCATTGATTATAATCTAGAGACACTCGCCCAAAATGATCTTCTAAAGATCGACAAGTCATCAATTTTGCCCAAAACTTAGGAACCACTAACATATTTTCCGTATTCGACGAGGTGACGAAATTCGAACATTAGACACAAAAACCAAGAATGCTCACATCATGCGTGTGATGAACATAATACTGCCCAACTTATGCTCTGATACCAAATTAACACACCCCGACCCAGAATGTCCACTAGGACTCCGAATTGAGCTGTGCTGGCCGACACCTGGAGGGTGACGAAGCCATGAAGGGTGATGATGTGGAAAATTGTGAATAAATTTAAACCTAAAAGAGCCTAAATACTAGAGTGCACTGGTGAGCGGGAATAAACCCACTTCATACATGACGTTAGAGCATAAGCAAGTACAGAAGAGTGAATTAAGAATTGTACCCTTGAAATAATCTCCAATACCAAGAATCGCCACAAATCTTTGACGATAAGAAAGGTCAGCTAAGAAAACCTGGAGGGTGAAGACAAGACAATGGTGAGTGGCCCTATAAGTAAAATTTTTATAGAAACCATATAAAACATTATAACCCCTCACAACAACACAACATTTCATTAATAATATCAATTAATCATGTGATTAATAGCTCATACTAGTACGCAAGTCGGAGTCACCTAGGGTGACCTGTACGACTTACCCATATCTCAACATATATACTAGTTCATCACATATGTTAGCTTATCACATATTCATCAAATATGCTAGCTTATCACATATTCATCTCATATTCTAGCTCATAACATATTCATCACATATGCTAACTCGTAAGTCAGAGTCACCTATAGTGACCTGTACGACTTATACATATCTCATCACATATCTTATCAATCATGGCTAGCATATAAGTCGGAATCACCTATAGTGACCTGGACAACTGTAGTCATAGCTCATCAATCATTACTAGAATATAAGTTGGAGTCACCTCTAATGACTTGTATGACTGAAATCATAGCTCATCAATCATTGCTGGTACATAAGCCGGAGTCACCTCTAATGACCTATACGACTGTGTCGGAGTTGCTTAAAACATAAATGTAGTCATATCATAACCCCATCAATTCAACTAATACCGTATACTTACTTGAACTTACCTAAACTTACCTGAACTTACCTGAACTTACCTGTGTGTCCTGCGTTCACCTTTGCACTTCAGAGCGTTCACAATAATTATGTGCAAGGAATATACGTATGGATGTGCCATGATGAAATCTAAAATTAAAACATTTCATAATATTTCCAATTATAAAATACAGTGTACTAACTACTAATCACCAAAACCTAAAGTTAAAACGCACATTTTTCACCAATATCCCTCACCTTGCTCATATCCTTAAACAAGGCTATTGTCTCGATTATTTAATCTCATTTCTTATATGGTTGCATCTAACGTCTCGTTAGACTACCTACGTACCCTAAATAGGGATCAAGCCATTTGTAGTTCACGATAGTGTTTCAAAGCATTCATAGCAATCATAAGCAATAATCAATTTATAAACATTTATGGAATTGTCAATCATATATATATATAATATACGATAGAAAGGAAAAGACCTACTCACCTGAGGTTTGTGTTACGACTCCCTAGCATGCATATCGAGACATCATGAACCATCGTCACCTGTAACCAAGGCCAATTTGGTCGTGAAGAGCTCCAATTTCACTCAAATCCACGAGAAACTCTAGAATGGGTGTTCTTCAATTTGACATCCTCAGTGTTCCAACGTCTTCACCACTGCTTGGGCTTTGTTCCTGGGGTTGAGTAGAGTCCTTTGGTGGTGGTGATTGACGGAGTTAGCTTCACGATCATAAGATTTCCGCCGTGCACCCCCGGAACCCACGGGTTCTATTTTTTCTCGAAATCAAGGCAATATCTAGTGAAATTTGATTGGAAATGGAAGATGGGAAGTCATGGAAGGTTTCTCAGGTGGTAAATCGATGTAAATAGCATGAATTTTACCTGAAAAACCATCGGAACCTATTGAGTTCCACTGATCTGAGGGTCGGGTCGCAAGGATCTGGTGAGGGATCCATGATCCCGTGCATCGCACTCTCTCCTTTCCCCTTCCTTTCTCCTTCTCTGATTGGGCCATCCTCTCCTTCTCTCTTTTCCCGATTCGTTGCACTTTCTCTCTCGATCCCTCATGTTCTCTTCCTCTCCTTCTCAGATTGGGCAGTTCTACCCAGTCCATTTTTCAATGTTTCTTCTTCCTCTTTTCAAATAATTAAATATGAAAAATAATTATAAACATTATAAAAATATATAAATAGTGACTTAAACCAAAAATACTTCTCGAGTACTTCAGGAAAATGCTAAAGGATTAATTCATACACCTCACTATATGCTGATCCACGAAAGTAGATACCCTTGCCTCTAAGGCTATTTTCGTAAATTTCACATTTTAAAATTTATAAAATAATAAAATTTCAGACGGGTTGACGCACAGACACTTGCGTGACGAACCCATATATTTTGTCACGCAAATATACTTTGCACAACGAAATATATGTATTCGTCGTGCGAGTGTCTAAAAATTTAATAATCCCGAGTAAAATTAAAACGCTTGCGCGACCGAAATTTTTTTATTCGTTGCCCAGTTATGTTTTAAATTGGTTTTTTTAATTTTTTTTTATTTTGTTTACAATTTATTATAAAATACAAATAAAACAAATTTATTTACAAAGTAATTCACATATAAAATGGGAATCATTCATACCATTTTTTTCATCACTCTATATAATGCATTAACCATTTCATGTGTTTTACAAAAAAAGTTATAAATAAATTGCATTAATCTTCATCTGAACTATAATAACTTTCACTTTCGTTGCTATCATAATTTTCAGTGTCCCATTCCTCATCATCGATAGGTATGTTACCGCCGTCGTTTGTGGGTGCTGGACCATCGTATTGTGGAATATTACCGAGGTCAATTGTGAACGACTGAATCGGTATTTCGATTGAAGTTACTCCTTCTATCTGAAATGGTTCTTGGATAAGATTAGTATCTCGTAGTGTTTCTGCACCACTTTCCATCGAAGATTCAAGACGTTGGTAAGCAAAATTGTCGATGTCGTCGTTAGTACGGTCTTGTTCTGGTATAGCATACATGTTCCTATGATCCATCTTCTGAACAACTTTCCAACCCATCCCAGCTTTAGGGTCATCTAGATACACAATTTGTTTTGCCATAGTTACTAAGATGTAAGGGTTGTCATCGTACCAAGTTTTGGTAGTGTTCATTGATAGTAATCCATGATCTCTTTTCACACTTCCATGCCTATTTGGGTTTGTATCAAATCATCGACACTTAAATAGGATCACTTGGCACCGGTCTTTGTAAAGCAATTGCACGACACTTGTTAGTTTGCCATAGAATTCAATGTCTGTACTTTCGCCTCCCCTAGGGACATGAACACTGCTGTTTTGCGTACATAACTTGTCACCTCGTGCACTTGCTAAGAACTTGATACCGTTGACATGGCAACCTGAGTACAATTCAAAGCGAATCGGTTTGAACACCAAGTTATATAACTTTTCACTATACGCAGGGGAATTCGACGCTTTCAGTTAATTCACCTAGTATTAGAAAAACATTTAAATTTCTTAGTTCGAGTAAATTAATTGGTACAATATATATGTCCAATACAAAACACTTCAAAATTACATATTCAAGAAACCACTGCGGAAACAATTCAGGGTGTTTCTTGGTATATAAATGTGAAGAATGTGCCTGCTTCATCATATTTTCATGTGAAGGAAATTTTGTGAAAAACATGTTCATTTAAGCAACATCTATAGCATGCAATTAACAAATTAAAGGCGGAATCATGCTTGTATGCACTTAAAAACAAAACATTAACCATGAAATTCAAAGCCTAGTAGATTGGTGAACCTTGACTTAACTTAAAACAACATTTGTTGGTTGAGAAATTATACCTTTGTAGATTCCTCTTTGCATAAGCAAAGGCTAATCACCCAAAGAGAGGGCCTTCATTCCTTGCATCTTAGATCTATGGATTTGGATGGATGAAATGGTTATCCAAGTTCTCAAAATTGAGAACCTTTCAGTCTCTTCACCAAGGTTAGATTGGAGAAGAAATGAGTGACATTGGAGTAATAGGATTGCTAGCTAAACCCTCCAAGGAGGCCGGCCACTTTAGAGAGAAATGAGAGCTTATGTTCTCATCCTTTCCCAAAAAGAAAACCCTAAATGAATTTTGGCTATAAAGTCATATTTATACCTTTATTCATTGGAGTGGCAAACTTGTAATTAAGTCCAAAATCCACTCCTTTAACAAAATGGCCAGCCATAGGGTTTCATTGGGCTTTTAAGGCCTTTGTGAATTATTTGTCATACAACTTAAGTCAATGGGCTTGACGTTCGAAGCCCATTGGGCCTTGAGGCCCAAAACTATCCCGAGGTCTTTAACGAACTTATTTGTTTGATTAATTAGCATATTAATTAATCCTTACCATAAATAATTAAACCATTTAATTATTCTTACTCATCTCCATTGTTTCTTCAATCTCCACCTTACTCATCTCCATTGTTTCTTCAATCTCCACCTTACACGGTGTACGATCCATTAGGTTCCTTTTAGCGAGGCAGTGGGCAATTAAAACCATTTCAAATCGATTGTGAATTGAAACTTACTTTCAATTCTCCCTTTAGTGATTATACACGTTTAGGGCTTCCACAAACCATGAGTGACACCTAGCAGTATATCATGGTTACCCAAGCTAATCAGAAGAGGTGGAGAACCTATTCAGTTTAGGATTACAAATGCAATACGGTCTTTCTCTAATACAATACTCTTGACCACATTATTTGGTTTGATAGTTTATTCATGTCTACTATCCAATATGATTCGTGTGCTTATATGATTACCTTGAATGTGATTTGGAACGACTTCCTAAATCTCATTCATACTCTGGCCAGAGATTCTTAATCATATCATAGAGTATTCTCCCCCAAACGGTTTGAAGGTTAGAGATCCCTTGTTGCGCATTCACTTGCCTCCATGGCTAAGTGGCTTAACCTCGACGATGCCGTGGACACTCGCGGATGGGGTGACTTTGACATAATCAAAGATCAAGGACCTAACCACAAGACAACTATGATGTCTCAGGTTAAAGGACTACTTTGCATTATCCCAACCATGAGTTCTCATGTGACATAAGTATGAGAACTCTTCATTGATCGTGTTCAGTGGACTCATTCGCTATTGAGCACCTACATGCTTGTCTTGGTGTCAATCACACCAATGACTCGAGACCAGTTACTCTCCATGAGAGAAGACACAGCACGTACTGATCTTAACGGACTGTTAATGCCCAATTGGCAATCCTATGATCAGGAACCTTTAGGATATGTATACGAAAGAGAATGTTCTCATAAATCTAACTTGTTTAAATTACATTCTCCTAATTACATATTCCTTGGACTTATCGTTTAAGCATATAACATTTATATAAGACGGCTCAAACAATAATCTTTGCCCTTGATATTAAACTAGATTAGTTTAACATGTGAAATGTCCGTAAAGTATCATCATATGATTGGTTTTAGGGCACATTTCCAACAATCTCCCACTTGCACTAGAGCCAATCAGCTTGGTCATCAGTGATGATACCTCTTCTGTAGTCATTTCATAAATGGCTGAGTAGTAGGCCTAGACAATAGATATCTATATGTTATCCATAGAAGCAACCTTGAGAATAATGACGTCACCATTATACATGATTCTTAATCATGTGGTTCAGTCTCTCATTTGAGTTCGGATCTTGATGAGACCTTGATTCTCTGGCTTGAGCTATCGCCCCATTAGTGTCGTAGTGTCAGTACACTAGAGACACTTTCTGGTTGGAATCGAATAGAGAGTTCATAAATGAACTTTCCCATCCAAACAACATTGTTGTAAGCTTCTATATGGCAATATATTTGCATTCATAATGGAACACACTAAAGTCATTACTTTTAATGTTTCCATCCAAATATCTCTTTAGTCATAATAAAGAGATATCTATTTATCTCTTCATTCATAGTGAAGAAATATCCAATGATGGATTAGATTCATAATCTAATACATTTACGCTTCTATTACGTTACTCTAATTCTTCCTCATTCTTTGAGGAATCTATCCTTTAGTATTTCTTAAATACTTAAGGACTCACTTGACAGTTGCCGTGGTTCTGATCCTGGGTTTACACTGATATCGTCTTGTACCTTTCTAGGTACAACTCATATCAATGTTTTTCATACAATATGAAATACATAAATCACCTCTCTGCGGATGCATAAAGGATTCTATTTACGCATTATTTCTTTGGGAGTCAAAGGGTACGTTCCCTTTGAGAAGGGCAACTTGCTAGTCTCACTAGAGTCGTCCTTCTAATTGAAGTTTATCATCATATGAGAAACTTCCTAGCATCTTTTGTCTATTATTAGGGCTTGATATAATCCAATTATATCCTAAAATCTATCAATATAGATTTCCATCCCATGTATATAGATTATGTCTCCCATATACATTCTATCTTCATATAATGTTTTAAAGTCATAACTTTAACGAAGAAGTATTCTTTTCATTTCCAAAATCAATATATCATATATTTGTATATATATATATATATATATATATTCAAATTTAGGAACATGATTAACTCCCACTAATATTTTGTAAACCTAGTAAACAAAAGATTCATTTACATCTTTATGAGAAATCAAACATTTTGATCTTTCTCTCATAAGACGTTTACAGCTCCCACTAGCTTGCTAAGATCCATGATGGTTGGATCTCTACAACTTACATGTCTTGTGATTCATAGTTTTAGACATATATTATCAAGACTATCTTAATAATGGTTTCGGAAACCTATATTATGTCCAAACATTGAATCACCATTTAGTTGTAGCTAGCAATCTTCGAATTAATTGAAAACAAGACTACGTCAAAGATGGTTTCTTCAAAGTCAACCATTCTCTTTGATTGTAGTCACCTTAAGCTACCAATTAGCTATTTAAGGTTTCATTATTTCAGGTCAAATGGTACTTTACCATTTCCTTGAGTATATATTGTATATACACTCAATGTAGTCATAAGGATTTTCATTCTTATTTCTTTCGAATTAAGAGGTGCAACTCTATGACATAGTCATAAAGTTCAAACCATTCAACTGAGACGGTTTATAAATCCTTCTCGACTACCTTGGAGCTTGTGGTATAGGAACTAGGTTGTTATATTTGTTGATCACTATCTTGTTTCTTAAAGAACCATTCTTTGAGTTCTATCCCTCGTTCATTTGCTCTATCTTGGGCAAATCCTAGTGTAGGATTACAATGAACTACCCAATCAAACAACATTTGTTAGTTGGTTTATAGAAGTGATATCCAAATGTTAATTTAAGGATATCCACAAGATAATTCTCAAACAAATATTGCTTATTAGCACACAACCCCACATCTTAACATGATTAAGATTTGTCTTTCTTTCCAACTACATCTTATGGAGTCATGAAAATTTTGGAAGATCTTCTAATTGACAATCATATTGTCTTAGAAGCATATATCCTATATATGGGTAATTGATAACATCCAACGAACTAAATCTTATTCAAGTTCGTTCTTCTCCTAATGGAGAAATCCATTATCTTTTGATGCTTCTTTCCTTGATATTTTTCAAGGAAAACTGTTCTAAAGTGTTATCTTTCCTTGGATCAAATCTAAGGAGGCAAATACTTTAGACGTCTTACTCATCAACTTACATTTCTTGAATTCTTTGAAACTTTTTGCAAAGTATTCGGACTTGTGTTTATTCAAAATAAACTATAGTCCAACCGAGAGTGATCTTCGGTGAATGTCATACAACATGAGTAGTATTATGTTGTGGACAAGTGCCACTAACATCTAAGTGAATTAACCTCAACAACTTTGTGATTCTTTCTTCTTTCCAAAAGAATAAAGATTCGAACATTTCGCCTCCATACAATTTTAATAAGAAGGTATTGGATCCGGATCTAACGATCTAAAGCATCCATCTATGACCAACTCGTAATTTATGTTTTAGAGGTATCACAACTTTAGTTGGGATTAGTCACTACCTTGCAACCTTTTTTGGTTTTAAGCATCGTTATATTCTAAACAGTTAACACTACCATATCATCTCTATTATAGAGACAATCAATTAGATTACTATAATCCAATCATTGACTAATAAAGAACAATGTTTTGTCAAACAAAACATTCATCCATCTCTACTATAGTGACGGAATTAAGTTCCTTAAAATTGGAATGTAAGGACAATCTTTGGTTTTTCCAATTTCTTTGGTAGTTCATATGAGGAAGTAAGTACTATCTGCTTTCGCAGAGATGTTTATTTTATTCACGTTCCGAATGTGAAGCACCTTTTTCTTCTCTCATATATCTTCTACTTCTTATTAGTCACACTTTTACAACGATTGTAAAACATAGTTACTAATACGGAATCAAGTATTCAAGTAGAAGAACCAACTGTTTTGAACTATTCAAGAACAATTTACAACACCTTCGAAAGGTGTGTTCTTGACACTTGCAAGACATTTCTTGCAAATACCCCTTCCAATGTCCATCATTTCATAAAGAAAGTTTGTTCCCTTGGAGTTTATTTCGCTTTCTTCATTTGACTTCTCCTTTTGACTACAATAGTCATGGTCCCTAAACTCCCACTATCTCTCTTGAAACCTGTTTCAATTATGTTATACACATCAAACGATTTGGAGAGTGTGTGGTTATAGTTCACTATATAGTTTACAATAAACTTAGTGAACCATTTGGATAGGGACACAAAGGTGAAGTCCTTGCTTAGTTTCCGTCTCGTTAAGTGGTTTATCACTTCAACACTCAATGATTCAAAATCATCATAAGTCCATGTTGATGGACTATTTTTGTCAAACAACCATTATGTTCTAAACATAATTACAAACTTTAAAGAGTTGTTCAAGGCAACTCTCATTTCTTCATACAACAATTTGTAAGTGAAGAATCATGGCACATAAAGTGTCCATGCCCTTGTGCTTACTTCTAAAGTTCCTTGTTCATGTAACAAAGAAACAAGCACTAATGTTTGCATTTAACTAAGAGTTGTTCAAAGCAACTCTTATTTCTTCATACAACAAATTGTAATTGAAGAATTATGACATTAAAAGTGTTGTCCTCTTTATGATAGACCTTTTCTAACATATTCTTCTAATGATACATTATCAATAGGAAGATTGTGAGGATGAAACTACTTAGGTACATATACAATCCATTTAAAACAATCTTTGGGATTGTGGTACCAAGTCCGGAAACTAAAGCATTCGGCTTTTCTTTTTCAAGTTTTGGATAGCGTTTGCAAATATATTGGTAAACAAATACATATCGAATATAAATTGATTGATTTTTAAGCCATTTGATCCGGGTCTTTATATCAAATAGCACCACCCACTATTTTTGGCAAATTCCATATCCCTCATTGGAATTTGAGAGTTTTGGATGAAAATCTTAGTAGGGTATGGGAGACTCACCATTACCAAGCCCACCTCAGAAGAATATCATATTAGCTAGCAACAATAATGATGAGAGGATAACGCTTTAGCCATTTACAACTTTTGTAATTACCCATCTAATTTGGCCTCTAGAAAATGATGCCTCAGAAGAATATCATATTGGCACCATTGCACTTAGTTAAGTCATTCCCACCATGCTAGTTCAAGTAGGGGTTCAAGAATGGCCTCAGAAGAATATCATATTGACCATACTCGTTGCCTACCTTCACTTCATCATATGTTTATAGGCTTCTCCTGAATGTAAGCACATACTTTGCATACCCCAGAACTGGACGAATACGGTGTATGAGTCACAAACGATTGAAGCCCACCATGGTGGAAGGCCTACGAAGAGATGTTCAAAGCATCTCTCGCTTATCAACATAATAATGGTTTGGTTGAGGGTTTTAGGTCTCATCACATATAAACATACATTTTAATCTTATTAAAACAATTTGGTCCTATTACAACTATTGGTCCATTTGATTATTTTTAGTTGTATATAATACTCCCACTATGCTTATAAAACGGTTTTTAAAGCAAGAGTATATGATACTACTAACATAAACTTTGCATTCATTTGATGGACTATATAGTTGCCTTAGGGCCTTAGGATGACTATGAACCTTTGATTAGATTCAACATGAGCCTAGTGTTGAATCTCGGTCTAGGGATGGTGATTGATTTTAGTTACGCGTTTAATCACATTAAGGCGTGTTGTCTTAGGGGCGTTGGACCCTCTACTTCATTTTCATGCATATCAAATAATACAAGAAAGGAGTACTTCAAAGTAAAGATGAGCTTATCCTCTTTACAACATTTGAATAATACAAATTACTTTAAAGTAAAGAAGAGCTTATGCTCTTTTACAACATTTGATCAAATCAAATTACAACCAAAATCTAATCTACACATTCCCATGGTTCAAACAAATTTGAAACGGCCTTTCACATAGCTCAATTATCGTAGGCTTAGGTTCATAATCACCCTTTAATTAATTAACACTTTAACTAATTAAATTGAATGGAACATTTTCATTTGGTTTTTGTATCCATAAAATTGATTTAAATGGATCTAAATGAAATGAAAATCCAATTCTCATTTAAAGAGACAAAACAATTTTGTTCTCAACTTAATTTGGGCCAAAATGCAATAACCTCAACTTTTGGGCTATATTGCAAAAACATAAACTTTTGGGGTCACTTTGTAAAAACACAAAAGTCCACTACTTCATGTAATTACAACTAGAACCCAAAAATTTCAACAAATGCAAAAACTTCATTAAAGGAGCAAAACAATTTGTCCTTTAGCGTTTTTGGACCTAAACGTAAAAACGTAAACTTTTGGGCCAAAGTGCAAATACACAAAAGTACCAAAACTTTATGTAATTGCATAAAAGCCCCAAAAACACCCCACTTGTAGGGTGGCCGGTTTTGGAGAGAAGGGAGTGATGTGTGTGTTGATTTGTAGTTTTAGACATAAAGTCATGCAAGTGGTGCATGACATAAATGTCATGCAAGTGGTGTGTGTGAAAGGGAATTAATCCTTACACACCCACCAATATTTCTTACACCTTTCTAAATAAATATCTAATACATTTAAACATAAGAAAAACATAAAACAAAAACTTTATGAAATAAATCAAAACTTTGAATCAAAACACCAAACTTTTTGTTCTTGGCAAAAATGTCAAGAACAATGAAGAACACTCATGAAAAAACTCAAAAATTTCCATGAACATTTTTCGCCCAAAAACATCCCAAAACCATTCAAACTTAAGGGAAATAACATATAACCAAACTAGGGTACATAGGGGTTCCAAAAGTTACTTGAAAACACTTTTAACAAGTCAAACATGAACCCAAAAATCCATCCTTTGGATGTGGCCGAAAATCCCCAAAAACATGGCACCAAATTTTAGCTCCAATATTCATGCTCATATGAACTACATCTACAACATTTGAGATGGAAAATTTTCTAACAAAATTTACATTCAAAGAAGCAAGAATAAAGCTTGTAACATATCACAACATTTAAATCAAAGACTATGAACTACAAAACCCAAAAGGATTCACCAACTACTAGACCTAGGCTCTGATTTCATGTGAAGGAAATTTTGTGAAAAACATGTTCATTTAACCAACATCTATAGCATGCAATTAACAAATTAAAGGCGGAATCATGCTTGTATGCACTTAAAAACAAAACATTAACCATGAAATTCAAAGCCTAGTAGATTGGTGAACCTTGACTCAACTTAAAACAACATTTGTTAGTTGAGAAATTATACCTTTGTAGATTCCTCTTTGCATAAGCAAAGGCTAATCACCCAAAGAGAGGGCCTTCATTCCTTGCATCTTAGATCTATGGATTTGGATGGATGAAATGGTTCTCCAAGTTCCCAAAATTGAGAACCTCTAAGTCTCTTCACCAAGGTTAGATTGGAGAAGAAATGAGTGACCTTGGAGTAGTAGGATTGCTAGCTAAACCCTCCAAGGAGGCCGGCCACTTTAGAGAGAAATGAGAGCTTATGTTCTCATCCTTTCCCAAAAAGAAAACCCTAAATGAATTTTGGCTATAAAGTCATATTTATACCTTTATTCATTGGAGTGGCAAACTTGTAATTAAGTCCAAAACCCACTCCTTTAACAAAATGGCCGGCCATAGGGTGTCATTGGGCTTTTAAGGCCTTGTGAATTATTTGTCATTAAGTTGTCATACAACTTAAGTCAATGGGCTTGACGTTCGAAGCCTATTGGGCCTTGAGGCCCAAAACTATCCCGAGGTCTTTAACGAACTTATTCGTTTGATTAATTAACATATTAATTAATCCTTGCCATAAATAATTAAACCATTTAATTATTCTTACTCATCTCCATTGTTTCTTCAATCTCTACCTTACACGGTGTACGATCTATTAGGTTCCTTTTAGCGAGGCAGTGGGCGATTAAAACCATTTCAAATCGATTGTGAATTGAAACTTACTTTCAATTCTCCCTTTAGTGATTATACACGTTTAGGGCTTCCACAAACCATGAGTGACACCTAGCAGTATATCATGGTTACCCAAGCTAATCAGAAGAGGTGGAGAACCTATTCAGTTTAGGATTACAAATGCAATACGGTATTTCTCTAATACAATACTCTTGACCACATTGTTTAGTTTGATAGTTTATTCATGTTTACTATCCAATGTGATTCGTGTGCTTATATGATTACCTTGAATGTGATTTGGAACGACTTCCTAAATCTCATTCATACTCTGGCCAGAGATTCTTAATCATATCATAGAGTATTCGCCCCCAAACGGTTTGAAGGTTAGAGATCCCTTGTTGCCCATTCACTTGCCTCCATGGCTAAGTGGCTTAACCCCGACGATGCTGTGGACACCCACGGATGGGGTGACTTTGACATAATCAAAGATTAAGGACCTAACCACAAGACAACTATGATGCCTCAGGTCAAAGGACTACTTTGCATTATCCCAACCATGAGTTCTCATGTGACATGAGTATGAGAACTCTTTGTTGATCGTGTTCAGTGGACTCATTCGCTATTGAGCACCTACATGCTTGTCTCTGTGTCAATCACACCAATGACTCGAGACCAGTCACTCTCCATGAGAGAAGACACAGCACGTACTGATCTTAACGGACTGTCAATGCCCAATTGGCAATCCTATGATCAAGAACCTTTAGGATATGTATACGAAAGAGAATGGTCTCATAAATCTAACTTGTTTAAATTACATTCTCCTAATTACATATTCCTTGGACTTATCGTTTAAGCATATAACATTTATATGAGACGGCTCAAACAATAATCTTTGCCCTTGATATTAAACTAGATTAGTTTAACATGTGAAATGTCCGTAAAGTATCATCATATGATTGGTTTTAGGGCACATTTCCAACATCATGCTCGTGTAGGTATGATAGTGTCTCATCACAATTGTTGAGTACGAACCAATGTGCTACCTCCTTGTCCTTCTTGGAAAACAATTTGCCACAAATCGGATCTCCGAATGGTCGAGCGATTTGGGCAAAAACTGAAAGTTTCTCCTTTCTTACACCCCCGTTATTATTGCGAGGCGGTCAATTGAAAGTTCTCTCAACATCCTTTAAATACATTCCACAAAATGTAAGCACCTCATATGCCACCCAAGCTTGTATAATGGATCATTTAGGCTTCGCTTTGTTTCATACACTGTTTTTCAAGTCTCCGAGAAGCCTGCCAAAAGAAAACGATATGATACACATATTACTAATCGTAATATATTTAATATTGATTATTAAAAAAGACGAGGAATATATACCTTTCTATTGGATACATCCAACGAAAGTTGACTGGTCTAGCAAGCAATGCCTCCTCTGGTAAGTGAACCATCACGTTTATCATACTTGTGAAGAAAGCTGGAGGAAATATCATCTCAAATTTAGAACTTGGACAATGTCATGGCGTAATTGATTAACGTTCGTTTTTCGCGATGTTCTTGATGCCAATTGTGGAAAAAAAACTGGACAACAACATGATTGGTTTCACCACATCGGCTAGCAAGAGATGTTGAATACCCACAAGAAGTAGGCGTTGTAGAACCAAATGGCAGTCATGAGTCTTTAGGCCAGCTAATTTACCCCCATCATTGTTGACACAACCCGTGATATTTGAAGCATACCCATCAAGAAACTTTATAGACTATAAAAACTTTAAAAATTCTTTCTTGTCATTCGGTTTCATTGAAAAAGAATGCAAGATCGCTTATGGCTTTATCATTGTCCCTATTCATCAATAAACCCCGTCGTATTCCCATTCGTGCCAAATCAAGATGAGCTTTGATCGTGTCCTTTGTCTTGCCCTCAATATCTAGAATTGTGCCGACCAATGTGTCAAATACATTTTTCTCAACATGCATAATATCGAGGTTATGTCTCAATTTTAGTTTGGACCAATACATGAGCTTAAAAAATATAGACTTGTGTGTCCAGTTCATATGTGTAGAAGGTCTGGTCCTACTGACATTGGTCCCGAAAGGAGCAAAATCCAAATGGTTAAGCTATTCCAAAATTTGATCACTGGACCATTCTCTGGGTTTAAGGCGATGCTCTTTCTCCCCGTCAAACTCTTTATCCTTTTCTCGCCACTTGTGGTCCCAAGGCAACCATCTCCGACGACCAAGGTAACAAACTTTTCAGGCGTGCTAACTAGATGTTACGTCTTCTTTGCATACAGGGCATGCCATATAACTTCTAGTGCTCCACCCGTAAATCATTGCATATGTGGGGAAATCGTTCACATTCCACATCACTGTAGCCTGCAAAGTGAACATATTGCCGGTACATTTATCATATGTGCGCACACCATGTGTCCATAAATCTTTTAGGTCATCCACCAATAGCTGTAAGTATACATCGATTGACTTACCAGGATCCTTAATTATCAATAGAGTCATCATCATGTATTCTTTTTTCATACATTTCCATGGTGGAAAATTATACGGAAATACGAAAATCGGCCAAGTATTGTGGTGTTGGTTTAAAGCCCTAAACAGATTAAATCCGTCAGTGGCAAGTCCCAATCTAATCTTATGAAAATCAGCAACTAAATCAGGGAACATTCGATCGAACTCTTTCCATGCCTTTCTATCTGCAGGATGTCTCAGGACATCGTCATCAACCCGCTTTTCCTTGCCATCTTATGTCCATGGCAATATGCGTTGACATATACAATCACTGCAACCTAGGTTTTAGGGACATATAACGATGGCTTTTTGTGGGATCTTAGTCGTTCTATTCTGAGATGTCGTTTTGAACCTCGACTCATTGCATATAGGGTATTTATCCAATGCTTTATTCTCTTTGTAGAATAAAATACAATTGTTTTTGCAAGCATGAATTTTTTAATAACCCATTCCAAGACCATTCAACACCTTTTGTGCATGTCTATGGTATTTCGACAAACAATTGTCTTTCGGAAGCATTCTCTTGAAAACCCCCAAAAAAGTAATCAAACCACTGGTTTGACATACGATACTTTATTTTCCATGCATTAGTTCCACAATGGCCGTGAGAACGGAAAAGCTCTCGCACCATGGGTAAACTCTTGGTTGGCATTTTTAATAGTTTTTCATATTGTTTGAACTCTACACTGTCCATTAGTGTTTGTCTATGCAAATGCAAATGGAAAAACATCATTTATAATATCCATGACTTGTTCATTAGGATCCACAATAGGTTCAACATTATCCACTCGTGTGGTGTTTGAAGATGAAGCATTGTCTAATTGTTCCGCATGATGGTTCCAAGTATTATATGTCTTAATCATTCCATTCCTCACTAAATGAAATTGAACATTTTCAATTGTCTCCCTTAACGTGTTGTTACACCTCCTACAAAGACACCGGATTCTAGTTGCACTCGGGTTGTGTGTACGTGCAAAGTCAATAAAATCCTCGATTTCATCCAAGTATTTGTTCGCACATCTATTCGGGTTATGTATCCACATCCTGTCCATAATTCCTGGAACACCACAACAATCACAACAACTTCATACTGCCTCTGGTAAGGGCCTTATCCCATTCAGGAATGCATAGTCATTTCACGTAATTTATAGCTACATCATATTATATTTTGGCGTGGATGAATTTTGGCACCATCTCGATATAGTTCTTCAGGTGTATGAGCCGAAGAACGTACAGAGATGACACCGAAATCTCCACAACTAAAACCTAATCCTTCAACCATAAACCACGCGTCATAACTGTGCATTCCCAAACTGTCCAAATAATGGGACAACTCAAGAATTAATTGAACTGCAATCATGCTTTCGCATCCATTCGCGAAATCCAACTAATCCTCAAACGAGAAACTAAGTTTTTCTAAAAATAAAAAACAAGTAGAAAGTTAATTTCAATTAACTCCGTACATCACAACACATATTTGTACATCACGTACAAATTTAACAACATAATATAAATATAATTTCACAACACAATATAAACATAACAAATTAAGTTCAACATAATTTAATTAATTTTATATGTTTAAAAAATAAAACGAAGAAAATTCCTTCTCAATCGTTCTCCACCAATCGCTAATCACACACAATATCCCTTTAGACAATGAAATTAATGGTGTTAGTATGAATTTACGTTAATATTTTTACCCTAACGACAAAAAACGCTTACCAAACACATCGAGATAGCTCGATCAACCTAGAGAAGAAGATGGAGGGAGTATTAGATGATGAAATTGAGAGAAAATGGAAATGATGGATGCCAGATTGAGCAAATTCGAAGGGACGAGTGCAAAGGCACAATTTGCAATTTTTTTTGTAGTTTGCCTCTGCACATGATTGAATCCAGATTAAAAAGTTCACTTTTGGACGAACAATTTTGCACGACGAAAAGGTCTTCGTTGCGCAAACACCCATTGTGCAACGAAGATGGTACAAAAAATAAGCATTCGTTGCGCAAGTTTACCATTTTTTTTTATGTCCTTTACTTTACAATTTATTATTTTCAACACATTGCACGACCAAGGAATGTATCGTCGCACAGTGCATATATTTTTTTTATTTTTTTCTATTTTTGTTTTTTATTTGTATGTATTGTAAATTTTTATTTTATTATAAATCAAAAACTCAAACCTAATTAAACAATAAATTAATTAACAAAACTAATTTACTATTCCAAATAGAAATTACAATTAATGCAAATATCAATACTCATCCACATAACATATATTTATTCATTAAATTAAATATAAAGTGACACACCCCGACCAAAATTGAGACATGCTGGCCGTCACATGAGAGTGACGTAACCATGTGTACAGTGCGGAAGCAATAATGATATGGAGAAATAAAGTGCTAGTGCGAGATTAAGTGTGAAATACACAATCAGAGCATAAATAGCCTAAGTGCAGTCCGACTGGACAAGTACTAATTATACAACACCCAAGGGTGATCCTACATTTGTGATGTTCTGTCAGAACCACCGTCGAAATCCTCGTGAGCCACCAAAGTACTTCTACCTAAAACCTGGAAGGGCGCATACCAGAAAGTGTGAATGGGTAAAAACAAAGCTTTTCAAAATCATTTTATTTACAAAAAATTCTAACCCTTCGCAGTAAAACCTGTAGAATTTCCCAGAAAATAATATATGCTATAACAGAAATCATGCTCAAGATGAAAATCCATAAAAATATACCATGCCAAATTATCTCAAGGAAATGCTATAAGTAATCTAGTTAAAATGTATCAATGCCATATATCATATCAGGCGAATCCACCTACGTGACCTGCACGGCTGAGTCTATGGCTCATAACCAATCTCAATCATATCAAATTTTGCACACGAGTCAGAACCACCTAAAGTGGTTTGTACGACAAGACTAGGTGTAAAATAAATATGCTTTAGTGCTACGATCACGTGAAGACTGTGCGAATGATCGTGGGTCACATACAAGTCGGAACGACCTAAAGTGGTCTGTACGACAAACCTGTGCACCTAACTTGGATCCAAGGTGAGCATCACATGAAGGACTGTGCCCTAACTCTGGGCTGGAGCACTAACACTGGGGTGCAGGTTTATGAGCTCTCAATGATCACATCATAACTCGCATAACTAAAGCAATCTCACATCTTTAATTTATGAACTTACCTGGCACTTACCTGTGCGTCCGCAGCACCAATCATAAATATATGCAACTACTAATGCATAAATAAAATAGGCAGATACTTTGCATGGCATTTCAAAATGTATAATCATTCAAATTCATTTTTTGGAAAAAAAAAATCTCAAGTATATAGGTATATACGAAAAATCCAAAAGCCCATTCACTGGTATGTCGAAAGGTCGTAGCCCCCGAGCCTCGATTGATGGCGCTTGTCCTCCGAATAGGTCTCACCTATATACGAAATAACTAAATAAATGTTATTTAAAGCACATACACAAAACTAGGAAATAACTTCTCATACATTGCTCAAATGGGGTATTTGAATATACCACCATGACCTACTCAACCTCAGGAATATCCCCATATTTAAAAAAAAAAATTTCCGAGCACCCACGCAGCCGCACGCGCCGGCCAAGGCACGGCCAGACGAACGGCCCATGCTCAGGCATGTGCCTAGCACAAGGGACGAAATAGTTAACGCCGTTAGGAAATATTCTGTTAAACACAAGCATAATCCTTTAAAGGTACCTGACGCCGTTAGTCTCCATTAGGAATATTCTGTCAACTTTGATAGAATACTCACCTTCGTCTACCTTTGCTCGCTGGAGATCGTTGTCGTCGCCAAAAACTAGGAAAAAGTTTAAACCTTCATATCTTTTTCATTTCTTAACCAAAATTCATGAATTTTATACCACAATGAAGCTTACAATGCGAAGAACAAAACCCTACCAATTTTAAGCCCTAAACTCCACGGGATATCGCTGGAAAAACCTCGAACACTCCAGCAACCTTTGCAACTAGATGAACTCGAGCTTCCTGACATCCAAAACACTTCAAAATTAATCCCCGAGCTTCATGACGATGTCCAAAAGCTTCCTAGAACCTTAAAATTCATTGAAAAGTCCACAATTACGACTGCATGAACAATGCTCAAATCTGGGATTTTTGGGTTCTCAGGTTTTCGAAGGATTCACGTTCTAAAAATGGTTTGGATGTGTTCCTGAGCTCACAAGAAACACAAAGATGGCTTCCAAAACCTCGATTGGTGCCTGAATTGATTGGTTCACAAGTTGACTGTACAATTGTACGAATAATGGATGAAAACCGAGAGAGGGAGGAAAGAGAAAGGTCAACGCGTAAGGGTATAGGTGTTTGAGTGTGTGTGGTCCAGCTTTGGGTTACTAACAACATTCAAAACCATTAACTTTAAGTTCCAAAAACTTAGGAACTAACTAGATTAGTCTAAAACCCAAACTCAAACCACAACACTACATAATGTGCTCAACGTCCAAGGGTATAAAAGGAATTTTGACGCTATCGAGGATAAAATAATATATACATTCAGGACGGACTGTCACATAAAGTCCACAAAATCTTATTAAAAAAAAAATACAACCCTCATCAACTTCAATCTTTCGCCCGCAACACATCAAACCTCCATTGCCGACAACTCTGCTTGAAAAGCCCATTCATATAAATCCATTGCTTCTCATTGATTTCATCAACATCCCAATGAACCTACATTAATGCCAGTAACAATAAATTAGTAATTTAAAAAATATTACGGTTTAACAAAAATAATTGTTCATTATTTACCACAAACTTACCTATAACTCTCACATCATGGACTTCTTCAACTCCTCAGGGACCTTTTCCAAGACTCAAACTCGGCAGAATAATCCCTTCACACCAAATTCCCAATGTCATACTTAAATTCGGCGTACGCCTCAGCCAAATTTTTGCCTTCAAAGTACGACACTTGCTTCCGTTGATACCTCTCTAATCGCACTACAAGTTTTTTTTTTTGCTAGAATCTTCTCCATAATCGGCCATTCTTTTTGAAACAAATTTTGTTTGAAAACTAGGGCTCTGAAACTGTGTTTATATAGCACTGCAACACCTTTGTGCGACGAACATATTAGTCGCGCAAGTTTCAGGTTCACAGAACAAAATGTATCATCAGTGCACAATTAATTGGAAGGTTACTCAGACTGACTGTGCTTTGAGCGACAAACACATGGATTTGTCACGCAAAGATGTCTCACGCGATGAAGTTCGCGTCGCTCAATATATTGCGCGACGAATAAAGTATTAATTATTTATTCTATAAATAATTAATACCTGAAATATTATTCTATAAATAATTAATGCCATAAATATTTATTCTATATATAATTAATTACTTAATTCATACAATTATTTTCAGCATAAGTATGATATTCATTGAACATTGTAAACACATATAAATCGACGATAGGGTGCTTACATTAGGTTTCAATAAAAAAGCCAACAGGAATTGAAACTTAATTAAGTCCAAATACATAATTGAAACATAATTAAGTTTGAATACATAACTTATAAAAAAACATCTTAAATTTAAATATTGTCATACAAAACATAAATTTAAAACTACTATTTGGATGATTCTAGTCCATTTCGCAAGACTTCATAACGCCATCGATTGTAACCTCCCTCCAATGCATTATCCATCAACTTCATCAACTGTTCATTCGTATCATCATCAAGAGTATACTTACATTGTTACACATATATGCAAATAATTAATTCCAACATATGACTAAAAATTTCACAAACTTAATTATTAATCCATCAACAATAATATACGTACTAATACTTCATCCATCACAACCTTCTTCACATTCCCAGACACATCTTCCCAAGAACGCCACTCAGCAGTGGGACAATTATCCCCCATTGCTACAACGATCGCATGCGCAAACTCAAAATGTTCCCTCAAATCATGCGGGTTGGCATCGCATAGACTCTTATCCTTGTTCTTATTCGCCATCCTCGCACGAACAAAATTTTGAAGAATAAGATAATAGAATTCTGAAGAATTAGGATAGCAGAAACGCATATTTATAGGTAGGTTAGGACCTTTACGTGATGAAGCCTTTGTCACGCAAACACCTATATTAAATGTGGTATTAATTCCTCTGATTTACTTGCAGTAAATGGTCAAAACTGACAGGAACTTGCACGACTAATTATTGGTCGCGCAAGTTTTTTGTGCCAAATAAAATTACCTTGCATTTTCTTGCTGACTTTACGCGACACCAACAATTATTCGTCGTGCTAAATTTATTTTTCTCCTATATTTTCTATTTTACGTGACGAAATGTATTTTTCGTTGCACAAGTACGTCTTGCGCGATGAAATATTGTTCGTCGTGCAAGCTGTTTTTTCTACTAGTGCCATGTGCCACAAGCCTAGCCTTATATCTTGATATTAACCATCACTGTTTCTTTTAATTTTGTATACCCCTTTACTCCATGTTACATTCTTATCATAAGAATTAGGTACAAGAATCCAAGTACCTTGAGTTTGAAGGGCATCAAATTCTTCTTGCATTGCCAACTACCACTGAGGAATTTGAGAAGCTTGTCTAAAATTTGATGGTTCTGAAGCATTCTAAATATCAACAATAAAAGTAAAGCCTCCTAAAAAATGATCATCATCAATAAGATTTAATGATTGTGCTTCAGGAAATATTGCATTGAGAGCAGAATAATCCTTTTTGGTGATGGTGATAGTTCTTAATCTAGTATGGATACCCTGTGATGGAACCGCATTCACTAAATTGGAAAAATATGAAGGACTAATATTTGGCAATACAATTTGTAACTGACTTGGTTCAAGGACATGCAACAATGGATTAGGGCTGGAAAGAGTAGCTTTTGAATTGGAATACTATGCATTACCGATTTATGTAGAACCAACATTTTCAGTTAAACTAGAGAATTGTTGATGCTAAGCCATGGGACTTGAAGATTAACTGAGAGAAACACCCTGAGAAACATCACTTGTAGCTGAATCACCAAAATTATCAACAAAAATAGGCAACTAAACCACTACAGGTCTGAGAGTAACAGGTGAAGATGACTTAGATGAACCATTAGTGGAATGACGTATCTACCCACTTATTGCCCCTTTATAACCTGAGGAATAATCAAGAAAAACACATTGTACTGATCTAGACTGCAATTTGTTGACATTATAGATCCAAACACGTTCAAAGTAAACAATTCAGGTTTCTTGCCAAATTGTTTTGCAAAGGGAGAAGTCACCTTTAAGACCTTACTGTGCATTCTATTGATCAAGAAAGCCAAATGAGCTATTGCATGATATCGAAACTTATGTGGCTATTTACCAACATACAATAGAGTAATTGATGTCTTAAGCAAAAGTCTATGTTTTTTCTCAGCCATTCCATTATGCCAAGGAGTGTACAAACAAGACTTGCATCCAAATAATTCTTGAATGTATCACTAAAACATTCTCCACCACTATCACATTGGAACAGTTTGATTTTTGTATGAAACTGATTTTCAACATAAGCATAAAGCTTGACAAATGCACCAAAAACTTTTGATTTATTCATTAAAGGAAAGATCCATACAAACCTAGTAGCCTTATCTATAAAAGAAACATAGTATCTAAAACCTTCAAAAGAAAGGACTAGAGAAGATCCCCAAACATCAATATTTATCCTATAAAATGGGGTATCCACTCTACCAACTATATCTGTGATCTACTCATCTTTCCACTTATACAATGTGAGTAAAATTTTACATGTTCATCAGAAGTACAAGCTTTATTAGAATCTCTAAGAATTGCAGCTAGTAACTTATTAGAAGAGTGGCCGAATCTTTGGTCCCAAAAAAGCAGAAGAGACAACACCTTTATTCAGTAGTGTAGGAAATATATGCACATGAATCTTGAAGACTCATCATTGCTACTCTTTCCTTGGTGGAGAATTGCCCATGTTGTCTTATCTTGCACAAAAAATTGAATATCATCATATATGAACCAACTATGGTTATCCTTGCAAAGCTTTTTAATTGACAATACATTAACGGTTAACATTGGCGCATGTAAAACATTTTTAAGATATAAAACATGAGATTTAAGTTTGTAAGGTGCTATTTCTAATATGTTTGACTTCCCAACCTTCACCATTTTCAACAATTATCTTCTCAGTGCCTTCATAAGGAGTATCCGTATAACCATTACATCATGATTCATAGGATGAGAGGCGCCTATATCAATGATCCAAGAAGCCCCGTTTATAAGCTCATTTGAATTCTATGCATTCATATTAGGAAACCACCTTGAAGAACTTGATTGGTATTTGAAAGAAATTGAGGGTGTTACCCTGGTGGATCAAGATGTGATGGTGGTGAAAACATAGGCATATCATGCTGAGGAGCAGAAGTAAATCCTTGATAGGCATAATTGGAAGTCAAAGAAGAAGGAGGTTACCTTGATAAGCATAATTCCCTCGATGTCTGCAATTAAGTGTTATAAGACCCATTTTGCCACAAATCTTACACTCTTGTAAAGCTTGACCATAATCACTTATGTAAAGACAAGTGACAACTATATGACCTTTTCAAGAACATATTTGACCCCCACTTCCTGTTAGCCTAAAATTATTAGAATTGAAGGATCTTCCTCCATTATTGCCACTAGTATTGTTGGAATGAAAACTATTACCATTAGATTGATAACCATTGTTAGAAGAAGATGAAGACATAGTTGAAGGACCTGGCCCATTGAAGTCATAACCAGAGTTCGGTGGAAAGTGAGATGTGGAAGTAGCAATAGATGAATTAGAAGAACCAGAATTACTAGTAAACTGAGATGAACCACTAGTGATAAGATTACTAGTGGAAGGATTTGCATCGATATACATGACATCCATACTTTAAACCAGAGAATGCATCTTAGCTTCAATATTCTTCTTTGCATATATTAATTGTGCTCTCAATTCTTTCAAGGCGATGGGTGTATCTCTGGCCAAAATAACCGTTATAATCATGTCAAGGTAAGCCAGTGAGTGCCGCAATGATAAGATCATTGTCAGATACTTTTTGAGCCAAACACGTGAATTTTAGTGTTCCAACTACACTACTGTTGCCTACAAGCGTGAAGGAGATGATCCCAACAATACCACTACCTGCCATTGGAAAATTCCTATATATCTTGACTTCCTCCATGGCAAGGTAGAGCTTCAAAAAATGCCTAACTCTTCTTCCTTGACGATAATGCATCTTCAAACAAGCCTCTCAAAATACCCAGCTTTCCTCCTCTATAAGAATACCTCTTTAACCAAGTCACTCAAAATACCCAACTAATTTCCTCATTAAGAAAATATTTATGATCGATAAGCTTTACATCAACATCAAATCCTTCTACTGTTTTTCTTCAAGAGCAGAAGTATATAATATCATCAGGGTTGAGAGCAAGAGTATCTCATATCATGCTCTTTCCCTATTTTTTCCTTTGCACTTGCTCTTCCCTACAAAACTAGGAGAAACAAAGGAATAAGTCAGAACCTGAAATCAAACTTCCAGCCTGAAACTGATTGCTTGGAATCATTGCCTGATTCCTTACCTTGCATTGCTCTCGAGTAATCATTTTCAAGTATTGTTGGAGCCAGGTTTTAAGTTTCTAATGTCACAGAACAGTTACTATGTTGTTGGCTCTTTACATAGAAGCTGCCAAGTATGGATGAGTCACCAAGAAGTGATGCTTTGACGGACCATTCAAGGGCAAAGGTTGCGCACCAGTTCTGCTATGCAGCAGGCTAAAGTTGAAGCATCAACGATGAGCCCATAGAAGTTCAAAGGGAGAAATTGAGTGGCTGACTAAGTGAATGGAAGACCAAAGTTCAATGATGGGAATCTGACTCACAACTTTAGCAAACTCTACCAGTTTATATCATTCTGATGATGTAAAGGTAATACAATCTTCACGATTGTTAATAAACTATCAAATGCATTAACAAGTTGCAAAGATGCTACTGTAAACACGAATATTACTGCGATGAATGAGACAAGACCACGTGTACAAAATAATATTTGTATTAATGATTTTGGGGTTACAATCACTTCTACAAATTTAGCCTATGATTTGATCTTCGTAAGGTGTTGATTTGTGGATGGGTTGTTGATCTAAAGGGTCGTTAGGGCTTGATCTTTAGGATGAATAGTTGTGTAGATTTATGGATGGGCTGTTGATCCATAGGGCTGTCAGGGCATGATCCTTAGGATGAACAGTGGTGTACGGATGGTTTCTTCAAGGGTCGTTGGGCTTGATCTTGTCGAACAGATGAACCGATCTTCAAGGGCTTTTGGGCTTGATCTTGAAGAACAGTGGGTGAATTTATTGATGTTGTTGATCCAAAGGGTCGTCGAGGCTTGATCTTAGGATGAACGGGTGATGAATGACGGACAATTTCTTCAAAGGCCGTCGGGGCTTGATCTTGAATTGGTGGAAGTTCTTCAAGGGGCCGTTGGTGCTTGATCTTAAAGGAGGATTTTGACGAAGAACGAAGAGAGCTTTCTTGATCCTTCAGGATTTACGTGTAAAATTTATATGACAGGTGAACGTTGGAATTTTAATTATTGATCAACATTTATTTTACCGAAATTTCAATGTCTACAGTCGCATGGATTAAAGTCTTGATAAGACTATCCATGGACTTGGTACCACTAAACTGTTGCATGCCCGATACATGTCGGTCAGGTGCGATTCATCGAAGGGCTTGTGAGTCGGAGGTCCGAGTCGCTGAGTTGGGCCAAGAGTTGGTCGAGCGGGGATAGGAGATATGATGAAATGACAGCGTAGTGCATGGGGCTGTTATTCTGAGACAGAGATGAGGAAAAGGTGAAAGACCTGCATCGACTTTGAGGGCTGAGAAGTTCCAAGAGCGAGAGAGGAACTTTATGGGCTTACGGGGGGTCTCTGGTGAGAGTAGAAGCCACGAATGCCATCGATTGATGAGAGAGCTAGGCCTAGATTTGTGCGCTGTGGGCTGAGAATGGCTATGAGAAGAAGACAAGTTAGAGCTTGGGCCTGGATTTGTAGCTGGGCTCATTGGTTTTGGAGAGATAGGTTGTCGGGTTGAGAGATAGAAGTGGATGAATGGAGAGTGGAGACTGATTTCATTTATTTATTATTTTTTTTTTACAAACTGTAATTTTATTATTATTATTATTATTATTATTATTATTATTATTATTATTATTATTTTGTTGGTAATGAAATTGACTTTCATGAATAAAACCTTTATTTTTTATTTTATTAATGTGACTGAACTCGAAATTGAATGTTTGAGCTGCCTACGTACCCTTCAAAAGAAAAGATCAAGTCATAACGTACTTCAAATGAGTGATGGATTGCTTTTGACGGGTTTAATGGTGATTTTGATGATGATTTTGCCGTACACAATTTATGCTCTTGCGGGCCAGAAGCATTCGGTGCCATTTGCAGTTTCAACTCATGCAGGCAAGGAGGTTGTCTTCTTCTCATGCATAGTACCACTTCAGGAACTCACCGTTTATGGGGCCAATCCTTAAGCCATCTTCTTCCACGATCTTGTAAGCACCGTGTGTGTAGACTTCTTGTACTATGTAAGGTCCATCCCACTTCGAGGTGAATTTGCTTCCCGTCATGTGTGTCGTGATGATAGGCCTGTGTAACACAAGGAAGAGATCTCCTACTTGAAAAGAACGAAGGCAAACTTTCTTCTTGAAGGCCTTGGAGAGTCGTGCTTGATAACACTCCGAGTGTTGTTGAGCTTTGAGCCTTCTTTCATTCAGCGCTTCCAGCTCTTGAAGACGCAACTTTGCGTTTTCCTCTTCAGTTAAGCCTTTTTGTATAGCCATCCTTAGTGAGGGGATTTGACTTTCAAGCGGCAGAATAGCTTGCACACCATATACGAGAGAATAAGGAATGGCTTGGGTATGAGTCATATGTGTCATCCTATATGCCTAAAGTGCTTTACTTACCTTCTCATGCCAGTCTCTCTTGGTCCTGCCAACAACTTTCTTCAAGAGGTTGCATAGAGTTTTGTTGAATGCTTCAGCGAGGCCATTGGCTGGAGCATGATACATGGAAGATTTGTGCTGTTTAAACTTGTATTTCTCACAGAGCTCGTCCATGAGTCGGTTGGAGAATTGTTTTCCGTTGTTAGTGATGATGTAACAAGGCACACCATATATGTGGATGATATGCTTCAAAATAGCATCGGTAGAGTGTTCATTTGTAGTAGAGGAAGTGAGGTGCTCGTCGATGTATTTCAGAGCGGTGTTTAGGATCATCTGGAAACTTTCCTTGCTCTAAGTAGTCGATCAGCGGCTATTTCCATTATTTGGTATCGATTAGAAGTACTGAGATGACATTTGTATAATCCAATAACATTTCAGTGATGAGCAGGATCACCCATCTTTGGCAAACTGGCACGTTTGCAGCTTTGTTTTCTCCTAGTGCCATACTCGAGGCTAGGTTGGCAAGAGCGTTTGCCATTTGATTTTCTTTTCTTGGTACGTGTTCTAGTATCACGGCTTTGAACTTTGTAGCAGTTGGGTTGCCAGCCAAAAGTATGGGACGAGATCATATTTTCTTACCTTATATTCAGTTAAGAGTCGATTGATTTTGAGATTGGAGTCGCCATATACCTTAAGGGCTGTGATTTCCATGTTGATCGCCATTTGGAGCCTGATGATCAGTGCTTGGTACTCAGCGACGTTGTTATAGCATAGTTCGCTTAGTTGGAAGGAATAAGGTAGTATTTGCCTTTGTGACCACATGCATACTACTCCTGCCCCCACTCCGCCTACTCGTGCAGATCCGTCGAAGAACATCGTCCATGTTAGGAAGATGTCGACGTAGAACACCTCCTCGTCAGGCAAGTCATCTAAGATTTTCCAATCTGCTAGGATTGGATAATCAGCAAGGAAGTTTGCTAACGCTTGTCCCTGGACGGCTTTAGCTGAGACGTAGATGATCTCGTATTGATTGAGAAGCAACGCCTATTTAGCTAGTTGTCATGTCAAAATTGGTTTGGGCATGACATATCTGACCAGGTCAGCTTTAGCAACCAAGTGGATGATGTAAGCATGCATGTAATGTCAGAGCTTCTGAATGGCGAACACCAAGGCAAGGCACATCTTTTCTATTAGGGAGTAGTTTAACTTAATGCCGGTTAGAGTTCGACTGAGGTAGTAAAACACTCTTTCTTTTTGGGATTCATTTTCTTGTGCCAGGAGTGCTCCAACTAAACTTTCTTAGGTGGTGATGTACAATATGATCGGTTTCCCAGGCACAGGTGGCCCTAGGACAAGTGGACTTGATAAATACCTTTTTATGCTCTCAAAAGCATTGTGGCATGCGTTGTCCCATACGAATGGAACATCTTTATTCATGAGTTGATTGAATGGTTGACAACGCCCTCCAAGGTTGGAGATGAAGCGTCTGATGAAGGCTAGCCATCATTGTAGACTATTTAATTCATGCAGGTTTTTTGGCTCAGCCATGCTTTGAATGGCATTGATCTTTACTTGGTCCACTTTAATGCCACGGAGCTTGATAATGAAGCCGAGGAACTTTCCAGAGGTGACACCAAATGCACACTTCAACGGGTTCATCTTGAGGTTGTATTTTTGCAGCCTCTTGAAAACTATTCGCAAAACCTTCAAATGATCTGATCTCCCTTTTGTCTTAACCACCACATCGTCTACGTAACATTCTACATTTTTGTGTAGCATATCATTGAATATTTTCTGCATTGCACGTTGATATGTAGCTCCAGCGTTCTTCAGACCAAAGGGTATCACCTTGTAGCAGTAGATACCTTTTGGAGTGCGGAAGGCTGTTAGTTCCTCGTCTTAGGGAACCATGCGAATTTGATTGTATCCAGAGGAGCCGTCCATGAATGACAGTGCCTCGTGGCCAATGATTACATCCACCATGATTTCGATGATTGGCAAGGGAAAGTCGTCATTCAAGCAAGCATCATTGAGGTCTTGGAAGTCCACGTAAACACGTATTTGTCCAGATTTCTTAAGGACAATGACGATTTTGAGGATCCATTTGGGGTATTGCACCTCTCAAATGAAGCCTGCTTCGATTAGCATGTTAATCTCGGCCTCAATCTATGGGATAAGCTCGAATCGATAAGGTCTTTCAGTTTGTTTTATCGATTGCATTTCAGGGTTGACTGCAAGATAATGCACAGCGATGATAGGGTCAAGGTAGGGCATTTCCTTGTAGGTCCAAGCAAAGATGTCTTTGTACTCTAATAATAGTTGGTAGTACTCCTCTACCTCATCCGCATTTAGCAGGGTACTTACGAAGATAGGTTTGGGCTTCTCTTTTGTTCCTAAGTTGAGCTTCTTGAGATCATCAACCATGGCTTGCCCCTCGTTTTCAAGCTGTTGTGGTGCAGCAGTGACATCTTCCTCAAGGATTTCGTCTTCTTTGCTTTCTTGGATCGTGATGTGGAAGACGCCTTGGACCTCCGCTTCAGTGCTGTCATTTCAGGCTTATTGGCATGAAGATTGGCCAGTGTGGATGATGGTGCGCCTTCTCACTTTCAGTGGTCTAATTGTATCAACCTCTAAGATTGCTTGGTGCTTCATCCTTGAAGGAATAGAGCTTCAAACGCCATATTTTTCTGCCAGACCGTCGAGCTTTTCTTCTTTTGGTGTTGTCTTTCTCTTTTCGAAAGATTTCTTGGTTTCTTCAACTCTTTCCAAAACTAACTGTAGCGGAGGAGAGCTAGCTGTGTTGCTCTGTTTCTTAGGTTTTGACAACCTTTCAAAAATAGAGCTTTGGGATGTTGGCATGTTAAGCCTCTTGAAAATGGAGGCTCGATCTTGACCACCAATGCGATTAAGTGCCGAAATTTTAGGCCTTGAAAAATTCATTCTATTTAAGACTGACGTTTGGGGGGTGGGTTTAAGCCCCTCTTAATCTTGTTCAATGCTTACGCTGATGTGTTGAGCGCTAGCATTTTTCGCTTTGCTTGAAATCTTCACGGGTGCGTTTAGTGTGAAGCCAAGTCCAGCTTTGTTGTTTCAACTCCATAACCATACTCTTTCAACTTCTTTTGAGTCTCAGTGAGGTCATATCCTTTGTGGTTGACGGTGTTCAAAACCTTTTTTCCAAGATTTGAAGAGGAAGTGAAGTTGTACCCAGCCTTCGACATGAGTTTGTAGGCGTTTGGATCAAAACCTTCTTCAGTTATGTTGGTTGGCAGAAAGCTTGATTCCGCCCCTTTTGGCAAAGCCTTTATGAAGCCTTGTGGTGGTCTTGCAACCTTAGCGTCACCTATTGTGTCAGGGGTAAAATTGCATTTGTCTTGAGCAATTCTACATCATTCTTGTGCGACCGTGTGTCGGCTCTGTTTGCTCCAATTTTGAATGGGGATTGACCATTCTTTCTTCTCAACATTGGGATGTATCAAAAGTCGGGTGTGTTCGGTCCTTTTGAGGGCGTCCTACTTCCTTTGGTTGTTGCAGGTTTAGCAGGCTTATCATCATTTTTGCTTAAAGATGACACGACTTCTCTTTCTTGCTTCTTGGGCATGGCTTGCTACCCTTGCTTTTTAGGTGTTGGTTTACCCGTGGAATTGATCTCTTTTGGGAGAGCTTCGGGCACTATGTCTTCCTCCCTGTACAACTTAGCATCTGCGAGACAAGTGATCTAAGTGAGTTAGATTATCGAGACCATTCTCTTATGTTCATTCCTAAAATGTTCCTAGCCATAGGATTGCCAATTGGGTATTGACAATCCGCTAAGGTTAGTATGTGTTATGTCGACTCAAGCTTGAGTATGACTAGTCTCAAGTCATTTGGTGTTGGACACTAAGACAAACACATAGGTGCTCGAAAGAGTAATCGAGTACACTGAACAACGATCGAAAGAGAGTTCGAACATACATGTCATGTAAGAACTCGAAAGTTGCAATATGCAAAGTAGTCCTTTGACCTGAGGCATCATAGATGTCTAATGGTTAGGTCCTTGATCTTTGATCATGTCAACGGCATTCCATCGGAGTGTCCACGACATTGTTGGGGTCAAGCTATCTAGTCATGTAGGCATATGAATGCACAACAAGGGATCTCTAACCTTCCATGGTGGAAGGAGAATACTCTAAGATATGATTCATAAGTCTTTGGCCAAAGCAAATGAATATGACTTAGGAAGTTTGTTCCAAATCATATTCAAGGGAATCATATAGAAAAGTATCACATTGGATAGTAGACATGAAACAAACTATCATTCAAACAATGTGATTAAGAGTATTGTATTAGAGAAGGACCGTATTGCATTGTAGTTGTAACTGGATAGGTTCTCCAACCAATTCTACTTAGCTTGGGTAACAATGACATACTGCTAGGTGTCACTCATGGTTTGTGGAAGCCCTAATGACTAGCAAACACTAATCATAAAGGGAGAATTGAAATGTGGTTTCAATTCACAATCGATCGTTAAGAGTAACAATCGCCCCTACCTCGCTAATTGGAACCTAATGGATCGTACACCGAGTAAGGGCGATAGTGAAGAAATTAAATGAAATGGATATGCAATTAAATGGTTTAATTGAAGAATGGTCAAGATTAATTAATTAGTTAATTAATTATACGAAAGGTTCGTATTGGGCTTTTAAGTTGGTTTTGGGTTTCGGGGCCCAAAAGTGTTTTGGTCCATAAGGCCCATTATGTTTAAGTTGTATGACAACTAAAACAAAATGGGCAATAAGCCCAATCACAACATATAGGCCGGCCATGGTGAGGAGATGGTGAAAGTTTGCTTAATTGCAAGTTTGCCACTCACCAAAGAAAAGTGTTATAAAAGCAACTTTATAGCTATTTTCTCATTAGGGTTTTCTTTGAGGCAAAGAGGTGAAACATTTTCTCTCTTTCTCTCTACAAAGAGGCCGGCCACTTAGAGAGATTAATCTAGCAATCTTTTCTTCTCTAAGTCATCCATTTCATCTTCACACTTAACCCTTGGTGTGAAGACTTAGAGATACCAAACCTTTGGTGTTTTGGAGATCCTTTCCTTACATCCTCAAAGACAAAAGGAGCACAAAAGGAGAAAGGAAATCACAAGCAATATCCAAGGAGCTTGGAGGTGACTTGAAGGCCCTCCACTTGGGTGAATCCCTTGTGTAAACAAGGATGAGCTTCAAGGGTAAAGAAACTCTAAATCTTAACTTCTCTTTAATGTTGTTAAAGAGTTTATTGGTTCACCATATACTAGGCTTTGAAAGTCATGGGTTTTATGAATTGTTTTTTAATGCATGCCTACTTTAAAGTGTTAATAGTTTGCATATGTATTCAAATGTTCTTACATGTTCTTAGCTAGGACAAAATTTTTCCTTCAGGTTAATGGCTTGGTATCGCCTCAGATCACCTTCACTCATTCTCGGTAGAATTTTAAACATTGGTGGAGGGTGGATGGTACTACCCCATTCTCGTGGATCCAAGACCATCCTAAAAGCAAGTTGTAAGAAGTTCTTGCATCAATCATGTGGAATATCATGCTTGATTTGAGTTCACCAATGGTCTTCTCCACTCGGATCATGCCTATCGCACTTTGTCTTCCTTGGTTAAAGCCCTGGATTAGCAGACGACTTAGGGATAATTCATCCACCTTGGCACCGATTATGGTCATTGTTGACTTTGGCATGATGTTTATGGCCGATCCCCTATCCACAAGCATGCGGTTGACTTTGTGCTCCCTTATGTACCCAGATACAAAGAGTGGACGATTGTGAGGCTTTGATCCCAGAAGTAAATATTCATTAGTGAAGTTGATTATGTCACAGGCAGCATAACACGTGGCATACTCATGTGGCTGAAGTTTCAAACCTTCATCCTTGCTATCTTGCACTTCGTGGTCGTCGGGACTTGCTAGGATTGTTGCTAGTGCTCTTCGTATCTCCTTGGACAATTATAGCACTTCCTCGATGCTAAGGTATGTTGGCAAGCCTTCTTTGGGCGTGAGAGTCTTCTTTTCCTCAATGGTGATAACTTTACCTTTTAAGGGCTCTTCTATCTCCACTTCAACTATATGACAGGAAGCGACAGTGCCCTATTGGAAGAAGTCCTTTGGGAAATACTCATGCAAGAAAACAGGAATACGTGACTCTTGCTCCATAAGTTCCCCAGCGTACGTCAACTTAGCAGCTTTTACATTTCTTTTGGGCTTTCTACTGTCGTGGTGGCTATGCTTTCTCGTTTGTTCCTCATTTGACCATGTGGCTTGTGGTCTTGGCTTCCTTATCTTGTTGTAGGCCACCAGTGTCCACCCTTCTTCATCATCGGTGGGTGTATTTTGGTCGCTTGCCCCTAGTGACGATGGTGGAGAAGGTGTCATGAGACTTGTGAATGAATTTTTGTGAAAAACATGTTCATTTGAGCAATATCTATAGCATGTAATTAACACTTAAAGGTGGAATCATGCTTGTATGCACTCAAAAACAAAACATTACCCATGAAATTCAAAGCCTAGTAGAAAAGGTGAACCAAGACTCAACTCAAGAACAAAGTGAGTTGAGATATTTTATACCTTTATTGATTCCCCTTTGCATAAGCAAAGGCTAATCACCCAAGGAGAGGGCCTTCATTCCTTGCTTCCTAGTTCCATCGATTTCTTGGAGGAGGATGGTAGAAAGGATTCTCCAAGTTCCCAAAATTGAGAACCTCTAATTTTTCCACACCAAGGAGGGACTTGAAGAAGAGATGAGTGACCTTGGAGGGTGAGAGATTGCTAGCTAATCTCCTCCAAGGGGGCCGGCCTCTTAGAGAGAAAATGAGAGCATTGTATTCTCATATTTTCTCTAAAAGAAACCCCTAAGGATGAAATGGCTATAAAGTTGCCTTTATACCACCTTATAATGGAGTGGCAAACTTGCAATTAAAGCAAGTTCACTACCCTTCTCTATTTGGCCGGCCTTAGGGGTTTATTGGGCTTTCAAGCCCTTTGTTTATTCAAGTTGTCATACAAGTTAAGTTAATGGGCTTGACATTCAAATCCCATTGGGCCTTGCGGCCCAAAACTAACCCAAGGTCTTTAACAAACTTTATTCATTTGATTAATTAACATATTAATTAATCCTTGCCATAAATAATTAAACCATTTAATTATCCTTACTCATCTCCTTGTTTCTTCAATCTCTACATTACACGGTGTACGATCCATTAGGTTCCTTTTAGCAAGGCAGTGGGCTATTAGAACTCTTTCAAATCGATTGTGAATTGAAACTTACTTTCAATTCTCCCTTTAGTGATTATACACGTTTAGGGCGTCCACAAACCATGAGTGAGACCTAACAGTATGTCATGGTTACCCAAGCTAATTAGAAGAGGTGGATAACCTATTTAGTTTAGGATTACAATGCAATACGGTCTTTCTCTAATACAATACTCTTGACCACATTGTTTGGTTTGATAGTTTAATCATGTCTACTATCCAATGTGATTCATTTACTTATATGATTACCTTGAATGTGATTTGGAACGACTTCCTAAATCTGATTCATACTCTGGCCAGAGATTCTTAATCATATCATAGAGTATTGATAGGAGCATATTTATGCGACTGAGTTAGCTTGTTCTCATGCATTTATGTTGTTATTTCTTAGTTAATTATGTATTTGAAGCTATTTTCTTGTGTTTGTAGGTCCATAGGCCTTATGAAGCAATAAGATGCATTTTGGTGCATTTTGGAGCAGTTTTGGGCTTGGAATGAATAGCACATGCATGGAGCAAGGTGGATGGACGAAATTGAAGACTAAAGAGGCTAGGAATGTGTTAAAGAGAAAGAAGAATTAATGTAAAAAGGACAAAGAGCTCAGCCACAAAGGGGTGTCACTCCACCATTCACCTTTCCATCATTGTCGTGCACCACCATTGCACTCCCTTTGGATTCATATGCCGTGCATCATCATCCATGTTCCCTCCATTGACTCATTTGTTGCATCATTCCACCTCCCTTTCCTTTCTCTACCATGTGCACAATCATTCATGTTCCCTAGCTGCAACACCACTCCATTTTACCCCCATGCTTTGCATCATCACTTCACTTTCACCTTTGAATCATTTCAAACACCACTCATTGCACTCAATTGCTACACCATTCCTTGTTCCCTCCATCATTTCAAATTCATGCATCATTACATTGAATCATTGCACTCAATTGTTGCACCATTCCTTGTTCCCTCCATCATTTCAGATTTCATGCATCATTACATTGAATCATTGCACTCAATTGCAACACCACTCCATTTTACCCCCATGCTTTGCATCATCACTTCACTTTCACCTTTGAATCATTTCAAATACCACTCATTGCACTCAATTGCTACACCATTCCTTGTTCCCTCCATCATTTTAGATTTCATGCATCATTACAATGAATCATTGCACTCAATTGCTACACCACTCCATGTTCCCCACCATTGCCATGCACTTCCTCTATAAAAGGAAGTGTGTGTAACATAAATTTAGTTGATACTTGGTTAGATCATTCACTCCCATTTCAACACAACCTTCATCCAAACACATCCATTCAACTTCACATCCATTCCTCCATACAAACAAACCTTCAAACACTTACCAACACCTTGTGCCGTAGAAAAGGAAGGGAAGGAAAGTGCTTGGATGTGCTTGCTGTCCAACTTGGATCGTTGGAGCTTTTAGGTGTTTTCTTTCTTTTGTTTCTAATGTTTAAATTCATTTCCTTTCGTTTTGTTGTAAATATGAGTGGCTAAACCCCTAATGGCTAAGGGTGATTTCAAAGCCATGATTATGTGTGCAATATAATTTGATAAATTCCAGTTATGAACTCTTGAATCGTGAATGAAGGATTATTTTGTGAAAACATGTTCATTTGAATAACATCTATAGCATGCATTTAACAATTAAAAGGCGGAATCATGCTTGCATGCATTCATAAACAAAACATTACCCATGAAATTCAAAGCCTAGTAGATTGGTGAACCAAGACTCAACTCAAATCAAAGTGAGTTGAAATTTATACCTTTGTAGATTCCTCTTTGCATAAGCAAAGGCTAATCACCCAAAGAGAGGGCCTTCATTCCTTGCTTCTTAAATCCATCGATTTGGATGGAAGAATATGGTTCTCCAAGTTCCCAAAATTGAGAACCTCTAAGTCTCCACACCAAGGTAAGATTGATGAAGAAATGAGTGACCTTGGAGGAGTAGGATTGCTAGATACACCCTCCAAGTGGGCCGGCCTCCTAGAGAGAAAAGGAGAGACATGTTCTCTCTAATTTTCTCCAAAAGAACCCATAATGAATTTTAGGCTATAAAGTTCTTTATATAGTCACTTCTTTAAATGACTTAAGAACCAAAAACCCTAATTCAACACACATGGCCGGCCACATAAGGGATTTGGGCTTTTGGGCCTTTGTGAATCTTTATTCATTAAATTGTCATACAACTTAAGTCAATGGGCTTGACGTTCGAAGCCCATTGGGCCTTAAAGTCCAAAACTATCCCGAGGTCTTTAACGAACTTATTCGTTTGATTAATTAACATATTAATTAATCCTTGCCATAAATAATTAAACCATTTAATTATTCTTACTCATCTCCATTGTTTCTTCAATCTTCACCTTACACGGTGTACGATCCATTAGGTTCCTTTTAGCAAGGCAGTGGGCGATTAGAACTCTTTCAAATCGACTGTGAATTGAAACTTACTTTCAATTCTCCCTTTAGTGATTATACACGTTTAGGGCTTCCACAAACCATGAGTGACACCTAGCAGCATATCATGGTTACCCAAGCTAATCAGAAGAGGTAGAGAACCTATTCAGTTTAGGATTACAAATGCAATACGGTCTTTCTCTAATACAATACTCTTGACCACATTGTTTGGTTTGATAGTTTATTCATGTCTACTATCCAATGTGATTCGTGCGCTTATATGATTACCTTGAATGTGATTTGGAATGACTTTCCTAAATCTCATTCATACTCTGGCCAGAGATTCTAAATCATATCATAGAGTATTCTCCCCCAAACGGTTTGAAGGTTAGATATCCCTTGTTGCGCATTCACTTGCCTCCATAGCTAAGTGGCTTAACCCCAACGATGTCGTGGACACCCGCGGATGGGGTGACTTTGACATAATCAAAGATCAAGGACTTAACCACAAGACAAACGTGATGCCTCAGGTCAAAGGACTACTTTGCATTATCCCAACCATGAGTTCTCATGTGACATGAATATGAGAACTCTTCGTTGATCGTGTTCAGTGAACTCATTCTCTATTGAGCACCTACGTACTTGTCTTGATGTCACACACACCAATGACTCGAGACTAGTCACTCTCCCTGAGAGAAGACACAGCACGTACTGATCTTAACGGACTGTCAATGCCCAATTGGCAATCCTATGATCAGGAACGTTTAGGATGTGTCTACGAAAGAAAGGTTTCATGAATCTAACTTCTTTAGATCGCATTCTCCCAATCACATATTCCTTGGACTTATCGTTTAAGCATATAACATTTATATGAGACGGCTCAAACAATAATCTTTGCCCTTGATATTAAACTAGATTAGTTTAACATGTGAAATGTCCGTAAAGTATCATCATATGATTGGTTTTAGGGCACATTTCCAACAGTGAATGCAATTGGCTTAACTATTTGATTGATAACCTATTTGTATTTGTTAATTAAGGGTCGACACTTAATTGCCATGCATAATCCGTTGCTAGAATATAAGGAAGTTTCACATAATCGTTACAAACTTATATTCACATGTAGTGAAGGTCGCTTATAAACGATCGCGTTAAGTTCAATTCCTAGCATGAGTGACATGATGTCATAGTTGTAAGTGCTTTGTCAATGCTTATGATTTTCATTAAACGTAATGATCTTTGATTGTATCTCTATTATGATGTCATGTAGGGAACTTTAGAAGAATGTTTTGGGTTGTCGAATGATGTCATCCAATCCAATAAAACAAGGAAAATCTGAGAGTTAACTAGTGATGTCACGGTTAATTTGGAGCATTGTCGTTCATAATTCAATGAAGTAGTAACTGGAAATCGAATTATTTGCATACATGTCATGTGTGGAGAAAAAGCCTCTAGCTATCCCATCCATCATCTTATTTCTCAAATTTGTTTTACAATCTGTCTAGTTTTTCATACTTGTTTGTTTGTTTCAACTTCATCCCAATCAAACCCCCCCTTTTAGTTTCTTGTTTCAAAGTGTTTCAAATCTGTTTTAGTTTGTGTTTTTAAGTGTTTTGATTCAAGTAAAAGTCAATTTTCGTCCAAAGTCATTCCTAGTGTCTAGTTTAAGTTTATTTGGTTATTTTAAGTTGTTTTGAGTATTTTAAGTTTGCTTTGAGTATTGTGAATCTTGTTAAGTGTTTTTATGTTTAATTTTATGTTTTTGAGTCAGTTTAGAGGTTATTAGCAAGCCCTCCTAATCCCAGGTCCAGAATGATACCTACTTATACTTGTACTACAATTGTCAAAAGAGGGTTAAATTTGTGTGTTAAGATAATTTTCGCATCAAGTATTCTCCCTCAAACGGTTTGAAGGTTAGAGATCCATTGTTGCGCATTCACTTGCCTCTATGGCTAAATGCCTTAACCCCAACTATGCCGTGGACACCCTCTGACAGAGTGACTTTGACATAGTCAAAGATCAAGGACCTAACCACAAGACAACTATGATGCCTCAGGTCAAAGGACTACTTTGCATTATCCCAACCATGAGTTCTCATGTGACATGAGTATGAGAACTCCTCGTTGATCGTGTTCAGTGGACTCATTCTTTATTGAGCACCTACATGCTTGTCTTGGTGTCAATCACACCAATGATTCGAGACCAGTCACTCTCCCTGAGAGAAGACACAACACGTACTACTCTTAACGGACTGTCAATGCCCAATTGGCAATCCTATAATCAGGAACGTTTAGGATATGTAACCGAATAGAGAGTTCATGAATGAACTTTCTCATCCAAACAATATTGTTGTAAGCTTCTATATGGCAATATATTTTGCATTCACAATGGAACATACTAAAGTCATTACTTTTAATGTTTCCATCCAAATATCTATTTAGTCATAATAAAGAGATATCTGATTATCTCTTCATTCATAATGAAGAAACATCCAATGATGGATTAGATTCATAATCTAATACATTTACGCTTCCATTACGTTACTCTAATTCTTCCTCATTCTTGAGGAATCCATCCTTTATTATTTCTTAAATACTTAAGGATTCACTTGACAGTTGCCATGGTTCTGATCCTGGGCTTGCATTGATATCATCTTGTACCGATCTTGCTACAACTCATATCAACGTTTTTCATACAATATGAAATACATAAATCACCCTTTTGCGTATACATAAAGGATTCTATTTACGCATTATTTCTTTGGGAGTCAAAGGGTACGTTCCCTTTGAGAAGAGCTACCTCCTAGTCTTACTAGAGTTTTTTCTTCTGATTGAAGTTTATCATAATATGAGAAACTTCCTAGCATCTTTTGTCTATCATTAGGGCTTGATATAATCCAATTATATCCTGAAATCTATCATTATAGATTTCCATCCCATGTTTATAGACTATGTCTCCCATATACATTCTATCGTTATATAATGTTTAAAGTCATAACTTTAATGAAGAAGTATTCTTTTCATTTCCAAAATTAACATATCATATATATGTTAAATTTTTAGGAACATGATTAACTCCCACTAATCTTTTGTAAACCTGGTAAACAAAAGATTCATTTACATCTTTATGAGAAATCAATTGATTTGATCTTTCTCTCATAAGATGCTTATAGCTCCCACTAGCTTGCTAAGATCCATGATGGATGGATCTCTACAACTTACATGTCTTGTGATTCATAGTTTTAGAAATATATTATCAAGACTATCTTAATAATGGTTTCGGAAACCCATATTATGTCCAAACGTTGAATCACCATTTAGTTGTAGCTAGCAATCTTCGAATTAATTGAAACCAAGACTACGTCAAAGATGGTTTCTTCCAAGTCAACCATTCTCTTTTATTGTAGTCACCTTAAGCTAACAATTAGCTATGAAGGTTTCATTATTTCGGGTCAAATGGTACTTTACCATTTCCTTGAGTATATGTCGTATATACACTCAATGTAGTCATAAGGATTTTCATTCTTATTTCTTTCGAATTAAGAGGTGTAACTCTATGACATAGTCATAAAGTTCAAACCATTCAACTGAGACAGTTTATAAATCCTTCTCGACTACCTTGGAGCTTGTGGTGTAGGAACTAGGTTGTTATATTTGTTGATTATCATCTTGTCTCTCAAAGAACCCATTCTTTGAGTTCTATCTCTCGTTCATTTGAACTTAGGCAAATCATATTGTAGGATTTCAATGAACTACCCAGCAAAACAACATTTGTTAGTTGGTTAATAAAAGTAATACCCAAATGTTAATTTAAGGATATCGACAAGATAATTCTCAAACAAATATTGCTTATTAGCACACAACCCCAAATCTTTGAAACCTTTTGCAAAGTATTCGGACTTGTGTTTATTCAAAAAAAATGATAGTCCAACCGAGAGCGATCTTCGGTGAATGTCATACAACATAAGTAGTATTATGTTGTGGACAAGTGCCACTAACATCTAAGTGAATTAACCTCAACAACTTTGTGATTCTTTCTTCCTTTCCAAAAGAATAAAGATTCAAACATTTTGCCTCTATACAATTTTAACAAGAAGGCATTGGATACGGATCTAACGATCCAAAGCATCCATCTATGACCAACTCGTAATTTATGTTTTAGAGGTATCACAACTCAGTTGGGATTGGTCAATACCTTGCAACCTTTTGGGTTTTAAGCATCGTTATATTCTAAATAGTTAACACTACCATATCATCTATACTGTAGAGATAATCAATTAGATTACAATAATCTAATCATTCATTAATAAAGAACAATGTTTTGTCAAACAAAACATTCATCCATCTCTTATAGTGACGGAATTAAGTTCCTTAAAATTGGAATGTAAAGACAATCTTTGGTTTTTAAAATTTCTTTGGTAGTTCATGTGAGGAAGTAAGTACGATCTACTTTCGCAGAGATCAACATTTGCTTCACGTTCTGAATGTGAAGTACTTTCTATTCTCTCATTAATCTTCTACTTCTTATTAGCCACACTTTTACAATGATTGTAAAACATAGTTACTAATACGGAATCAAGCATTCAAGTAGAAGAACCAACTGCTTTGAACTTTTCAAGAACAATTTACAACACCTTCGAAAGGTGTGTTCTTGACACTTGCAAGACATTTCTTGCAAATACCCCTTCCAATGTCCATCCTTTCATAAAGAAAGTTTGTTCCCTTGGAGTTATTTCCCCTTCTTCATTTGACTTCTCCTTTGACTACAATAGTCATGGTCCCTAAACTCCCACTATCTCTCTTGAAACTTATTTCAATTGTGTTATACACATCAAACGATTTGGAGAGCGTGTGGTTATTGTTCACTATATAGTTTACAATAAACTTAGTGAACCATTTGGATAGGGACACAAAAGTGAAGTCCATGCCTAGTTTCCGTCTCTAGACGTGGTTTAACACTTCGACACTCAATGATTCAAAATCATCATAAGTCTATGTTGATGGACTATTTTTGTCAACCAACCATTATGTTCTAAACATAATTACAAACTTTCAAGAGTTGTTCAAGCCAACTCTCATTTCTTTATACAACAATTTGTAAGTGAAGAATCATGGCACATAAAGTGTCCATGCCCTTGTGCTTACTTCTCAAGTTCCTTGTTCATGTAACAAAGAAATAAGCACTAATGTTTGCGTTAGCTAAGGGTTGTTCAAAGCAACTCTTATTTCTTCATACAACAATTTGTAATTGAAGAATTATGACATTAAAAGTGTTGTCCTCTTTATGATAGACTTATCTAACATGTTCATCCAATGATACATTATCAATAGGAAGATTGTGAGGATGAGACTACTTGGGTACATATACAAGCCATTATAGACAATCTATGGGATTGTAGTACCAAGTCCGAAAACTAAAGATTTCGGCTTTTTCTTTGTCAAGTTTTGGATAGCGTTTGCAAATATATTGGTAAATAAATACATAACGAATATAAATTGATTGATTTTACGCCATTTGATTCGGGTCTTTAAATCAAATAGCATCACCCACTATTTTGGCAAATTCCATATCCCTTATAGGAATTCGAGAGTTTTGAAGGAAACTCTTAGTAGGGTATGAGAGACTCATCATTACCAAGCCCACCTCACAATGATATGATGTTGGCTAGCATCAATAATAATGAGAGAGTACGCTTACTCATTTGCATCTCTTGCAAGTACCCATCTTATTTGGCCTCTAGAGAATGAAGCCTCACAATGATATGATGTTGGCTCCATTGCACTTAGTTAAGTCATTTCCACCATGCAAGTTCGAGTAGGGGTTCAAGAACAACCTCACAATGATATGATGTTGATCATTCTCATTGCCTACCTTCACAACATCATGTATGCATATAGAACTCCTCTTGAGTGTAAGCACGCACTTTGTACTCCCCCATGATAGGGTGAAGTTGGTGTACGAGTCACAAACTATCGGAGCCTACCACGGTGGAAGGCCACGAAAGAGTGTTCAAAGCACTTTCACGCTTATCAACTTAATAATGGTTTGGTTGAGGGTTTTAGGTCTCATCACATATAAGCATGCATTTTAATCTTATTAAAACAATTTGGTCCTATTACAACTATTGGTTCATGTGATTGATTTAGTTGTATATAATACTCCCACTATGCTTGTAAAACGGTTTTAAAGCAAGAGTATATGGTACTACTAACATAAGATTTGCATTGATTGATGGACTATATAGTTGCCTTAAGGCCTTAGGATGACTATGAACCTTTGATTAGATCCAACACGAGCCTAGTGTTGGATCTCGGTCTAGAGATGGTGATTGATTTTAGTTACGCGTTTAATCATATTTAGGCATGTTTTTCCTATTGGGCGTTGGACACAACTACTCTAATTTCATGCATATCAAATAAAACAAGAAAGGAGTACTTCAAAGTAAAGAAGAGCTTATGCTCTTTTACAACATTTGATCATATCAAATTACAACCAAAATCTAATCTACTCATTCCCATGGTTCAAACAAATTTGAGAAGGCCTTTCACATAGCTCAATTATCGTAGGCTTAGGTTCATAATCACCCTTTCTTTAATTAATTAACACTTTAACTAATTAAACTTGAATGCAACATTTTCATTTGGTTTTGGTTTCCATAGAATTGATTTAAATGGAGCTAAATGAAATGAAAATCCAATTCTCATTTAAAGATACAAAACTATTTTGTTCTCAACTAATTTGGGCCAAATGCAATAACCTCAACTTTTTGGGCTATGTTACAAAACACAAACTTTTGAGGTCACTTTGTAAGAACACAAAAGTCCACTACTTCATGTAATTACAACTAGAACCCAAAAATTTCATCAAATACAAAAACTTCATTAAAGGAGCAAAACAATTTGTCCTTTAGTGATTTTGGGCCTTTACGTAAAAACGTAAACTTTCGGGTTAAAGTACAAATACACAAAAGTATCAAAACTTTATGTAATTGCATAAAAGCCCTAAAAGTACCCTACTTCTAGGGTTGGCCGGTTTTGGTAGGTGAGAGGTGTCATAACACTTTTGAATTTTTTAACAAAAGTTAAAGGTGATGGGTTGGTTTGAAAAATTAGGTTTCCATAAGACATGGTTCCTTGAAACAAGGAAAAGGTGTAAGTGATTGGTATGGGTATTTATTGAAAATTTAAACCATCCATCACAAACAAAAACTTTATGTAAACAACCAAAAATTTGAATCAAAATACCCAACCTTTTTGTTCTTGCCAAAAACATAACAAGAACAATGAAGAACATCCATGAAAACCCATAAGAGCTCCATGAACATTTTTCACCCAAAGACACCCCAAAAACTCTCAAACTTAAGGGAAAAAACATATTACCATACTAGGGTACTTAGGGGTTCCTAATGTCACTTTAAAACACTTTTAACAAGACAAACATGAACCCAAAAATCCACCCTTTGGATTTGGCCGAATTTCCCAAAAACAAGGCACCAAAATTTAGCTCCAAAATTCATGCTCATATGAACTACATCTACAACATTTGAGATGGCAAATTTTCTAACAAAATTTACATTCAAAGAAGCAAGAATAAAGCTTGTAAAAATTACAACATTCAAATCAAAGACTATGAACTACAAAACCCAAAAGGATTCACCAACTACTAGACCTAGGCCCTTGATACCACTTGAAGGAAATTTTGTGAAAAACATGTTCATTTGAGCAACATCTATAGCATGCAATTAACATTTAAAGGTGGAATCATGCTTGTATGCACTCAAAAACAAAACATTACCCATGAAATTCAAAGCCTAGTAGAAAAGGTGAACCAAGACTCAACTCAAGAACAAAGTGAGTTGAGATATTTTATACCTTTGTTGATTCCTCTTTGCATAAGCAAAGGCTAATCTGTTGGAAATATGCCCTGAAAGTCAATCTTTGGAAGAAACCTTTCAGGACAAATAAATCGATGTATAGATGAATCTTATACATCAAATGGCAAAGATACTAATTAGGACTATCTTAATAAACGATATATGTCCTAAATAGTGTATCCATGGACAATGGATCGATTGAAGAAGTAATCTAATGATGTTAGACTACAGAGACCTTCTTCACATAACCATAATGTCCAAAAAGGTTCCTGGTCATTGGATTGTCGGAGGGATACTGACAATGCTTAGACCGGTACATACTGTGTCTGCTTCAAATGGAAGGATGGAAAGTCTCATCCCATTCGTGTTGTGACACTAAGACAAGTATGTAGGTGCTCATTAAGGGAATGAGTTCACTGAACACAATCGAACGATAGTACTTGCATGGAGGTCTACTCACATGTCAAGCAAGTAACTCTAATGGTTGGAATAATGTAAGTAGTCCTTTGACCTGAGGCATCGTCGTTGTCTTGTGGTTAAGTACTTAATCTTTGATTATGTCAAAGTCTCCCCATTCGCGGGTGTCCACGGCATAATTGGGGTTAAGCCACTTAGTCATGAAGGCAAGTGTATGCGCAACAAGGAATCTCTAATCCTCGATAAGAGAGGAAGAATACTCTAAGATATGATTCGGGAATCTTCGGCCGAAGTATCGAGCGTAATAAAGGAAAACGTTCCTATATGACTCAAAAGAATCATATAAGAAGGAATAATCACATTAGGGGTTTGACATAATATTTCCATACCCTAGTAATGTGATTGAGAGTATTGTTTTAGAGAAGGATCGAATTACATTGTAATTCCAACTGAATAGGTTCTCCGAACAAACTTCTACATTAGCTTGGGTAGCCATGATATATGGTTAGATGTCACTCATGGCTTGTGAGTTCTTCTAAATGATTAAATGTAGTCGTCAAAGAAGAAGGTGAATTAAAAGTATGTTTTAATTCACTAAGTGATTGGATTAAATATAATCAATTGGATTGGTGCCAATCACCTCACTGCCTTGTTAATTAGAACCTAAAAGATTGTTCACCAATACACTATTGTAGTGAGTAACTAATGGATGATGGAAAAAATTAATTGGATTAATTAAGTGTTGTGATTAATTTAGAAAGTCTAAAGAAATCATAAAAGCGATAAAGATCGTTTTGGGCTTAAAGAAACGTTCGGGTTTAATTGGGCCCATTGGGCTTAAACCCATTGGGCTTTTATTCAAGCATTGGATGACTTGAAATATATAAAAGCCCAAAGCCCAAATCCAACACAAGAGGCCGGCCACTTTAAGTGGAAAGGGAGAGATATTTAGTCAAGTGGTTGACTAGGTTTCTTTTTGTCTATATAAGGAACTTTATAGAGATATTGTCCATTAGGGTTTTTGAAGTGTTAAAACAACAAAGAGGCAAAAGAAAAATAGCTCTTTAACACTACAAAGGCCGGCCACCTTAGGGGTGTTTTTACTAACACATCTTTCACCCTTTTGGTTATTCCTTCATCCTTCTCACTACACTAGTGGGTGAGGATCTTTAGAGGTTTCCTACTTTGGAAACTTGAAGAGAACCTAGGAGCACTCATTCTAACAAAGTGGAGGAGGCAAGGAGGGAAGTTAGGCTCAAGGAGTTCAAGGAACAAAGGGCTTGGAGGTGGTCCATCCTTAGTCTCAAGTCTAGATCAAGAGGTATTAGACTAAACCTTCACTTTGTTCTTCTCTAAAATTGTTTTGATGCATTATATATAAACCTATGAACCTTGAAGGGGATTTGCATGACTATAGCTTTGATAATTTGTCATAAATGCTTCCGCTGCTTTCGTATATTAAATTTGATTTGTATATGCATGTTAGTCATTTTGAAATCCCTATATGTGAAAACTCATAATTTTCCCTTCATAATCACCCAAGGAGAGGCCCTTTATTCTTTGCTTCTTAGTTCTATCGATTTCATGGAGGAGGATGGTAGAAAGGATTCTCCAAGTTCCCAAAATTGAGAACCTCCAATTTTTTCACACCAAGGAAGGACTTGAAGAAGAGATGAGTGACCTTGGAGGATAAGAGAAAAGGAGAGCATTGTGTTAATGGGCTTGACATTCAAATCCCATTGGGCCTTGTGGCCCAAAACTAACCCGAGGTCTTTGACGAACTTTATTTGTTTGATTAATTAACATATTAATTAATCCTTGCCATTAATAATTAAACCATTTAATTATCCTTACTCATCTCCGTTGTTTCTTCAATCTCTACGTTACACGGTGTACGATCCATTAGGTTCCTTTTAGCGAGGTAGTGGGCGATTAGAACTCTTTCAAATCGATTGTGAATTGAAACTTACTTTCAATTCTCCCTTTAGTGATTATACACGTTTAGGGCTTCCACAAACCATGAGTGAGACCTAGCAGTATGTCATGGTTACCCATGCTAATCAGAAGAGATGGAGAACCTATTCAGTTTAGGATTACAATGCAATACGGTCTTTCTCTAATACAATACTCTTGATCACATTGTTTGGTTTGATAGTTTAATCATGTCTACTATCCAATGTGATTCATTTATTTATATGATTACCTTGAATGTGATTTGGAACGACTTCCTAAATCTCATTCATACTCTGGCCAGAGATTCTTAATCATATCATAGAGTATTCTCCCTCAAATGGTTTGAAGGTTAGAGATCCCTTGTTGCGCATTCACCTGCCTCTATGGTTAAATGACTTAACCCCAACTATGTCGTGGACACCCTCTGACACAGTGACTTTGACATAGTCAAAGATCAAGGACCTAACCATAAGACAACTATGATGCCTCAGGTCAAAGGACTACTTTGCATTATCCCAACCATGAGTTCTCATGTGACATGAGTATGAGAACTCCTCGTTGATCGTGTTTAGTGGACTCATTCTCTATTGAGCACCTACATGCTTGTCTTGGTGTCAATCACACCAATGACTCGAGACCAGTCACTCTCCCTGAGAGAAGACATAACACATATTGATCTTAACGGACTGTCAATGCCCAATTGGCAATCCTATGATTAGGAACGTTTAGGATATGTATACGAAAGATAATGGTCTCATGAATCTAACTTCTTTAAATTACATTCTCCTAATTACATATTCCTTGGACTTATCGTTTAAGCATATAACATTTATATGAGACGGCTTAAAACAATAATCTTTGCCCTTGATATTAAACTAGATTAGTTTAACATATGAAATGTCCGTAAAGTATCATCATTGATTGGTTTTAGGGCATATTTCCAGCAACTTGAGCATTGACGGGAATGATCATGCGTTTTTTAAGAGGCTCAGGATCGAAGGTTCCAAACATGATCATAGTAATGTGTGTTGGGCTGTGTTTTCTAGATCAAGTTTAGTCCGCTCTTGTTGCGCCAACTTCATGATGAGCTCTTTAAGGATGAAGCATTTGCCAACGGGATGACTTCTAATACGATGGTACTTACAGTACTTGGGATCGTGAATGCGATTCATCTCTTTAGGGTGCTTGCATTCAGGCAACTCAATTACCTTCTTCTCCAACAGGTCGTCTAGCATTGCGGCCATGTCAGAGTCCGAAAAAAGGTATGTCTTTTGCTCCAGTTCGCTCAAGGTGTTTTTGTACCTTTCTTGGGTACGAGAAGGCTCATTTCTCTTTATCTCCTTCGCTTTGTTCTTGGAAGAGATTTTGACGGGTGCGGATGAGGTTTTAATAGGGGTGGTGTTTATGGTAAAAGCTTCATTGGCTAGCTTTTTCCCACGACTGTCCACCTTCGGAGCAAACACCTTGTCTTTCTTGAAGTCGGTGATTGGCTTTTTTTTTCCATGGTGAGCAGTGTTCAGCTCCATGTCGTGGGCGCGGGTGGCTAACTCTTCAAAGGTATGTGGTTTGATGCCTTGAAGGATATAGTGAGACCCCCATTGCATACCTTGGACGTACATCTCGATTGAGGAGATCTCCGAGAGCCTGTCCTTTTAATTGAGGTTTAGAGTGCACCATTAATTGATGTAGTCCACGACTGGCCCGTCCCTCCATTGCCTCGTGCTTGTTAGTTCTAGCATGCTCACAATGTGACGGGTGATATAGAAGCGGTTAAGGAATTCCCTTTCCAATTGTTCCCAGCTGTTGATGGACTCAAGCTCTAGGTTTATGTACCACTCAAAAGCGTTTCCTTTTAGCAAGCGCACAAACTGCTTAGCGAGGTAATCTCCTTATGTCCCCACGTTATTGCAAGTTTCAACGAAATGTGCAATGTGCTGCTTTGGGTTTCCCTTTCCATCAAACTGCACAAAATTTAGTGGTTGATAACCTCTTAGCATCTTCAGGGCGTTAATCTTCTTGGAGTAGGGTTTCGAGTCCATCAAACTCCCATGAGTGCCGCCGCTACTTGGTTTAGCTCCAGATTCACATCGACTTTCTCCACCGGAGGCTCATTTTCTTCACGGTTCCTCTCTTTAGTGGATTAATCTTTGGGTCAGGTTTCTCGTCATCCTGTGCCTCCAGTCGATTCACAAGTGCAATGATTTGCAAGTCTTTTTCTTCCACAGTCCATGTTAGCCTTGTGATCGCTTCATTTATTTGAGCCAGCTGCTCATCGATTGAAGTCGCTCTAGTTGTCATGACTTGCATGGCTGAGCTACCGCTTAAGTTAGCATCGGAAAGTATGGCATCAGAGTACTTCCTTGGGCTTTCCTCCCTTAGTGCCCTTAGTGAGGGCAGGGTGATCACAGGCTCATGCCTTGGGTGCTATTGTTCCTTTAGCAGAGTTGATGCAGAGGTGGAAGAGGCAGCAGAAAGAGCTCTTGCCTTGCTTTGAGTTGTGATGCCCAAAGTGGCACCACTTGTGGCGAGGACGCTCTTGTTCTTTGCGTTGGTTGCAGGAATAGCTTGAACCTTTCTTGATGCCATTTGTGCTTTTTGCAGCTTTGAAGATAAAGATGAGAGGTAGAGATTGTCCCACTGAGGGAGCCAAATTTGTAAACACAATTTTTCCTGCAATGAATGAGACAAGAACATGTGTACAAAATAATATTTGTATTAATGATTTTGGGGTTACAATCTCTTCTACAAATTTAACCTCTAATTCGATCTTCGTAAAGTGTTGATTTATGGATGGGTTGTTGATCCAAAGGGTCGTCGGGGCTTGATCTTTAGGATGAATAGTTGTGTAGATTTATGGATGGGCTGCTAATACAAAGGGCCGTAGGGGCTTTGATCTTTAGGATGAATAGTGGTGTATGGATGGTTTCTTCAAAGGTCGTCGGGGCTTGATCTTGAATTGGTGGAAGTTCTTCAAGGGGTCGTTGGAGCTTGATCTTGAAGGAGGATTTTGACAAAGAACGAAGAGAGCTTTCTTGATCCTTTGGGATTTACTTAGGATCTTTAGAGTTTCAAAGCTTCAAGGTTTTAGTGTCATGTGAATTGGTCCATGAAAATGAATGCCTTGGCTTCCTATTTATAGAATTTCAAAACTTGATTTTTTTATTTAAATAATCAGATGAAATAAATCATTTCTGCCAGGTGTTGACACGTGTCATATTTGATGACTTTTCCGATGATTTTCGATTTTTCGTTTAGTCACATGCTACGTGTAAAATTATGTGACAGGTGAATGTTGGAATTTTAATTATTGATAAACATTTATTTTACAGAAATTTCGATGTCTACAACCGTATGGATTAAAGTATTAATCAGACTATGCATGGACTTGGTGCCATTAAATTGTTGCATGCCGGATACATGACAGTCGCCGCATAGATTCAAGTTTCAAAAAGATAATCCATGGATATGGAAATTTTAATATATCTCATGCATGAAGCATGATGGATATATAGGTTCCAACAAATCAACTCCCCAGAAGTGGAGACTAAAAATTCAAGCTCTATAACGCTCTAGAGGAGGTTATGATCCAAATTCTCTAACAATTTATCTAATAAGAGATGACTGTCCTAGAAGAGACAATTTAAAGCCCCTGAAGAGACAAGGATATCCAAAGTAATTAAATGCTTATAAATATGCATGCACATGCACATGAGACTTATGAGATCACGAATTGATGATTACCATTGTTAATTTTAGTTTTCTAGTAGCTAATAAATTCATCAACAAGCTGTGTTAATATTGACACACATTCTTTTGTTCGTTAATGAAAGAAAGAAAGGAAAAATTGTTGGCAAAAAAAAAATGGGGAGGCAATTCCATTACAGTTTAATAAGAAAGTGGAAAAATGGACCTCTCTATATATATTAAAAATAGGCAAAGGATGTTGAACCTATAAGGTTACATATGGGCATTTGTGATACAATGAAATACACTCGTATGATATGACAGCTGGTTCCTAGTCCAAACCTGAAATTGTAATACACTCCTTTAAACATGCTTTCTCATTGTGAAACTTGTTCATTTTAATGGAGAATTATATATATGCCTGAAGCATATCTCCATAAGTATTTCCCTCAAGTATACATGGAAGCAAATTGCTTTGTATAAAATTCCAAAGGAGAATGTGCCAAGAAGTGTAGAAAATCCCTAAAGGATTCAAATAGTTTGAAATAAGCCCTATAAGGGAAAAGCACAAATTATGTACTCAATACCAGTGGATGATATAAATTAACCTAGTGAGTACTATCATTATGATATTATTGCAACATACTAAATCTTATAAGAGTTGATGATATTAGATTGAGACTTGTGAAGAGTCTAGAAAGATTATAAAGTGTTATAAGGAATATTGTCTCGAGCTGCAGATTGAACAATATGCCAACATGATTCTTATCCACTAAAAGGGTCTTATGGTATTAAAAAACCATGTGGATAGAAGATCATGAGTTGAACACTCAAATGGTTAATCAATTTTTAGGCACTAAGAAAAATCATTCATCCTCGTGAAGGAAATGATGAATTGATATTTGGTCCAGAAGTACCATATCTTAAGCAAAATATATGCCTTATTGTATTTAGTACAATATACTGAATCAATTATCACATTTCCTGTGGAGCACAATACCAACAAATAGGTATTGAAATGAAATAAAGCTTATCTATTGATATCTCTAGGAAATTATAAACATGTGCTTGTTCTATTCCAATGAACTCACTAATATCCATGGTCTTATTGGGCAAGCAAATTCAAATCTCTCTCTAACCTACATACATATCATTCACAGAAAGGATTTGTATTTATATATGGAAATAGTTTGATCCAACAACACCTAACAAAGCAAACATTTGTTGCTACATGTTCATATCGGTCAGAACTATATATCTCTAAAGTCTTCATTGTCAAAAGTTCAAAGATTGGATCGACTCACATCCGCATGATGACAAGCTAGTTAATCCAGATTTATTATAATCAGGGGGAGGCATCAGTCAGGGGGAGCATCTAAGAGTCTGCTCTTTGGCCATATGTGCTGAACATTTTTTCTTCCGGACCATCCTTTCATCACATGAGTTATTATTGAAGAAATTCCAATAAGATAGTCAATCGAGGACTTGTGGCCATCCAAGGGGGAGTATTGTAATTCTAGCCACTCAATGTGGATGGCTACTCATCCCACTAAGCTTTGTCTACCACTAGCTTTACCTATAAAATAAAGGAGGAAATGAAGAAAGAGAGAGATAGACATACGAAGGAAAGGAAGTAAGGAAGAAAGAGAGAAAGAAAAGAAGAGAAAGGAGAGAAAGAAGAGAAAGAAGAGAGATACATAAGTAAATACCAGTCAGCTAGGCTAGAGAGAAGAGAGAAAATAGTGAGAGTTATCATTGTACTCCTATTGTTTCACATAATGAGAGAAAGTACTGCTGCTAACTCGAGGACGTATGCATACTTGTTGAACCTCGTAAATATTGTGTCTCATTTACTTTATATTCCATAGCACACATACTGCTGATTTTACAACAACCACATATTTACATGATCCGTTTTCTTTCTTTGGTTGGGAATGCTGTGGATATAAAATATAACTAGTAAGGAAACGTACATAGAGAAATTTAGTTTGGCTGTCTATATTGTGATATATGAGTTGACCATTTTTTATATTGCCAATTAATTAATTAGTTACATGATGGAACTTTAAATGGTCATTCTACATGTGAAGTTCAACGATCACAAGTTTTTCATGCACTTTCAATTTGTATTATCTTCGTGTTAGAAAAAGTCTGATGTGGATCTTTTACGTTCACATATATTATGAAGAGTAAATTGTAACAATGGTCCCTCAACTTTAATCAAATTAAAGCAATGGTCCATCAACTAAAAATCCATTACCATTGGTCCCTCAACTCATCAAAATGTGTAGCTATGATATTTTTCATTAACTTTGTCAAAATTTTGTCAAAATGAGGTTGTGTTGGAATGACCATTGCTACAATTGGGGTCCCTCAACTCATCAAAATGTGCAGCTATGGTTATTTTCGTCAACTTCGTCATAATTTTGTCAAAACGTGTTATGTTGAAAGGACCATTGCTCCAATTGGGTTAAAGTTGAGGGATCATTGCTCCAATTGGGTGAAAGTTGAGGGACCGTTTCTCTAGTTGGATTAAAGTTAAGGGACCAATGATAATGGATTTTTAGTTGAGGGACCACAGCTGCATGTTTTGATAAGTTGAGGGACCAATGGTAATGATTTTTTAGTTGAGGGACCATTACTCCAATTGAGTTAAAGTTAAAAGATCATTGCTACAATTTACTCTATTATGAAAGCCATACATTGTCATGCTGGTTCTTAAGAATTTTCAACAAACGTGATATTTTTTATCTAAAATTTCAAATCTGGACGTATGATCTTTTAATTAACTTAAGGGCCATTTAACCATTTCAATTTTGTTTTCACTTTTTATGAAAATTGAAAAAAAAAATGAAAGCTTGTTTGGTAACTAGAGTTTAAGTTTTAAATGGGGCCTTTTTATTTTTATAAAATTGAAACTAATAACTAAAAATTGAAAATTGAAAACTGAAATCTCTTTTATATAAATCTGCCCTTTAGTTAAACGTCTTGCTGTGAAAACATATCATTTCAACAGCAATATCCTTGCTTTACATGGCATCAAGTTAAACAGATTCAAAGTCCATTTACATTGGTCTGACTCGAATTAAGTTCATATCTTCATGCCAATTCGAACACATTAATAACGTCAGACATTAATTATATTTAAGGGATTTCCAAGAAGCAGCATGCATGCAAAACTGCATATGTGCAGAGGTTAAGAAAGCAAGACAAGGTAAAACTAATAACTAATGCATTCAAGAGATTTTGTAGCTCATATTCACTCTTCCATATCGTGTGTATATATATGAAAAAAATGCGTGATCAAGCTAATTAACGTGTGTTTGTGTGACATGATAATATATAGATTAGAAGAGGGAAATGTTATTTACACTCTAAAAATATTATCATGCAATTTAAATGTATAAAAGTAGTGCAAATTTATATCTTTTTTAAAGTGCTAATAACATTTCCTAAATAAAGGAGATGTTAGGAAAACAAACAACATAAAAATCGATTTTAAAATAAACAAGGTGCAGGGAAAAGTAGTGGATTGATCATAAACAACTAGCTACCGGCACTGGTGTCCAATATTATCATAACATAATAAAGGATAAAGTCTTCAAAATTCAAGGGTTCTGTTTAAGCAAACTTTAGATATTAAATCTTAAAACTACATCTAACCCGGTTATCAACATTAAATATAGACCTCTAGCTAGAGTCCTTAGGCATTATCACAATTAAGCATTTGGACCTTAAACATTTCTCCCACCATCACAAAGACATCAAGCTGCAGCTTGAAACTCTGATTTAGTAAGGGGAGACACGCACATTATTAGCTGAAGAGAGAAACCCATCTTTCATCAGAACATCCTCTGACACACCCTAACCCGAAGACTAGGACGTGCTGGCCGTCACGTGAGTGTGACGTAACCATAACGCAAGCGGAAACGATTTAATAATAAAATACGAGTCAACGAAAACCACTAATTTCAGTTATTTACAACCTAGCATTCTATGTGCATAAGAGTGTACTAAACACACATAAACAGAGCATAAGCATCTAGGTGCAGTCAAGTAGGAACGTAACTATTTTACAACACCCTCGGGTGAATCCTACATTTATTTAGTCTGTCAGAACGCCGAAGCAGTCCTCGTAGGCCACCAACGCCTCAACTATCAACTAGAACCTGGAGGGGCGAAAAACAGAAAACGTGAGTGGGCGAAAATCAATCTTTTCCAAATCATTTCATAAATCCACAATTATAACCCCTTTTTGGAAAACCTGTATACTTTCCCAGAAAAATAGTATATAGCATATATATCTCAACTGTCTCAATCATCAATCTTATAACAGATTCAATAAAGAATGTACCATGCCAATTTCAACAGTTTAGTATGAATGCATTAACATAATATAATCAGGTAAAAGAAATAATCAATCGTAGGCCCTCTAATAGCCCTGAACGATTGAACCTAGAGCTCAACATCTATCAATCTCACTCTCTGCCGGAGTCACTCCGCGTGACCTGTCCGGCCTTCTGCACATAAGTCGGAACTACCTAATGTAGTCTGAACGACTCATGGTAATATTCGCTCTAGTGCTTCTCTCATCAATCATCTGTATACAATAACCTAAGGTCACCCACCAGTCATAATCTCACTAACACTCTACGACTGGCCCGTCGTACCCACTCCGCGTGGACTGTACGACCAGCATCTACTTGGATCCAAGGCGAGCGTGCGATGCGGTGAATACTATAAGCACTAAACCATGGTGCAGGATATGAGCTCAATATATCATCATCATCATCATAATATTAATTAAATACTTACCTGTGCTTCCACAGCACCATCATACATATATGCATCATATGACAGTTCATAATATCCATAATATTCTATGCATGGCAATCACATCATATTTCATTTCATTTCAATATACTTTTCATTTAAATTTGATTTCTGGGGAAATCGAGTATATAGGTATATATAAAAACAAATGCCCACTCACTGGTATGTCGCCGGGTCGTAACCCCCTTGACGCCCCTGGATGTGCTCGTCCTCGTTAAAAGTTCCACCTAGAAGTGAAATAACTTAAAACAATCATTTAACGCACATTTAACGCACCTAAACCAAACTAGGTAATTAATTCTTCATACGATGCTCAAATTGGGTATATGAATATACCACAGTGACCTACACAACCTCAGGATCATCCCCAAATTTTTAAAATAATTTTTGGAGTCCTCACGCGCCCCCACGCGCCTGACGTGGCACGGACCTACGCGCGGCCCACGCGCGGCCACGTGACATGCACACTGACGGCTACAGTGAACGGCGTTAGAGAATATTCCGTCAAATCCTAGTATATTCCGTTAAAAACTAACGGTTTCCGTTAAAGTTAACTAACGGCGTCGGAATATTCCGTCAAACTTGACGGAAGATTCCCTGTCTTCTCCGGCGAGTCGCCGGTCGCCGGCGACTGTTCGCCGGTTTCTGGAAAAATTTCAAATCCACTATTCTCCTTCGTTTTTCAACCAATTTCTTCGCATTTTATACCAAAATGAAGCATTTAACATGTACTATCACGTTGGAAGGGTTTTAGGGCCTAAAAACAACTAGATCATACCTTCCAAAATTCCTCAATTTCGGCCAAACTCGAACCCGACGATCCCGACGTCCATTTTGTTCAAACGAGGCACTCCGAGCCTCCTTAGGACTTCCTAAGACTCGTGGTGATCTTGCTTTAGCCTAAAACACAACCAATTTTAAGTTCGTGAACAGTGTCAATTCACGGGGTGTTTTGAAACTAGGATTTCAGAAATGAAACTTACCTGAAACTTATACCCCCGTGCTCGTGAAGTTCCCAAGATCACGAAGATGATCTTAGATTGGACGTTGGTGCACGTTTGTGGTTGTTCTTGGTGTTTGTCCGAGAGCTTGAGAGAGTTCGAGAGTAAGAGAGAGAGAGTGTTTCTGAGGGAGAGATGAGGAAGAAAGAGGGAGAGAGACAACCTACGGGTTTTGGGGAAGGATTTCAGGAGGTGGGGATCCCACCTAAGTCCAATACAAAATTATTAGACCAAACAAATGTAAATCTAAACCCTAGTTTAAGATCTTAGTGTAAAACAAATACCAAATTTACGCACCTTAATCCCGTTTAAGGGCGTTTTTGTAATTTCACGTCCTCGGTATTTAGTAATTCTGGGACGGGCTGTGACAATCTCCCCTCCTTATAGAATTTCGTCCCCGAAATTCCAATCACTAACCAGAACATCAAAAGTCATAGAATAACCTCGGATACATAACTCTCATTCGTTCTTCTGTTTCCCATGTAGCTTCTTCAGCTGAATGGTTTCTCCACAATACTTTTACCAAGCTCACGGTCTTATTCCTCAAAGTCTTATCTTTCCAATCCAGTATAGTCACTGGTTCCTCATCATACGTCAAATCCGGATTAATTTCCAATGGTTGAGGAGGAATCACATGTGAAGGATCTGACACATAATGCCGAAGCATCGAGACATGGAACACATTATGTACCTTAGACAACTCTGGAGGTAGCTCCAACCTGTAAGCAACTTCACCAATCCTCTCAGTGATCTCATAAGGTCCAATGTACCTGGGACTTAGCTTTCCTTTCTTCCCAAAGCGAACCACACCTCTCCAAGGCGATAATTTCAGAAAAACATAGTCGCCCACATTATACATTCTGTCCGTGGTATGTCGATCCGCTAGGCTCTTTTGTCTATCCTGGGCCACTTTCAGGTTAGATTTAATTACCTGAATATTCTGAGTAGTCTCATCCACAATCTCTGGCCCTTCAAGTATTCTTTCACCGACCTCTGACCAACATAATGGCGTACGACAAGCTTTACCATAAAGTGCTTCAAATGGAGACATTCCAATACTCGAATGAAAACTATTATTGTAGGCAAACTCCATCAAATCCAAACGATCATGCCAAGAATCACCAAATTGCATCACAGAGGATCTCAACATATCCTCGAGTGTCTGAATAGTTCTCTCTGACTGACCATCTGTCTGTGGATGATAAGCTGTACTGTAAAGCAATCTAGTACCCAAAGCTTCTTGAAAAGCTATCCAAAACTTAGAAGTAAATCTTGGATCTCGATCAGAAATAATATTCACTGGGACACCATGATACTTTACAACCTTCGATATGAATAACTGAGCCAACTTATTTAAAGAATACTTCTCCCTTACTGGAATAAAATGTGCTGATTTGGTAAGTCGATCTACAACCACCCAAATGCCATCAAAACCATTTCGTGTACGTGGCAGCTTATACACAAAATCCATCGTTATATTCTCCCATTTCCACTGGGGAACGGGAAGTGGTTGCAATCTCCCAAACGGCTTCTTTCTTTCAGCCTTAACCTGCTGGCAAACAATACACCTACTAACATACTCCGCAATCTCCCTCTTCATACCCGGCCAATAATAGAATGGTCGAATGGTATGATACATTTTAGTTCCTCCTGGGTGCATAGCATAAGCCGAACAATGTGCTTCATCCAAGATTTCTTTCTTCAGTTCCTCATTATTAGGCACATACATCCTGTTCTCTTGCATAAGCATACCATCTGATCCTCGGATCTTGAGATCTTTCTTCTTCCCTTCATTTCTTAAATTGATCAATTCTTGAATCTCTTCATCCCACGATTGAGCTGCAAGCACCCGATCAATTAAAACTGGCTTGACTTGAAAACTGGCAAGAAAAGCTTCACTTTGCTCTTCCAATTCTAACTCTACTCCAGTAGATCTCAACTCTGCCAGAAGAGAAACACGACTGGCATACAAAGCATTAAGTCGCCCTTGAGGTTTTCTACTCAGAGCATCAGCTACCACATTTGCACGACCCGGATGGTACTCAATCGTGCAATCATAATCACTTAACAATTCCAACCATCTTCTCTGACGAAGATTAAGATCATGCTGAGTGAAAAGGTACTGAAGGCTTTTATGATCTGTAAAGATCTTACATTTCTCGCCATAGAGATAATGTCTCCAAATCTTCAAAGCAAACACAATAGCTGCCAACTCAAGATCGTGAGTCGGATAGTTTCTTTCATGAGTCTTCAACTGCCTAGAAGCATAGGCAATCACTCTACTATGCTGCATCAAAACACAACCCAAACCATTCAAAGAAGCATCACTGTAGATCTCGAAGTTACCGTTATCATCAGGAAGTACTAACACAGGTGCATGAGTAAGGCAATACTTCAACTGCTGGAAACTTTGCTCACAACTTTCATCCCATTCAAACTTAACATCCTTCCTGGTTAACTTCGTTAATGGCAAGGCAATCATAGAAAAGTCTTGAACAAACCGTCTATAATAACCTGCTAAACCAAGAAAACTCCGCACCTCAGTGACCGTTCGAGGTTGTACCCAATTTTCCACTGCTGCTATCTTTTGAGGATCCACTTGAATTCCTTGAGCTGATACCACATGTCCCAAAAATGCCACTTGATCCAGCCAAAATTGACATTTACTAAATTTGGCATATAACCGGTGTTCCCTCAATTTCCTTAACACCAAGTTAAGATGTCGAATATGGTCTGATTTCGACTTAGAATATACCAGGATATCATCAATAAAAACAATAACAAACTTGTCAAGATATTCCTGGAATACTTCATTCATCAATCTCATGAAAGCTGCAGGAGCGTTCGTTAATCCAAATGGCATCACCAAAAACTCATAATGCCCATAACGAGTCCTGAAAGCTGTTTTATGAACATCCTCATCTTTAATCTTTAATTGATAATACCCAGACCTCAAATCGATCTTAGAAAACACACAGGCACCTTTGAGCTGATCAAACAAATCATCTATACGAGGCAAGGGATAACGGTTTTTAATCGTCACCCGATTCAATTGCCTGTAATCAATGCACAATCTCAAAGTTCCATCTTTCTTTCTTACAAACAACACTGGAGCTCCCCAAGGTGAAGAACTAGGCTGAATGAAACCTTTATCAATTAACTCTTGCAATTGAATTTTCAACTCTCTTAATTCCGCTGGTGCCATTCTATAAGGAGTCAAAGAGATAGGGTTCGTACCTGGAAGCAAATCAATCGAAAATTCCACATCTCTATCTGGAGGCAACCCAGGTAAATCATCTGGAAATACATCAGGATAGTGTCTGACTACTCCGACTTCCTCCACACTACCGGAATCAACATCATTTAACACCACATGTGCCAAGTATCCCTGACAACCCTTGGATAACAATTTCTTCGCCCTTATGGCTGAAATAACACCATGCCTCACCCCACTTCTTTCACCCACAAATGTAACCTCAGGTAGTCCAGGACGAAGAAAAGTAACTGATTTCCCGTAACAATCTATATGGGCGCGATTATAATGCAACCAATCCGCCCCTAAAATCACATCAAAATCCACGATGTCTAACGGGATAAGATTAGCAGGCATAATGACATTATCTACCATCACTGGACACCCAGAGTAAAAACTATCAACATAACATTTATCCCCTCTAGGCATAGCAAACTCTAAATCAAACCCTAGAGGTGAAGGATGAGGTTGCGTTATTTGAGCAAATGTATGAGAAATCACAGAGTGTGTAGCACCACAATCAATCAAGACTCTAGCAAAATGACCAAGAATATTCAACGTACCCATAATCAAGTCTGGATGGTTCTGAGCATCTTGCAGCGAGATGTGGTTAACACGTCCCTGAGCTGGCTGTCGTCCTCCACGACCTCTGCCACTCTGGTTACCTCGTCCCTGGTGAGTACGTCCTTGACCTGCCTGGGCAGGCGGCCTAAACGACCCTGTACTACTAGCAGCAACTCCGCTCTGTTGGGGCTGACCCCCCTGATACCACTGAGATCCGCTAGCTGGCATAGACGGATATGAAGTATAACCTCCTTGATCCTGAGAATATCCACTCTGAAAATAAGGATCCTGGGAATAGTGATACTGTCCCGGAGCATAAGGAGCAGCATCACCCTGATAGTGATAAGCACCACCACGACCACCCTGGCCATAACTGCCTGAATTAAAGTTCTGTTGAGTCGGTGCTGATGTTGGCATAACAGGCTGCTGGGGCCTCTGCTGATTCTGGGGACAATACATAGCTCTATGTCCTGTCTGACCACATGTAAAGCATGCACCACTGCTTCTCCTACATTCCCCATGATGTCGGAAATTACAACGGCGACATAACGGAGAACCCGAATTACCAGCACCACTAAAGCCTCTCTGACCAGAAAATCTAGGTCCATTACCAAACCTACCACCTCCTCTCCTCGGACCTGTGGCACTAAATCCACCACTGGAAGAACTCGAACTCATTCCACTTTTCTTGAAATTCTGCGTCTGACGAGGTCCTGGAATGGAAACACCTTTACCTTTCTCATTTTTCTTCTGACCATTACCCTTATCCTCTTCATCCTCACTGTCCGGAAGATTATCAGAGTCTTCCATCCGGACCAGAATCTCAAAATACTCATGATAATCGGCACAGGGAAGTGCATTGGCAAACGTTCTGTACTTCTTCTTAGATCCTAGCTTGAAACGACGAAGCATTTCTGCTTGATTACCCGCTAAATCAGAATCATAACGGGATAAATCAGTAAACTTCCTGTAGTACTCATGTGCAGACATATTTCTCTGCTTCAGACTGGTGAATTCCTGTTTCTTGCGATCTATATATTCCGGAGGAACAAATCTCTTCATAAAATTTTCCTTAAATACCTCCCATTCGGCTGCCCTTTCAGGTGCCATGTGCCTCGACTGATTTATCCACCACGCAGCTGGCTCACGGCCCAAAAACCAGGTGGTAGTCTCCACCCATCTATTAGCTGGCAGGTTTCCCTGACTTTGCATCACTTGAAAGGTCTGCTCAATTCGATCCAACCACTTTTCTGCCCCTTCATAACCTTCATTTCCCTCAAAGGTTTCCAATTTCAGATTATACATCGTCTCTACGGGCGTTCTCTGAGGAGGACGGATATTAGCCTGAAAAGCTTAAGCCATTGCTGCCCCTAACTGAGTTATATCGGGGAAATTAGGCTCAGCAGCACGGCGAGGATCTCTACGAGGCGGCATAATTCTGACAGAAAACATAACAAAATCAATAGAAGAACTCATTAGTTATACAGGACTGCAACCTATGCTCTGATACCAAACTGACACACCCTAACCCGAAGACTAGGACGTGCTGGCCGTCACGTGAGTGTGACGTAACCATAACGCAAGCGGAAACGATTTAATAATAAAATACGAGTCAACGAAAACCACTAATTTCAGTTATTTACAACCTAGCATTCTATGTGCATAAGAGTGTACTAAACACACATAAACAGAGCATAAGCATCTAGGTGCAGTCAAGTAGGAACGTAACTATTTTACAACACCCTCGGGTGAATCCTACATTTATTTAGTCTGTCAGAACGCCGAAGCAGTCCTCGTAGGCCACCAACGCCTCAACTATCAACTAGAACCTGGAGGGGCGAAAAACAGAAAACGTGAGTGGGCGAAAATCAATCTTTTCCAAATCATTTCATAAATCCACAATTATAACCCCTTTTTGGAAAACCTGTATACTTTCCCAGAAAAATAGTATATAGCATATATATCTCAACTGTCTCAATCATCAATCTTATAACAGATTCAATAAAGAATGTACCATGCCAATTTCAACAGTTTAGTATGAATGCATTAACATAATATAATCAGGTAAAAGAAATAATCAATCGTAGGCCCTCTAATAGCCCTGAACGATTGAACCTAGAGCTCAACATCTATCAATCTCACTCTCTGCCGGAGTCACTCCGCGTGACCTGTCCGGCCTTCTGCACATAAGTCGGAACTACCTAATGTAGTCTGAACGACTCATGGTAATATTCGCTCTAGTGCTTCTCTCATCAATCATCTGTATACAATAACCTAAGGTCACCCACCAGTCATAATCTCACTAACACTCTACGACTGGCCCGTCGTACCCACTCCGCGTGGACTGTACGACCAGCATCTACTTGGATCCAAGGCGAGCGTGCGATGCGGTGAATACTATAAGCACTAAACCATGGTGCAGGATATGAGCTCAATATATCATCATCATCATCATAATATTAATTAAATACTTACCTGTGCTTCCACAGCACCATCATACATATATGCATCATATGACAGTTCATAATATCCATAATATTCTATGCATGGCAATCACATCATATTTCATTTCATTTCAATATACTTTTCATTTAAATTTGATTTCTGGGGAAATCGAGTATATAGGTATATATAAAAACAAATGCCCACTCACTGGTATGTCGCCGGGTCGTAACCCCCTTGACGCCCCTGGATGTGCTCGTCCTCGTTAAAAGTTCCACCTAGAAGTGAAATAACTTAAAACAATCATTTAACGCACATTTAACGCACCTAAACCAAACTAGGTAATTAATTCTTCATACGATGCTCAAATTGGGTATATGAATATACCACAGTGACCTACACAACCTCAGGATCATCCCCAAATTTTTAAAATAATTTTTGGAGTCCTCACGCGCCCCCACGCGCCTGACGTGGCACGGACCTACGCGCGGCCCACGCGCGGCCACGTGACATGCACACTGACGGCTACAGTGAACGGCGTTAGAGAATATTCCGTCAAATCCTAGTATATTCCGTTAAAAACTAACGGTTTCCGTTAAAGTTAACTAACGGCGTCGGAATATTCCGTCAAACTTGACGGAAGATTCCCTGTCTTCTCCGGCGAGTCGCCGGTCGCCGGCGACTGTTCGCCGGTTTCTGGAAAAATTTCAAATCCACTATTCTCCTTCGTTTTTCAACCAATTTCTTCGCATTTTATACCAAAATGAAGCATTTAACATGTACTATCACGTTGGAAGGGTTTTAGGGCCTAAAAACAACTAGATCATACCTTCCAAAATTCCTCAATTTCGGCCAAACTCGAACCCGACGATCCCGACGTCCATTTTGTTCAAACGAGGCACTCCGAGCCTCCTTAGGACTTCCTAAGACTCGTGGTGATCTTGCTTTAGCCTAAAACACAACCAATTTTAAGTTCGTGAACAGTGTCAATTCACGGGGTGTTTTGAAACTAGGATTTCAGAAATGAAACTTACCTGAAACTTATACCCCCGTGCTCGTGAAGTTCCCAAGATCACGAAGATGATCTTAGATTGGACGTTGGTGCACGTTTGTGGTTGTTCTTGGTGTTTGTCCGAGAGCTTGAGAGAGTTCGAGAGTAAGAGAGAGAGAGTGTTTCTGAGGGAGAGATGAGGAAGAAAGAGGGAGAGAGACAACCTACGGGTTTTGGGGAAGGATTTCAGGAGGTGGGGATCCCACCTAAGTCCAATACAAAATTATTAGACCAAACAAATGTAAATCTAAACCCTAGTTTAAGATCTTAGTGTAAAACAAATACCAAATTTACGCACCTTAATCCCGTTTAAGGGCGTTTTTGTAATTTCACGTCCTCGGTATTTAGTAATTCTGGGACGGGCTGTGACATCCTCTCCTTCCTGCACAAACTCAGTTAAAACCACAACGTTAGTATTAAATTATATTTTAAGAACAATGTTATTAATTAGTTAATCTTGCTAGCAAATTAATTATGCAACAAAAATTAGTGGAACGGGTTGATAGTACTGCATGGGGGTGAGGGTGGTAACCTGCTGGCGAATGGTTGTCTTCTTCACAGTCTGGTCAGGCATAAGACCAAAGTGAATGTGTGGAAAGTGAGCCCACTGACAAAAAGAAAGGCAAAATTTAAGAGGTTCACATATCAAAGGACCCCACACAACAAGGACTAGTTTTATACTAAATCCAAAAACCCTAATTTGGTAAAGAAGGAATAACCCTAAAATATTATTAAACAATTTTACATTCTTGGCAGCTGCACTGAAGGCTTCTCTATGTGATATATCAGGATTCACAGACTTGATGCGTTGGATCTCGTCCCTGCATGTTTACACATTCAGATGAATCAACCATTCATATATTTTGCATCAATTTTGGCAAGTTTATTAATCAATTAATTAATAACTATATGTTCTATATTTTCTTCTGGTCAAGTAATAACTATATATACTTTATGTTATTATTACTTTATTTACGTGTGTTTGTCTGTGAGAGAAAGAGACCTGAATGATAGTTGACATGATTACTCACTTGATGAAACGGTTGTATGCAGAGGGGACTCTCTGTCTCTTCTCTGGGGCTGGGCATGGCATGCACAGGCAGACAAACAAGCAGAGAGAGGGAGAGAAAGAGAGAGAGACACACACACATTCAAGTTAAATTAAATCATATTTCTTAATTAGAAAATCATAATAAAACTTAATAATAGGTAGGGGGAATTGATCTATTTATTGGGTCTTTCGCCAAACTCTATCTTGCATGTACTGTCACTTCATTAGTTAGCTTTTCTTTCTCTCAGTCTAAATCGAAGGTGGTCCAACAATCTTTTCCATCTACATTCCGGGGGGCCAATTCCCTTTTATGATGTTTCTTTGTCATAAGGACTTAAAAAACATAGTTAATTAATATGTTAAGAAAGCACAGTAACATTATATATGTATATGGCCCTCTGTTAAAAAAATTTCAAGGTGCAAGATAAAAAAGATGGGGGGAAATAATTGTCAAGAAGGCTTTAAAACAATCTGAGCTTGCCCACCTTTGGTTAATATATTCATTTAATCACTAAAAAGAAGATACTAATTTGTTGGTATGGAGAAGGACTGTCATGAAATTCTAAGAAGAATTCTGCATTTGTTAGGTTTTGTTGAAAAAAAGAACGTATTGGGGTATAATATCAAAGTTGACTCCTATATATACTAGATAATGATAGTGCATAAAAGGAGTTGGTTATGATCTTTTCTCCACCACCAGATATACAAAAGGACCTTTGATCATATATATATATATATATATATATATATATATAAGTATACTTCAAGGATTCAGAGGAAACGATAAATCAAAAGTGGCCGAGTTATATCTTTTACCATCACCGAAAAATAAAAGTATGATTTTCCTGGGGCATATATGTGTATTGTCTGTGAGAAAAGCCAAAGATCAAGTATTTAGAAATGATGATTTTCATCAATACTTTTCCGTAACTGAAACTGAAAGCTAGCTAGCTAGTGGGCTCTTATTTCATAGAGCAATCTGAAGGAGCTCTAGGATTGATCGATCGATATACACACATATTAAGGATTAAAATAAAGTCACTTACGTCTGTTAATGACTGGGGGCCTTGGAAAATGTTCATCAGCTCCACCTCTTGGTGTTCCCGCAAAGTCATTCACATTTGTGTGGTTAACAAGAAAATTTGGGGTCGGAACATTTGGAATCTCTTCCTGCAACCCCAAGTAGAATATATAAGATTCATTTGAAATTAAAATATAAACATACAATACTTAATAGGGTCAGAATAAGAGGGAAATAATTTCCGTACACCCCTTCTCTCTTAATACTCCTTTGATTTACTCAATTCAAGGGGAAAAAATAAACCTTGATAAAAAATGACAAAAAATAATCAAAAGTGTGCAGAATTCACTTCAATAAAATTAAGCAAAGAAATCACTTCCATAATAAAATTAAGCAACAGATAACTGTTTTAATTACCAGAAGATTAAGGGAATTGTTAGGGGAAGAAAAAAAAGAGTGACCAAGATGATGAAACTGATTTGAGGAAGGCAGAAGCTGCCCACGCATGTTCACTGTCAGCAGATTGGTGCAGTGCCCACATCGCACCGTTACAGTCTTGAACAAACTTGTGCAAGGAACACTCACCTAATTAAACCACCATTTATCAAGCAGTATCGATCAAATAGCACTAAATTAAACAAAAAAAATAGTTAAGAATGAAATCATTAGAAAAAATCAGGGCTAATTAAAGGTACTGAAATATCAAATTGTATACTAATACGAACAGAGTATATATAAGGATACCGCAAGGCCAGTGTCGCAAATGTTGCAATGGACATAACAGAGCTGCTCGGAAGGAGGGAGGTGGTCGAGGGACAAGGTTGAAGAGGATGACATGATCTTTTGGATGTGATTCCTCCTTTTCTTATATATATATATATAAAAAAAATCCTTTTTGATTGATGATTGGTCTCTTGATGGTTTGATTGATTGATTGACGGATGACGGCTTAACCACCACCTTGGATCTATTTTTTTCTTTCTTTGAATATGTGTTCTGTGTGAAAGAACGTTGTGAGAGAGAGAGAGACAGGGAGAGAGGGAGAGGGGGAAGGCGATATATTTGGTCTGGTAGATATAAGAGAGGGCTCTTGTGGGATAAAAGAGTGATCTGAGACCCCTTAAATTCTCTTCCTGGTCATTGGTGTGCCCCCTCTGTCCTGCCCCCCATCCCCAGTCTTATTTATAACGTCATGACCACCATGACCACTTGTATGCATGTTACATGCATGACATACATACATACGATCCATGCATGCGTACATTCATGACAGTTACCATATGAATGAGTACCAACAAAACTTGTGCCTAACATGTGCATGGTGTTAATTATAGGATATATATGAAAAACACATGTATATGTGGTTGGCATTCCCGAGAGAGAGGCGGCAGATATGGGGGAGAGGAGCAAGAGAGGGACGTGTGCATGGGGGTGATATAGCTTTCACACTCTCACCTGTTGTTTTCACAAGTTAAAGAGCCTCTTGTCTTGTGTGTTGTGGTGTTGGTGTGGCCTGCCTTTTCTTTCAAAGTCCTCTCTCTCTCTCTCTCTCTCTCTCTCTCTCTCTCTCTCTCTCTCTCTCAATAAATTGAACGTCGATTTACCTCAATTTCCAAACCCATGAGTCATGATCTTCTCTTCTGCCTCCGGGATAATACAATTATCCCATAACGCCCTTTTCTACACCCTATTACTTACACCCTCCGCCTCCCTCTCCGCCTTCATCAGTGCTCTTTCTCTCTCTTACTAGCCCGTGACACCCAACACCATCATAACTGTTTGGGTGGAAATTTGACACTAAGCTTTGTGAGGATGGAGCCCCAAAGATACAAAAGCAAAGAGGAGACTGGGGTCGGACAAGTCGATAGGCCCAAGAAGGATTGGAAACCATTTCAACAAGGCATAGGCCACATGCCTATGTTTGAAGTGATGGGCGACAGAGGGCACCTCACCATAAGCAAAAAACCACTTTTCAAGGGTATAGATGGTAAATTAAGGATGACTCACTATCCTCCGAAAAGCCATCAGCTGAAGGCAAAACTTGGACAGTCCGGCTAAAACATCTATAAAAGCAGCAAGGGACACCAGAGACAAGGACACTCAACCAATCAATGAAAAGACATCCAAACTTTGCTCTCAGACAAATACGGATCCAGAAAATTGTATTTTGTCCAGATTTTCCCATTTTTAGTCATAGATTCCACATAGAAAGTCATCTTTTGTCAAGTTTAGAAGCTCTGCTACCTTTCTCCAGTGTTGTAGTATTGATTCCCTCTAGTAAAACCTATTTAGATTTTGTTCCCCAGAGTCTACAAACCCTTATAAACACAAAAAGAAATGGTTGCAAGAAGTTGAACCTTGCCTGAGTCTATTTTGTTTGTACTTACATAAAGTAGATTTGTTGTTTAATGCATATCTCGTTGTGTTTTTAAATCATTTCCAACTGTTTTTTGTTCAAAGTTTCATTTGTGATCAAAATTGGCAAAACTAATGAGCATAATACTCCTTTAAAGTTAACTGTGACTAGCGAAATGGTTGGTAAGGCCTTGAACCCCCTTCATTTTGACATACAATATTATGAGTAAAAGTCCTTGTTTACAAGGCAAGAAAAATAATTTTATACATACTTAACCCATATGTGACAATCCATTGATAAATCAAGAAGTCTAAGTAACTTGTGGCGCAAGTAATCAACGCAGTTCTACTGACCCTAAAAACTACCAAGACTACGTGGCGCGCAGGTCGAGTAATCTATAAGCTAACTACGTCATTCGGTTGAATGCGGGGCATGCCAACTCGTCGGCCGAGCTCAGCCGAGGAGTAAAATTTGTTGATGTTGCGTTGGGTGCGCAGCTGACTTCTGCGTCTTGCGATTGCGACCGAGGAAGGAACACGTTTCGGCCTCTTGGGTTCTCGAACCTGAAGACAAGGCTACTATTCTTACAAAGTTCACGAATCGTCGTCGTTGGATTCGATCACAGTGATGGTATTCGTCAGAGTAAACTCACGCCGAATCGACACTAAAGTGTAAGGGCACAAATACTCAAAGCGGATATAAGTCTTAATAGTGAACGTGGTTCGGCCATCTAAATGCCGAACTCTAAATCCTACTTGAGAGTATCCAATCATAAAATAACTTGGCATGCAATGCGCCGAGCTTAGTAAGCTGTAACACCTCACTTCGCCGAGAAGGCTAATGAGATGACCTCGATCAATAAGGATTCGGAAATCCTTCTCGACCGAGACTTGGATAGGTAACCAACCGTCCTCGCCGCAGTGCTGTTGATGCCAATGGAAGATGTTGCGAGATCAGCTGATTCTACGGCGACAGAGCTATCTATGCCGACTGAAGATATCACCGGTTGCTTTCACAGTGCTATTGATGCCAACGGAAGATGTGTCAGCGAAAAGAGAAAAAAAAAATCTCAAAGTTGTTGAGAGAGTTTGCGCAGGGCAGTTGTGTGTTGAATTGGATGGCTTTTGAACGTTGCACAATCACTCCTATTTATAGAGACATGCATGCTTAACGTGGCTTAATCTCCAAAGAATTGTATTTGACCTTTGGCATGACTTATGCAGATTAATCTCCCACTAGTCCTTATCTTAAATTAGGTCAATACCAATTTGATGGGATCAGAACCATCATAATTGTACGCGGTTATCCAACCGAATCAAACCATGCTTTATTCAAAATCTCCACATCCTTGGCCGTAGGATTTGATGGAATCAAACCATCAATTTGCATTGAAATCTCCACATCATCTTGGTCGTAGGATTTGATGGAATCAAACCATCAATGCATGCGTGTTTATCCCCTGAAGACTATGCTAATTATTTGCATATAATTCTTATGCCAACAATTATCTCAATCTAGGATACGTGTGGCTCCATTATTTTTGGTGGTTATCAAGGATTTCATCTTGGTATTATCCCGCGCATAGAAGAAGACCATGCACCTCGACAATTCTAGTCACACCTATCACGCTACTCCAATCTGATAACAAGAATTCCAAGTCTATTCGAACTATATTGCTTGTTTGGAGATAATTATTTTCATAAGAAAATGTCGAGATAAACCATTATTAAAAAATAAATATTATGATAAAAAAAACCATAACATTATCATTTAATAACAAAATTATCATCACTTCTCCATCCAACGATCGGGAACCATGCTCACTTAACAGCCTCGATCGCTTGGGCCGATGGTGTAAAATTGGGTCAAAACAAGTTCACAACTAAATAACAATATGTTATGCAAAAACAACAGTGGAATGCTCAGATCCAAAGGCCCTCCAAAGGCACCTTTCAAACTAATAACAAACTCATATTGCAACACACCAAGCAGCAAACCTTATCCGGTAGGCAAAAGTCCCGGGGAGCTTTACGAGGGACAGATCCAACCCGAACATAGTTTTGGCACGCTCGGTAGGATCATTTGATAGTTTTTGTATGCTAAGAAGAAGGAAGGAACAAACATTTAGGTGGAAAGTAGAGTTTGGGCAACCCCCTTGTCCAACAGAAGCTAGCATGGCAGATCACCTAGAAGACTTCCCTTCACTATGCAGTCCTGCAATCCTAGAGAGCTCGACTTCTTCTGAGAAGTTAGGTGGAAAACTTACTAATGAAGATTTGCAAGCCACTATGGTGCAATTGCTAAGAAGTATGGAGAAAATCTCTCTGGAGACTAGATGAGAAGTTAGCAAACTTTGTTCTTTAACGAGGACATTGCAAAGAAGGTTGGAGTTAGAGTGCTCCACACCAAATGATGGTTATACCAAGGAAAGAGTCACGGAAGCAAACCCAGGAAAGGAACCAATAATTCCTTTATTCCCCTTACTTGAGGAAAGGAAAGATAAAGGGAAAATAGAGGAAGAGGCTGAAACAAGCCAGCAATGAGGGGAAGAGCTTCAAAAGATAGGCTTGCCCGATCCTCTACTACTTCCACTAGATGGTAGGAGGCAAATTGGCCAGGATGAAATGAAGATTAATGCCATCGATATGGTAAGAGAGACAAGTAAAAAGGGGCTATCCATAACTGCGATCAAGCCTTTTCCATATAGACCGCCACTGTTAGCTAACAAAGGAGGAAAAGCTACGTGGAGACAACTAGACACATAAAAGGAAGCTTTTTTGGGCATTATCGTAGCCCGAATTGGGGGACTTCTTATACCCCACCAAATAATTTGGCCAACCAGCAACTGAGGAATGAGTTTAGAAAGTTAAGAAGGATGGTGGTACATAATGCTCAACCACAAGCCCGCCCGATGTTCAGGATAACATACCAGAAGCCTTATCTTGAGTACATTGATGAGCAAAATCATTACTCTCTCAAAGATCACATTTAGTAGGGAAAACTGTAATGTGTCTTCCAGAGATCACATTTTCAAGTTTTCGAATCATTGTGTGGTGTTCGAGGACAACCCCAACTATAAGCTAAGATTGTTTGGAAATTCATTAGTAGGCTTGGCCTTCCAATGGTACTCTCTTTTACCCCTTAATTCCATTGCCAATTAGAAGCAAATGGAGATGCCTTTCCATGGGGTGGAGCCAAAGATGACCATCAATGATTTGGTAAAGGCTAACTCTAAGGAAGAAGTTTTATGATGTACAGTTTAATGAGCTTCAAAAGTTGGTGATTGCAGCCACTTAGTATGAGAAGCTACTGCCAGAGGAACAGCAAGTGAAGCACTCATCTAAAGTGCCTCATTTCTATAAGAACAAAGCCCCAATACACCAGTTAGAGTATGAAGGCTTAAAGCTAGGAGAAAATGATAGCAGTTTGGGAGAGGGGATTGAGTTATGTGTTGCAGAGATGATCACTCCTTTCAAACCTTTGATGGTGAAGCGATTAGTCTAGCCTTTCAAAGCCCAGAAGATCGTAATGAGTAATGAAGGCTTTGTGCTTATGAAGCCCCTAAAGTACCAGTCATACTCATTTTATTTAACTAAAGCTGCAGACATCTATCAGGAACTAGTAAGAGCTAGAGTAATCTTGCCCGACAACACCAAAAAGATAACTAAACTAAAAGAACTTAGAGGGAAGAAGTACTGCAAGGTTCACTACACCTTCAATCACTTCATAGCTGATTGTGTGCAGTTTAAGGATGAGATCCAAAACCTTATAGTCAAGGGAAAACTATTGCTGGAGAAACCCTAAGCCAATATGATGATTGACACAGATACATTCCCAGAAGCCCCAATCAACATAATAAACCTTAACTGGGTTGAGAATGGGAAATAAAAGGCTACCTGGGATGAAAAGGGAAAGATGAGGTAAGTATTCAAGCCTACATATGGAGTTAAAAGACTATCTGATAGGCCTTAAGCAACTGTGGTCAAAGGACTGGTTTTATGCAACAGATGTCAGTGTAAATGTGAGCTCGAGGTGCCAGCATCGGGTGCTATTAATGATCAGAAGTTGGTCAGAAGAAGAGAGATAAAGGAACAAGATGCCGGCAGAAGTATTAGTTTGGCTGCTGAAAAAGAAACTATCAAGAATGTGTTCCAAATGTTAGGAGGAGATTCAGAGCCTAAAAATCTATCTAAGTTTTTAGAAACTAAAGCCTCTAAAAAAGCAGAGGATAAGGAAGCAAAGCTACCAAGGTAGGTGGATGTGAAACCTTCCCAGCCAAGTTTCCACAGTAGCATGAGACAAGGAATGAGGGAAAAAACCATGAGCCCAATGCCCCCAATTACTAAGGGAAATTTAGCCCAATTCGGCCAAAAATGGTACATAATAGGCAATGATAGGAAACCTGTTAGAGAGATTGGGGCATCCATGATAAGGAGGGTTCAAAGGTAGCACAAGGCTTATATGAACTCATTGAAAATCCCTACCATTTCAGAAGCTTTTAAAAATGCTAAATTCGAGAGGTTCACTATAGGAGGAAGAAGATAACTCAGTTGGAAGAGTAAGAAAGAGATAGATAGAGCTAACTGTAATTCTGAAGGTGAAGGATATCATGCACCTCAAAACCCCCATCTAGGGAAGTACAGGGCATTGATAAGAGCTTAAGAGAGTATGGTGATGGTGCCTACACCAGGCTGGAATCCCGAGCCTATTTGTTTTGGGACCATCTCTCCTGAAAGAGGGATACTTCCACTTCCACTACCACATGAGGATATTCCCTTTGGGACTCCAAGGCAGCTGGATGATCTCAATGCAATAGAGGAGGAAGAAGTGCTTAAGTTGATGCTAACCAAAGATGCCCAGGCATGGATGGATTAGTTTATATGCCAGATTAGAGAAAAGAAGGAAGAAATACCTGGACCAAGCAACTTCCATGTGAACATGACCTATGTCTTATCAACCATGTTCTGTGTAGAACCAGATCAACCAACTGTAATGGAAGGAGATTATTTGGTAGAAGAACTAATGATGGCAATTGGGAACATTGAGGAAGTTGGAAGAAAGAGATCAAGCTTGGCAAACTTGCCCGACCCCACACGAAAAGAGCCCGAGATAGTTTATTCTGACAAGATGGTGTTCAGCAAGCCAAGTCTAGCCTTAACAAACCATTTGAAGCCCATATATCCACTCAAACAGATGATGAGACTTTACAGAAGTGAGGAAGATCTTATTCCTACTGATCTCATAGTGTCTAGTTTTTCTGAGGCCATCACCAAAACCTATAGGGTATTGCCTTCAGAGGTTGATCTGGGATCAAAGAGGATTATGTTGGCATTCTTTGTGGTGGACAACTACTCTACCTATAGGTCATTACTAGTATGAGATAGGATCCACCAGAGTATGTATGTGCCATGTACTTTGCACCAACAAGTTGCTATCTACCATAAAACCAGAACTGAGGAGCAAGGATTTTGGGAAATAGTGGAGGCCAAATCACGGCCATTTCTCCCCACAACCAATGTTGCAAACGAAAATTTCTACAATCCCAGTATTGAGATCTTACAATGTCTAGGTGCTGATAAGAACAGCCACCCTACCAAGGTGACGACCCAGAACCTCTTAGAGCAAAGACGTTATTTTACTAAGGAGGAATGGGATAGGCCTTATATTGTCCTTGCCCACCAACACTAATGATGATTGACCAAAAGAGGAAGGACCAAGTGGTTGCAGTCATGTCCTTAATTAAAAGACTATTAGAGTATAGGAGAGAAAGAAAAGGGATCAAATAAAGCTCAGCCAAAGAAGTGGCAGAGTGGGGGAAAGGAACTTCGGGCACCAAAGACAAAGAAGGAAAAAAGATTTTAGGAGAAAAAGTGAAGCAACCATTCATATGGCAGAGTGTATATATAACTTGGACTGGCTAGAGGATAAGTCTGAAGCCCCAAAGTTAGTAGAATTTTTGTGTACAGAGCTTGATAAACCAGCACCAGAGGTACAAGACCCCTTAGAAATCATTAATTTGGGAATTAAGGAGGATCCCAGGTTAATACAACTTAGTGGCCTGCTAGTGGCTGGAAATCGGGCAAAAATAATTATCTTTTGCATGAATTAAAGGACTGTTTTGCATGACACTACACAAAAATGCCTGGATTGGACCCTAGTTTAGTGGAACATAGAATGCCTACTAAAGAGGAGTACAAACCTATGAAGCAAGCACCAATGAGGATGTCAAAAGAGATAGAAGGAAAGGTTAAATAAGAGATTGAGAAGCTGATAGAGGCAGGATTTATAAGGCCTACAAAGTATGTAGAGTGGTTGGCCAACATTGTACCTATATTAAAAGTTGTAGCTAATGCCATCCGATGTTGTGTTGATTATAGAAACATTAACGAAGCCATTCCTAAGGGTTAATACCCTATGCTTATGGCTGACCAATCCATCAATGCAGTTGCAAAACATAAAGTTTTATCTTTTATGGATGGGAATGCTAGATATAATTAGATAAAAATGGCTAAAGAAGATATGCATAAGATAACATTTAGATACCCAGGACATATAGGAGCATATGAATGCATAGTCATGCCATTCGGGCTAAAAAATGCTGGTGCTACCTATCAGATGGCAATGAACACTAATTTTCATGATTTGATCGGGCATAGCATGAAGGTGTACATTGATGACATCATGGTAAAATCCAGAACTGAAGAGCAGCACCTGGAAGACCTCAAAAAAGCCTTATTGAGAATGTGGAGCCACCAGTTGAAGATGAATCTTAAGAAATGTGCCTTTGGGGTTAAATCGGGCAACTTTTTAGGATTCTTGGCCCACAAGAGAGGTGTGGAAGCATACAAAAACAAAGCTCAGGCTATAATGGAATTGCCTTTCCCCACCAACAAAGTGCAATTGTAGAGGTTGATAGGGAAGATTAACTTTTTAAGGAGATTTATTGCTAATCTGGCAGGCAAGATCCAACCGTTGACTTCAAGAATCAAGATAAGTTCAAATGGGGCCCTCAATACCAAGAAGCTTTTGATAGGGTAAAGGCTTGCCTAGCCTCTCCACTAGTGCTCATGCCTTCTTATAGTGGGAAATCTTTCAAACTCTACATTTCTGCATCAGAGAAATCACTAGGGAGTTTATTGGCACAAAACAATGAAGGGGGGAAGAACAAGCAATATACTACCTTAATAGGATCCTTATTGAGGTAGAAAGAAGATATACCCCAGTTGAGAAGCTGTGCTTAGCCTTATACTTCATTGCCTGCAAATTAAGGCATTACATGTTGTTTTGCCATGTTCACATAATTGCCAAAACTAATGTGATCAAAGATATGCTGTCAAAGCCAATGCTAACTGGAAGAATTGGGAAATGGATTCTAGCACTGTCAGAGTTCAGTTTTTAGTATGTACCTCAGAGAGCAATAAAAGGACAAGTAATTGCAAACTTCCTGTCTGAGCAGAAAGACTCTAATGAGGAACTTGTCAACGTCCCAAGAACTTTGGAGGTAGCTAGCCTTTGGATCCCACCTAGTATAGCTCATTCAGGCAAGGAAGAATGGATCCATCGAGCAGTGAAGAGAATAACTAGCTTGTGGATCACTCCTTAGAAGTTATATTTTGACAGATCTTGCACCCAACATGTTGCAGAAGCTGGAATTGTCATTATTGATCCAAAAGGGATTCAACATTGCTACTTATTCCATTTGGTTTACAAAGATACTACCAACAATTGGGCAGAGTACAAGTTATTGATCATTGGCTTGGAAATTCTAATAGAGTTGGGGGTAACTGAAGTAGAAATATATGGTGATTCTGAGTTGGTGATTAATCAAATGAATGGAGAATACAAGTGTAGACACATCACAATGGCAGGATATTACTTGGCAGCTACTCAGTTGTTAAATTATTAGGGTAGTGAAGTGACAATCAACCATATCCCCAAAGAAGCAAATTTAATTGCCAATGAAATGGTGCAGAAGGCTTATGGAGCACAGATTCAAGAAAGAAGGCTTGAGACAAATGTATTACAAAGGAGAAATCTCCATTCTATCTTTGAGAAAGGATTTAGCTTGGATGTAATGACTAAAGAGCCTGAGATAGAAGACTAGGGAACATCTATCATTCAGTATTTAAAAGACCCTTCTTCTCCCATAAGTAAGAAGATCAGATGGCAAGCAATTAAGTTTGCTATATGATAAAAGCATATTTATACGACTTAGTTACCTTGTTTTCTTGCATTTTCATAGTTAATTTGTGTTTATTATAGTGATTTAAGCTATTTTCATGTGTTTGTAGGTCTAATTGGCAAAGTTAGCAAGAAAGTGCATTTTGGAGCATTTTAGAGCAATTTTGGGCTGGATTGGTTACATGTGATAGGAGCATATTTATGCGACTTAGTTAGCATGTTTTGGTGCATTTATGTTGTTATTTCTTAAGTTAAATTAGTATTTCAAGTCATTTTTGTGTGTTTGTAGGACCAAAGGGCTAAAGTATCAAGAAAGTGCATTTTGGAGCATTTTGGAGCAATTTTGGACAAGGAATGAATATCATATGATTGGAGCAAGGGAGATGGACGAAATTGAAGACCTAAAGATGCTAGGATTCCAAATTGAAGATGGATTCCTATTTGAAGTAGGAAAGTTAAGCCAAGGTTTCCTATTTTGGTTTGACCTTTCCTAATCTTAAATGTCCTTAAGTTCCAACAATATTGAAGGTTTCCTATGCATTTTAGGACACAAACCAAAAGGTTCTTACACCATACAAGGCCTTGCCGTGGGTTGTCTCCCTTTCCTCTTCCTTGCTGTGCAAGGGAGCCATCCCTTTCCTATTTTCTGCCATAAATCACATTCCTTTTTTTCAATTAAAAGCCTTTCCCTTTCTTTCCTAAACCTAGCCATACCTTCTTTACTCTTTTCCTTAGAATTCTGATTTTAATTCCTATTTCCCTTTATGTTTTGATTTAATTTCTGTTACCTAAATTATTTCCTAGCCTTCAATACCCTAAAGTCATTAAATAAAGAGCCTAGCCGTGTCAATCAAAATTCATTCATCTTCATTCACTTACATACACCTTAGCCGCATCCTTACACCATCAGAAACCTTTCCATACACCTTTGCCGCAACCCTTATCAATCCAAAACACCACCATACCTGTTCTCATCCATTCTTCCATACAAACAACCCTTCAAACCATCACCAACACCTTGTGCCGCAACAAAGGAAGGGAAGGAAAGTGCCTAGATGTGCTTGCTGTCCAAGTCGAATTTGATTGGAGCATTTAGGTGTTTTCTTTCTTTTGGTTTCAATGTATAAATCTATTTATCTTTGTTTTGCGATTATGAGGAACTAAGCCCTTCTTGCTAGGGGCTTATTCAAAACCATGATTATACTTGCATTATGAATTGATTACCTTTAGTTGTTATTTCATAAATTGTGAATTCAATTTGATTAACGGTTTGATTGATAACTTATTCTTGTATGTTTATTAAGAGTGCACACTTGTTTTCATGCAGGAATTTGAAGCTAAAATGTAAGGGAGTTTCACCTAATAGTTACAAACTTATATTTACAAGTAGTGGAGGTTGCTTATAAATGATCATGTTAAGTGAATTCTTGGCAAGAGTATCATGCTCATCATAGTTACGAATGCCTCATCAATACTTATAGTTTTCATCACAGTTTAATGCTCATCATAGTTACGAATGCCTCGTGTTAAGTGAATTCTTGGCAAGAGTATCACGTTTATAAACGAACTAAGGATTCTAAAGTTGTTGCAGATTTTGTGAAATCTAACATCTTTTCCAGATTTGGGATGCCTAGGGTGCTCATAAGTGATGGGGGGTCTCATTTTTGCAATTGCACCATTGAGGTGCTACTTGAGAAGTATAATGTGATGCATAAAGTTTCCACGCCTTATGACCCCCAAACAAATGGCCAAGCTGAGGTTTCCAATAAAGAAATCAAATAGATTTTGGAGAAGGCTGTTGGGCCAAATAGAAAAGATTGGAGCTTGCGGTTGGATGATGCACTATGGGCATATCGTACGGCTGACAAAACACCCATTGGTATGTCTCCATTTCGGCTCATTTATGGCAAACCATGCCATCTTCCCGTGGAATTAGAACACAAGGCACATTGGGCTATCAAGACTTTCAATCTGAACATGGACCAAGCTAGAATTCATTGAAAGCTTCAATTGAGTGAACTTGAAGAGATTAGACTTGAAGCTTATGAGAATGCTCGAATTTACAAAGAGAAGACCATGGCATTCCATGACAAGATCATTCGAGGCAAAACTTTCTCAATAGGGTAGAAAGTGTTGTTATTCAACTCTCGTCTTCGTTTATTCCCTGGTAAGTTAAGTTCAAAGTGGGTTGGTCCGTTTGTTATTACTAATGTTTTTGTTCATGGTGCAATCTAAATCAAAAGCTTGAAAACTGGGCAAGAATTCAAGGTGAATGGGCATTGTTTGAAGCCATACTATGAGAGTTTTGTTGAGCATGTCGTGGAGGATATCCCTCTTCATGCCGTGGGCTCCAATGGAGAGTGAATGGAATTCTTCATCAGGCTACAAGACGTTAAAGCAAGCGTTTCGTGGGAGGTAACCCATGCATTCAACTTCGGATCGATGGAACTATCACTCCACTTCCAGATTTACGTTCCTAAACCCTTTTCTTTGTTGTTTCTATTCTGCCATGTTTAGTATGTTTAATTTGTTGTGTGTTTGTTTGTTTTTGTGTGAGTTTCTGCTTGCAACATTGAGGACAATGTTTGATTTAAGTGTGGGGGGGGTAAACAAGTGTGTTTTTATGCAATTTCGTGGGTTATATTCACCTATCACTTACAATGTTGTTTCTCACTGTTTTTAAGAGTTTTTAGTGCATTTTGAGCTGTTTTTGTGTGTTTTGAAGTAACAATCCAAAAATTTGATAAAAATTTGAAAAAATTGTTTTGAAAAAGCCAAAAAGAGTTGTTTTTGTGTGATAGTTTGTGTCTTAGGGTACCTTCCAACTTAATGATGAGGATTTGGTTTTTAAGTGCATGACTGTTAAAGAAAGTTATAAACATGGATGGAAGTTTGATATGCTCTATTTTTTATGCTTGGTTGTAGTTATAGTTTATGAATTCACATGTAATCACAAACGATAAAATCAGTTTTTGTAACATGCTTGAAGGAATGAAAACAAATGCTGCATCCCTGAGAGACTTGAGCCTAAACGTTTATTTAGAGAGCTATAATCTATGCATTTTTGTTTTCTAAAGTCATTACATGGTCTCATTATTCTTTGCTTGGTTGCTACTTAGAATGCATTTCATCATTATAGATCCACATACTAGAACTCATACCCATTCCATTCAAAACATGACATTGATTTGCATAACACATATTCAAGATGAAGTTGTTTAGTAGTCACCACCATAGCCAAATAGCCGAATCCACCCTTATCATTTGTTTTGTAGGATTAAACCCCGTTGAGCCTTGTTTACCCTATTTTCTTTGTTAACCACATCATCTCTACCTAGCTTAGAATAAGACCATTCATAACTTGTTCTTGAAGTATAGTGGAGCATAACTTAGAAGGAATTCTTTTTTAGTGACATTATTGCAGAAAACAAGTGTGGGGGAAGAATGTTTCAAAGTGTGTGTTTTGTGTGCCAAAGACAAGGGCACGGCATAAAAGAAAATCAAAGAAAAAAAAATTTCGTGGAAAAAGAAAAAGAAAAGAAAAAGTATGAAAAAGAGTTCTAAATAAGTGAGAATGAACTCACATGTGTTGGGTGTTGAAGAAAAGGTCCACAAGTTTAAATTTGACCCTAAGGTGTTGCATGAATCTTCCCTTGTGTTTAAAAGTAGATTTCTGCATTCAAAAGTGAATTCTAAGTGCCTAACTCATTACTTTGCTCACTATTTCTTTAAGAACGTTTGTTTCCCCTTACCTTTCCTTGTTAACCAATACCCTAGCCCCGTTACAACCCTTGACTTCAATCTTGAGTGTTGTGTGTTTCAATATGTGGAGTTTGGAATTGGTATGAGCATATGATATCACTGGTTCTCGCTTCTAAGTAGTGACATTCTATTCATGAGATCATATATATGCACGCATTAATAATTCCAGAAATTGCTTTCTTTGTTTAAAACATATGTGAGTACTAGTTTTCATGTTTACATCAATCTTCTCACATATACCTAGTGTCGGGTGTGTAGTTAGAAAATCTGAGTGAAAATTGAGTGCATATCTAGTGAGGAATTGAGGGAATTCTCTAAGGCATGTTCATACATTTAAAATGTTGTTTTAATTGATTAAATGTGAACTAGTGAATGGTGACTATGATTAAGTATGCTCGAGGGTAAGCATTGCTTAAATCTATGTGAATGGTGATCTTTGACATGTCATGTTTCATTGGAAATCCTTGAGGCAAATGTTGGAAGGTTTAGATTGTATGTTTTGTTTCTTTTGTTTGTTTGTGTTGCTTGAGGACTAGCAAAAGCTAAGTGTGGGGGAATTTGATAGGAGCATATTTATGCGACTTAGTTAGCTTGTTCTTGTGCATTTATGTTGTTATTTCTTAAGTTAAATTAGTATTTCAAGTCATTTTTGTGTGTTTGTAGGACCAAAGGGCTAAAGTATCAAGAAAGTGCATTTTGGAGCAATTTTGGGCATGGAATGAATATCATATGCTTGGAGCAGGGGAGATGGACGAAATTGAAGACCTAAAGATGCTAGGATTCCTATTTAAAGTAGGAAAGTTAAGCCAAGGTTTCCTATTTTGGTTTGACCTTTCCTAATCTTAAATGTCCCTAAGTTCCAGCAATATTGAAGGTTTCCTATGCATTTTAGGACACAAACCAAAGGGTTCTTGCACCATACAAGGCCTTGCCGTGGGTTGTCTCCCTTTCCTCTTCCTTGTTGTGCAAGGGAGCCATCCCTTTCCTATTTTCTGCCATAAATCACATTCCTTTTTCAATTAATAGCCTTTCTCTTTCTTTCCTACACTCAGCCGCACCTTCCTTACTCTTTTCCTTAGGATCCTGATTTTAATTCCTATTTCCCTTTATGTTTTGATTTAATTTCTGTTACCTAAATTATTTCCTAGCCTTAAATACCCTAAAGTCTTTAAACAAAGAGCCTAGCCGTGTCAATCAAAATTCATTCATCTTCATTCACTTCCATACAAACTAGCCGCATCCTTACACCATCAGAAACTTGTCCATACACCTTTGCCGCAACCCTTATCAATCCAAAACACCACCATACATGTTCTCATCCATTCTTCCATACAAACAACCCTTCAAACCATCACCAACGCCTTGTACCACAGAAACGGTAGGGAAGGAAAGTGCCTGGATGTGCTTGTTGTCCAAGTCGAATTTGATTGGAGCATTTAGGTGTTTTCTTTCTTTTGTTTTCAATGTATAAATCTGTTTATCTTTGTTTTGCGATTATAAGGAACTAAGCCCTTCTTGGCTAGGGGGCTATTCAAAACCATGATTATACTTGCATTATGAATTGATTACCTTCAATTGTTATTTCATAAATTGTGAATTCAATTTTCTTAACCGTTTGATTGATAACTTATTCTTGTATGTTTATTAAGAGTGCACACTTAGTTTTCAAGCAGAAATTTGAAGCTAAAATATAAGGGAGTTTCACCTAATAGTTACAAACTTATATTTACAAGTAGTGGAGGCCGCTTATAAACAATCGTGTTAAGTGAATTCTTGGCAAGAGTATCATGCTCATCATAGTTACGAATGCCTTGTCAATAATTATAGTTTTCATGAAGTTTAATGATCTTTGATTGTACCTTTATTGTGCTTTTCACATAGGGAACGTTTAGAGAATGTTTGAATTGTTCTATGTGTTGTCCCATCCAATTCAATAATTTAAGGAGAACTTGAAGGTTAAAAAAGTGCTGTCACAGTTAACCTGGGGTATTGAGTTTCATGGTCTATTGAAAGAAACAATTGGAAATCAATTTGAATGCAAGTGTGTCATGTGTAGAGAAGAACCCTCTAGCTAGCCCATCATCCATCTAATTCAACAAATTTCGTGTAAATCTATCTAGTTGTAGTTCTTGCTTTGTTTTACTTTATTTTCGTCCAAAACCAAATCCCCCTTTACTTTAGAGTGTCTAATTAGTTAGAATCTGTTTAGTTTGTATTTTTTAAGTGTTTTGAATCAATATAAAACCAAAATTCGTCCAAAAATTATGTTAGAGTCAGAAACTGCCTAATTGTTGTTTTTTGGTAGTTTTGAGCGTTTTTCGCTTGTTTTGAGTCTTTTGAGTTTGTTTTGAGTTCTTTGAGTCTAGTTAAGTGTTTTTAGCCTCTTTTTACATATTTGAGTCAGTTTAGAGTGTTTTAGTAATCCCTCCTAATCCATACTACAATTGTCAACAAGAGGGTTTAATTTGTGTGTTAAGTTAATTTTCGCATCAGCATGCATATGGAGCACAAGGAATGGATGTTTTTGAAGATCAAATGAAACTAGGAGTGTGCTAAAGAGATGGAGAAGCCACAACATGAGTAATCAACTGCAAGGGGACATAAATACTTGGTTCTAGAAGCCACAACATGTCCGTAAAAAGGTGCCACATCCTTCCCCATTGTCCCTTCTAGAAACCTGTACAAATACCCTTCTATAGGGCTTATCCCTGTCCCTAAACATATGCCGCACCACCCTTTCTAAAATCCCTAGAAAGGTGGTGCCTATTCCCCTTCTAGAAGTCCCAATTTCTGCCACAAAACATATTGCTTCTAGAAACCCTAAAAACATGGCGCCTCCTTCCTCATAGAAGGCCTTTGCTTTGCCTTGCACTCCATTCCCTTTCCCTCCAATTCTTGCCTCACCTCCTTACCCTTTTCCTTCTTGGATTCTAATTTAATTAGCCTTTTTCCTTGTAGATTTGGATTGCAAAGCCTTTTCAGAAATTAATAAGGCTATGACCCTTTTCTTGAGGCCCAAGCCTTGTGCCGCAAAACCCTAGCCTATAAATACATGTTTTCAGCCACAATTTCGACGATCACCCCCCATATAATTCTACACCACAATTCACACCAATTCATAGCAATTCATCAAGTGCCGCAGCAATGAAGGGAAGGAGAAGAGGAGATTTGTGCCGTGCCACAAGTCACCTGCAACCATTGGAGATTTTCAGAGTTCTTCCTTCCCTCGTTTCGTTTCCATGTTTATTTTACTTTGCTTTTTAATTATTATGAACATGTGAAAATAATTTCTTTTTAGTTAGAGGTGAATTCGAAGCCATGATTATATGTTTTATATGAATTGATTACATCCAATTATTGTTTCTTGAGTCTTGAATGTGACTTGCTTATCTGAGTTATCAAAACTTGTTTATGTATGTTGATTGAGGATGCATACTTAATTTGCATGCATGAATTTGATGCTAGATTATAAGGGAGTTTCACCTAATCGTTATGAACTTATATTCACAAGTAGTAAAAATCACTAGTCATGATGGTGTTAAGTACATCCTAGGCAAGAGTATCATGCTTTTCATAGTTACGAATGCCTTGTCAATGCTTATGGTTTTCAAAGAACTTAATGACCTTTGATATGTCTTTCTAACATGCTTTTCATAGTTAGGGAACTTGATAAGGATAATTTGGTTGCGATGTGTATTTCATCCAATTCAATGGATTAAGGAAAATCTGATGGTTAATTTGTGCTATCACGGTTAACTTGGGATGTTGTCATTCATAGTCTAAAGGAATAATAACTAGAAATTGGTTTGTATGCATATGTCATGTGTGGAGAAGGACCCTTTAACTAGCCTTTCACCCTTTTCAATTCATCAAATTCGTTTTTATAAAGTGTTTTATGCAGAGTTTCTGTTTTAAGTTTTAAATTCGTCAAAAACAATCCCCTATTCATTAAGTCTTGTTAGTTGAGTCATAATCTATTTTCTTTTAATCTTTTGAGTCAAGTTAAGTTTATTTTCATCAAAATCACTTGTTAGGTCTAGAATTCAGTTTTTTTATTGTTTGTTGTTGTTTTGAGTCATTGAAGTCAGTTTTAAGTTTATAGAGACTAGTTTAGTGTTTTTGAGTCTTATTTGTGTTGATTAGCATCCCTAGTTAATCCCCTGTCTAGAACGATCCCTACTTGCTTAATACTACAATTACATGTTTAATAGGGTTTAATTTGTGTGTTAGTTAAATTTCACATCATTATACGGGACAAAACCTTGCTAAGAAAGACTCCATATGGGCTTTTGTTAAAATGCTTGGGCTTGGAGGAGTCAATGAGGGTGATGTCTAAGATACATGAAGGCATTTATGGAGCACACCAAGCAGGGACAAAGATGAGGTGGTTGTTGAGAAGATATGGTTAGTTCTGGTCCGACATGGAAAAAGATTGTAAAGCCTATGCTAGAGGATGTGAGGAATGTCAAAGGCATGGACCTCTCCAACACACACCATCAGTACCCTTGAATCCAGTAGTAAAGCCATGGCCTTTTAGAGGGTGGGCAATGAACTTTATTGGGCAAATATACCCAGCTTTTAGCATGGGACACACCTTGATAATTGTGGTAATTGACCACTTTACTAAATAGGTGGACGCTTTGGCTGTGAGGACCATTAATTCAGTTGCTGTGAAGAAGTTCATTGAGACTAAAATCCTACATATATATGGGGTGCCCGAGATAATTGTTACAGATAGAGGGCTAAGTAGAAGAGTTTGCAGACAAGTTCAAGATAAAGATGATCCAGTCTATTCCTTATTATCCCCAATCTAATGGTCAAGCAGAAGCTAGCAATAAGATATTGGTGAACATTATTAAAAGAATGGTGGCAGACAACCCAAAAAGATGGCATGAAAAGTTGGGAGATAATTTTTGGGTTTATAGAACTTCAAAAAGAGCATAAACTAGGACTACCCTTTATGCATTGACATTTGGGCAAGATGCAATGCTCCCTATGAAGATCAATGTGAGTTCTATAAGACTTTAGAACCAATTTGGCCTACATAGTGATGAATTCATTTAGGCCATGTGTCAAGGAATTGAAGATTCAGATGTAACCAGAATTGAAGATCTAAACAAGATCCAGGAAGAGAATAAGGCTATTGCCTGAGAATACAAAAAGTGAGTGAGACTGAAGGCCTTTAGGGAAGAAGATTTAGTATGGAAGGTAGTTTTACCCTTGGGAGCTCAAGTTAGAAGTTTTGGGAAGTGGAGTCTCACTTGGGAAGACTATTTCACAATCAACAAAGTGTTAGACCGAGGAGGGTACTACTTGGTAGATTTAGAGGAAAACTTACAAAAACATCCAGTCAATGCCAAGTTTTTGAAGAAATATCACCCAACTTTTCGGGATGTTAGATATTTTTGAACTAATGAAGCGTAAGTACTCAGAAAAGTAGTAAAAGGTCATTTTTTATATATTTAAAGCAGCTAATTATTGTTAGAGAAATGCAAAATAAAAAAGTAAAGAGAAGAAGAAAGTGATCTTTCATTTCATAAATGGAGGTGATTACAAGAGATCCTAGCCTAATATGTTTACATCCTTAGCTAACGCAGCTATCTTAGAATGATAAGTTTGCATAATAAGTTTACATCCTTAACTAGTTGAGCTTCAGAATCTTCCACTTCATGGTTGACCCTCTTCATTTCTTCAATCTTTTGGTATAGCTTACTTGAGAGGGTCATTTGCTAAGCCTTCAAAGTAGAGAGCTACTCCTTCAACTTTTGGATCTCAGAGGCCACCACCATTATCCTATCTTCCATGGCTGAGCCATCTTGTACTAGCTGCTGCAAGGTTGTAAAGGTCCTGGAGTGCTTCTCCTTGTAGCACTTCACTCTATTTGCTTGCATCTCTGCCCGAAGCTGTTAGTCTTTTAGAGCCCTCAGATTCTCGAAGAAAGAGATGAATGACTCATATTGCACCTTTGACATTTGTTGGGCCTTCTACAAGTTCGGAAGAGCTTTCTCAGCACCTTGGAGATCTTTAAGGCTGAAGACAGAAGTGAAGTCCCTCTACATCCATTCCCTAAAGACTTTGCATAGATCTTGAAGATGGTGAGGTTTGGAGGGCACCTTGGAAATCTCAGCTTTGTCCAAATTTGCCTGAATTCTCTAACTAATTTGGGCAAAGAGGTCGTGGCAAGAACGGTTGTTAGAGGATGAGACATTACTCCACCGTCCCCAGAAGCAGCAGCAGTAGTGGCAGCCTCAGAAAAGATAGAAAGATGGGCCTTAGTTGCATTAGCCTTTCTAGGCCTAAGGATGGGGACCCTTGATACTCTAAAAGCTTTAAGAGGTCAAGGGAGGACCACTCTACTTGCAGCTAGCTTTGTAGACTTGCCCGAGCCTTCACTGAGGCCTGTTGAAACAAGAATAATGCAAGTTAGTGGGTTGGTCTATACCTAAGTTAAAGAAAGAACAAGAGTGAAAGCACTTGTATACCTAAGATGAGTCTTGAGCTTTGCGAAAGGGTTGTGTTGATGCTGTTGCCTTAGAGGGAGTAGGTTGGCTAGCCTGAGAAGAAGCTTGGGGAACCTTGGGGCTAGTTACCTCTGAGACAATTGGTATCTCAAGGGAAACCAGGTTCGCAAAGGCTGGTGATGGTTGAACCGTGGTCTCAGGCAGATGAGAAGACTGTTAAGAACAACATACAAAGTGTAAGTTCAAAGTAAAGAACTTAAAGATAAACTTAGAAGGGCTTAAAGAGAGGAGAATTACTGAGGCACTGTCATCTTTCACAAAGTAGAGCATCTTCCTAGTTGTTAGATTGAACTGGGATGTGGATGTCACCACCATTATTGGAGGAAGAGAGGAAGAAGAAAGAGCTGTGCTTGCACGATCTGAGGTGCAGAAGTACTTCTCCTTGCTTGGAAGATAACAGAAGTAAAAGTTAGCCTTTAAAACTTAAAAATACAATTTAACAAGTGTTGCGAGAAAGAATTTTTACTTCTGAGGGCTTAGCCCGAGGAGATGAAAGATGCACAGGTCCGGCTGGAGGAAAAGAAGACTAGTTTTGTGAAGTTCCCTCTGCTTTGGTAGCCTGTTGTTAAAGATAACAAGAATTAGCTAAGTATTGAGAGGGGTGAACTTCATAATTGACTAAGTACTCAAAGTTTGAAAAGATACCTTCAACTATTCCAGGATCTTAGTAAGGACCTCTTTGTCACTTTGCTACACTTCCTCGCCCTCTTGCGATTCTTGGGGAGTAGAGGCAGGTTTCTTGCTGGTAGGAGGTCATAATTACAAAGAAAGAAAATATTAGCTCTAGAGTCAAAAGAATCCAAACTAAGAAAATGAAAAACCAAGTCTTGATCACTTACTAGCAGATTTCTGTTTCTTCCTGCCTGCTTTAGTGGCGAGGGCAGAGGAAGGTCTGGAGGCTTAGGAGGTCTGAGACCTGGTCCTCTTCTTGGTAAGAGTGGCTCTCCAGGTAGGTAGAGCAAGTCGAGCTTAGGGCCTTTCCTCGGGTTTGGATTCTAATTATTCAACCACAGAGGGCCTTTCTTGACGAGGAGTTCTCATCTTTATTTCAGGCCCAACCTCTGACTTTGACTAACTGAACAGCTCACAGATGTCCCCAACATCTTTAAAACATGATTAGGCTTCAGTGGCGAGGGCAGAGGAAGGTCTGGAGGTTTGGGAGGTCTGAGACCTGGTCTTCTTCTCAATAGGAGTGGCTCTTGGGATAGGTAAAGAAAGTCGAGCTTGGGGCCTCTCCTTAAGCTCGGACTTTAATGATTCAACCACAGAGGGTTTTGCCCAACGAGAAGCTCTCATCTCTATTTCAAGCCTAGCTTTTGTCTCTGACTCATTGGACAGCTCACAAATGTCCCCAGCAATCCTAGAAGCATGATTAGAACCCACTTCTTACCTAGCTACCTCTACAGTAGCCTATTGAAAGACCCAGGTGTCAGTAGCCTCATTTTCCTGCCCAACATTTACTTCATCAGCATTGCCTCAGACTGCAAAATAAAAAAATAAAAAAAAGTTAACAAAGCATAAATTATATAAGTATAATGTGAAGAAGAAAAGAGAAATAGCAAGGTGATTTACTTATAAGTAGAAGTTGGTTGTTTTGGTTAATGGCCTTCTTCCATCACTTAAATTCTTCCTTCTTTGGGAGAGATTTGAAGAAGTCTTGCCTGAAGAGTCAGTCATGAGCTTCCCGCATGTCTCTATCATACTTCTTGCACCACTTGGCCTTCCACCAAGTGGTGAACAGAGAGGTGCAGTCAAAGTTTAGGGCCACTTGCTTGTGAGCTATCTTGCTCATTACCTTCAAGCTCCGTTGACTTGCCCGAAAAGTAACTTCAGATGGAGAATAGAGGCAATTGGAGGTCCCACAATGGATGGAGTCGAAGAAGGGCATTGGGATTGCCTGCTTGAACCCCAGTTGCCTACCACAAAAAATAGGGTGGTAGACCTCCAACCCGCGCTCGTATCCAGCTTGGTCACTTCGAAGTCCTCAACCTAGGCCCCTATGTTAGATGCAGCTAATAATTTTCTCATTGCATGAGTTGCTGGCATCCTCCCCAAAGAAGTCTTGGATGAGTTGGTCCAAGAACCAAAGGTACCTCATAGGTATAGAGGCACCCTACTCTAAGTTTACCTGAGTCCGGCAGATCCTGAAGAAGTAAAGGCAGGTAAGGGTGGAATGATTGCTGGTAAGAGCCTCTACAAGAATTTGGGTTGGAGCCACAGCCTAGGGAAACTTCAAGTTGGTAGCCTGAAACTCAAGGAAGTACTACTGGAGCTAGAGTTGCACCATCCAAGTGGCCCTATTGAAGTTGATCTCGAAAGGCTGACCTATTGTCATCTCATAGAGGAGATGGTAGAGATATGCCAGGATGAATGGTCCTGTTTTGACATTATTAAAGGAATGCAGCGCCTCCACTAGTGGGATCCACTCCAACTTTACCCTCTTTGACTTGTTGGGGAACACATACTTATTTAACCAGTAGATGAAGAAGTACATATGTTCCTGAGCTCGGTTCGCAGTGGGGGAAGGCAGACTAAACATCTTCTTGGTGAAAAGGATGAAACCCATAAAAGATGTCCCGTAGCTCTTGAAAGTGGTGGAGTTGTACTCCAAGGTTGTGATGGACTTCGAAGCCTTTGAGCTTTCAGTAGTCGAGCAAGATTAGGAGGACTAATCATGTGCGAGGTCCACACACCTGCCTGATGGTCTTAGACCGAAGACCTAAGCCATGTCCAAGATGGTTGGAGTCATGAGGCCCATTTTAAAATCGAATGTGTTGGTCCCATAATTCCAAAAGAGAATAGCAGTTGCTAGGAGCTCATGCTTGACAGGGACAGTGGTCTTCGACATCATGATGAGCTCATAAATTCCATTCGCCATCCATCTCTTCATCATTCATCAAAGGAAAGGCCTTTCTAAAATTGGACCACTTAGGGGCAGAAATCCCAACCTTGGAAGAGTAAGTGTTAGGAGTAAACCAATTGGCAGCAAGCATGTTGGAAGCATGTTACTTTCCATTGCAATTAGGACTCGGGCAATCCAAGTGTTGGAAGTATGCCCACAAAGCCACTCATTTGATGTAATAGCTTTTGGAATACTTAATGTATTAAACTACTATATGTTTAATGAAAGGCAAAGCTTATTGTTAATCACTATTTATTGTATCATGTGTTTAAGCAATAAGGGAATCCAAGGAATTTATTTGATCTAAGAGAGAAGTGATTTAAGTAAGTTAGATTAACGAGACCTTTCTCTTATTTTCATTCCTAAAACGTTCCTAACCATAGGATTGCCAATTGGGCATTGACAATCTGCTAAGGTTAGTATGTGTTATGTCAACTCAAGCATGAGTATGACTAGTCTCAAGTCATTAAGTGTTGGACATTAAGACAAACACATAGGTGCTTGAAAGAGTAATCGAGTACACTGAACAATGATCAAAAGAGAGTTCGAACATACATGTCATGTAAGAACTCATAAGTTGCAATATGCAAAGTAGTCCTTTGACCTGAGGCATCATAGATGTCTAATGGTTAGGTATTTGATCTTTGATCATGTCAAAGGCATTCCATCGAAAGTGTCCACGGCATTATTGGGGTCAAGCTATCTAGTCATGTAGGCATATGAATGCACAACAAGGGATCTCTAACCTTCCATAGTGGAAGGAGAATACTCTAAGATATGATTCAGGAGTCTTTGGCCAAAGCATACGAATATGACTTAGGAAGTATGTTCCAAATCATATTCAATTGAATCATATAGATAAGTATTACATTGGATAGTAGACATGAAACAAACTATCACTCAAACAATGTGATTAAGAGTATTGTATTAGAGAAAGACCGTATTGCATTGAAATTGTAATTGGATAGGTTCTCCAACCAATTCTATTTAGCTTGGGTAGCCATGACATGCTGTAGGTGTCACTCATGGTTTGTGGAAGCCCTAAAGATTAGCAAACACTAATCTTCAACAAAGGGAGAATTGAAATGTTGTTTCAATTCACAATCGATCGTTAAGAGTAACAATCGCCCACTGCCTCGCTAATTGGAACCTAATGGATCGTACACCGAGTAAGGATGAAAGTGAAGAAATATAAATGAGATGGATAAGCAATTAAATGGTTTAATTGAGAATGGTTAAGATTAATTAATTAGTTAATTAATTTTATGAAAGGTTCGTATTGGGCTTTTAAGTTGGTTTTGGGTTTCGGGGCCCATAAGTGTTTTGGCCCACAAAGCCCATTATCTTTAAGTTGTATGACAACTAAAATAGAATGGGCAATTAGCCCAATAACAAAGACAAGGTCGGCCATAAGGGTGAGTGGATGCAAACTTGAATTAATTACAAGTTTGCCACTCAAATGTGATGTAGTATAAAGTTAACTTTATAGCTATTTTCTCATTAGGGTTTTCTTTGAGGCAAAGAGGTGAAACATTTTCTCTACAAGGAGGCTGGCCACATAGGGAAGATTTAGCTAGCAATCTTTTCTTCTCTAAGTCATCCATTTCATCTTCACACCTCATCCTTGGTGTGGAGACTTAGAGACACCAAATCTTTGGTGTTTTTGGAGATCCTTTCCTCACATCTTCAAGGGGCAAAGGAGCATCAAAAGGAAGGAAATCACAAGGAAGATCCAAGGAGCTAGGAGGTGACTTGAAAGCCCTCCACTTGGGTGAATCCCTTGTGTAAACAAGGATGAGCTTCAAGGGTAATGAATCTCTAAAACCTTCTTTCTCTTTAATGTTGTTAAAGAGTCTCTTGGTTCACCATTCACTAGGCTTTGAAAGTCATGGGTTTTAGAATTGTTTTTGAATGCATGCCTACTTTAATGTGTTAATAGTTTGCATATGTGTTCAAATATTCTCACATGTTCTTAGCAAGGTCAAAATTTTATCCTTCAAGTGGTATCAAAGCCTAGGTCTAGTTGATGGTGAATCCTTTTGGGTTTTGTGATTTTCATGATTTGTGATTGAAATGTTGTAAATGTTACAAGCTTTGTTCTTGCATTTGAATATAAATTTTGCTTGAAAATTTAGCATCTCAAATGTTGTAGATGTAGTTCATTTAAGCATGAATATTGGAACTAAAATTTGGTGCCATGTATGTTGGGAAATTCGGCCAAATCCAAAGGGTGAATTTTTGGGTTCTTGTTTGTCTTGTTAAAATGGTTTTAAAGTGACTTTTGGAACACCTAAATACCCTAGGATGTTAACCCTCTTTTGTGTAGTGAAAATTTGAGTTTTATTGTGTGAAAACATTCATGGAGCTCTTATGAGTTTTCATGTGTGTTCTTCAATGTTCTTGAGTTTCTTACCAAGAACAAAAAAGTTCGAAATTTTGATTCAAAGTGTTTGGTGTTTTTCATAAAGTTTTGGTTTATTTTTGATGGGTGATGGATTATTGGTGAGGGATGATAAATGCTATTAATGTTTCACAAAACATTTTCTTACAACCTATACCCATCACCTTTATCCTCACTTACCTATTCCACTTGCATATTCCACTTGCATAAAACACTTTCAAACTTTGATTTTTCACCAAAACCTTTTCACACTCCTTTTTCACTTCTAAAACCGGCCAACCCCAAGTGGGGGTAATTTTGGGCCTTGTATGCAATTACGTAAAGTTTTGATACTTTTGTGTATTTGTATTTTGGCCCAAAAGTTTACGTTTTTACGTTAAGGCCCAAAAACTCTAAAGGACAAATTGTTTTGCTCCTTTAATGTTGTTTTTATTATTGTTAAAATTTTGGGTTCTAGTTGTAATTACATGAAGTTGTGAACTCTTGTGTTTTTACAAAGTGACCCCAAAAGTTTATGTTTATTGAATAATGGCCCAATTTTTTGAGGACATTGTTTTTGGCCCAAATAAGATGAGAACAAAATGGTTTTGTCTCTTTAATGAGAACTGAATTTTCATTTCATTTAGTTCCATTTAAATCAATTCTATGAATCCGAAAACCAATTGTTTAAGTTGCTTTCTTAGTTAATGTGATTGATTAAGAAAAGGATGATTATGAACCAAAGGCCTCGATAATTGAGCTATGTGATTGGCCGCTTTACATTATGAATGTTTGGGTTTAGTAGTTTAGATTTGAATGTAATTTGATTAGTTCAAATTTGTTGTAAATGGACATAAGTCCATCAAATGTGTTGTAAAAGGGCGTAAGCCCTTCTCTTTATTTCATGTATTCCTTTTTGTTTATATGTATGCAAATTGGAATAGTTGGGTCCAACGCCCAATAGGAAATAACGGTTTAATTGGATTAAATGCGTAACTAAAATCAACAACTATCTACCTTAAACCCAAGGTCCAACACAAGGCTCGTGTTGGATCAAATCAAACGGTTCATAATCATCCTGAGACCTAATATGACTATATAGTCCATATGAGGATGCAAAGCATTCGTTAGTAGTTCCATATAGTCTCGCTTGTTTCATCGAAATAGTGGGAGTATTATATACTACTAATTCATATTAACTTGGACCAATGGTTGTGATAGGCCCAAGTTCTTTTAATAAGATTAAAATAAAATTGATGTAGCCCAACACTACTCCCTCAACAAAATGAATATTAAGTTGATAAGCGAGAGATGTTTTGAACATCTCTTCGTAGGCCTTCCACCATGATGGGCTCCAATCGTTTGTGACTCCTACAACGGCTTCACCCTATCATGGGGGAGTTCAAAGTATATGCTTACATTCAGGAGAAGTCCATATATACATACATGATGTAGTGAGGTAGGCAACGAGGATGGCCGACATCATATCATTGTGAGGCTATTCTTGAACCTCTACACGAACTAGCATGGTGGGAATAACTTAACTAAGTGCAATGGTGCCAACATCATATCATTGTGAGGCATCATTCTCTAGAGGCCAAACAAGATGGGTAATTACAAGAGTTGTAAATGATTAAAGCGTTATTCTCTCATCATTATGTTTGCTAACCAACATCGTATCATCGTGAGGTGGGCTTGGTAATGGTGAGTCTCCCATACCCCGCTAAGAGTTCAACACAACTCTCGAATTCCATTGAGGGATGTGGAATTTGCTAAAAATAGTAGGTGGTACTATTTGATTTAAGACCCAATCAAGTAGTTTTAAAATCAACAACCTAATACGATTTCTGTTATGTTATGTAGTTAACGACATGCCTAAAATTACACCCACCATTATACTTGACAAAATGGGCCTTAGGGGCCAACGTTTCCTTGCTTGGTATCGCCACATTGAGAATGTCTCAAAGGTGAAAGACATATCGTATGTGCTTAAGCAATCCCCTTCTCATGTACCTCCTACGAAACTAGCTTCAAAGGAGGAGTGTCAAAATTATGATAGACACTATGAGGATGACTTACAAGCCAAATGCTTAATCTTCACTTCACTTAGTGAGGAGCTTATGAAGCTACATGAGCACATGGACACTTCTTGTGCCATGGTTGAAAGTTTGCATAAGATGCATGACATTGAGACTAGTAATTTACAATTCTCAAATGTTTGTAGTCTATTGAATGCCAAAATGGCAAATAGGGCATCGGTTCATAAACATGGACAAAAGATGGAAAGGATCTTTCAAGATCTTGAAAGTTTAGGAACTTCCATCGATGGGAAAATGGCTCAAGACTTTTTCGTTGCATCTCTCTCGGATGATTTCACCAAGTTTATTGTAAACTATAAAGTGAATAGATTCAATCATACTTTTACCGAGATGATTGACATGTGCTGTAAGTTTGAACAAGGTTTCAAAAAGGACAGTGGGAGCGAGAATGCAATCACAAGGAAAGGGTTGCATAAGAAGAAGGCAAGAAAATCCAAAGGAACATGCTTTCATTATGGAAAGGATGAACGTTGGAAGAAGAAATACAGGGTGCGCATTGCGAGCCTTATGACACGAACTTTTGAAGGGACTATTTCTGTCATAAAGTGCTTTTACAATGAGCTTGAATTCATGGATATTTGTTTCAGGCGCTAGTCAACATATCTGTAATTCGTTGTAGAGACTAACAAAGAGCAGGACATTGCGCAATGGGGAGATGATTGTGCGAGTTGGGAACGGCACTAAGATCTCTACTAAAGCAATAGGCACCTACATGCTTAAACTGCCCTCTGGGGAAGTCTTGGAACTTAAAAATTGTTTATATTTTCCTTCATGTGTAAAGAATTTGATTTCTATCTCTAAGCTTTTACGAGATGGGCACTCAATATTGTTTGACAAAATGAGTTGCACTTTATACTTGAACGGTTGTATTATCTCTCATGGTAATATGATAGAGGGACTTTTTCACCTAGAGACAAGTAGTGGGATGCACTGTATTGAAAGCGAGAATACCTCAAAACCCAAAAGGGCTAGAGAAGAAGTTAACCAAGAAAAGATGTGGCATCTTAAACTTGGACATGTGAACCTTGATAAGATTCGCAAGATGTCAAAAGACGGATATTTCCGCCCATTAGGTAATGACCAAATGGGTACTTGTGAATGTTGCTTAAAAGGAAAGATGACCAAATCTCCATTCACTGGGAAAGGAGAGCGTGCCACTGAAATTCTAGGGTTAATCCACACTGACGTATGTGGACCTATGTCTACTATGTCGAGAGGAGGCTTCTCCTACTCTATCACATTCACCAACGATCACTCTCGGTTTGGCTATATGTATCTTATGAAGTACAAGTCATAATCCTTTGAAAGGTTCAAAGAATTCAAGAATGAAGTTGAGAAGCAAACTGGGAAACAGATAAAGATCCTAAGATTAGATCGAGGGGGAGAGTATCTAAGCACCGAGTTCCTAGATCATCTCAAAGAGTGTGGAATAATATCACAGTGGACTCCACCGGGAACTCCACAACTTAATGGAGTTTCTGAAAGGAGAAATCGAACCTTGATGAACATGGTTCGTTCTATGATGAGTTCCGCTGATCTATCAGTAACATTCTGGGGATACGCTCTATATATAGCAGCTTACTTGCTTAATAAAGTACCTTCCAAGTCAGTTTCACATACGCCCTATGAGATATGGCATGGAAGAAAGCCAAGTCTTAATCACATTAAGATTTGGGGTTGTGAAGCATATGTCAAGAAGCTTGAAGCTACTAAGCTTGAAGCAAGATCAGTTAGGTGCTATTTTGTGGGATATCCTAGAGAAACTATGGGATATGAGTTTTACCATCCTGACGACCAAAAAGTTTTTGTCGCCAGAACTGCTAAGTTTCTAGAGGATGAATTTGTTCTCAAAGGAACTATAAGTAGAACGATGGAAATTAATGAGATTAATGATGAACCACAAACAAGCACTCGACAAGTTGACAACCTTGTTCCTGAACCCCTAACTCCACGTAGATCTGAAAGGGTTAGCAAGCCACCTAAGAGGTATGGCTTAAATAATGACTTTGGGGAATTGGACCTTCTAAGTGACAATGACACAAAGGAAGACCCTAGAGACTACACTGAAGCAATGTCAGACATTGATTCAAAGAGATGGCAAAAGGCCATGAAATCTGAGATGGATTCCATGTATCAAAATCAGGTCTGGACTCTTGTAGACCCTCCAGAAGGTATAGTACCTGTTGGAAACAAATGGGTCTTCAAGAGGAAGATAGGCGTTGATGGGAACGTGGAGACTTATAAGGCTAGACTAGTAGCCAAGGGTTATAGGCAACGAGAAGGGATTGACTATGAAGAAACCTTCTCTCCTGTAGCCATGATTAAGTCCATTCAGATTTTGCTTGCTATAGCTGCGTACCATGATTATGAGATATGGCAAATGGACGTGAAGACGGCTTTTCTGAATGGCTACCTAGAGGAAGAGCTCTATATGACTCAACCCGAAGGTTTCGTGTCCAAGTCTGAAAAGACTAAGGTATGCAAGCTTCAGAGGTCCATTTATGGACTTAAGCAAGCCTCCAGGAGCTGGAACATTAGTTTCGATACTGAAATCAAAACGTTTGGTTTTACTCAAAACGAAGACGACAATTGTGTTTATCAAAAAGTCGTTGGGGATGCAATAGTATTCCTAGTGTTATATGTGGATGACATATTACTATTCGGGAATGACACTGCAGTACTTTCTTCTGTAAAAGTGTGGTTGTCCAAAACCTTCCACATGAAAGATTTAGGAGATGCATCTTACATACTTGGGATAAAGCTCTATCGTGACAGATCCAGAAAATTAATTGGATTATCCCAATCTATGTACATAGATAAGGTGCTAAGTAGGTTCCAGATGGAACAATCTAAGAAGGTCTTCTTCCTGTGAGACATGGAATTCACCTTTCTAAGTCCATGGGACCTAAGACTCCTGAAGAGATTTGGCAGATGAGTGCTATTCCTTATGCTTCCACCATAGGAAGTCTCATGTATGCCATGATATGCACAAGGCCTGATATCGCATATGATGTGAGCATTACTAGTCGATATCAATCTAACCCAGGATCAGAACACTGGGCAACTATTAAGACGGTTCTTAAGTACTTAAGAAGAACTAAAGACATGTTCCTCGTTTATGGAGGAGCAATAAAGTTGGGAGTGGAAGCCTATACATATGCAGATTTCCAATCTGACATCGATGATAGAAGTTCCAACTCCAGATATGTATTCACTCTGAATGGTGGGGCTGTTAGCTGGAAAAGCAAGAAACAAGATGTAATTGCTGATTCCACGACGGAGGTAGAATATGTCGCTGCAGTTGAAGCCGGCAAAGAAGCGTTGTGGATGAAGAAGTTCATTACTGAACTTGGAATGGTTCCAACCATTACATCACCAGTAACTTTGTACTGTGATAATAGTAGGGCGATAGCTCAAGCCAAGGAACCCAGGGCTCATCAAAAGAACAAGCATTTTGACAGGCGCTTTAATATCATTAGAAGATATGCTGCCGAGGGGAAAGTCAACATCCTCAAAGTTGCCTCAACAGATAACATAGCAGATCCACTGACAAATCCAATGTCTCAAATCCAACTTAACCGCCATATGGAAAAGATGGCTATTAGATACATGGGAAGGTGGCTTTGAGTGCAAGTGGGAGATTGTTGGAAGTATGCCCACAAAGCCACTCATTTGATGTAATAGCTTTTGGAATACTTAATGTATTAAACTACTATATGTTTAATGAAGGGCAAAGCTTATTGTTAATCACTATTTATTGTATCATGTGTTTAAGCAATAAGGGAATCCAAGGAATGTATTTGATATAAGAGAGAAGTGATTTAAGTAAGTTAGATTAACGAGACCTTTCTCTTATGTTCATTCCTCAAACGTTCCTCGCTATAGGATTGCCAATTGGGCATTGACAATCCGCTAAGGTTAGTATGTGTTATGTCAACTCAAGCGTGAGTATGACTAGTCTCAAGTCATTTAGTGTTGGACACTAAGACAAACACATAGGTGCTTGAAAGAGTAATTGAGTACACTGAACAACGATCAAAAGAGAGTTCGAACATACATGTCATGTAAGAACTCGTAAGTTGCAATATGCAAAGTAGTCCTTTGACCTGAGGCATCATAGATGTCTAATGGTTAGGTATTTGATCTTTGATCATGTCAAAGGCATTCCATCGAGAGTGTCCACGGCATTGTTGGGGTCAAGCTATCTAGTCATGTAGGCATATGAATGCACAACAAGGGATCTCTAACCTTCCATAGTGGAAGGAGAATACTCTAAGATATGATTCAGGAGTCTTTAGCCAAAGCATACGAATAAGACTTAGGAAGTATGTTCCAAATCATATTCAATTGAATCATATAGATAAGTATTACATTGGATAGTAGACATGAAACAAACTATCACTCAAACAATGTGATTAAGAGTATTGTATTAGAGAAAGACCGTATTGCATTGAAATTGTAATTGGATAGGTTCTCCAACCAATTCTATTTAGCTTGGGTAGCCATGACATGCTGCTAGGTGTCACTCATGGTTTGTGGAAGCCCTGAAGATTAGCAAACACTAATCTTCAACAAAGGGAGAATTGAAATGTTGTTTCAATTCATAATCGATCGTTAAGAGTAACAATCGCCCACTGCCTCGCTAATTAGAACCTAATGGATCGTACACCGAGTAAGGATGAAAGTGAAGAAATATAAATGAGATGGATAAGCAATTAAATGGTTTAATTGAGAATGGTCAAGATTAATTAATTAGTTAATTAATTTTACGAAAGGTTCGTATTGGGCTTTTAAGTTGGTTTTGGGTTTCGGGGCCCAAAAGTGTTTTGGCCCACAAAGCCCATTATCTTTAAGTTGTATGACAACTAAAACAAAATGGGCAATTAGCCCAATTACAAAGACAAGGCCGGCCATAAGGGTGAGTGGATGCAAACTTGAATTAATTACAAGTTTGCCACTCAAATGTGATGTAGTATAAAGTTAACTTTATAGCTATTTTCTCATTAGGGTTTTCTTTGAGACAAAGAGGTGAAACATTTTCTCTCTTTTCTCTACAAGGAGGCCGGCCACATAGGGAAGATTTAGCTAGCAATCTTTTCTTCTCTAAGTCATCCATTTCATCTTCACACCTCATCCTTGGTGTGGAGACTTAGAGACACCAAATCTTTGGTGTTTTTGGAGATCCTTTCCTCACATCCTCAAGGAGCAAAGGAGCATCAAAAGAAAGGAAATCACAAGGAAGATCCACGGAGCTAGGAGGTGACTTGAAGACCCTCCACTTGGGTGAATCCTTTGTGTAAACAAGGATGAGCTTCAAGGGTAATGAATCTCTAAAACCTTCTTTCTCTTTAATGTTGTTAAAGAGTCTCTTGGTTCACCATTCACTAGCCTTTGAAAGTCATGGGTTTTAGAATTGTTTTTTAATGCATGCCTACTTTAATGTGTTAATAGTTTGCATATGTGTTCAAATATTCTCACATGTTCTTAGCAAGGACAAAATTTTATCCTTCACCAAGAAGGCCCTAGAGAGTGTACGCCTTCCTCCTTGAAGATGATAGACATATTGAACCCAAGGGCAATGGAGGCCATTGAGCCGATGACTCAAGTTAACGATTCCCTTTCTAGACTCACATGCAGGGCATGATTTGGGGGCCATGGTTGAATTCAAGAAATGAAAGTGAAAAGTGATTGAAGACTAGGGCAAGAAATGTTTGAGAATGCAAGAAATTCAAGAGTTTTGGAAATTCAAAAAGTTAAGTTTGCTGTAGGTGATGGTCGAGAAAAGTAAAGTGGAAGTTATTTAATTGGCAATTAGTTAATTTTGAAAGTCATGGGTAAATGCAAAGGTTTATTCTAAATGGCTAATTAAGTGGTGGTGAATACCCAGTTAAGGCATGCAATTTATTTTTAATAATTATCAATGTCTTGATTAGTAGGCTTGACAATGATTAAAGGGGGCATTGTTTGGGTTGATTTAACACTGGGCTTTGTGAGGATGGAGGCCCAAAGATACAAAAGCAAAGAGGAGACTAGGCTTGGACAAGTCGATAGGCCCAGGAAGGATTGGAAACCATTTCAGCAAGGCATCGGTTACATGCCTATGTTTGAAGTGATGGGCGACGAAGGTCACCTTTATAAGCAAAAAAACACTTTTCAACGGTATAGATGATAAATTAAGGGTGACTCACTATCCTCCGAAAGCCATCAGCTAAAGGCAAAGCTTGGACAGTTGAGCTAAAACGTCTATAAAAGCAACAAGGGACACCAAAGACAAGGACACTCAACCAATCAATCAAAAGACATCCAAACTTTGCTCTCAAACAAGTTTGTAACTAGAAAGTTGTATTTTGTTCAGATTTCCCCTTTTTTGAATTGAATTCGATGGTTAGTTGGAACAAAAGTATTTCCAATAGGACAATTTCTAATGCCCAGTGACGGCTTTTTATTGCCAGAAATATGTATTTGCAATGGTAAAATGCCTTGTTCGACAACATTTGACCCTCGCTAATGACACTTTGTTTTGTAGTAATAGAAGGCATATAAGTATTTAAGTTAATGAGTAAGAAATTAACACGATTGTTCTCTCAGCCTCTCAACTAGCTAGCTAGCTTGATTATCTCCTTACCTCCCTTGTGCTTTCTTTAAATTTGTATTGGCGTGAGTCAAAGTACCTAGATAAGGATTCAATGTATGTTGGAGTGTGTTAATGTAACGTAGGTATTCATGTATGTTGGTGTGAGTCAACGTTCCTAGAACAGGGATTCAATGTGCTTAACATTCTTGTACTTGTATGTGTATGTATGTATGTGTGTGTATATATATATATATTTTAATATTTATATAGATATATATTGTCCTCCTATTGAGAGAGAAATAAGAAGAAAAATATTTAAAATCTTAAATCAACTTTTATCTTGGTATCAGAGCATGTTTCAACATGTGTCTTCCCTAAACCTAAACCTACTGTCCTCCTACAAATTGCAACTAACCAAACCCTTTCTAGCTGGTTTTTGAAACCTGAAACCAACCTTAACAAACTCGCACCACCTTGTCTTCTCTAGGCAGCACCAAACCAAATCCAAAAATTCACCAGAAAAACTCTCATTCATCCGCTTAATGATTCCATTACAATGGCTGAAGAGAAGAAGTCTGAGATATTTCTTATTCAAATTGTATCCATATGAAGTAAGTGAAGCAATCACTGCAATGGGAAATGCATATAAAAGAAATATTTTTTGAAAGGAGGAATCAACTCAGGGAAAAAGTAAAATGTGTGGGCCATGCAAAGGTGGCAGATATTGGAACTAGACGTGCTGCTGTAACCTCAAGTCATGTTAGGCTGGAATCAGCAACAACCCTGTTGGACTTGATCTTCCATGGAGCAAAGCTAGCCTAATAAGCTTAATGATAGTAATACCGGTTCAATTCTTTCATTAATCAACCAAGTATTTGCAATTGATTGTTCTGATGCTTCATGTAATATCAGTCATACCTTAGTAGTATTTGCTGACCGTGAAATGTATTGGATAATTGATTCCGGAGCAATAGATCATATGACATATAGTCAATCTTTATTTCAATTTTGAAAATTTCACCTAAGGAAAGTGTTGTCATTACAAATGGTGATGTTGTCTCTGTTACTAGAGCAGGATCCATTGCTCTTACAACTTCTTTGTCATTACATAATATGTTATTTGTTCTGACCCTAGCAAATCATCTATTGTCAGTTACTCAGGTCACTGGACAACTAGATCATGTTGTGCTAATGTTTTTTTAAGCTTTCGCTTGCTTCAAGGTATCCAGACACAGGTGGTCATTGGGCATGGGTACTAAGAAGTGAGGGTTGTACTATGTGGATCATGTGGCATTGGGACATGTCAATCAAGCTCGTAGTGGTGACAACAAGATCAAGAAAATTTGATTATGGCATTGTTGATTAGGACATGTGTATTTTGGTTATTTAAGAAAGTTACTTCCATCATTATTCATTAATGTTGCAGACTCTACCTTTAAATGTAGTGATTGCATTTTAGCTAAAAGCCATCTTGCTTCATACCAGTTAAGTTTCAATAAAAGAGTAGTACCATTTGAGTTGACATATTCAGTCCCTCCCATGTTGCTACATAACATGTAATATGTTGGTTTGTTATATTTGTGGATGATTGCACTAGAATGACCAAACTATTTACTATAAAGCATAAGAGTGATGTTGGTTCTATTTTTCAAATGTTTCATGCATGATCTGCACCCAATATTCTTTGCCTATCAAAGTCTTATGGCCTGATAATGATGGTGAATATCTCAATTATGAACTCTCTCATTCTTTTCAAGAACATGGCATCCTTTATGAAACTAGTTGTCCATAAACTCCACACAAACAATAAACCCTACTTAATCTCTACTTATTGCTGCCCAAGCACTACAATCTTACTAGGTGGATATTGTTACCAATGTTGTGTATCTCATGAAATGTAAGCTTTGGCCAGCCATATCACTTTGTCCATAACTCTTCGTTTGTGTCCACATATATTTGGGTGCGTAGCATATGTACATCTCCAAAAAGCCAAAGCAGTAAGCTCCACCCATGTGTAGTTCGATGTGTACTCCTTCGGTTTAGTCCATAACAAAAGAGGAACCATTGTTATCATCTTTTTTCATGGCACATGTATGTTACAATGGATGTCACATTTTCGTAGGCCAAAATGTTATTTGCCTCGGATCAATTCCTTTATAATCTTTAGGGGGAGAAGAACGGTGAAGATTTTGCTCGATTGATCTCCTAGCCTAAACCATAATGGCCAATCCAATTGGACTGAGTGATAGGTCTAAAGACCAGGCATCAGACTTGGGCTTGGAATTAGGGGGAGCAAGCACAAACATCATCCCCAGCCTAATTCCTAACGTTGCTGATGATGACATAGACCCTCAAGGTGAAAGTGGATAAAGAGAGTCAAGGTAGGATTTAGTGGCGTCTATTAGTAATGGGTTAGCCACAGCTAAGTCTTTAGGGCTGGGAACAACATCATGTGATTCCAATAACCAATCTTCTCCTATTAGTGATGGGTAAGGCATGGCTGAGCCTGTTAGGATAGGAACACCAGTTAGTGATTCTAACAACCCCTTTTCTTTTGCACAAGTACCTGTTCATGCCCCTATGGATATCCCTGAGGTAAGTACTCTAAACTAATGTGTAACATAATTCTAAAGTTAATGAGTGAACTTGTACTTTGCCTTTTAGACAAAATCATAGGAAACCACCTGATAGCTTCTCACTAGAAGGGCAAGTAAGACATGTAATTGAAAAATATGTATCTGTTCCTCGATTGTCACCAAAGTATCATGCTTTGGTGAATCAAAAGTTAGAATTAAAGTTCCCACAATAGTGGGGGAGGCTTTGGAAGATCCAAAGTGGACTGAAGCCATGTAGGTAGATATAGAAGCATTGCAGAAGAATGTTACTAGGAATGTGATGTCACTACTGTGGAGCCAAAAATATTCACAAGGCGACATGTGGATTTTTGACAAAAGAAGACAAAACTACCCTTGGGGCATACCGGGATTCCTACGTGCAAGCAGCGGGCAATTATCCCTCAACCAAGTCAAAAGTGCCCAAAATAGGTATCAACTTAAAACCTAATTTATTCATATATTTCCTATTTCATTATTTAGCTAATCAATTAGCTAAATACTATACTTATTCCATAATTCCTAAAACATTCATTCTAAAATAATGATAAATAGCTAATTAATTGGTTAATTAGCTAATTATTCCCTTAATTAGCATTTAGACCTTTCACTTTACCCTAACTCCCACAAAAGGCATCCCCATTTCAAAACCTCATCCATCACCTTTTCTACCTTTTTCACCATTTCTTCCTTTTTATTAGCCAATAAATTCCATAACCACAAAAGCATTTCCTTTTATGTTTAATTAGCCAATTAATTGGCTAATTAAACCAAAACAAAACCTAAAACCCTACTAAGTGGCCGGCCATCCTTTCCTCTCCTATAAATTGGTTCCCATTTTCACCAAACACTAATTCCAACACTTTGGCAAAAATCCCAAAATTCTCTAAACACTCTTTCTCTCTAAATTCTAACTTTGGCATCGAAGGTTCTTCGACCAAAGCCCCCCCCCATTCATCGTGGGCACGTGAGGCTCTTGGCCTTAACCTAAGGTGTTAATTGTTTTGTAGGTGCAAAATTGTCCAAGATCAAGGAGGAAGAAATTTGCATCCACAAATTGATGCTTTCATTGAGAGTTGAAATCCATACTCGTAGAAGACTCTCGCACAGAAAGGTTTTTTCTTTATTTTCTAGTCCATTTGAATATTTTTCATACGTTCTTATTATTAGAATTTTTTACTTGCAAAGGTTCTTTGATAAAACGTATAAGCAAAATATAATGGCTCGAAATTTAGAAAATTCCACAAGTGAAAATTCTAATGTTCAAAAAATGGGATTGCGGAGATCCGTAAGGCTAAATGTGTCAATAAGTGGAGCAGCACCACCACCACGAGTTTCCACTATGGTGCCTTCACCACGGCTCGAGCCGTGCCATCCAAGGCTCGCGACACCAAGGCCACGGCCCAAGTCGTGCCATTCAAGTTTGCACGGGCCCGGGCCCAAGCCTCGCATTCGCTTGCATCACATTCTAAGCAGCCTGCTCTCGTGACCCAGCCTGCTCCCAACGAGCAGCCCACTCCCATGGTCCAGCCAGCTCCAGTCGAGCAGCCCACTCCCATGGCCTAGCTAGCTCCAGTCGAGCAGCCCACTCTCACGACCCAGCCTGCTCTCGTGGCTTTCCAAGCAGCCCAAGTTGGTCTAAGACTATCTTAACCATTCGGACCTACCATCGAGCCGGGGGCATTCTCACCACATTTTTTCACGAATTTGACATTTCGCAACTTAAATCTCGCGCCCGGAGTCTACCACCCTTCCACTGACTAAGGAGGCGCATTCCTTCCAAGCTCTTCCAATCCAAATGGCGAACAACACTTGTCTCGACAAGTCATAGAGTTGACGAGCGCCCTTGCATAACAGAGAACCTTGGTGAATCAACTTTTGCAACACATCGGGATCCAACGTGCCCCGGACGAGGTATCCCGAAGTAGGACAAGGGCAGACAGACCTTTCCAGTAGCATCCCGGTAAGCAGCCACTCGACCAGCCACTCGCCAAACGTTTGGGCAGTGTACATTCCCGTCTTAGCGCGCGGAGGAGCATGCACTCTCGACTAGGGCCACAGATAAGCATACATTCACGGTTGGGGTCATACTCTGATAGTCAACATAAGCAACCTTCCGGGCAAAGTGTCCATTCGCGGCTAAGCCCACAAGGAGCATCCTCCACCTCACATTAGAGTAGGCAGCATGACGGACAGAGAGAAGCAGTCACTCAATCCAGCTCAAGTTCAACCAGCAGCCTGCGAAGAACTCGTTCACCTGCTAGGAACGCACCATATGCATTGCATCCGTAGCATAGACGAGCCAAACACATGGAAGAGCAGCCTAGACTAGCAAGTCATAGCTGGGGGAAGCCGAGAGCTCCGCTACCCCAACAAAGGCAAAATTAGGAAGAAGTAGAGAGACTCTTGACCAAGCGATTGCATGATTTCCAACGCAACGAGGTCACCGACAAGGCACTATGACGGAACATGACCAACATAAGCAAGTCACCCTTCACGGATGAGATCGAGTAGGCAGAGCCTCCACGCGAGTTCAGCATGCCACATTTCACATCTTTCAAAGGGCATGAAGACCCGGAGAGACACTTAAAGCGCTACCGAAGCGCAATGATCCTTTATCGAAAGATATTCGCCACCACTCTACAAGGCGAGGCGCAAGATTAGTTCTACACCCTGCCGCCATAATCCATCCAGAATTTCTACGAACTTTCTTTGGTTTTCACCAAAGAATATTCATCATATCGCTCGATCAAAAAGAAGTCTGACCATTTGTTCGACATCAAGAAGAACCTAAAGGAGTCGCTTCGCGACTGACCATTTGTTCGACGTCAAGAAGAACCCAAAGGAGTCGCTTCGCGACTATGTGAGGAGGTTCAAAGTAGAGAAGGCAAAAATAGTTGGATGCAATGACTCAATAGCTAGAGCAGCCTTCCAAAAATGACTTCCAGCAGACCACCCGCTATTCGAAAAATTGATCATGAAAGAAGATCTAACTCTGGCAAACTCTTTTGCTTTGACAGAAAAGCATGCACTTTGGGATGAGGCTCACCAATGCACATTCAAGGACTTGAGGAAGTACCTAACATCACCTCCCTATAAGCAGCGGAGGACTTATTCGCATGTTTGACGGTATCTAAAGTAGCAATAAGCTCTACCATCATGCGAGAAAAGCTGGGGGCCCAACTACTTGTATTCTACAGTTCAAAAGCTTTCCTCGATGCTATTAAAAATTCAAAAGCTAACTTTGGTGATAATTGTTGTAACCTAAATGCTTAAGTTTTACCTTCAAACGCAAGTTGTCATCATCGTGACGCACTATTCCGCCGAATCCAAACCGACGACGATAAAGGAGTAGACCCTGGCAGATGCAAAGTTTTCTGACTAACGCAACAACTCGACCCAACGATGCCCCGAAGGCAGCCGAGCACACTATAGCCACACCTGCTCCCTCAGTGGAGATTTCTGACGTTTGCATGTCGACGGCGCATCCAACTACGAAGGCTCGTGAGGAGCCGTGGTTCTTGCCACCCCAGACGTTTCAATGCTCAAGCAGGCGATCACTCTAAGCTTCAAAGCATCTAACAACGAAGCAGAGTACGAAGCCCCACTAGCAGGCTTTTGAATGACAAAAGACTTGGTGGTGAAAAAGCTTTCAATTCATTCCGAAGTCCTAGCTAATCACCAGCCAGACTACTAGGGGCAAAGGCATGATGATTGTGGCAACCGACTACTTCACCAATAAGAAAGGAAAATGGCCAGACGAACTCCAAGGATGTCCATGGGCATATCGTACAACCAAAAGACGAGCAACCGAAAGGAGATGGCCACAAGCTTAGATCTGGCAGAAGAGAGGCGCGCACAGACTATCACTCGCATCACAGCCTACCAGCATCAGCTCCTCTCCAGCTACAACAAAAGGGCCAAGATCCGGCAGTTCCAGCTTGGAGAATTGGTCATAAGAAAAACCTTCATCACTGCCAGCAGAAAATGCTCCAAAAATATGGATCCCATCTAGGAAAGTTCGTACAAGATCAGCAAAGTAGGTGGCAAGAACAATTACACCCTCACCACCATAAAACGACAAAAAGATCGAAAAACAGTGGAACGCCTACAATCTAAGGAAGTACCATGTGTGACCTTTCGCTACATCAAAGCCTGAAGACTCAAGCAGCTCGACGGGCACTGCCTCACCAGCTGAGGATTATCCAGTTGTTATGCAGTTCTTACCTTACATCTAAGTTCTCGTTCGTTTAACTCATTTTTTAATGAGGAATTCAGAAGTAATCACGACTTGGCTTAGCTGCATGCTTACAACAACTGATCACTCCTTCACTTCAAAAGAAGACCGCGCCCTTCTTAGGGACTTACGCAAGAATTGCGCCCTCCGAGGGACCAACTATGCTCTCCAGTGCGAGAGGGTAAACTAATTGCTCTCCAACACGAGAGGGTAAACCAATTCCCCGACACCCACATGGGTTAGCTCTCCAAGAACGGGAGGATAAACTCTACACTCCGAATATCTAGACGGGGATGAGCCGGGCTGCCCTAGTATAACTAGATGCACGATGGCTTGCGCCGGGATTCCTAGAAGTAGCCGCAATGGTCTTTTTCAAGGCTTAGCTAACTAAAGGATTTTGGGTCTCTTGGCCTAATCCGTGGGGAACCAGGCCCTAGAGACGGAGAGGGCACATTACGTAGTACATCCGATGGACGGCTGCCCTGGAATCCTAAAGCTGCTACCGAGTGCACTAAGGTAGCCTACGGATTCCGGAAGACTGCCTACGGCTTGCCTTTTGAGCAGTAAAGCCGCTCTAGACTTTTACAACTGCACATTCTTGTGAAAGGTTAAACAAGCTAGCACGCATATACGAAGTTTAATCCACTGCCGACATGCTACGTAGTCGATAAGCTTCACCTCTGCCAAGCGCAGAACAACCTTCACCAAGTCCTAAAGTGTTGTGATACTTGCTACGCAACCTATGGAATTGGAGAAACTCAAGGTTAATAGCCTAGTGGTTACGCGGACTTGTCTGCTTCTGTAAGTAAGGCATCTAGCTGCCAACCCAATGGCTAACAACTTTGCAAAGTTATATACCAACACCTACGGCTGCATAGGCTACGCGAGCTTGTCTGCTTATAAAAAAGTAGCATGCTTGCCACTGGTCTATCAAGTCTAAAGGTTAGGGCATGAACAAAAGAAGCAAAAATGAAGAAAAGCTAAGGAAAACATGTTTATAAATAACTAGTAAAGGCCGAAGGAGTTCAAGCAAAACAAGAGCTATAAGGAAAAACAAAGAAAATCTTAAAGGCCACCTAGATGACTACACTTTAGCAGCCTGGACATCCCACGACTATTCTGTCGCCACACCTTCAGCAGCCGCGAAGCTCTTAGTAGCAGCATCACCCCGACTGCTCCAGCCTGGGCACCAACTTCTCCAACTACTTCACCAACACCAACATGGACGCGCTGCAGCTCATCCACTTCTTTCTTCAAACTTTCGTTAATCTTCAGTACACCTTGAAGTTCCAACACTTGGGGTTCAAGCCTATCGACGATTCTCTTGAAGTGGATCACTTGATTATAAGCAGCAATCAACTTTTCATCCTTTGCATAAGCAGCGAAAAAAGTCTTTGGTTTTTTCTCAGCCGGCATCTCTTGAACAGGCAGGGAAGATCCCTTTTTCCACCTTCACTTGCAGCAGGATCCACAACGGTGATTGGACGAGCCAATGCATCCGCCTTGATCCTATTCACCTCTTATTTTAGGAGCAGCCCAAGTTTATCCTGACGAAGAGAGTTAAAGTAGCCAACGTCATTCGTGGTACCCAGTAGGGGAGTTCAACCCAACATTCCAGCAGCTCATGAGGCCCGCAACCTCTTCATTTCTCTCAATCACCTACCTAGCTCGCGTCATGTCCAAAAGCCCAAAAAGACATGAGCCATGTGACTCGCCTAGCACTGCGCCACAGCGCCCGTGGCCCTAGCCATACAAGCTGCCCTTGGTTCTACCCAAGTCGAGCAGCTTAAAGCAGTGGTCCCTGCCACAATACCTCATCGGCCCATGCCGAGAAGATTCCTGGCCCATGCTAGCCGATGTGCCGCACCACCCCGACGGCTGCCTCGAGGTAGCACCATCCAAGAAGAAGACAAGGAAAACTAATTTTTTCTTACCTCAGTGTGGTACGAAAAAGACGAAGAAAGCAACGAAAGACGGTCCTTTGTACGGGCAAGATGTAGAAAATTGCTAAAGGAGGGGGAGCAAATATCCTCTAAGCTATCTCTTTCTTGTAGGGTAGAATAAATCGCTCTCCAAAGTTGATTTAACAACTCACTTAAGGTGGACTTAAATAGGCTTTGAGAGAAATTTATTTTCCTTTCATAGAAGGATCTAATTTCCTATTACAGAGAGAATCTACATCAAAATAGGAAGCAGTCCTAAGTTTCCTAAAGAAAGAAGATCTCTACACCTGCTGCCCTTTTCTGCGAGCAGCCCAACAGGTGTGGGGGCATTTGTGGAGCCAAAAATATTCACAAGGTGACATGTGGATTTTTGACAAAAGAAGACAAAACTACCCTTGGGGCATACCGAGATTCCTACGCGCAAGCAGCGGGCAATTATCTCTCAACCAAGTCAAAAGTGCCCAAAATAGGTATCAACTTAAAACCTAATTTATTCATATATTTCCTATTTCATTATTTAGCTAATCAATTAGCTAAATACTATACTTATTCCATAATTCCTAAAACATTCATTCTAAAATAATGATAAATAGCTAATCAATGGGTTAATTAGCTAATTATTCCCTTAATTAGCATTTAGACCTTTCACTTTACCCTAACTCCCACAAAAGGGCCGGCTATCCCCATTTCAAAACCTCATCCATCACCTTTTCTACCTTTTTCACCATTTCTTCCTTTTTATTAGCCAATAAATTCCATAACCACAAAAGCATTTCCTTTTATGTTTAATTAGCCAATTAATTGGCTAATTAAACCAAAACAAAACCTAAAACCCTACTAAGTGGCCGGCCATCCTTTCCTCTCCTATAAATTGGTTCCCATTTTCACCAAACACTAATTCCAACACTTTGGCAAAAATCCCAAAATTCTCTAAACACTCTTTCTCTCTAAATTCTAACTTTGGCATCGAAGGTTCTTCGGCCGAAGCCCCCCACTCATCGTGGGAGCGTGAGGCTCTTGGCCTTAACCTAAGGTGTTAATTGTTTTGTAGGTGCAAAATTGTCCAAGATCAAGGAGGAAGAAATTTGCATCCACAACTACTTACAATGGAAAAGATCAGTGTGATGCAAGTGGTTGTTCACCATCAAACACAAAGTAAACAAAACTATTGGCAAATACAAGGCAACACTAGTGGCAAAAGGATATACACAGATTTTTGGGGTTGATTATTAGGAGACATTTGCTCTGGTTGCAAAAGTGAACACAATTTGAGTTTTGTTGTCCTTAGTGGCTAATCTTTGTTGCCCCTCAAAACAATTTGATGTGAAGAATGAATTCGTGTCAATTGGATGTGAAGTACAAAATGCCACAAGAAAAATGTGTAGCCTCTATAAGGCCCTCTACAGACATAAGATATTACCTTGGGCTTGGTTAAAAGGTTTGCACATGCTATGAAAAGATATAGTTATCGTCAAGGGAATTTCAACCACTGCTCGTTCAGCAGACGAAAATGTGACAAGGTCACTTTACTGGTTATTTATAAAGGCGATATGGTAGTTATATGTAATGGTACAGAAGAAATGGAGAAGCTGCAGTAAAATTTATGGGTATTGAAGTTGCTCATTCCATGATAGTATTTATGTATCCCAATAGGCATATGTGTTATATATTCTATCAGAGACTAGTATGTTAGCATGTAAACATGCAAAAACTCCAATTATGCAGAATCATCACCTGGTGATCTATCATAACCAACCTCTTACCAACAAAGAGAGGTACCAAAGGTTAGTGGGAATGTTATGATTAATTTATCTCTTACTAGGCCGAATATTGCCTATATTGTGAGTGTTGTGAGCTAGTTCATGCATTCACCTAGTGAAGAACACATGACAGCTGTAATGCATATTCTAAGCTACCTAAAGAGAGCACCTAGGAAAAAGGTTAATCTTTAGAAAGCATGGGTACATAGAGGTTAAGGGCTATATAGATGCAGATTGGGCTAGTCATATTACTAACCAGCGTCCTACATCAGGTTACTTTACATTTGTAGTAAGTAATTTGGTGACATAGAGAAGTAAGAAGCAGAATTTGGTGGCTAGGTCTACTGTGGAGGTAGAGTACCGAAGGATGACACACGGTATTTGTGAACTGTTATGGCTCCGGATCTCCTTACAGAGAATGGGTTTAGGCCAAAGGGAACTATGTTGCTAGACCATCTGCAATGGAGAAGGCTAAAGGTCTAAAAGCCAAAAAAAGGCATGATTTGTCACTCCTCTCCATGGCTGAGCTATAATTTTATGGAGCTCACTTGGCCATTATTTGGCCAAATGGGCATCAGGCTGGCCAAATGTAGCCCCCATCCTAGCCTCTACAATAATTAATTCAAATTCAAGGCTAGATTTAAAAACATCTAATGGTAATTTAATTAAATTAACCAATAAATTAACACATAAACTTAAAACTAATAAATTATCGATGGGGCTATGTTTAGCCCATTCGGTTGGAGAGGATATATGAGTATGACATGACATTGTTTATTTAAAAATAATTTTTTGTACGGCTATAATTTTGGACAGGGCTATATTTAGCCATTTCACTTGGAGATTACCTTATACTATGATATTCGGGGCGTGCGAGAGATTACTAACTATCGAGTTCAACATGATCGAACCAAACATGTTAAAGTGGATCGCCACTTTATCAAAGAGAAGTTAGATGTCAGAATGATTGATATTTCATATTTCAAATTTGTAGAATAGTTAGCAGATGTGTTGGCACATGGAATATCAGCTAGAACATTTCATAATCACTAGACAAGTTAGGTTCACGAGACATCTACTCACCAACTTAAAGGGGATTATTGGCGTGACTCAATGTACCTAAAATAAGGATTCAAGGTATGTTGCATTAGCTAATCATCATAGGGAACCAATGTATGCTAGTATGAGCCAATGTACCATAGGTATTCAATGTATGTTGGTGTGAGTCAATGTTCCCATAATAGGGATTCAATGTACTAGACATCCTTGTATTTGTATGTAGGCTTTTATCCAAAATGGTCAATGAGATTGGTGTAATTCCTCACTTTGGTCCCGGAGATTTATAATCGATAGAAATGGTCCTTGAGATTGTTCATCGTCAATCATTTTGGCCCTTCAGTGATAAATCTCCATTAAATTGAGTGTTTTTGGTCAAAGCAACCCCTCTTCTTGAACTGGTAGTTTTTGCAATTTAGCAAAGATTGTTTACAGCAGGACCAAAATGATTGACGGAGGACAAACTTAAGGACCACTTCTATCAATTTAAATCTCAGCACCAAAGTAATGAGTTATGATAATCTCAGGGACCATTTGACTAAAAGCCTTATATATAGGAAATCTTTAAGGGAAGGGATCCCCATTTTTTTATAAAAATGAGAATTAGTTGTGGGGTCCACACTACATAGAACTTTAATGATCCGAACCATCTATTTTCAAGTTGTACCTCATAGATCATCCTTGCAAAATATTAGCCAAATCATAAATGTTTAAGACATCTAATTGGGTTCAAAGAAAATAACGAAAACTTTATTATATAAGAAACAATAAAATTTTATCTTGATAATTAAATAGGCAAATGGTTTCGGATTGAATTGAATTTTTGCCAGGATGATCTATGAATCAAGACTTATAAAATAGACGGTTCGAATCATTGAAGTTCAATGTGGAGTGAGCTCCACACCTAATCCTTATTTAAAAATAAAAAAAATAGGGATCCCTTTGCATAAAGGCCCTGTATATATATATATATAGAAGTGGACACTAGATTTCCTCAATTACTACTCACTTGGCTCTGATACCAAATGGGGAGATTCGAATAACCTCATTATTGCCCTCATGTCAAGGTTGATTATAAGTGGACACTGTATTTCCTCAATTATGATACCAAATGGGGCGGAGCTAATGGTAATGATGAGGGCAATAATGATGCAAATCATGTGAATTGGATGAAATAGAGGTTTAATGTGGTGGATAGCCAGGTTTGAATAAACGACGAAACCAACTATTATAAATGAATAAGAAAAACCGGATGAAGGAGTCATTTGTGTTTACCTTGAATTTGAGATATTCGATGAATTGGCTGTGAGTGAGAATTTTATGCCATTCAAAATTAGTAGTTATGAAAATATTCATAATGAAAATAATGAATTCAAAATAATGATGCAATTATAATTTGAAAATAAGTTTTATTGCAAAACTTACATTGGGATTTACAATTAATTTACTGACAATTGAGTCAGCAAATAAGAAATTAACTGGTGAAAAGGATATTGGTGCACGGAAGCATCCTTAACATTTACACTTTGGTAGAAATTTTGAATGAGAAAAGATGTAGGAATTAACTTGATGTCTCCTTCCTCTGAGTCATCTTCTTATAGACTTGGATGATTGGTTGCTTTATGACTTGGATGATTGGTTGCTTTATTGTTGAAGTACGGGATGGATGATGACTTGCTTAAATAGTGAACTTGTTGGAATAATTGATGATTTTGCTATGGAATGTGCAGATGACTGAATGATTCCATGCTTTGTCGGAATTATTGATTCGAATATTGTCTAAACGCTTCATATGGTGACTTGGAAAGATGGCTGAATTTTCACATGGCAATTGTCATAGTGTCCACATGATGACTGAATTTTCACAAGGTAATTAAGTATGTTCACATGGCCTTATGCAAAAAGGTCTTGCGAATCCTGGTAGTCGACCCACTTGGTTGACTGTGTTTTTTGACTTGTCGAATTGGCTGGTTGCTGTGAGGATGCATTTGAAGATTCGGAGCTTAAAGATGTGTATAAAATTCTACAATATAATTTAAAGATCCTAGAAATCTCTGTAATTGGATTTTGTCAGTAATTTCATCTAGGAATTTATTTGCAAACTGAATTACTCTATCTATTGGGTGAATGGTTGACTGGTGGATACTGAATCACTACAGTCATTTCTTAATTGTTTATATTGACGATGTTCTCTTTTATTCCAAATTGATAGATGAGCATTGGAAACACTTAAATATGTTTGCTAGGATAATTAAGTCATATGGATTAGTTGTCTCAACAACCAAAATTAAGTTATTCCAGACCAAAATTAGGTTTTTAGGATACAATATCCACTAGCCAAGCATTCAGCCAATAGATATAGTAATTTAGTTTGCAGATAAATTCCTAGATGAAATTTCTGACAAAACCCAATCACAGAGATTTCTAGGATCTTTAAATTATGTTGTAGAATTTTATCCACATCTTAGGCAACAATGCAAATCTTTTTTTTTATCGTCTAAAAGAAAATCCCTCATCATGGTCTAATGCTCATACTTTCATAATCAAACAGATCAAGTCACATGTTAAGACGTTGCCCTATCTTGGCATTCCAACTCCTAATTCATTCAAGATCGTTGAAACTGATGCCTCTAAAATTGGTTACGAGGGTATTCTCAAGCAGTCGATTTCTTCCGAATCTCCTGAACAAATTGTTCATTTCCATTCAAGAGTATGGAATCCAGCACAAAATAATTACAGTACTATTAAGAAAGAAAATTATTTATAGTATTATGTATTAGTAAATTTCAAGATGATTTATTAAAGCAAAAATTTTTAGTCAGAGTCGATTCCAAATCTACAAAACATGTTTTACAAAAAGATGTTCAAAACATTGCATCAAAACAAATTTTTGCATGATGGCAAACTATATTATGTACTTTTTATTTGGAAATTGAATACATCAAAGGTAGTCAAAATTGCATCCTTGATTTCCTAACTAGAGAATTTCTGCAGGGGAAAAATGACAGTAAGAATACCTGATCGAAGGAGGCTTCCAACCACTCTACTACCACCACTAGTAAAACAAGAATCAGGCCCATATTCTTCATCAGCCTAAGCCATTACCAATCGTTTCACTCCCTTAGGTTCCACAATAGGAAATCTTAGGCCAAATTACCAGTCACCACGTCCCAATTACCAAACGGCCTTAGTCAGTCAATATGATCCTTATTCAAACCCTACATACGAATCATCATCATCCCAACCAGTCAGTTATACTAAAACATCACCGTATGTCAAGAAAAATCCTAGTGAATATCTTTTTAGCATCCCTTTTAATCTCAATCAGGAACAAGCACCAAATAAATTAGCTAAAACCATCTTTCCACCTAATTTCCATTGTCACCCTACAACACCACACAAAAGACTAAAATATTATCAAGCCATTCTTAGCGAAACAGAGTCCATCTCTATCAAACTACTTTATAACAAAACCAATGAAAACAAAATTCTCTACCATTCTCTTTACATTGGTCGATTCTTAACTGAGTCAGATTGGGGAATCCCCTTTCACAAAACCAAACCTCTTCACACCTAACATCTTCCTCCATCAGACATAAGACTTTAGTCATTCATGGTTCATTAATTTTGACAAGAGTTTTAGGTTGAACTTTCCTGCATGCTTCCCAAAATAGTGGTTAGTCCATGTCCCAACAGCCAGTCCCCTTGTAAACATAAAAGTTATATATCAAATGAAACGAGAAACACGTGTACAAAGTAAATTTGCATTTATTTGAATTTGGAGGTTACAATCTCTATTTACAATTTTGTCTAATTTAGTTTTCAAATTTGATGTAGATTGTTGATCCAAGGGTGGTGATGATTTGATCTCGGACAAACAGTTGAACGATTGCTTCAAGTTTTGAGCTTGAAAACAACGTGCAGATGATCTTTACCTCAACGGTGTGGCAATGGTGGTGTTTGATGTGGGATTTCATTGCTTCAAGGGTCTTGGTGATTTGATTTCGAAACGAACGTTGCTACAAGTTTATAAGCTTGCAACAAAATCTTGAAGGAATCGACACGAGCGCTTGTTGATTCTTCAAGGAAGTGCTTCGGCTATGGTTGAATGTTCTTCAAAAAGAGCTTTTGCAAAGTATTAATCTTCAAGGGCTTGGCAAAGGTTCTTCTGTGTAGAGATTTTTCGATCCTTTGTGTATCTGGGATCCTTGTATTTATAGACTTCCAAAGCCATGCCTTTGGATGGATTTGGCCTAGATCTGTGTCTTGATTCTTGCATGGGAGAATTTAGACATGTTTTGTGTCTTAATTTCAGACACCTTCCTCATATTGGCCTAAATTTATAGGCCTTGTTGCCTATTTGTAAGCAATCTTTAATTCTTGCTTGTTTTGTGAAGTTGCTTTGTCTTTCTTTCCGGTTTTGAGAGATTTTGGGCCCCTTGCCGGTTTTAAGGAGGATTTTCTCCCTTTGGCGAATTTTGGGAATATTTTACACTTCCTTTGCTTGATTTATGCCACATGTCATTGATGACTTATCCATTTGTGATGAGTCATATGCCACGTGAAGCTTTGCGAGGTATCTTTTGTATGCAATGAAATTTCTATGTCTACAAATGCCGCCACTTCAAGGCGCGTGGTAGGCATGTTCTTGTTTCATGTAGGAAATGTGTTTTGAAGCCCTGCAATTTGAATGTTCTAACTCAAGGGTCATTGAGACTTGATCTTGAATTAACTTGCTTCTTTAAGGGTTGTAGGGGCTTGATCTTGAACGAAATATTTCTTCAAAGGTCATTGAGGTGTATTTCTTGAATTGAGATGATGAATTTCGTCAAGGGCTGTTAAGGTGTATTTCTTGGATGAAACATTTTTTCAAGGGCCGTAGAGGCTTGATCTTGAATTGAGATGATGAATTTCGTCAAGGGCCGTTAAGGCGTATTTCTTGGACGAAACATTTCTTCAAGGGCCATTGGGGGTTGATCTTGAATGAAATGAAATTTTTCTTCAAGGGCCATAGAGGGTTGATCTTGAATGAAATGAAATTTGTTTCTTCAAGGCTCATAGAGGCTTGATCTTAAGTGAAAATTTGAAAATGGAAAAATCGGCACATACTTATTGTGCATATTTAATTTTCCATAATCTTTGGCAAAATACATTTGATGTATTTTTTAAATATTTTCCTTGTGGTTGTAGGAAAAAAATGTTGTTTCCTTTCTTTGGTAGGAACCTCCTTCAATTTCCTTCAAAATGTTCGAAACCTTTTGGTGATTTCCTTTAAGGTTTTGGAAAGCTTTAATGCTTGTCTTTGGGTAAGTAGGATGAGCATTTTTTCCTTTCCCTTTCTTTTTTCCCCATGGCAAGGAGGAATTTTTTTTCTGTTTCCTCTTTTCTTTTCTTTTTTCATGGCAAGGAAGGAGATGTTTTGTTCCTTGTTTTGATTTCCATTGCAAGGAGGACAATTTTTTTTTTTTTTTTAATTTCCCACGGCAAGGAAGGAGTTTTTCTTTCCTTTTTTTTTTGATTTCCAATAGCAATGAGGTATTTTTTTTTCTTTTGATTCCCCACGGCAAGGAGGTATTTTTCCTTTTTTTTTTGTTTTGGGAAACATGTCATCTAACTTGCACGCCCAGTTTAAGGTTGATTTCTCTTCTGGAAAATTGTATAAAAATATGGAAAACGTAGATTTATCCCTTATCTTTTCAGGCATATATCTCATGCCACTAGGAGAAATCAGGAAACCCTTCAACTTTGCATTTTCCTACAGTTGTGCAATCCTGACAGGAAGACAACTTTTGTGGGAATAACTTTGAAAACTGGAACGTTAGGCTTTAGGGAAAATTATGAAATTTGGAAACAATGATCCCCAGCCACTTAGCTTATTATAAAATTTGGAAACAATGATCCTCAGCCACTTAGCTTCCTTTCCCAATTGGTATTGCATCAAAACTCCTTCTGAAAGTTGAATTATCACTAAAAATGTCCTGCCTGCACAGATTGGCTGAAACTTGCCATTTTTTGCTAGGAATTTGCTTCCTTCTTTTGGTTGGAATGGGCTTCCTTGTTTTGATTTTTTTTTTCTTTTGCTATTTGGGTATGTATTTCCCTTATAGCATTAGGAAGTAATTGACCCTATATATAGGACCATTGGGTGTGTATTTATTTTTTTCACATACATAATTCCTTGTTGTGGGCTTGCTTAGAGCTTTTGTCGTGGGTTTTGCTTCTTACTGCTGCTTTGAGCTTGTTGTAGTGCGTCATTGTTTACCGAGTGGTGTTGTGCAAAAGACTACAGTGTGTTTATGCTGTGTAATGTATTTTGGTCACAATATTCCCTTGGTAGTGACGTTGCCGTGCAATGCAAGAAACTGCTTACGTAATCGCTGTGGGGTTGCGTAGTGCGATTGCATAGCATTTTGGTTTTCTTTGCTACTGTAGCATGCGTTGAAGGACCGCCTTGTAGCTGCCCTCTTTGTCGTGCTCTTCAAGCTTTTGTGGCTGATTTCTTTTTGTCGTTATGACTTCAACGCTTACGAGGTTTGTCTTGCATGTCTTTTGCTTTAGCGAAGCCATTTTTCTTCTTCTTTGTTTTTTTTTCTTGCCATCCCACCTTGTGCTTATCTTTAAGTGTTTTAAAAGCAATTCTATTACCATTCTTGCGAAGGAAGGTGATTCGCAAGATAGGGAAACGACGTTGAAGCTTTGTGCGCCGTTGACTGGCCCTAAGGTGCTTGTTCTTCCTACAAAGATAACTTGATGCATATCAAGTTATGGTCTTTTGACATATCTTTGGAGGTGACAAATTTGGTCGACCAAATATGAAGAAGAAGGCGTGTATGTCGAGGATTCTTATCTTCAATCCTTCGCACCATGCTCTGACAATTCACCAACTTCGTTTGAGCTTCTTGGTGATCGCTTCCGTAGCGGAGCTATGACTTGGAATAACACTTTGTCGACTACTGGAGAAGCCGTCTTTGTTTTCGCTCATTTTGTAGTACGGCTTTGTAGCTGAATTCTTCCTTTAAAGAAATAAATTATTTACATTCTTGAATTTGCTCTTTATTCTTCAAAGTGTTTGTGTTTTTGTTGATGATGTGACTATACTTGAAGTTTTGAAGTTTCAAGTTGCCTACGTACCCTCGTTTAAGGAGGGATCAAGTCCTAATGTAGTTTAAGGGAGTGACGGGTTTTGGCAATTTTGATGGTGATTGCCTTACACAATTTATGCTCTTGCGGGCCAAGAGCATTGACTGTCACCTTTTAAACTCATGTGAACAAGGAGCATTTGAGTGTTTATTTTAAGGGTAGTAGCGCTTTAAGAATCTGCTGTTGATAGGGCCGATCTTCATGTCCACTTCTGCCATGATTAGGTTGGCACCGTTGGTGTAGACCTATTGTATTATGTAAGGTCCATCCCACTTTGATGTGAACATGCTCTTTGTTTTGTGAGTTGTGATGATGGGCCTTCGTAATGCCAAGACAAGATCTCTAGTTTGGAAAGACCTTGAGCATACCTTTTTGTTGAACACTTTGGACAACTGTGCTTGGTAGCATTCCAAGTGTTGTTAAGCTTTGAGCCTCCTTTCGTCGAGTGCTTCCAACTCTTGAAGTCGTAGCTTTATGTTTTACTCTTTAGTTAAGCCTTTTTGTATATCCATCCTTAGTGATGGGATTTGACTTTCAAGTGGCAGAATAACTTCCATGCCATACATGAGGAAATAAGGTGTAGCTTGGGTAGGAGTCCTATGTATCGTCCTATATGCCCAAAGTGCTTCACTTATTTGTTCATGCCAGTCTCTCTTTGTTCCGCCAATTACCTTCTTCAGAAGGTTGCACAGTGTTTTGTTGAACTTATGTTTCTCGTAGAGCTCATCCACGAGTTAGTTGGAGAAATGTTTTCCGTTGTCAGTGATGATGTTACGAAGCACACTATATCGGTAGATGATATGCTCCTTGATGAAACGGACGACATTTTCCTTCTCGACTTCCCTTAAGGGTACAGTTTCAGCCCACTTAGAGAAGTATTATGTTGCAGCTAGGATGTAGGCTTCTTCGGCAGATGACTTTGGTGTGATTGGTCCTACAATATCCAATCCCCAAGATTCAAATAGCCATAAAGCAACTGTAGGATGTAATGGCTCAGGTCGTTGATGTATGAAGTTGGCATGGAATTGGCAGGCTTGGCACCTTTTGGCGTGTTCTAGGCAATCATTTACCATGCTTGGCTAGTAGTAGCCTATCCTTTTGAGTTGGAAGTGCAGCTTTGGTCCAGATTGATATGCTTGCATACGCCTGAGTGTGCTTCTTCCATGGCTTGATTAGCTTCTTACTCACTTAGGCATCTTAGGAGTACTCCTTCAAAAGAGTGACAGTAAAGTGTTCCTTTGTAGTAGAGGAAGCGATGTGCTCGTCGATGTATTTAAGAGCGCTGTCTAGGACCGTCTGGAAGCTTTCCATGCTCCACATAGTCGATCAGCGGTTGTCTCTACTTTTCAGTGTCGACTAAAAATACCGAGACGTTTGTATCATCACCCATCTTTGGCAAATTGGCATGTCTGCAGCTTTGTCTTCTCCTAAAGCCATACTTGAGGCTAAGTTAATGAGAGCGTAAGCCATTTTATTTTCTTTTCTTGGCACATGTTCTAGCGTCATAGCCTTAAATTTCTGTAGCAGTTGAGTTGCTAGCTGGATGTATGGGACGAGATCATCTTTCCTCACTTCATATTCAGTCAAGAGTTGATTGATTATGAGCTTGGAGTCACCATACATTTCTAGCATTCTGATTTTGTTGACCCTAAAAACTACCAAGCCTACATGGCGCGTAGGTTGAGTAATCTATAAGCTAACTACGTCCTTCTGTTGAATGCGGGGCGTACTAACTCGTCGGCTGAGCTCGGTCGAGGAGTAAAATTTGTTGATGTTGCATTGGGTACGCGACTGACTTATGCGTCTTACAATTGTGACAGAGCACGTCTCGGCCTCTTAGGTTATTGAACCTGAAGACAAGGCTACTATTCTTATGAAGTTCACGAATCGTCGTCGTTGGATTCAGTCACAGTGATGGTATTCGTCAGAGTAAACTCATGCCGAATCGACACCAAAGTGTAAAGGCACAAATATTAAAAGTGGATATAAGTCTTAATAGTGAACATGGTTCGGCCGTCTAAATGCCGAACTCTAAATCCCGCTTGAGAGTATCCAATCATAAAATAACTCGGCATGCAATGCGCCGAGCTCAGTAAGCTGTACAACCTCACTTCGCCGAGAAGGCTAATGAGATGACCTCGATCAATAAGGATACAGAAATCCTTCTCGACCGAGACTTGGATAGGTAACCAACCGCCCTTGCCACAGTGCTGTTGATGCCAACGGAAGATGCTGCGAGATCGGCTAATTCTACGGTGACAGAGCTATCTATGTCGACTGAAGATATCACTGGTTGCTTTCACAGTGCTGTTGATGCCAACAGAAGATGTGTCAGCGAAAAGAGAAAATAAAAATCTCAAAGTTGTTGAGAGAGTTTGCACAGGGCAGTTATGTGTTGAGTTGGAGGAGCCTTGAACGATGCACAGCCTCCTCTATTTCTAGCACCGGATACCTTCTAGGTCAAATTAAAACCCTACTCGGATTAGGACTTCTTCTCCTAAACAAACACCAACTCGACCGGTCCTATTTTCACTACGATTTTGAACCCAGTCCTTTATCGAGCTGGATTCACTTTCGGGTTATTAATCTCACCGAGACTCCTTATTGCGCTAGGATTCGACTCGCCTTGCAGCATGGCTTGACCAACCTAGGTTTGAAAGCCCACGAACTAAACGATCCATGGTAACTTTGTCGTAATGCCTTCCGGGCCGAGAATGATTCTATACTCGGCTGATAGGAGCATATTTATGCGCCTTAGTTAGCTAGTTCTTATGCATTTTCTTTATGTTTTCTAAGTTAAAATAGACTTTTAAGTTACTTTCATGTGTTTTCAGGTTTTAAGGGCATATTACATGAAAAGATGCAATTTGGAGCCTTTTGGAGCAAAATGGAGCTTGGAATGGATGTCACGTATTTGGAGCCAAGGGTTTGGACGAAAATGAAGATTTGAAGATGATGATTCCTACTTGAGCAAGGATTCCTAGTTGAAGTAGGAAAGAGCCAAATTGAAGATGAAATCCTAGTCCAAGAAGGAGTCCTAATCAATCAAGGATTCCTAATTGAAGATGGATTCCTAGACGAATGAAGTTTCCTACTCAAACAAGGTTTCCTACTTGAAGTAGGAAAGTTAAATCCAAATGGCATCAAGTTTCAGTAACAAAGAAGTTTTCCAAGTCCAAGAAGGAAAAGGAATCCAAGATGATGAAGGATTGACAAAGACAAACTTTCCTAATCCTAATGTACAAAGATTTCAGCTCCAAAGAGGAGTCCTAAACACTTTAGGACACCTTATCCCTTCACAATCAGCCTTATCCCTTAGTGCCGCACCTATTCCCTTCTAGAAATCTGATTTCCTTGCCTTGCAAGGCTTTCTAGAAGCCTTATCCACCCTATCCCTTACCTGCCGCTCCTAGGAGGCCTTTTCCCATTCAAAATCTGATTGTTTTAAGCCTTTTCCTGATGGGTTTTAATTATACAAGTCCATATCTGATTCCCTTAGGGTTTTAAGTGCCTATATATACTCATATTAACCCTTTGGCTGAAGAACCACCTCCCATATACATCATTCACGCCAGAAATCTGTCCCACATCTCTGCAGCAACTTTCCACCACCATTCTCCCAAATTTCTGCCAAAAATCACCCATTGCCGCACCACCCAACCCTAAACCCTTCCATATCATTCCCCATCCATTCTACACCATAAATCCACCCAAAAACCTGTCCACAAGCTTTATGTCGCAGCAAGGAGGAAGGGAGATCCATTGATGCACCTGCTGTCCAAGTTGGAGCATTTTAGGTGTTTTATTTCCTTTGATTTTAATGTCTAATTTTATGTATCTTTGCTTTGCAAGTATGAGGAACTAAACCCCCCTTGGCTAGGGGGGGATTCAAAACCATGTTTATGCTTGCTATATGATTTGATTACTTCTAATTGCGTTTCATAAGTTGTGAATTCAATTTACTTATCTATATGAATTAAAACTGGTTTGTGTATGTTGGTTAAGAGGGCCTGCTTAGTTTGCATGCATGAATTTGATGCTAGGATATAAGGGAATTTCAATTAATTGTTATGAACTAATATTCACAAGTAGTAAAGGTAGCTGATCACAATCGCGTTAAGTAAATTCTTGGCATAAGTATCATGCGCTTTCATAGTTACGAGTGCCTCGTCATTGCTTATGATTTTCATAGAACTTAATGATCCTTGCTTGAATCTCTATTATGCGCTTTCATGTAGGGAACTTGTGGGGAATGCTTTGGGTTGTCGTATGCAATTCATCCAATTCAATAACTTAAGGAAAATCTGAGGGTTAATTTAAGCGGACCTAATTAACTTGGGGCGTTGAGAATTCATGGTTTATTGAGAAGCAATTGGAAATCGTTTTGTATGCAAGTGTGACATGTGTGGAGAAGAACCCCTTAGCTAGCCTTCCATCCATTCACTTTAACCAAATTCGTTTTAGAATCTGTTCAATTTACAAAGTTTTGTTTTGTTTTCAATTTTCGTCAAAACCAAATCCCCCTTTACTTTGTTAAGTCATATTAGTTAGAAATCAATTTAGTTTGTGTTTTTAAGTGTCTTGAGTCAAGTTAAAACCAATTTTCGTCCAAATTCTTCCTTAGTGTTCAAAACTGCCCAGAAAGTGTTTTTAAGGCAATTTTGAGTGTTTGTTTGCTGTTTTGAGTCTTTTGGTTTATTTTGGTGTTTTATAGTTTAGTTTTGCATTCTTTGAGTCTAGTTTAGTATTTTAAACTTGTTTTTACGTATTTGAGTCAGTTTTCAAGTGATTTAGCAATCCCTCCTAATCCCCGGCCTAGAACGATCCCTACTTACATTCCATACTACAATTGATAAAAAGAGGGTTTAATTTGAGTGCTAGTTAATATCATATCATCGGCCCAAACTAATATTTTGGGCCCAAATAGATTTCCATGTTGATCGCCATTTGGAGTCCAACGATCAACGTTTGGTACTCATTGACTTTGTTGGAGCATAACTCGCTTAATCGAAAGGAATAGGGTAGCATTTGTCTTTATGGTGACATGAATGCTACTCCTACCCCCGTTCTGTCTGGTCGTGCAGATTCATTGAATAACATCATCCATGTTGGGAAGATGTCGACATAGAACACCTCCTCGTTAGGCAGGTCGTCTGAGATTTTCTAATCAACATGGATTGAATGTTCGGCAAGGAAGTCTGCTAGTGCTTGTCCCTTGACGGCTTTAGCTGGAACGTAGATGATCTCATATTTATTGAGAAGCAATGCCTATTTCGCTAGTGGCCCTGTCAAAACTAGCTTGGATATGACGTATTTGACTGGGTCAGCTTTGGCAACCAAGTGGATGGTGTAAGCATGCATGTAGTGTCTAAGCTTTTGGACGACAAAGACTAAGGTAAGGCACATCTTCTTGATTGGTGAGTAGTTAAGCTTGGCACTAGTGAGGGTTCAACTTAGGTAGTAGAGTGCTATTTCCTTTTGGTCTTCATTTTCTTGTGCCAAGAGTGCTCCAGTAGAACCTTCTTGTGTAGCAATGTATAGGATAAACGTTTTCCGGCACGGGTGCTCCTAAGACAGGTAGGCTTGCCAGGTATCGTTTTATGCTCTCGAAGGCATTATTGCAGGCATTATCCCATATGAATGAAACGTTCTTCCTCATGAGTTTACTAAAGGGTTGACAGCGTCCAGCGAGGTTGGAGATGAAGCGTCTGATGAAAGAAAGCTGCCCTTGTAGATAGCTTATGCAGGTTCCTTGGCCTAAGCATGCTTTGAATGGCCTTAATCTTTGACTTGTCCACTTATGCCACGATGTTTGACAATGAAGCTAAGGAACTTCCCAGAAGTGAAGCCAAATGAATACTTCAACGGGTTCATTTTGAGATTGTAGTGTCATAGTTTGTCGAACACCATTTGTAAATCCTTCATGTGATCGGATTTCTTCTTGGTCTCGACAACTACATCATCTACGTAACATTCTATGTTTTTGTGTAGTATGTCGTTGAAGATCTTCTGCATTACGCATTGATATGTAGCTCCAACATTCTTCAAGCCAAAAGGCATTACCTTGTAGCAGTAGATACCTTTTGGAGTGTAAAAGGCTATTAGTTCCTCGTCTTTGGAAGCCATGTGGATTTGATTGTACCCAGAGGAGTTGTCCATTAATGAGAGTGCCTCGTGGCCAATGGTCACATCCATCATGATTTCAATTATTAGCAAGGGAAAGTCATCCTTTGGGTAAGCATTGTTGAGGTTTCGGAAGTCTACGTAAACACGTATTTGTCCAGATTTCTTAAGAACAACGATGATGTTGGAGATCCATTTAAGGTATTGCACCTCTTGAATGAAGCTTGCTTCAATTAGCTGCCAATCTAGTCCTCAATATGTGGGATAAGTTCTAATCGATAACATCTTTAAGTTTGCTTTATCAGTCGTATTCTAAGCTTGATTGCAAGATGATGCACAACAATGGTAGGGTAAAGGTTGGGCATTTCGTTGTAGGTCCAAGCAAAGATGTCTTTGTACTCCAATAACAGTTGGTAGTACTCCTCGATCTCGTCTGTACTTAGTAGTGCACTTATGAAGATAGGTTTCGGCTCCTCGTTTGTGCCTAAGTTGAGCTCCTTGAGATCATCTACTGTGGCTTATTCCCTATCCTTGAGTTGTTGTGGTGCAGCAATAACGTCTTCCTCAGAGATTTCATCTTCTTTGAAAATAAATGAGAATGAGCTCACAAGTGTTGGTTGTTGAAGAATGGGTCCAAAAATTTGAATATGGCCCTAAGTGTTTTTTGAATCTTCCCCTTGTGTTTAAAGTGGATTTTTGCATTCAAAATTGAATTCTAAGTGTCAATTTCATTACTTTGCTCACTATTGCTTTAAGAACGTTTGTTTATCCTTACCTTTCTTTGTTAGCCAATACCCTAGCCCCGTTACAACCCTTTGACTTCTATCTTTGGTATTATGTGTTTTAATCTGTGGAGTTTGAAATTGGTATGAGCATGTGGAATCCTTAGTTCTCGCTTCTAAGTAGTAGCATTCCGTTCATGAGATCATATACATAGACATGTATTAATAACTCTAGAAAGTGCCTTCTTTGTTTAAAACATATGTGAGTACTAGTTTACATGTTTACATCAATCTTCTCACATATACTTAGTATAGGGAGTGTAGTCAGAAAATCTGTGTGAAAATAGAGAGTATATCCGATGAGGAATTGAGGGAATTCTCTAACGCATGTTACTTCATTCAAAGCATTGTTTTAATTGATTAAATGCGAGCTAGTAAGTGGTGACTTTGATTAAGTGCGTACTTGAGGGTAAGGATGACTAAAATCTGTGGGAGTAGTGATCTTGGCGTGTCATGTTTCATTCGGTAATCCCTAAGGCAAATGTTAGAAGATCTAGGTTTTGTTTTGTTTGTTTTGTTTTGCTTGAGGACTAGCAAAAGCTACGTGTGGGGAAATTTGATAGGAGCATAATTATTCAACTTGATCAGCTTGTTTTCTTGCATTTATGTTGTTAGTTCATAGTTATTTTAGAATTTTAAGCTACTTTCGTGTGTTTGTAGATCCAATAGGCTAAAGTTGCGAGAAAGTGCATTTTTGTGCATTTTGGAGCATTTTTGGGCTTGGAATGGATATCACATGCATGAAGCAAGGTGGATGGACGAAATTGAAGACTAAAGAGGCTAGGAATGTGTTAAAGAGAAAGAAGAATTAATTTAAAGAAGATAAGGAGCTCAGCAAGAAAAGAAGAAACATGAGTCGAGTTACCTTATTTTGATTTAACCTTTCTTAATCCTAATCCAACTAAGTTCCAGCCACAATGTGGGTTCCCAAAGATATTAGGACACTAAATAAAGGATTCTAGAAGCCTTAATCTCAACCACAAAGGAGTGTCACACCACCTTTCACCTTCCTTGTCGTGCACACCATTCTTGTCCCCTCCATTGTCTCATTGCTGCACCATTTTATCACTTTCACCTTCCTTGCCTTACACACCACCCTTGCCCCCTTCATTGTCCCCTTGCTGAACCATTCCACCACCTTTCACCTTCCTTGCCGTGCACACATCCATGTCTCCCTCCATGTAGCCTTCACCTTTTGCCTTTCCTTCCCTTTTCCTTATCACACCACTCCCTTTCCTTTCCCTAGTTGTGCACTCCTTCCCCTTTTTTCTAGATTTTTGCCACAACTTTCACTTTCACCTCCACTTTCACTATTGTGTCATAACCTTTCCCTTTCACTTGCCTTGTGTCCCCTTCCTTGTCCCCTTAACCTTTTCCTTGGATTCTAATTTGATTTAGAGTTAAAAATCATTCTACAAACATTACTTTCTTTCCCTTGGTTTTTCTACCGCACCTTAGTTGTATTTCCCTAGTGTTTCGACTTATTTTGCTATTTAACTAAGTGTTTGTAACAGCCATTGGGCAGTCATCATTCATCCACTTCCATACACACCATTCACCACCATTCACACAACCAGAAATCCATACACAAACATCTTTGCCGCAGCCATCATCTCATCCATTCACCACCATACATACTTTCAGCCATTCTCCCATACAAACCACCACTCACACTTTTGTGCCACATGTTTGCAAGGAAGGAGGATTGCTTGGAGTTGTGCCAACCATTCAATTTGGATTGCTGGAGCATTCTAGGTGTATTCTACTTTGCTTTTCAATGTTTAATTTCAATTGTTTCTATTTAATTGCAAGTATGAGGAACTAAACCCCTACTTAGCTAGAGGGAAGTTCGAAGCCATGAACATCATTGAGATATGATTTCATAAGTTGTGAATGCAATTCAATTAACTGTTTTCTTCAAAAATGATTCTTGTATGTTGATTAAGGATGCATACTTAGTTTTCATGCATGGATTTGATGCTAGAATATAAATGAGTTTCACCTAATCGTTACAAATTTATATTCATGAGTAGTGAAGGTTGCTAGTCACAATCACGTTAATTGAATACTTGGCAAACGTATCATGCATTCATAGTTACAAATGTCTCGTCAACACTTATGATTTCCATGGAACGTAATGATCTCTAACTGTATCTCTATTACGCATTCAGGTAGGGACTTTTAGAGAATAATTTGGGTTGTCGCATGCATTCATCCAATTCAATTAGTAAAGGAAAATCTTAGGGTTAATTAGTGCATCACGGTTAATCTGGGGTGTTGAGCTTCATAATTTATTGAAAAGTAATTGAAAATCAATTCATGTGCAAGTGTGTCATGTATGAAGAATGGACCTCTAGCTTGCCCATCATCCATAGTTTTATCCCAAATTCGTCCAAAATTTGTCTTAAGTTTTTAGTTACTTGTTTTACTTTAAATTCGTCCAAAACCCAATCCCCTTTACTTTAGTGTGTCAAATTAGTTAGAATCGGTCTTAGTTTGTGTTTTTAAGTGTTTTGAGTCAAGTTTAATTCAATTTTCATCTAAATGACTTCCTAGTGTCAAGTTTGAGTCTATCTAGTTGTTTTAAGCTATTTTGAGTCATTCTAGTTAGTTTTGAGTCTTTTCAGTTTGTTTTGAGTTCTTTGAGTCTAGTTAAGTGTTTTTAAGTTTAGTTTTGTGTTTTTGAGTCAGTTTTAATAGATTAGCAATCCCTCCTAATCCCCGGTCCAGAACGATCCCTACTTATCCATACTACAATTGTTAACAAGAGGGTTTAATTTGTGTGTTAAGTTAATTTTCACATCAATGGTTCACCCTATCAAAGACTGATGTTCGAGGGTCAGGTTTAGGCTCCTCTTGACTTTGTTCAACGCTCACGCAGATGTATTAAGCACTAGCATTTTTTACTTTCCTTGAAATCTTCATGGGCTCATTTGGTATGAAGCTAAGTCCAGCTTTGTTGTTGTCAACTCATTAACCATGCTCCTTTAACTTCTTTTGAGTATCGGTGAGGTCACATTCTTTGTTGTTGATAGTGTTTGAAACCTTCTTTCCAAAATTTGAAGGGGAGACAAAATCGTATCCAACCGTTGACGTGAGTTTGTAGGCATTTGGGTCGAAACCGTCTTTGGTATGGGTTTTACGAAACCTTAGGATGGTTTTGAAACCTTAGCATTGCCTGGCTATGTTAGAGGTAAAACTGCATTTGTCTTTAGCAGCTTTACATCATCCTTGTGTAGCTGTGTATCAGCTTTGCTTGTTCGAGTTTCGAACGGGATTGCCAATTCTTTCTTATCGACATAGGGATGTATCAGAAGACTGGTGCTTTTGATCCTTTTGAGGGTGTTACACTTCCTTTGGTTATTGCTGGCTTAGCAGGTTCATCATCATCTTTGCTTAAAGATGGCTCGGCTTCCCCTTCTTGCTCTTTGGGCACGGCTTGCCACTCCTTCTTTTTGGGTGCGGCTTTACCTTGGACTTCATCTCTTTTGGAAGAGCTTCAGGCACCATTTCTTCATCTATGTAGAACTTGGAGTCTGCAAAGTGTGATTCGGCTTTGGTGAATGGCTTAGTGTCACCTTGTATCACTTTCACCCCTTATCGGTAGAACTTTAGGTATTGGTGGAGGGTGGACAGCACCACTCCATTCTCATAGATCCAAGGCCTTCCTAAGAGCAAGCTATAGAAAGTTATCACATCAATCACGTGGAATAGCGTGCTTGATTTGAGTTCACCAATGGTCATTTCCGCGCGGACCATGCCCATCACTCTTTGTCTTCATTGGTTAAAACCTTGGTTAGGAGGCGGCTTCGGGATAGTTCATCCACCTTGATGCTAATTGAAGTCATTGTTGACTTTGGCATGATGTTTATGGCCAATCCTCCATCCACAAGCATGCGGTTAACTTTGTACTCCCTTACGTACCCAGAGACAAAGAGAGGATGGTTGTGAGGCTTTGATCCTTGCAGCAAGTCTTCATCAGTGAAGCTGATTGCGTCATGGGCGGCATACCATGTGGCATATTCATGTGGCCAAAGCTTCAAGCCTTCCTCCTTGCTTTTTTGCACTTCATGGATGTCGGGACTCGCCAAGACCGATATTAATGCTTTCCTCAATATAAAGTATGAGGTTGAAAGGAAATATTTGTGAAAACAAGTTCATTTGAGCAACATCTACAACATGCAATTAACAATTAAAGGCGAAATCATGCTTGTGTGCACTCAAAAACAAAACTTGACCCATGAAATTCAAGGCCTAGTGAGTGTGGTGAACCAAGTCTCAACTCAAGAACAAAGTGAGTTGAGAAATATTATACCTTTGTTAATTCCTCTTTACATAAGCAAAGGCTAATCACCCAAGAGATAGGGCCTTCATTCCTTACTTCTGAGCTCCATGGATTTCTTAGATAAGTATGGTAGAATGGATTCTCCAAGTTCCCAAAATAGAGAACCTCTAAGTCTCCATACCAAGGAGAGAATTCATGAAGAGATGACTGACCTAGAGGAAGTAAGATTGCTAGCTAATTTCCTCTAGGGTGGCTGGCCTCTTAGAGAGAAAATAGAGCTTTGTGTTCTCATCTTTTCTCCAAAAAAAAAAAAACCCTAATGATGAAATGTTATAAAGTTCTTTATATAGTCCCTTCAATTAAGTGACAAAAAAACCGAAACCCTTCATCCTCTAATGTGGTCGGCCTTAAGGGTTATTGGGCTTTCAAGCCCTTTGTGTATTCAAGTTGTCATACAACTTGAGTTAATGGGCTTGACATTCAAATCCTATTGGGCCTTGCAGCCTAAAACTAACCCGAGGTCTATAACAAACTTATTCGTTTGATTAATTAACATATTAATTAATTTTAGCCATAAATAATTAAACCATTTAATTATCCTTACCCATCTCCATTATTTCTTAAATCTCTACCTTACACAGTGTAGGACTCTTCAAATCGATTGTGAATTGAAACTTACTTTCAATTCTCCCTTTAGTGATTACACACCTTTAAGGCTTTCACAAACCATGAGTGACACCTAGCAATATATGATAGCTACCCAAGCTAATCAAAAGAGGTGGAGAAACTATTCAGTTTAGGATTACAATGCAATACGGTCTTTCTCTAATACAATACTCTTGACCACATTGTTTGGTTTGATAGTTTATTCGTGTCTACTATCCAATTTGGTTCTCTTACTTATATGATTACCTTGAATGTGAGTTGGAACGACTTCCTAAATCTCATTCATACTTTGGTCAAAGATTCTTAGTCACATCATAGAGTATTCTCCCTCAAACAGTTTGAAGGTTAGAGATCCCTTGTTGCGCATTCACTTGCCTCCATGGTAACCCTAACTACGCCGTGGACACCCCTTGACTTTGACATAGTCAAAGATTAAGGACCAAACCACAAGACAACTATGATGCCTCAGGTGAAATGACTACTTTGCATTATCCCAACCATGAGTTCTCATGTGACATGAGTATGAGAACTCCTTGTTGATCGTGTTCTGTGGACTCATTCTCTATTGAGCACCTACATGCTTGTCTTGGTGTTAGTCACACCAATGACTCGAGACCAGTCACTCTCCCTAAGAGAAGACATAACATGTACTGATCTTAACGGACTGTCAATGCCCAATTAGCAATCTTATGATCAGGAATGTTTAGGATATGTATAAGAAAGAGAATAGTCTAATGAATCTAACTTCTTTAGATCCCATTCTCCCAATCACATATTCCTTGGACTTATCATTTAAGCATATAAAATTTATATGAAGCGGCTTCAAACAATATTATTTGCCCTTTATATTAAACTAGATTAGTTTAACATGTGAAATGATCGTAAAGTATCATCATATGATTGGTTTTAAAGCACATTTCCAACAATCTCCCACTTGCACTAGAACCAATCAATTTGGTCATCAGTGATGATACCTCTTCTGAATTCATTTCATAAATGGCTGAGTAGTAGGCCTAGACAATAGATATCTATATGTTATCCATAGAAGCAACCTTGAGAATAACGACGTCACCATTATACATGATTCCCAGTCATGTGGTTCAGTCTTTAAACAGAGTTTGGATCTTGATGAGACCTTGATTCCTTGGCTTGAGCTACCGCCCCATTAGTGTTGTAGTGTCGGCACACTAAAGACACTTTCTGGTTGGAACCGAATAAAGAGTTCATAAATGAACTTTCCCATCCAAACAACATTGTTGTAAGCTTCTATATGGCGATATATTTTGCATGCACGATGGAACACACTAAAGTCATTACTTTTAATGTCTCCACCTAAATATCTCTTTAGTCATAATACAAAATTATCCAATTATCTCTTCATTCAAAATGAAGAGACATCCATGTGATGGATACGATATTAGATTCATAATCTAATACATTAGTATTTCTTAAATGCTTAAGGACTCACTTGACCGTTGCCATGGTTCTAATCCTGGGCTTGCATTGATATCATCTTGTACTGATCTTGGTACAACTCATATCAATGTTTTTTATACAATATGTAATACGTAAATCACCCTTATGCGTATGCATAAGGGATTCTATTTACGCATTAAGCTTCTTTGGGAGTCAAAGGGTACGTTCCCTTCGAGAAGAACAACTTTCTAGTCTCACTAGAATTGTTCTTCTGATTGAAGTTTATCATTCGAGAAACTTCCTACATCTATCGTCTGTCAATAAAGATTGAGATAGTCCAATTATATCCTGAAATCTATCATTATAGATTTCTATCCCATGTATATAGACTATGTCTCGCATATACATTCTATCATTATAGAATGTTTAGAGTCATAACTTTAACTAAGAAGAATTCCTAAAATTAATATCTCATATATATGTTCAATTTTAGGAATATGATTAACTCCCACTAATCTTTTGTAAACCTAGTGAACAAAAGATTCATTTACATCTTATAAGGAATCAAACGATTTGATCTCTCTCATAAGACGCTTATAGCTCCCACTAGCTTGCTAAGATTCATGATGTATCAATCTCTACAACTTACAAGTCTTGTGATTCCTAGTCTTAGACATATATTATCAAGACTATCTTTATCTCGATAATGGTTTCGGAAACCCATATTATGTCCAAACATTGAATCACCGTTTAGTTGTAGCTAGCAATCTTTGAATTAATAGAAACCAAGACTACATGAAAGATGGTTTCTTCCAAGTCAACCAATCTCGTTGATTGTAGTCACCTTAAGCTACCAATTAGCTATGAAGGTTTCATTATTTCGAGTCAAATGGTATTATACCATTTCCTTGTGTGTACGTTGTATATACACACAATGTAGTGATAAGGATTTTTCATTCTTATTTCTTTTGAATTAAGAGGTGTAACTCTATGACATAGTCATCAAGTTCAAACCATTCAACTGAGACGGTTTATAAATCCTTCTCGACTACCTTGGAGCTTGTGTTGTAGGAACTAGGTTGTTATTTTTGTTGATTATTATCTTGTCTCTCAAAGAACCCATTCTTTGAAATCTACCTCTTGTTCATTTTCTCTATCTTAGGAAAATCCTAGTGTAGGATTACAATGAACTACCCAACAAACAACATTTGTTAGTTGGTTTGTAGAAGTGATATCCAAGGGTTAATATATGGATATCACACAAGATTGTTCTCAAACAAATATTACTTATTAGCACACAACCTCAAATCTTAACACTCTTAAGACTTGTCTTTCTTTCCAACTACATCCTATGGAGTCATGAAAACTTTGGAAGATCTTCTAATTGACAATCGTATTGTTTTAGAAGTATATATCCTATATATGGGTAATTGATAACATCCAACGAACTAAATCTTATTCGAGCTCGTTCTTCTCCCAATGGAGAAACCCATTATCTTATGATGCTACTTTCCTTGATATCTTTCAAGGAAACTCTTCTAAAATGTTATTTTTCCCTTGATCAAATCTAAGGAGATAAATACTTTAGACGTCTTACTCATCAACTAACATTCTTGAATTCTTTGAAACCTTTTGCAAAGTATTTGGTTGTGTTTATTCAAAATAAACGATAGTCCAACCGAGAGCGATATTCGGTGAATGTCATACAACATGAGTAGTATTATGTTGTGGACAAGTGACACTAACATCTAAGTGAATTAACCTCAACAACTTTGTGATTCTTTATTCTTTCCAAAAGAATAAAGATTTGAACATTTCGCCTCTATACAATTTTAGCAAGATGGCATTGGATCCGGATCTAACGACCCAAAGCATCCCTTTATGACCCACTTGTAATTTATGTTTTAGAGGTGTCACAACTCAGTGGGATTAGTCACTACCTTGCAACCTTTTGGCTTTTAAGCATCAATATATTCTACTATAGAGACAATCAATTATAATAATCCAATTATCCATTAATAAAGAACAATGTTTTGTCAAACAAAACATGCATCCATCTCTTATAGCGACGAAATTAAGTTTTTTATTCAAATTGGAATGTAAAGACAATCTTTCTTTTTCCAATTTCTTTGGTAGTTCATATGAGGAAATAAGTACTATCTGCTATCACAGAGATCTATATTTTATTCACGTTCCGAATGCGAAGTACTTTCTCTTCTCTCATTTATCTTCTACTTCTTATTAGCCACACTTTTACAACTATTGTAAAACATAGTTACTAATACGAAATCAAGCATTCAAGTAGAAGAACCAACTGTTTTGAACTTATTCAAGAACAGTTTACAACACCTTTGAAATGTGTGTTCTTGACACTTGCAAGACATTTCTTGCAAATATCCATTCCAATGTCCATCATTTCATAAAGAAAGTTTGTTCCCTTGGAGTTATTTCGCCTTGTTCATTTGACTTCTCCATTGACTATAATAGTCATGGTCCCTAAACTCCCACCTTCTCTGTTGAAACTTTTTTCAATTGTGTTATACACATCAAACGATTTGGAGAGTGTGCGGTTAATGTTCACTATATAGTTTACAATAAACTTAGTGAACCATTTGGATAGGGACACAAAGGTGAAGTCCTTGCCTAGTTTCCGTCTCTTAAAGTGGTTTAACACTTCAACAGTCAATGATTCAAAATCATCATATGTCCATGTTGATGGACTATTTTTGTCAATCAACCATTATGTTCTAAACTTCATTACAAACTTTCAAGAATTGTTCAAAGGAACTCTCATTTCTTCATACAACAATTTGTAAGTGAAGAATCATGGCACATAAAGTGTCCATGCCCTTGTGCTTACTTCTCAAGTTCCTTGTTCATTTAACAAAGAAACAAGCACAATTGTTTTCGTTAACTAAGGGTTCTTCAAAGCAACTCTTATTTCTTCATACAACGATTTGTAATGGAAGAATTATGACACTAAAAGAGTTGTCCTCTTTTATGATAGACTTATCTAACATGTTCTTCCAATGATACATTATCAATAGGAAGATTGTGAGGATGAGACTGCTTAGGTACATATACAATCTATTGAAGACAATCTATGGAATCGTGGTACCAAGTCTGAAAACTAAAGCCTTCAGTTTTTCTTTGTCAAGTTTTAGATAGATTTTGCAAATATATCGGTAAACAAATACATAAGGAATATAAATCGATTGATTTTAAGCCATTTGATCCGAGACTTTAAATCAAATAGCACCACCCACTATTTTTGGCAAATTCCATATCCCTCATCGGAATTCGAGAGTTTTGGAGGAAACTCTTAGTAGGATATGGGAGGCTCACTATTTCCAAGCCCACCTTACAATTATATGATGTTGGCGAGTATCAATAATAATAAGAGAGTACCATTTGCATCTCATGCAAGTACCCATCTTATTTGGCCTCTAAGGAATGATGCCTCACAATGATATGATGTTGGCTTCATTACACTTAGTTAAGTCATTCCCACCATGCAAGTTCGGGTAGGGGTTCAAGAACAACCTCACAATGATATGATGTTGATCATTCTCGTTGCCAACCTTCACAACATCATGTATGCGTATAGGACTCCTCCTGAGTGTAAGCATGCACTTTGTACTCCCCCATGATAGGGTGAAGTCGGTGTACGAGTCATAAAACGGTGGAAAGCCACAAAAGAGTGTTCAAAGCACTCTCACGCTTGTCAACTTAATAATGGTTTGGTTGAGGGTTTTAGGTCTATCACATATAAGCATGCTTTTTAATCTTATTAAAACAATTTGGTCCTATTACAACTATTGGTCCATGTGATTGATTTAGTAGTATATGATACCCCCACTATGCTTGTAAAACTATTTTAAAGCAAGAATATATGGTACTACTAACATAAACTTGGCATTCATTGATGGACTATATAGTTGCCTTAGGGCCTTAGGATGACTATGAACCTTTGATTCGATCCAATACGAGCCTAGTGTTGGATCTCGGTCTAGGGATGGTGATTGATTTTAGTTACGTGTTTAATCATATTAAGGTGTGTTTTCTTATTGGGCGTTGGACCCTACTACTCCAATTTCATGTATATCAAATAAAACAAGAAAGGAGTACTTCAAAGTAAAGAAGAGCTTATGCTCTTTTACAACATTTGATCAAAACAAATTACTTTAAAGTAAAGAAGAGCTTATGCTCTTTTACAACATTTGATCATATCAAATTACAACCAAAATCTAATCTACACATTCCCATTGTTCAAACAAATTTGAGAGACAGCCTTTCACATAGCTCAATTATCGTATGCTTAGGCTCATAATCACCCTTTAATTAATTAATGCTTTAACTCATTAAACTTGAATGCAACATTGTCATTTGGTTTTTGTATCCATAGAATTGATTTAGATGGAGCTAAATAAAATGAAAATCCAATTCTCATTTAAAGATACAAAACTATTTTGTTCTCAACTATTTGGGCTAAATGCAATAACCTCAACTTTTTGGGCTATATTGCAAAACAACTTTTAAAGTCACTTTGTAAAAACAAAAATGTCCACTACTTCATGTAATTACAACTAGAACCCAAAAATTTCAACAAATACAAAAACTTCATTAAAGGAGCAAAACAATTTGTCAGTAGTGATTTTGGGCCTTTACGTAAAAACGTAAACTTTCAGGTCAAAGTATAAATACACAAAAGTATCAAAACTTTATGTAATTGCATAAAAGCCCCAAAAGTACCCTACTTGTAGGGTTGGCCGGTTTTGGTAGGTGAGAGTGGTGGTTCGTTTTTGTTGAAAAATTCAAAATCTTACAGAGTGTTGAATAAGTGAAATGTATGGGTTGAAAAGTTGATTGATATGGATGAAAAGCTTGATTGGTATGGGTTGTAAGATATAGGTAAGGTGTAACATTTATCAAATAATAAAACACAAATCATCTATCACCAATCATCCATCACCAATCAATAACAACCAAAACTTTATGAAAAACAACAAACACATTGAATCAAAAACACCAACCTTTTAGTTCTTGCCAAGAACATAACAAGAACAATGAAGAACATCCATGAAAACCCATAAGAGCTCCATGAACATTTTTCACCCAAAAACTCTCAAACTTAAGGGAAATATCATGGCAATCCAAGCTAATCAAAAGAGGTGGAGAAACTATTCAGTTTAGGATTACAATGCAATACGGTCTTTCTCTAATACAATACTCTTGACCACATTGTTTGGTTTGATAGTTTATTCATGTCTACTATCCAATGTGATTCTCTTATTTATATGATTACCTTGAATGTGATTTAGAATGACTTTCTAAATCTCATTCATACTATGGCCAGAGATTCTTAATCATATTATAGAGTATTCTCCCTCAAACGGTTTGAAGGTTAGAGATCCCTTGTTGCGCATTCACTTGCCTCCATGGCTAAGTGACTTAACCCCAACTACGCCGTGGACACCCCTTGACGGAGTGACTTTGACATAGTAAAAGATGAAGGACCTAACCACAAGACAACTATGATGCCTCGGGTCAAATGACTATTTTGCATTATCCTAACCATGAGTTCTTATGTGACATGAGTATGAGAACTCCTTGTTGATGATGTTCAGTGGACTCATTCTCCATTGAGCACCTACATGCTTGTCTTGGTGTCAGTCACACCAATGACTTATGACTAGTCACTCTCCCTAAGAGAAGACTTAACACGTACTGATTTTAACGGATTGTCAATGTATATGTATACAAAAGAGAATGGTCTCATGAATCTAACTTCTTTAGATCGCATTCTCCCAATCACATATTCCTTGGACTTACGTTTAAGCATATAACATTTATATAAGATGGCTTCAAACAATATTCTTTGCCCTTTATATTAAACTAGATTTGTTTAACATGTGTAATGTTCGTAAAGTGTCATCATATGATTGGTTTTAGGGCACATTTCCAACAGACGCCTGGCTTTCTTCAGGCGTATGAGTTTTCTTTTCCTCGACGGTGATAGCTTTGCCTTTTGAGGGCTCTTCTATCTTTACTTCAACCATAAGACAAGCAGTGATAGTGCACTGTTGGAAGAAATCCTTTGGGATGTATTTGTACAAGGAAACGGGAATGTGCAGCTTTAGCTGCATAGGTTCCCCAACATACGTCGGCTTAGCAACTCTTACTTTTTTTTTGGGCTTCCTATTGTTGCGGCGATGGTGTTTTCTCGTTTGTTCCACCTTTGGCTTTGTGTCTTGTGGTATTGGATTCCTTGTCTTCTTGTAGGTCACCAGTGTCCACCCCTCTTCATCGTCGGTAAGTGCATTTTGATCACTTGCCCCCAGTGATGGCTGTGTAGAAGGTGCCTTGTGGCTTAAGCATGGACGGGAATAAGCATGCGTCACTTGGAGAGGCATGGGATCGAATGATCCAAACATAATTGCAGTAGTGTGTGTTGTGGTTGTGTCTTCAAGGTCGAGTTCAATGTGCCCTTGTTATGCCAGCTTCATGATGAGCTTCTTGAAGACGAAGCACTAGCCAACAAGATGGCTCACGATATGATGGTCTTTGCAATACCTTGGCTCGTTAACATGATTCATCTATTCGGGGCGCTTTCACTCAGGTAGCTTGATAGGAGCATATTTATGCGCCTTAGTTAGCTAGTTCTTATGCATTTTCGTTATGTTTTCTTCGTTAAAGTAGTCTTTTAAGCTACTTTCATGTGTTTTCAGGTTTAAAGGACATATTACATGAAATGATGCAATTTGGAGCTTTTGGAGCAAAAAGTGAGCTTGGATTGAAAAGGACATGCTTGGAACACAAGGTTGGGATGAAATGGACGAGTTGAAGGTCAAAGGGAGCTTAAGAAATGAAGAAATGAAAGTGAAGAACAAAGAATTCAGAATTAGAACCCGAAGTTTCTAAAGTTGGAAGTTTCTATTCTTGGAGGTTTCCATTTGTGAGAGTTTCTATTCTTGGCTTTGGGCTTCTAGATGACCCATCCTTACATTCTTGGACATTGCCGCACCATAGGCCCATCTCTAAACCCTAACCCTAGCCGCACCTTAGGCCTTATTCCCACTAAAAATCTGATTGTTTTAACCTAATTTCTGGTGGATTTGGGCTTCTAGAAACCCTAATCTGATTACCCTAGGGTTTTGGATGCCTATATATACTCATTATAACCCCTAGATCAGATGACCACCTCTCATACACAATCATTCACGCCAGAAATCTGCCCTTGCATTCTGCCGCACCTTCCCATCACCAAAGTCCCAAAATTCTGCCCAAAAATCATCCCTAGCCGTACCCCCATCAACCCTAAACCTTTCCCTACCATTCCCCATCCATTCTACACCCTAAATACCACCCAAAACATGTTCTAAACTTCTCTGCCGCAGCAAAGAGGAAAGGGAAATCATTGATGATCTTGCTGCCAAGTTGGAGCCTTCTAGGTGTTTTCTTTCTTTGGGTTTTAATTTCTAAATTTATGTATCTTTGCTTTGCGAGTATGAGGAACTAAACCCCTCTTAGTTAGGGGGTGATTCGAAACCATGTACATGCTTGCAATATGATTTGATTACATTCAGTTGTTATTTCATAAGTTGTGGATTCAATTCGTTCATCTACTTGATTGATAACTTATTTGTGTATGTTGATTGAGAGTGCACGCTTAGTTTTCATGCATGAATACGATGCTAGATTATGAGGGAGTTTCACCTAATAGTTACAATCTTATAATCACAAGTAGTGAAGGTCGCTTGAAAACGATCGCGTTGAATGAATTCTTGGCATAAGTTTCATGCAATTCGTAGTAACAAATGCTTCGTCAATGCTTATGTTTTTCATAGAACTTAATGATTCTTGCTTGTATCTCTATTATGCAATTCATGTAGGGAACTTGTAGGGAATGCTTTGGGTTGTCGTATGCAATCATCCAACTCAATAACTCGTGGAAAAACTGAGGGTTAATTAGTGCAATTCACGGTTAATTTGGGGCGTTGAGTATTCATAATTTATTGAAAGAACAACTGAAAATCGCTTTGTTTGCAAGTGTGACATGTGTGGAGAAGAACCTCCTAACTAGCCTTTTATCCATCCTTTTCATCCAAAAACGTTTTACAATCTGTTTAGTTTTAAGTTTCTGTTTTGTTTTCAATTTTCGTCCAAAACAAATCCCCCTTTATTTTGAAGTCTTAGATTAGTTAGAAAGTGTTTTGATTTGTGTTTCTAAGTGTTTTGATTCAAGTTTTCACTCAAATTCGTCCAAGTTCTTGTTAGGTTCTCAAAACTGCCCAGAAAGTGGTTTTTAGGCAGTTTTGAGTCATTAGGTTGCTGTTTTGAGTTTTAGGTTTGTTTAAGTGTTTTAACCTTTAGTTTTGCATTCTTTGAGTCTAGTTTAGTGTTTTAAACTTTGTTTTTGAGTTTTTAAGTCAGTTTCCAAGTGTTTAGCAATCCCTCCTAATCCCCGGTTTAGAACGATCCCTACTTACATCTTTGCTACAATTTGACAAAAAGAGGGTTTAATTTGTGTGCTTATCTATGAGCTTCTTGAAGACGAAGCACTAACCAACAAGATGGTCTTTCCAATACCTTGGCTCGTTAACATGATTCATCTCTTCGGGGCGCTTTCACTCAGGTAGCTTGATCACCTTTTACTCCAAAAGACCGTTAAGCATTGCGGCCATATCAGAGTCCAAAAAAGGGTACGTCTTTTGCTTCAACTCCCTTAATGTGTTTTTATACCTATCTTGGGTGCTAGAAGGCTCACCTTTTTTTATCTCCTTTGCTTTGTTCTTGTAGGAGATCTTGACGGACACGGATGAGGTCTTGATCAGGGTAGTGTTGAAGGTAAAAGCTTCATTGGTAGGCTTCTTCCCAGTCATGTCTACCTTCGAAGCAAACACCTTATCCTTCTTGAAGTCGATGATTGGTTCCTTTTCCCTATGGTTGGCGATACTTAGCTCCATGTCATGGGAACGAGTTCCCAGTTCCTCAAATGTCCTTGGTTTTATGCCTTGGAAGATGTAGTGTAGCCTCTAGTGCATGCCTTGAACGCACATCTCAGTGTCAAAGTTTCAGAAAGTCAATCCTTACAATCGAGACTTAATGAACGCCATCTATTGATGTAGTCGACGACTGGTTCATCCTTCCATTGCTTCACACTCGTCAACTCTAGCATGCTAACAGTAGGACAAGTGTTGTAGAAGTGGTTAAGGAATTCCATCTCAAGCTGGTCCCAGCTGTTGATGGATTCAGGTTCAAGGTCGGTGTACCAATCAAAGGCATTACCTTTCAGTGACCACATGAACTGCTTGATGAGGTAGTCTCCCTTTATCCCAGCATTGTTGCAAGTTTCGATGAAATAGGCAATATGTTGTTTAGGATTGCCCTTTCCATCGAATTGCATGAACTTTGGCGGCTAATAACCCCTTGGTATCCTCAAGGCGTAAATCTTCTTGGAGTAGGGCTTTGAGTACAGCACGGAGTCATGCAAGCTTCCTTGGTACTGCGCCTTGATGGTGCTAGTGATCATTTCATGTACCTACTAAACAGAGAGAGATCATATGAGCGTTGTTGCTTAATCCAGCTTCTCCTCTGCTTTTTCCATCAAAGGTTCTTCTTTTTCATCAGTCCTTTGGTGAATCAATTTTCAGGTCAACCTTGTCATCGTGTTGCGCCTCCAGACGATTGAAGAGCGTAGCAATTTGTAAGTCTTTCTCCTCTACGATCCTTGTCAGCTTTGCAATTGCTTCATTCATTTGAGCCAGCTACTCCTCGATGGAAGGCAAGCCAATAGTCATGACTTGTATGGCTATAGGACACGACTTTCTTCCCTTGGTGCCCTTAGGGAGGCCAAGGTGATCAAAAGTTTGTGCCTCGGGCGCTGTTGGTCCTTTGGTAGAGTCGATGGAAGAATGGAAAGCACGGTAGACAAAGTTCTTGCCTTGCTTCGGGTTATAACTCCTAAAGTGCCACCACTTAAGGTAAGGATGTCCTTGTTCTTCGCGTTGGTAGCATGAACAACTTTATCCTTTCTTGATGCCATTTGTGCTTTTTTTACGGGTTTAAAGACAGAGATGAGAGGCTGAGAGGTCCCACCGGGTGTGCCAAATTTGTACATACGAAAATTATGTATCAAATGAAATGAGAACACGTGTACAAAGTAAATTTGTAGGTTACAATCTCTGTTTACAATTTTTGTTTAATTCAATCTTGAAATTTGATGTAGATTGTTGATCCAAGGGTGGTGATGACTTGATCTTGGAAGAACGATTGAAGAATTGCTTCAAGTTTTCAGCTTGAAAACAACGTGTGGATGATCTTCACCTTAAGGGTAAGGCAAAGGTGGTGTTTGATGCGGGATTTCGTTGCTTCAAGGGTTTTGGCGACTTGATCTTGAAACAAACATTGTTACAAGTTTATAAGCTTGCAACAAAATGTTGAAGGAATTGGCTCAAGCGTTTGTTGATTCTTCAAGGAAGTGCTTTGGCTTTGTTCGAAAGGAAGCTTCGGCTTTGGTTGAATGTTCTTCGAAGAGAGCTTTAGCAGCGTATTAGTCTTCAAAGGTTTGGCAGAGGTTCTTTTGTGTAAAGATTTTTTTACCCTTTTTGTGTCTTGGATCCTTGTATTTATAGACTTCCAAAGCCATGCCTTTGGATGGATTTGGTCTTGATCTATGTCTTGATTCATCCATGGGAGAATTTAGGCATGTTTTGTGTCTCAATTTCAGCCACCTTCCTCATATTGGCCGAAATTTATAGGCCTTGTTGCCTATTTGTAAGCAATTTTTAATTCTTTCTTGTTTTGTGAAGATGCTTGGGCTTTCTTTCCAGTTTTGAGAGATTTTGGGCCCCTTGCCGATTTTAAGGGGGATTTTCTCCTTTTTGCCCAATTTTAGGAATGTTTTACACTTCCTTTGCTTGATTTGTACCACATGTCATTGATGACTTGTCCATTTGTCATGAGTCATATGCCACGTGAAGCTTTGAGATGCATCTTTTGTATGCAACGAAATTTACATGTCTACACTCTTACCAAAAGAACTTATGCAGGTGTTCTTCGCCAGCCTTTAACAAAAATTTGATAGAAGCAGATTCAACTAAAAAATTACATTTCACCCAATATTCATGGACAAATACAAAGTTTTGTGGATCTTGAAGTGAAATTATGAAGTTGAAACTAGTGAAATCAACAAAGTAAGATCGGTCAAGTGATGGGATAAATTCAATCATTAGAAGGTAATCAGTCAGGTCCTCTTTGAATTTTCCAGTACTCCACCTCTAGTCATTCCAACACAGCCATTGCTGCCAGTTATTCTAGATCAATCATTATCAGACATTAGTTCATCCTTAACCCTCAAAGGAACAGTCAAGTCTCCCAAATCGTCAGGCTTAAAGAACAATAAAGTCAATCAACTCCAAGATTTATCACAACAATTACTTGCAGAAGCAGCGATGCTCCACACTAAAGAAGAAGAAGAAGATGAAGAAGCTTTAGACTCCAAATCTTTAGATGCGTCCTCACAACAATCAGCCAATTCAATAAGTAATAAAACACAGTTAGCCAAATAAGTCGACTACTAGCATTCGCAAGACCCTTTTGCATAAGGCCATGTGAATACTATTAATTACCATGTGACAATTCAGTCATCATGTCAAGACATCATGTGGACACTATGACAATTACCATGTGAAAATTCAGCCATATTTCCAAGTCACCATGTGAAGCATTCAGACAATATTCGCATCAATAATTCCAACAAAGTTTGGAATCATTCAGTCATCTGCACATTCCATAGTAAAAGCATCAATTAATCCAACAAGTTCACTATTCATCAACAGTAAAAACAAGTCATCATCCATCCCGTACTTCAACAGTAAAGTAACCAATCATCCAAGTTTATAAGAAGAGGAATCATCATTACCATTAGTTCCGCCCAATTTGGTATCAAAGCCAAGTGAGTGGTAATTCAATTATCATCTTTTTAATCACTGCATTTTTGTTCATCTTTCAGTTTTCATTTACAGTTTATCTTATTTGTTAACCTTCTAAGTAGGATTGTTAACTCTCAACCAAACAATTTGTTTAGCTCAGAGATGTAGAAATTACCTTCTAAGTAGGATTGTTTACTCTCAACCCAACAAGAAGAAAATTCAACACATAACTTAGTGTTAGGATTATTATAAAAAATAAGATCCATAAATGGTATTCTATAGTAAAAATAATAATTGAAAACTTCTAGTTAGAAACCATTGCCTTCATCGATTCAAGTGCGGACTTGAATTGTATTCAGGAATGACTAATCCCCACAAAATATTTTCATAAATCAACTAAAATCTTTAGTGCAGAAAACCAGTCCCCAATGCAATTAAAATACGAAATCCCAAAAGCACATGTTTGCTAAAATAATGTTTGTTTCAAAACACCATTTGTTTTGATAAAAAAACATTTCAGACCCAGTCATTTTAGGGCTTCACTTCATAGCTCTCTTACATCCTTTTAGGGTTCATCATAACTGCATAACCACAACAATGTTAGGTCAAGAAATCACATTTGAATTTTGCACGGAAACAGACCTCAAAAAATTAAGACAACTCCAAAAAGATAGTATCTCAAGAACCATCAATCTAATCACCAAAAATTCACAACTAATTAATTTCTTAAAGAAAGAAATTAATTACAAAAGAATTGAAGGACAATTAACGAACAAATCTTTGTTAAAAATTTACAACTTTCGAAAGAAACTTGTTAATGAAATTTGTTCTGACATTCCCAATACTTTCTGGCACAAAAAGCAACACATTGTTAAACTTCCTTACAATAAGGAATTCGATGAAAAGAAAATACCAACAAAAGCCAGGCCAATTCAAATGAGCCAAGAAATCATGGAATTTTGCAAAATAGAAATTCAAGAACTTCTCAATAAAGGAATAATGAGAAAAAGTGAATCACCCTGGTCTTGTCCTGATTTTTATGTCCAGAAAAACGCTAAATTAGAAAGAGGAGCTCCTAGGTTAGTCATTAATTACAAACCCCTTAATAAAGTCTTGGAATGGATACAGTATCCAATTCCAAATGGGGCGGTAATGATGATGACGATGAGGGAAATAATGATGCCAATCATGTAAATTAGAGATTTGATGTGGTGGATGAAGGAAATTTTTTGTCCTAGCTAAGAACATGTGAGAACATTTGAACACATATGCAAACTAATAACACTTTAAAGTAGGCATGCATTCAAAAACAATTGTAAAACTCATGACTTTCAAAGCCTAGTGAATGGTGAACCACAAGACTCTTTAACAACATTAAAGAGAAGAAAGGATTTGGGATTCATTACCCTTGAAGCTCATCCTTGTTTACACAAGGGATTCACCCAAGTGGAGGGCCTTCAAGTCACCTCCTAGCTCCTTAGATCTTCCTTGTGTTTTTCTTCCTTTTGATACTCCTTTGCACCTTGTGGATGTGAGGAAAGGATCTCCAAGAACACCAAAGACTTAGAGTCTCTAAGTCTCCACACCAAGGATGAGGTGTGAAGATGAAATGGATGACTTAGAGGAAGAAAGATTGCTAGCTATCCTTCCCCTAAGTGGCCGGCCTCTATGGAGAAAAAGAGAGAAAAATTTTCTCTTCTTTTCCTCAAGAAAACCCTAGTGAAAGAATGGCTATAAAGTTGCCCTTGTACCACCTCACATGTCAGTGGGAAACTTACAATTAACCCAAGTTTGCTACCACTCACCCTTGGCCGGTTTTGACTTTGTTTTTGGGTTAATTTCCATTTCATTTTAGTTGTCACACAACCTAAACTCAATGGGCCTTGTGGACCAAAAACCCTTTTGGGCCCCGAGACCCAAAACCATCTTAAAAGCCCAATACGAACCGTTCGTAAGATTAATTAACTAATTAATTAATCTTGACCATTCTCAATTAAACTATTTAATTGCTTATCCATCTCATATATATTTCTTCACTTTCATCCTTACTCGGTGTACGATCCATTAGGTTCCAATTAGCGAGGTTGTGGGTGATTGTTACTCTTAACGATCGATTGTGAATTGAAACTACATTTCAATTCTCCCTTTGATGTAGATTAGTGTTTGCTAATCCTTAGGGCTTCCACAAACCATGAATGACACCTAGTAGTATGTCATGGCTACCCAAGCTAAGTAGAAGTGGTTGAAGAACTTATCCAGTTACAATTACAATGCAATACGGACATTCTCTAATACAATACTCTTAATTGCATTGTTTGACTGATAGTTTGTTTCATGTCTACTATCCAATGTGATACTTCTCTATATGATTCAATTGAATATGATTTGGAAGAAACTTCCTAAGTCATATTCTTATGCTTTGGCCAAAGACTCCCAAATCATATCTCAGAGTATTCTCCTTCCACCATGGAAGGTTAGAGATCCTTTGTTGTGCATTCATATGCCTACATGACTAGATAGCTTGACCCCAACAATGCTGTAGACACTCTCGATGGAATGCCTTTGACATAATCAAAGATCAAGAACCTAACCATTAGACATCTATGATGCCTCAGGTCAAATGACTACTTTGCATATTGCAACTTACGAGTTCTTACATGACATTTATGTTTGAACTCCTTATTGATCGTTGTTCAGTGTACTCAATTACCTTTTGAGCACCTATGTGTTTGTCTCAGTGTCTAACACTGAATGACTTGACACTAGTCATACTCACGCTTGAGTTAACATAACACATACTAACTTTAGCGGATTGTCAATGCCCAATTGGCAATCCTATGGCTAGGAACATTTTACGAATGAACATAAGAGAAAGGTCTCGTTAATCTAACTTACTTAGATCACTTCTCTCTTAGATTAAATCCATTCCTTGGATTCCCTTATTGCTTAAACAACAATAAATAGTGATCAACAATAAGATTTTCCCTTCAATAAATATATAATAGTTTAACACGATAAGTATTCCAAAAGCTATTACATCAAATGAGTGGCTTTGTGGGCATACTTCCAACAGTGGATAGCCATGATTGAATAAACCATGAAACCCACTATTATAAATGAATAAGAAAATCTGAATGAAGGAGTCATCTATGTTTACCTTGAATTTGAGATATTCGATGAATTGACTATGAGTAAGAATTTTATGCCATTCAAAATTAGTAGTTATGAAAATATTCATAATGAAAATAATGAATTCAAAATAATGATGTAATTATGATTCGAAAATAAGTTTTATTGCAAAACTTCCACTGGAACTTACAATTAATTTACTGATGATTAAGTCAGCAAATAAGAAATTGAATGGTCAAAAGGATATTGGTGCACGCATGCATCCTTGACATTTAAGAATTTAAATTGTTTACAAATTGGTAGAAATTTTGACTAAGAAAAGATGTAGAAATTAACTTGATGTCTCCTTCCTCTGAGTCCTCTTCTTATAGACTTGGAAAAAAGGACTTGGATGATTGGTTACTTTACTGTTGAAGTACGGGATGGATGATGACTTGCTTTACTATTGATGAATAGTGAACTTGTTGGAATAATTTATGCTTTTACTGTAGAATGTGCAAATGACTTAATGATTCCATGCTTTGTTGGAATTATTGATGCGAATATTATCTAAACTCTTCACATGGTGACTTGGAAAGATGGCTAAATTTTCACATGGAAATTATCATTGTGTTCACTTCATACTTGACATGATGACTAAATTTTCACATGGTAATTAACTGTGTTCACATGGCCTTATGCAAAAGGGTCTTGCGAATCCTGGTTGTTGACCCACTTGGCTAACTGTATTTTTTTACATATCAAATTGGAGTTGAGTGGCTTTATTCTTCTTTGAGCCTGATGTCCGATAATGATTGAGCTAGAATAACTGGCAGCAATAGCTGTGTTGGAATGACTGGAAGTGGAGTAATGAGAAATTTAGAGAAGACCTAACTGATGACCTTCTGATGATTGAATTCATCAAACCACTTAACCGATCTTACTCTGTTGACTTCACCGATTTCAACTTCATAATTCCACTTCAAGATCCATAGAACTTTGTATTTAGCCATGAATATTGGGAGATGTGTAATTCTGTAGTTGAACTTGCTTCTGTCAAATTTTTGTTGAAAACTGGCTGAGAGCACCTATATAAGTTCTTCTGGTAGGAGACTAATTGTTGGGCCATGGATTGACCACCATTTTGGGAACCATGCAGGAAAGTTCAACCTAAAACTCTTGTTAAAATTAATGAACCATGAATGACTAAAGTCTTATGTCTACAACAACAACAAAGCCTTTTCCCACTAAGTGGGGTCGGCTATATGAATCCTAGAACGCCATTGCGCTCGGTTTTGTGTCATGTCCTCCGTTAGATCCAAGTACTCTAAGTCTTTTCTTAGAGTCTCTTCCAAAGTTTTCCTAGGTCTTCCTCTACCCCTTCGGCCCTGAACCTCTGTCCCGTAGTCACATCTTCGAACCGGAGCGTCAGTCGGCCTTCTTTGCACATGTCCAAATCACCGGAGCCGATTTTCTCTCATCTTTCCTACAATTTCGGCTACTCCTACTTTACCTCGGATATCCTCATTCCCAATCTTATCCTTTCTCGTGTGCCCACACATCCCACGAAGCATCCTCATCTCCGCTACACCCATTTTGTGTACGTGTTGATGCTTCACCACCCAACATTCTGTGCCATACAACATCGTTGGCCTTATTGCCGTCCTATAAAATTTTCCCTTGAGCTTCAGTGGCCTACGACGGTCACACAACACGCCGGATGCACTCTTTCCATCCAGCTCGTATTCTATGGTTGAGATCTCCATCTAATTCTCCGTTCTCTTGCAAGATAGATCCTAGGTAGCGAAAACGGTCGCTTTTTGTGATCTTCGCTAGATTGCTCCGGTCATTAGTGTGGATAAGTATATAAATGGATAGAGATAGGAAAGCAAACACAAGATGTACGTGGTTCACCCAGATTGGCTACGTCCACGGAATAGAAGAGTTCTCATTAATTGTGAAGGGTTTACACAAGTACATAGGTTCAAGATCTCCTTTAGTGAGTACAAGTGAATGATTTAGTACAAATGACATTAGGAAATATTGTGGGAGAATGATCTCATAATCACGAAACTTCTAAGTATCGGAGTGTGGTGTCGTCTTGACTTGCCTTATCTGTCTCATAGGTAGATGTGGCATCTTCTCTGGAAGTACTCTTCCTCCATCAGGGGTGGTATCTTTAACTGGTGGAGATGCACAAGGTAATGTATCAATTTCACTTGAAGCTTACTTGTAGTTTCAGGCTTGGTCAAGCGCGATACAAACCATGTAGTAGGAGTCTCCCAAGTCGCCGAGCTAGGGGGTCTGCTGAAAGAGGTGACAGACAAGGTAAGCAATCAGAGCTCCGACTGATTGTTCACCTTCTCCCCATCTTGCAGCAGCATGAAGGATAAAGAGAAGAAAAATGAGAAGAGATGATATGAGATACTTTTGCTTTTGAAGAAGTAACTTTCCACAGGCTTATTCTTGAACTGAGCTGGAGGGTTTTCTGGTTTCCTCCAGAGTATAAGGCCGACTGAAGAATTTGAGGGTCAAAACAAGTCCATCAAATCTAGAGTACGTTCCACCCTGCTGATATGGGATACTTTTGCTTTTGACAGAGTAATGGATGTATCGGCACGTGTGCTGTTACGCTTGTCTCCACATGCTTCCTTGTATCCTTCGCACTTGCCCTATCTGTTCCTCAAGCAGATGCGGAATCTTCCCTAGAAACATAAGATGTTGAAGATGAGTACTCGAGAGCAATGCCAGGTAAGTAATCAGGTAAGGGGTTCCAGGCAGTCACTTCCTGGCTGGAAGCTTGATTCCAAGTGCTGACCGATTGCTCTCTTTCTCCTTGTCTTGCAGGTAAAAACAAGGCCAAAAGAAAAGACAGGGAAAAAGCATGATATGGGATACTCTTGCTTTTAACCCTGATGATATGAGATATTCTTGCTCTAGTATAGCTTGTTTGCAGAGGTATTATCGGGGGGAAAGAAAGCTGAATATTTCGAAAGGCTTCGTTGGGAGTGCCCTCTCAGATATGATGAAGGGTTGAGCATTTTTGCAGGTCTGCCTGTCCGTTGGGGATGGAGGTCGACATATATAGGAGTCTTCCTAACAACAAGTAGTAATGCTATTCCTTTACCCTGCTTGGTCATAGCACGGTAGTGGGAGCTGCCAGTTTCACATGTTTTAACTCTGTCAGAGCACTTTGAAAAAGTGGTCTGTGGTATCTGGCTCTCGAGATTCGGAGAACGATGCCTCTTCGATTTTTGAGAAAGCAATCATGATGGGGGTCTGACTCTCGAGATTCGGAGAGCAGTGTCTCTTCGATTTTTGAGGAAGTAATCATGTTGGGAGTCTGGCTCTCAAGATTCGGAGGGCGGTGCCTCTTCGATTTTGGAGCAAGCAATCTTGTTGGGAGTGTTGTCTCGAATGTGAGTAAAGGTTGGACATGTTTGCTAGTCTACCTTGCCACGAAGCACAAAGGTTGACACACAGGGACTTTCCAATTATCCAGCAATGGTACTGTTCCTTTACCCTCTCTTCGATTTTGAGAAAGTAGTCATGTTGGGAGTCTGGCTCTCGAGATTCGGAGGACGGTGCCTCTTCGATTTTGGAGCAAGCAATCTTGTTGGGAGTGTTTTCTCGAATGTGAGTAAAGGTTGGGCATGTTTGCTAGTCTACCTTGCCACGAAGCACAGAGGTTGACACACAGGGACTTTCCAATTATCCGTACTGTTCCTTTACCCTTGTGGGTAATAATATGGTAGCTAGACCTTCAAAATTTATGTGTCTAAACTTTGTTAGTGCTGTTTCTTTGCTATTCTTTTACCTTTCTTGGTCAGAGCGATGTAGTGGGAGCTGCAAGCTTCACGTGCTCAACTTTGGCAGAGAACTTTGGCAAAGTTATCTATGGTACCCATGAGTTATTGTTGCGTGTGGGAAGTGGGTGATTGAACAGTAAGATTCATGTGCTTTCTACTTCACCAGAAGTCTTCGACAAAATGCCCATAATTTCTGCAAAGCTGAGTGTGCGTGTGACAGGTGCTGACAAGGCTAGAAAAGTAGGTGCCTCTTCGATTTCTGAGATCGGCCCTCGTGGTCTCTGAGCAGCCCAGCTTTTGAGAAAGCGAGCGCCTCTTCAATTGATTCGGAGAACGATGCCTCATCGATTTTTGAGAAAGCAATCATGCTGGGGGTCTGGCTCTCGAGATTCGGGGAGCAGTGTCTCTTCGATTTTTGAGAAAGTAATCATGTTGGGAGAGTGGCTCTCGAGATTCGGAGGGCGGTGCCTCTTCGATTTTGGAGCAAGCAATCTTGTTGGGAGTGTTTTCTCGAATGTGAGTAAAGGTTGGGCATGTTTGCTAGTCTACCTTGCCACGAAGCACAGAGGTTGACACACAGGGACTTTCCAATTATCCAACAGTGGTACTGTTCCTTTACCCTTGTGGGTAATAATATGGTAGCTAGACCTTCAAAATTTATGGGTCTAAACTTTGTTAGTGCTGTTTCTTTGCTATTCTTTTACCCTTCTTGGTCAGAGCGGTGTAGTGGGAGCTGCAAGCTTCACGTGCTCAACTTTGGCAGAGAACTTTGGCAAAGTTATCTGTGGTACCCATGAGCTATTGTTGCGTGTGGGACTACTTCCCCAGAAGTCTTTGACAGAATGCCCATAATTTCCGCAAAGCTGAGTGTGCGTGTGACAGGTGCTGACAAGGCTGGAAAAGTAGGTGCCTCTTCGATTTCTGAGATCGGCCCTCGTGGTCTCTGGGGAGCCCAGCTTTTGAGAAAGCGAGCGCCTCTTCGATTTCTGAGATCGGCCTTCGTGGTCTTTGAGCAGCCCAACTTTTGAGAAAGCAAACGCCTCTTCGATTTCTGAGATCAACCCTCGTGATCTCTAAGCAGCCCAACTTTTGAGAAAGCAAACGCCTCTTCGATTTCTGAGCAGGCGCCTCTTCGATTTCTGAAGCTCCGTCGAGTGCAGATTTTTATAGGGGCTGGCATTAAGTTCCAAAGCACACTTGAATCTCCACCAGTAGAAGCTTCATTCTTGCACTTCTAAGATCTTGATTTGTCCGACCTCTTCTCTCTTCAACACCTTTGAAAATGTCTGGCCCCTCCGACCGTCGTTTTGACTTGAACCTTGTTGAAGAGGCAGCCCCGCCTTCTCCAGACAACATATGGCGCCCATCATTCGTCTCCCCAACTGGTCCTCTTACCGTTGGGGATTCCGTGATGAAGAATGATATGACCGCTGCGGTGGTGGCCAGGAACCTTCTCACTCCCAAAGATAACAGACTACTTTCCAAACGGTCTGATGAGTTAGCTGTTAAGGATTCGCTGGCTCTCAGTGTTCAGTGTGCAGGTTCTGTGTCTAATATGGCCCAACGCCTATTTGCTCGAACCCGCCAAGTTGAATCATTGGCGGCTGAAGTGATGAGTCTCAAACAGGAGATTAGAGGGCTCAAGCATGAGAATAAACAGTTGCACCGGCTCGCACATGACTATGCTACAAACATGAAGAGGAAGCTTGACCAGATGAAGGAAACTGATGGTCAGGTTTTACTTGATCATCAGAGATTTGTGGGTTTGTTCCAAAGGCATTTATTGCCTTCGTCTTCTGGGGCTGTACCGCGTAATGAAGCTCCAAATGATCAACCTCTGATGCCTCCTCCTTCTAGGGTTCTGTCCAGTACTGAGGCTCCAAATGATCCCCCTCCGGTGCCTTCTCTTTCTGGGGCTCTACCGACTGCTGAGACTTCTCCTAAGCAACCTTTGTGAAGGCTCCCTCTTGTGTGTTTATTTTGACTCATGTATATGTACATATTTGTAGCTTATCGGGGATATCAATAAATAAGCTTTCCTTCATTTCAACGTATTGTGTTAAATACACCAAAGCCTTCTTCGCTAAGTTCTTTGAATTTTCTTTTGTTGAAGCTTGTATGTTGAAGCTTTCTGAGTGGAGCATGTAGGTTAGGGTAGTGTTCCCTTAATTTCCCGAGTGAGGAAAACTTCTCGGTTGGAGACTTGGAAAGTCCAAGTCACTGAGTGGGATCGGCTATATGAATCTTAGAACGCCATTGTGCTCGATCCTGTGTCATGTCCTTCGTTAGATCCAAGTACTCTAAGTCTTTTCTTAGAGTCTCTTCCAAAGTTTTCCTAGGTCTTCCTCTACCCCTTCGGCCCTGAACCTCTGTCCCATAGTCGCATCTTCTAATCGGAGTGTCAGTAGGCCTTCTTTGCACATGTCCAAACCACCGTAACCGATTTTCTCTCATCTTTCCTTCAATTTCGGCTACTCCTACTTTACCCCGGATATCCTCATTCCTAATCTTATCCTTTCTCGTGTGCCCACACATCCAACGAAGCATCCTCATCTCCGCTACACCCATTTTGTGTACGTGTTGATGTTTCACGGCCCAACATTCTGTGCCATACAGCATCGCCGGCCTTATTGCCGTCCTATAAAATTTTCCCTTGAGCTTCAGTGGCATACGGCGGTCACACAACACGCCGGATGCACTCTTCCACTTCATCCATCCAGCTTGTATTCTATGGTTGAGATCTCCATCTAATTCTCCGTTCTTTTGCAAGATAGATCCTAGGTAACGAAAACGGTCGCTCTTTGGTATTTCTTGATCTCCGATCCTCACCCCTAACTCGTTTTGGCCTCCATTTGCACTGAACTTGCACTCCATATATTCTGTGTTTGATCGGCTTAGGCGAAGACCTTTAGATTCCAACACTTCTCTCCAAAGGTTAAGCTTTGCATTTACCCCTTCCTGAGTTTCATCTATCAACACTATATCGTCTGCGAAAAGCATACACCAAGGAATATCATCTTGAATATGTCCTGTTAACTCATCAATTACCAACGCAAAAAGGTAAGGACTTAAGGATGAGCCTTGATGTAATCCTACAGTTATGGGAAAGCTTTCGGTTTGTCCTTCATGAGTTCTTACGGCAGTCTTTGCTCCTTCATACATATCCTTTATAGCTTGGATATATGCTACTCGTACTCCTTTCTTCTCTAAAATCCTCCAAAGAATGTCTCTTGGGACCCTATCATACGCTTTTTCCAAATCTATAAAGACCATGTGTAAATCCTTTTTCCCATCTCTATATCTTTCCATCAATCTTCGTAAGAGATAGATTGCCTCCATGGTTGAGCGCCCTGGCATGAACCCGAATTGGTTGTCCGAAACATGTGTCTCTTGCCTCAATCTATGCTCAATGACTCTCTCCCAGAGCTTCATTGTATGGCTCATTAGCTTAATACCCCTATAGTTCATGCAATTTTGTACGTCGCCCTTATTCTTGTAAATAGGCACCAAAGTGCTCGTTCGCCACTCATTTGGCATCTTCTTCGTTTTCAAAATCCTATTGAAAAGGTCAGTGAGCCATGTTATACCTGTCTCTCCCAAAAGTTTCCACACTTCGATTGGTATATCGTCTGGGCCTATTGCTTTTTTATGCTTCATCTTCTTCAAAGCTACAACCACTTCTTCCTTCCGGATTCGACGATAAAAAGAGTAGTTTCTACACTCTTCTGAGTTACTCAACTCCCCTAAAGAAGCACTCATTTCATGTCCTTCATTGAAAAGATTATGAAAATAACCTCTCCATCTGTCTTTAACCGCGTTCTCTGTAGCAAGAACCTTTCTATCCTCATCCTTGATGCACCTCACTTGGTTTAGGTCCCTTGTCTTCTTTTCCCTTGCTCTAGATAGTTTATAGATATCCAACTCTCCTTCTTTGGTATCTAGTCGTTTATACATATCGTCGTAAGCCGCTAACTTAGCTTCTCTGACAGCTTTCTTCGCCTCTTGCTTCGTTTTTCTATACCTTTCACCATTTTCATCGGTCCTCTCCTTGTATAAGGCTTTATAACATTCCTTCTTAGCCTTCACCTTTGTTTGTACCTCCTCATTCCACCACCAAGATTCCTTTTGGTGTGGGGCAAAGCCCTTGGACTCTCCTAATACCTCTTTTGCTACTTTTCGGATACAACTAGCCATGGAATCCCACATTTGGCTAGCTTCCCCCTCTCTATCCCACACACATTGGGTGATTACCTTCTCTTTGAAAATGGCTTGTTTTTCTTCTCTTAGATTCCACCATCTAGTCCTTGGGCACTTCCAAGTCTTGTTCTTTTGTCTTACTCTTTTGATATGTACATCCATCACCAACAAGCGATGTTGATTAGCCACGCTCTCTCCTGGTATAACTTTGCAATCCTTACAAGTTATACGATCCCCTTTCCTCATTAGAAGAAAATCTATTTGTGTTTTTGACGACCCACTCTTGTAGGTGATCACATGTTCTTCTCTCTTCTTAAAGAAGGTGTTGGCTAAGAAGAGATCATATGCCATTGCAAAATCCAAGATAGCTTCCCCATCCTCGTTTCTCTCCCCAAAACCATGGCCACCATGAAAACCTCCATAGTTGCCTGTCTCCCTGCCCACGTGTCCATTTAAATCTCCTCCTATAAATAACTTCTCCGTCTGAGCAATTCCTTGCACCAAGTCTCTGTTGGAAATGTGCCCTAAAACCAATCATATGATGATACTTTACGGACATTTCAAATGTTAAACTAATCTAGTTTAACATATAAAGGGCAAAGATTATTGTTTGAGCCGTCTCATATAAATGTTATATGCTTAAACGATAAAGTCCAAGGAATATGTGATTGGGAGAATGCAATCTAATGAAGTTAGATTAATGAGACCATTCTTTCGTAGACACATCCTAAATGTTCCTGATCATAGGATTACCAATTGGGCATTGACAGTCCGTTAAGATCAGTACGTACTGTGTCTTCTCTCAGGGAGAGTGACTAGTCTCGAGTCATTGGTGTGTGTGACATCAAGACAAGTACGTAGGTGCTCAATAAGAGAATGAGTTCACTGAACGTGATCAACGAAGAGTTCTTATATTCCATGTCACATGAGAACTCATGGTTGGGATAATGCAAAGTAGTCCTTTGACCTGAGGCATCACAGTTGTCTTGTGGTTAAGTCCTTAATCTTTGATTATGTCTAATTCACCCCCTAGGGGTGTCACGGCATCGTTGGGGTTAAGCCACTTAGCTATGGAGACAAGTGAATGCGCAACAAGGGATCTCTAACCTTCAAACAGTTGAGGGAGAATACTCTATGATATGATTTGGAATCTCTGGCCAGAGTATGAATGAGATTGGGGAATGCGTTCCAAATCACATTCAAGGAAATCATATAAGCAAACGATTCACATTGGATAGTAGACATGAGTAAATAAACTATCATACCAAACAATGTGGTCAAGAGTATTAGATTAGAGAAGGACCGTATTGCATTTGTAATCCCGAACTGAATAGGTTCTCTAACCTCTTCTGATTAGCTTGGGTAACCATGACATGCTGCTAGGCGTCAACCATGGTTTGTGGAAGCCCTATACGTGTATAACCACTAAAGGGAGAATTGAAAATTGTTTCAATTCACAATCGATGTAAAATGGTTTTAATCGCCCACTGCCTCGCTAAAAGGAACCTAATGGATCGCACACCATAAAAGGTGGAGATTGAAGATTAAACGGAAATGAGTAAGAATGATTAAATGGTTTAATCATTTATTTATGGCAAGGATTAATTAATATGTTAATTAATCAAACGAATTAGTTCGTTAAAGACTTCGGGATAGTTTTGGACCTTAAGGCCCAATGGGCTTCGAACGTCAAGCCCATTAACTTAAGTTGTATGACAATTTAATGAATAAAGATTCATTAAAGCCCAAAAGCCCAAAATCCCCAAGGTGGCCGGCCATATGGAATGAATTAGGGTTTTGGTTATTTAGGTCACTTAAAGAAGTGACTATATAAATGACTTTATAGCCAAATATTCATTAATGTGATTAAGGGTTTATTTTGGGGGAAAATTGGTGAGAATTGTCTCTCCATTTTCTCTCTAAAGAGGCCAACACCTTGGAGGGTACATCTAGCAATCCTACTACTCCAAGGTCACTCATTTCTTCTACAATCAAACCTTGGTGAAGAGACTTAGAGGTTCCCTATTTTGGGAACTTGGAGAAACCTATTTTTCCATCCAAATCCATGGATCTAAGAAGCAAGGAATGAAGGCCCTATCTCTTTGGGTGATTAGCCTTTGCTTATGCAAGGAGGAATCTACAAAGGTAATAATTTCAACTCACTTTGTTTTGAGTTGATTATTGGTTCACCAATCTACTAGGCTTTGAATTTCATGGGTAATGTTTTGTTTTTGAATGCATACAAGCATGATTCCGCCTTTAATTTGTTAATTGCATGCTATAGATGTTATTCAAATGAACATGTTTTTCAAAATAAATCCTTCTAGTGGTATCAGAGCCTAGGTCTAGTAGTTGGTGAATCCTTTTGGGTTTTGTAGTTCATAAGTTTATGATTTAAAAGTTGTAATTGTTACAAGCTTTATTCTTGCTTCTTTGAATGTAAATTTTGTTTGAAAATTTGCCATCTCAAATGTTGTAGATGTAGTTCATATGAGGATGAATATTGGAGCTAAAATTTGGTGCCATGATTTTGGGGATTTTCGGCCAAATCCAAAGGGTGATTTTTTGGGTTCATGTTTGTCTTGTTAAAAATGATTTAAGGTGACTTTTGGAACCCCTAAGTACCCTAGGATGTTAACACCATTTTGAATGGTGAAAATTTGAGTTTTATGGCTTGAAAACATTCATGGAGCTCTTATGGGTTTTCATGGATGTTCTTCATTGTTCTTGATGTTCTTGCCAAGAACAAAAAGGTTTTGTGTTTTGATTCAAAGTTTTGAATATTTCATAAAGTTTATGTTATATGTTTTTCAAATGATTTATCATGTATTTAAAGTGTTAAATATTTGAATAAATGATGATGGAAACATCAATCATCAAAACATATATTAATTTTATGAAAGTATTTAAAGTGTTAAATATTTGAATAAATGATGATGGAAACATCAATCATCAAAACATATATTAATTTTATGAAAGTATTTAAAGTGTTAAATATTTGTATAAATGATGATGGAAACATCAATCATCAAAACATATATTAATTTTATGAAAGGTGAAAGCACTACTTGATTGTTTTTGACAAAACTAATAAATCAAAACACCCACCACTCATTTTTATCCCTCAAAACCGGCCACCCTAATAAAATAGGGTATTTTTGGGGCTTTTATGCAATTACATAAAGTTTTGATACTTTTGTGTATTTGTACTTTGACCCGAAAGTTTACGTTTTGACGTTAAGGCCTAAAAACGCTAAAGGACAAATTGTTTTGCTCCTTTAATGAAGTTTTTGAATTTATTTAAATTTTGGGTTCTAGTTGTATTTACATGAAGTAGTGACTTTTGTGTTTTTACAAAGTGACCCCAAAAGTTTATGTTTTCGCAATATGGCCCAAAAAGTTGTGGTTATTGCATGATGGCCCAAATAGGATGAGAACAAAATTGTTTTGTCTCTTTAAATGAGAATTGGATTTTCATTTTGTTTAGCTCCACTTAAATCAATTTTATGGATACAAAAAAAAAAAAACCAAATGAAAATGTTGCATTCAATTAATTAGTTAAAGCGTTAATTAATTAAAGGATGATTATGAACCTAAGCCTAATATAATTGAGCTATGTGAAAGGCGTTTCAAATTTGTTTGAACCATGGGAATGTGTAGATTAGATTTTGGTTGTAATTTGATTTGATCAAATGTTGTAAAAGGGCATAAGTCCTTCTTTACTTTAAGGTAATTTGTTTTATGCAAATGTTGTAATGAGCATAAGCTCATCCTTTACTTTGAAGTATTTCTTTCTTGCTTTATATGATATGCATGAAAATGAAGTAATTGGGTCCAACGCCCCTAAGACAACACGCCTTAATGTGATTAAACGCGTAACTAAAATCAATCTCCATCCCTAGACCGAGATTCAACACAAGGCTCGTGTTGAATCTAAACAAAGGTTCATAGTCATCCTAAGGCCCTAAGGCAACTATATAGTCCATCAAATGAATGCAAACCTTATGTTAGTAGTAACATATACTCTTGCTTTAAAAACCGTTTTAAAAGTATAGTGGGAGTATTATGTACAACTAAAACAATCATATGGACCAATAGTTGTAATAGGACCAAAATTGTTTTAATAGAGATTAAAATGTATATTGATATGTGATGAGACCTAAAACCCTCAACCAAACCAATATTAAGTTGATAAACGAGAGATGTTTAGAATATCTCTTCGTGGCCTTCCACCGTGGTGGGATCCAATCGTTTATGACTTGTACACCGGCTTCACCCTATCATGGGGGAGTACAAAGTGCATGCTTATACTCAGGAGGAATCCATATACATATGATGAGGTGAGTGTAGGCAACGAGGATAGCTATATATCGTATCATCGTGAGGCTATTCTTGAACCCCTTCACGCACTAAGCATGGTGGGAAGAACTTAACTAAGTGCAATGGAACCAATATCATATCATTGTGAGGTTACATTCTCTAGAGGCCAAATAAGATGGGTACTTGCATTAGTTGCAAATGAGTAAGCGTACTCTCTCATTATTATTGTTGCTAGCCATATATCGTATCATCGTGAGGTGGGCTTGGTAATAGTGAGCCTCCCATAACCTACTAAGAGTTTCATCCAAAACTCTCGAATTCCAATGAGGGATATGGAATTTGCCAAAAATAGTGGGTGATGCTATTTGATTTAAAGACCCGAATCAAATGGCTTAAAATCAATCAATTATATACGTTATGTATTTGTTTACCAATATATTTGCAAACGCTATCCAACACTTGACAAATAAAAGCCGAACGTTTAGTTTACGGACTTGGTACTACAAAACCATAGATTGTCTTTAATGGCTTGTAAATGTACCTAAGTAGTCTCATCCTCACAATCTTCCTATTGATAATGTATCATTAGAAGAATATGTTAGAAAAGGTCTATCATAAAGAGAACAACACTTTTAATGTCATAATTCTTCAAATACAAATTGTTGTATGAAGAAATAAGAGTTGCTTTGAACAACCCTTAATCAATGCAAACACTTAGTGCTTGTTTCTTTGTTACATGAACAAGGAACTTGAGAAGAAAGCACAAAGGCTTGGACACTTAATGTGCCATGATTCTTCACTTCCAAATGTTGTATGAAGAAATGAGAGTTGCCTTGTACAACTCTTGAAAGTTTGTAATTATGTTTAGAACATAATGGTTGGTTGACAAAAATAGTCCATTAACATGGACTTATGATGATTTTGAATCATTGAGTGTTGAAGTGTTAAACCACTTAACGAGACGGAAACTAGGCAAGGACTTTACCTTTGTTTCCCTATCCTAATGGTTCACTAAGTTTATGGTAAACTATGTAGTGAACAATAACCACATACTCTCCAAATTGTTTGATGTGTATAACACAATTGAAAAGGTTTCAAGAGAGATAGTGGGAGTTTAGGGACCATGACTAATGTAGTCAAAGGTGAAAGTCAAATAAAGAAGATAAATAACTCCAAGGGAACAAACTTTCTTTATGAAAGGATGGACATTGGAAGGGGTATTTGCAAGAAATGTCTTGCAAGTGTCAAGAACACACCTTTCGAAGGTGTTGTAAAATGTTCTTGAAAAGTTCAAAACAGTTGGTTCTTCTACTTGAATGCATGATTTCGTATTAGTAACTATGTTTTACAAATCGTTGTAAAAGTGTGACTAATAAGAAGTAGAAGATATATGAGAGAAGAAAAGGTACTTCACATACGGAACGTGAATAAGATATAGATCTCTGCGAAAGCAGATAGTACTTACTTCCTCATATGAACTACCAAAGAAATTGGATTATAGTAATATAATTGATTGTCTCTATAGTAGAGATGATATGGTAGTGTTAACTGTTTAGAATATAATGATGCTTAAAACCCAAAAGGTTGCAAGGTAATGACTAATCCCAACTAAATTGTGATACCTCTAAAACATAAGTTACGAGTTGGTGAAACAAGGATGCTTTGGATCGTTAGATCCGGATCCAATACCTTCTTGTTAAAATTGTATAGAGGCGAAATGTTCGAATCTTTATTCTTTTGGAAAGAAGAAAGAATCACAAAGTTGTTGAGGTTAATTCACTTAAATGTTAGTGGCACTTGTCCACAAACATAATATTACTCATGTTGAATAACATTCACCGAAGATCACTCTCGGTTGGACTATAGTTTATTTTGAATAAACACAAGTCCGAATACTTTGTAAAATGTTTCAAAGAATTCAAGTAATGTAAGTTGATGAGTAAGACATCTAAAGTATTTACCTCCTTAGATTTGATCCAAGGAAAGGTAACACTTTAGATAAGTTTCCTTGAAAGATATCAAGGAAAATAGCATCATAAGATAATGTATTTCTCCATTAGGAGAAGAACGAACTTGAATAAGATTTAGTTCGTTAAATGTTATCTATTACCCATATATAGGATATATACTTCTAAAACAATATGATTGTCAATGAGAAGATCTTCCAATATTTTCATGACTCCATAAGATGTAGTTGAAAAAGAAAGACAAATCTTAAGCATGTTAAAGATTTGGGGTTGTGTGCTAATAAGCAATATTTGTTTGATAACAATCTTGTAGGATATCCTTAAAATAACTTTTGGATATCGATTCTATAAACCAACTAACAAATGTTGTTTTGTTGGGTAGTTCATTGTAATTCTACAATGTGATTTGCCTAAAAGCAAATGAACGAGAGATAGAACTCAAAGAATGGGTTCTTTGAGAGACAAGGAAGTAATCAACAAATATAACAACCTAGTTCCTATACCACAAGCTCCAAGGTAGTCGATAAGAATGAAAATCCTTATGACTACATTGAGTGCATATACGATATATACTCAAGGAAATGGTAAAGTACCATTTGACTCGAAATAATGAAACCTTCATAGCTAATTGGTAGCTTAAGGTAACTACAATCAAAGAGAATGGTTGACTTTGAAGAAACCATCTTTGAGGTAGGCTTGGTTTCAATTAATTCGAAGATTGCTAGCTACAACTAAAATGGTGATTCAATGTTTTGACATAATATGGGTTTCCGAAACCATTATTAAGATAGTCTTGATAATGTATGTCTGAAACTAAAAATCACAAGACATGTAAGTTGTAGAGATCCATCCATCATGGATCTTAGCAAGTTAGTGGGAGCTATTTGCATTTTATGAGGAAAAAGGATCAAATCGTTTGATTTCTCATCAAGATGTAAATGAATCTTTTGTTTACGAGTTTTACAAAAGATTAGTGGGAGTTAATCATGTTCCTAAAATTTAAGTATATATGATATATTAATTTTGGAAATGAAAAGAATACTTCTTCGTTAAAGTTATGACTTTAATACATTATATGAAGATAGAATGTATATGGGAGATATAGTCTATATACATGGGATGGAAATCTATAATGATATATTTCATGATATAATTGGATTATATCAATCCCTAATAATAGACAATGGATGCTAGGAAGTTTCTCATATGATGATAAACTTCAATAAGAAGGACGATTCTAGTGAGACTAGCAAATTGCCCTTCTCAAAGGGAACGTACCCTTTGACTCCCATAGAAATAATGCGTAAATTGAATCCTTTATGCATAAGCAGAAAGGTGATTTATGTATTTCATATTGTATGAAAAACATTGATATGAGTTGTACCTAGAACGGTACAAGACGATATCAGTTCAAGCCCAGGATCAGAACCATGGCAACTGTCAAGTGAGTCCTTAAGTATTTAAGAAATACTAAAGGATAAATTCCTCAAAGATCGAGGAAGAATCAAAGTAACGTAATGGAAGCGTAAATGTATTAGATTATGAATCTAATTCATCATTGGATGTTTCTTCATTATGAATGAAGAGATAAACAAATATCTCTTTATTATGACTAAAGAGATATTTGGATGGAAACATTAAAGTAATGACTTTAGTGTGTTCCATTATGAATGCAAGATATATTGCCATATAGAAGTTTACAACAATGTTGTTTGGATGGGAAAGTTCATTTATGAACTCTCTATTCGATTCCAACCAGAAAGTGTATGACACTAATGGGGCGATAGCTCAAGCCTGGGAATCAAGGTCTCATCAAGATCTGAACACAAATGAGAGACTGAACCACATGATTGAGAATCATGTATAATGGTGACGTCGTTATTCTCAAGGTTGCTTCTGTGGATAACACATATAGATATCCACTGTCTAAGGCCTACTATTCAGCCATTTATGAAATGACTACAGAAGAGGTATCATCAAGATGACCTAGCTGATTGGCTCTAGTGCAAGTGGGAGATTGTTGGAAATGTGCCCTAAAACCAATCATATGATGATACTTTACGGACATTTCAAATGTTAAACTAATCTAGTTTAACATATAAAGGGCAAAGATTATTGTTTGAGCCGTCTCATATAAATGTTATATGCTTAAACGATAAAGTCCAAGGAATATGTGATTGGGAGAATGCAATCTAATGAAGTTAGATTAATGAGACCATTCTTTCGTAGACACATCCTAAATGTTCCTGATCATAGGATTACCAATTGGGCATTGACAGTCCGTTAAGATCAGTACGTACTGTGTCTTCTCTCAGGGAGAGTGACTAGTCTCGAGTCATTGGTGTGTGTGACATCAAGACAAGTACGTAGGTGCTCAATAAGAGAATGAGTTCACTGAACGTGATCAACGAAGAGTTCTTATATTCCATGTCACATGAGAACTCATGGTTGGGATAATGCAAAGTAGTCCTTTGACCTGAGGCATCACAGTTGTCTTGTGGTTAAGTCCTTAATCTTTGATTATGTCTAATTCACCCCCTAGGGGTGTCACGGCATCGTTGGGATTAAGCCACTTAGCTATGGAGACAAGTGAATGCGCAACAAGGGATCTCTAACCTTCAAACAGTTGAGGGAGAATACTCTATGATATGATTTGGAATCTCTGGCCAGAGTATGAATGAGATTGGGGAATGCGTTCCAAATCACATTCAAGGAAATCATATAAGCAAACGATTCACATTGGATAGTAGACATGAGTAAATAAACTATCATACCAAACAATGTGGTCAAGAGTATTAGATTAGAGAAGGACCGTATTGCATTTGTAATCCCGAACTGAATAGGTTCTCTAACCTCTTCTGATTAGCTTGGGTAACCATGACATGCTGCTAGGCGTCAACCATGGTTTGTGGAAGCCCTATACGTGTATAACCACTAAAGGGAGAATTGAAAATTGTTTCAATTCACAATCGATGTAAAATGGTTTTAATCGCCCACTGCCTCGCTAAAAGGAACCTAATGGATCGCACACCATAAAAGGTGGAGATTGAAGATTAAACGGAAATGAGTAAGAATGATTAAATGGTTTAATCATTTATTTATGGCAAGGATTAATTAATATGTTAATTAATCAAACGAATTAGTTCGTTAAAGACTTCGGGATAGTTTTGGACCTTAAGGCCCAATGGGCTTCGAACGTCAAGCCCATTAACTTAAGTTGTATGACAATTTAATGAATAAAGATTCATTAAAGCCCAAAAGCCCAAAATCCCCAAGGTGGCCGGCCATATGGAATGAATTAGGGTTTTGGTTATTTAGGTCACTTAAAGAAGTGACTATATAAATGACTTTATAGCCAAATATTCATTAATGTGATTAAGGGTTTATTTTGGGGGAAAATTGGTGAGAATTGTCTCTCCATTTTCTCTCTAAAGAGGCCAACACCTTGGAGGGTACATCTAGCAATCCTACTACTCCAAGGTCACTCATTTCTTCTACAATCAAACCTTGGTGAAGAGACTTAGAGGTTCCCTATTTTGGGAACTTGGAGAAACCTATTTTTCCATCCAAATCCATGGATCTAAGAAGCAAGGAATGAAGGCCCTATCTCTTTGGGTGATTAGCCTTTGCTTATGCAAGGAGGAATCTACAAAGGTAATAATTTCAACTCACTTTGTTTTGAGTTGATTATTGGTTCACCAATCTACTAGGCTTTGAATTTCATGGGTAATGTTTTGTTTTTGAATGCATACAAGCATGATTCCGCCTTTAATTTGTTAATTGCATGCTATAGATGTTATTCAAATGAACATGTTTTTCAAAATAAATCCTTCTAGTCTCCAAGATCTTCCCAAAATTTCTCCTTCGAACTCGTATCCAACCCTACTTGAGGTGCGTACGCACTAATCACATTGATAAGTTCTTGTCCTATTACAATCTTGATTGCCATGATTCTATCTCCTACCCTCTTGACATCTACAACATCTTGTACCAAGGTCTTGTCCACAATGATGTCAACACCGTTTCTCGTTCTATTTGTGCCCGAATACCAAAGTTTAAACCCTGAGTTTTCTAGATCATTTGCCTTACTACCAACCCACTTAGTTTCTTGTAGGCACATAATATTTATCCTTCTCCTCACCATAACTTCCACTACTTCCATAGATTTTCCCGTTAAGGTTCCTATATTCCACGTTCCTAAACGCATTTTGCTCTCTTGAACTCTACCCTTCTGTCCTAGCTTCTTCACCCTCCCCCGTCTAATAGGATCAAAGTACTTCTTTTGTGTGTCCCGGGTAAAGTTGATAGGAGCATATGCTCCCAAACAACTTTGAGTGGAGTCGTTCGAAAAGAAGTTTCTATGGCCCCCTTGCTCATTTAACACTGCATCCGGGTGCCGATGGAGATACAGCGACCCTTGCTCACTTATCACTGTGTTCAGGCCACACAGCGCGCCACTTACGAGTGACGCCCTAGCTTTAGCGCGATTTTGTTCTGGATTCATTTTCATAAGGATTCGACGTGATCATGGAGTGCCGGCTGTCGACTACCTGACGCCCTCCCCCTCCTCCTGATGGAGGAAAATGTTAGTCCATGCATCAATGTAATCAAAATAATTATAGTGAATATTGGGTAACTGGATATATTGGGTGTGAAGTGGTTTGGTTTTGTAAAAGGGGATTCCCCAATCTGCTTCAGTTACGAACCGGCCAATGGAAAGAGAATGGTAAAGAATTTTATTTTCATGAGTTTTGTTGTAAAGTGGTTTGATAGGGATGGACTCTGTTTCGCTAAGAATGGCTTGATAATATTTCAGTGTTTTATGTGGTGCTGTAGGGTGATAATGGAAATTAGGTGGAAATCTTGATAATATTTCAGTGTTTTATGTGGTGCTGTAGGGTGATAATGGAAATTAGGTGGAAATATGGTTTTGGCTAATTTATATGGTGTTTGTTCCTGATTGAGATTGAAAATGATGCTAAAAAGATATTCATTGGGATTTTTCTTGACTTATGGTGATGTTTTAGTATAACTGACTAGTTGGGATGATGATGATTGGTATGTAGGGGTTGAATAAGGATCATATTGACTGACTAATGTCGTTTGGTAATTGGGACGTGGTGACTGGTAATTTGGCCTAAGGTTTCAAAATTAGTGTCCAAGGCCAACACCTCTACGAATGGAACATAGATGGATTATCAGAATAAGAACTTTTGAACAAATTACAACACATCTCCATGGTTACTAATAGTTATATTACCAATCATAACCTCAGTCAAACCCAAGTTGTCGACCTTTTGGTCATTGAATTTACAGGAATGCTCCATTCCTGGTGGGAAAACCATCTTATTGAACAATCCATAAATGAAATAAAAAATGCAGTCAAAAGAGATGAAGAAGGAACACCTATTTTCGATGAACGTATCAGAAGAGGAGTCCCAGATGCTGTCAACACATTAGTTTTCACTGTCATAGAGCATTTGAAAGGGATACCTAGTAATGTCACCTCCAGGATTCATGACCAACTTAGTAACTTAAGATGTCCAACCCTAAGCGATTTTAAGGGGTACAAAGATGTTTTCATGTCCAGAGTCATGCTTAGAGAAGATAGTAATAAACCATTATGGAAAGAAGAATTCATTAATGGATTACCAAATTTATTTGCTTATAAAATCAGAAATGTTTTAGTTAATGAAGAAGGTATCATACCATATCATACCCTTACTTATGAAAATATTATTAATATTATCCAAAAAGGAGGATTGAAAATGTGTATATGAAAATTACAAAACAAGTCAACAAAGACAAGTCAATAGCCAAATACGAATTAGGAACATTTTGTGAACAATACGGATTGCCTCCTATTGCTCCATCCAACAAAAAGAAAAATTCAGAAGCCTACAATAGATACCCATACCCAAATAGGTACTCCAGTAGAAGACACCCCAAACATAACAAATTCAAAAATAAGAATTTTGAAACAAATAAATTTTATGAGAAACCCAAGTCCAGCAAGTGGAAGAGGAAACCCTTAAGAAAACTCCACTCCAAAAATCAACAAAAAAAGGGAATTGCCACAAGTGTGGCAAATTCGCTCATTATGCAAATAAATGTAGAGTTAAGAAAACAATCAACCAGTTGAAAATCTCTGAAGAAGAGATCCAAGTCTTAGAACTCAGAGACACAAACCATGGTCAGTCCTAAGATGATTTGGTTTCATCTTCTTCTAGTCAATCCTCAAGTAGTCTTTCATCCTTGACATTAAGATAGGATGCACAGATGCTTGTTGTAACAAAATTTCTGTCCCCAATAAACAAGAAGAACAAGAAGATTTTTTATTGAATTAATTTGTAAAATACTACCACCACCAGTAAAACAAGAATCAAGCCTAGATTCTTCATCGGCCTTAGCCATTACCAACCATTTCACTCCCTTAGGTTCCACAATAGGAAACCTTAGGCCAAATTACCAGTCAGCACGTCCCAACTACCAAACGGCATTAGTCAGTCAATATGATCCTTATTCAACCCCTACATACAAATCATCATCATCCCAACTAGTCAATTATGCTAAAACATCATCGTATGTCAATAAAACAATCTTTCTAATAATCAACTTATTCACTGGGTGCGTTTTTAAGACCAAATGGTATTACATTCCATTCATAATGACCGAAAAGAGTGACAAATGCGGTTTTGTATTTATCATCCTCATGAATTTGAGTCTGCCAAAATCCATACTTTAAGTCAAATTTTGAGAAGATTACAGCTTGACTAAGTCTCTTAATTAAATCTCTTTTGTTAGGAATTGGATATTGTATCCATTCCAAGACGTCATTAAGAGGTTTGTAATTAATGACTAACCTAGGAATTCCTCTTTTTAATTCAGCATTTTTCTGGACATAAAAAGTAGGACAAGACCAGAGAGATTTACTTTTCCTGATTATTCCTTTATTGAGAAGTTGGACAGAATTGGCAAAATTCTTGATTATTTCTGTTTTGCAGAATTCCATGACTTCTTAGCTCATTTGAATTGGCCTGGCTTTTGTTGGTATTTTCTTTTCGTCGAATTCATTATTGTAAGGAAGTTGGACAATGTGTTGCTTTCTGTGCCATAAAGCATTGGGAATGTCAGAACAAATTTCATTAACAAGTTTCTTTTGAAAGTTGTCAATATTTTGTAACAAAGATTTGTTTGTTAATTGTTCTTCAATTCTTTTGTAATTAATTTCTTCTTTTAAGAAATTAATTTTCTATGATTTTTTGGTGACTAGATTGATGGTTTTTGAGATACTATCTTTTTGTAATTGACTTAATTTTTTGAGATCTGTTTCCGTGCAGAATTCAAATGTGATTTTTTGTCCTAACATTCTAGTAGTTATACGGTTATGGTGTACCTTAAAAGGATATAGGAGAGCTATGAAGGGGACCCCTAGAATGACTGGGTCTGAAATATTTTTTATTAAAACAAATGGCGTTTTAAAACAAACATTGTTTTGACAAACATGAGCTTCTAGAATTTCATATTTTAATTGCATTGGGGACTGGTTTGATGCACTAAGCATTTATGTCAATTTATGAAAATACCTAGTGCGAATTAAACCTTCTTGAATACAATTCAAGTCCGAACCTAAGTCAATTAAGGCAATTGTATCTAACTAGAAGTCTTCAATTATTATTTTTATTTTAGAATACCATTTCTGGATCCTAATTTTTTGGAGTAATCCTAAAACTAGGTTTTCTGTTGGATTTTCTATGGATTTGGATTCTAATTCTTGGTCGGAGGAAGAACTATTGTGTTGTTCATCATTATTGCTAAGAAATGCTTGTGTTTGGATACTACTGAGATGTGAGCAGATTTCTATGTTTTCTGACTTTAAGGACTTAATTTCTTCCTTAGGTTTGTTGACTTCCCTTTGTAGGCCTTTGACCGTAATTTCTTTCTTAGGGTTGACTAGTACCGGCTTCTTTAGGATAGACTAACTTTTTAAGTTTCTCTAAATAAAATGATTTTAATTTAGGGTTATTTACTTTGCAAATTAATTTGATAAGAAGATTTTCTTGTTCTTCTTATTTATTGAGGACTGGAATCTTTTTACAACAAGAATTAGTGCATCCTATCTTATTATCGAGGGATGAAAGACTACTTGAGGAATTACTGGAAAAGGATGAATTGGAATCTAAATCATCTCCAGATTGACTATGGTTTGTGTCTCTTAATTCTAAGACTTGGATTAGTTGCGTCTTCTCTTCCTTAGAGATTTTCAACTGATTGATTGTTTTCTTGACTCTGCATTTGTTTGCATAATGACCAAATTTGCCACACTTGTAGCAATTCCCTTTTTGGTCTTGATTTTTGGAGTGGAGTCTTCTTGAGGGTTTCCTCTTCCACTTGCTGGACTTAGGTTTCTCATAAAATTTATTTGTTTCAAAATTCTTATTTTTGAATTTGTTATATTTGGGATGTCTTCTACTGGAGTACCTTTTGGGTATATATCTTAGGCTTCTGATTTTTTTCTTTTTGTTAGATGGAGCAAGGGAGGTAATTCGTATTGTTCACAAAATGTTTCTAATTCGTATTTGGCTATTGACTTGTCTTTGTTGACTTGTTTTGTAATTTTCATATCAATACACATTTTCAATCCTTCTTTCTAGATAATATTAATAATATTTCCATAAGTAAGGGTATGATATGGTATGATACCTTCTTCGTTAACTAAAATGTTTCTGATTTTATGGGCAAATAGATTTGGTAATCTATTAATGAATTTTTCTTTCCAAAATAGTTACTATCTTCTCTAAGCATTACTCTGGACATGAAAATATCTTCGTACCACCTAAAATCGTTTAGGGTTGGACATCTTAAGTTACTAAGTTGGTCATGAATCCTGGAGGTGACATTACTAGGTGTCCCTATGAAATGTTCAATGATAGTGAAAAGTAATGTGTTGACCGTATCTGGGACTCCTCTTCGGATACGTTCATAAAAAATAGGTGTTCCTTCTTCATCTATTTTGACTGTGTTTTTTATTTCATTTCAGGATTGTTCAATAAGATATTTTTCCCACCAGGAATGGAGCATTCTTGTAAATCCAGTGACCAAAAGCTCGACAACTTGGGTTTTACTGAGGTTATGATTGGTAGTATAACTATTAGCAACCATGGAGATGTGTTGTAATTTGTTCAAAAGTTCTTGTTTTGATTATCCATCTATGTTACATTCATAGAGTTTATCAGCCGAAACTGAGAATTGGTTTTAGATGTTTCTTTCCTGAAATTGAATATCCGGACGTGTTGGCTTTGGATACCAACTTTTGGTTAGAGTAGTTGGGTTGACACTTTTGTTTGTGATACGTTTTAGTTCAAGATTTTGAAAACCTTCTTTTACTTTTCTGATGGAATTTGTTTCACTCTTATCTTCTGAATCCCATATTACAGAAGTTGTTTCTGGTTGAAATTCATCTGGGTGTTGTAAAACATTTGATCTATTTTTTAACTTATGTAGATTGTTTTCAAAGCTGTTGTGCTAGATGAGGCTCTTGGGAAGTTGACTAAGGGTTTTTCCTTAATTGTTGGTATGGCATGTGAAAGTCTATCTATTTTGGTTTCCATTTTATCTAATTGTTTTCCTATGGTGTGTAGACTCTGTTTTGTGAAATCGTTTTGTTCAATGACTGGCTTGAAACCTGCATCTTCTTTGGGAAGTTTGGAAAGGGTGGCTGGTACCTATGTGTTTGCAGTTGTAATTAAAATTGTTTCTTGTGGAGGCTCACTAGAAGACACTATGGTTTTGTCTTCTTTGACCCAATTTTTTTTGGTGATGACTTGTAATTTCTTTTCAGATTCATAATACTTTTCAACGAAATCGAAGAACAATACTTCAAATCTGTGTTTTTTCATGAAATTGGTCCATTTATTGTAAATGTCCAATTTTTGGTCTTTGTATATTTTCTTCTAGGAATGTTTTCCATTGCTTCGATGTCAGCATTGAGTTTCTTCCATCGAATTTTGAAATGGTTTGTTGAGGACTAGCAGTTGGTGGTTGACTTGATTTTCTTCGAAATCAGATTCTGTTGGAGAAGTTTGTTCTCCTTGACTTTGGGTGTTAGGTTGGTATTGTGGATGAGTAACCTGAGTGGTTGTTTCTACTGATTTTAACTTCACGTTGATCAAATCATTAATTAATTCTTGTTGGGTAACTACTGAGCTAGTTTATACTGATTTGAATTTCTTATTAACCAGGGAATTGATTAGATCTTCATCTCGACCCACCACATCGGCTAATGTGGATCCAGAAAAAAAAAATTTCTATCAGGCTCTAAAGATTTGTGTGACTGGGCTAACCATGTAAGTGGACACTAGATTTTATGGTTGGAGGGTTAAAGTTGATTTTAACTATTCTGTCAAAATATTGTTCTATGTTGTCGAGGTTGACTAAGCTATTTTGTATGCCTACTGGTTTGCTTTCATTGATCAAGCACCAATATGAAGGTAGACTGATATCTGACCATTTGATAGTTTTGGGTATTTTAATGTTGGCATTTTCTTGATTGGTTTGTATCAGGAGTGTGTGGTCTCTAGGACTTTTAACTAAGGCTTGGAAATTCATGTTTGTTCCTGTAACTTTGTAGTAAACTTTAAAGATCAAGGCTAATGGTTGGACTCTTTCAAGAACTTGGTACCCTGAAGTTTTGATGTTTAATTTGAGTGCTTTCAGCATGTGGGGATCTGAAAGACTTATCGTGAGATCTGGGAAACAATCAAAACGAATTGGTATGTTGTAAACACTTGACTCAATCATCCCAAGAATGCTATCACTGAATGAAGGGAAATTTATGAGATTTCAAGTGGGATTTCTAGTGACTAGCATGAATATACAATTCAAGATTTATATACGAAAGCAACGGAAGCATGTTATCAAATAATATCAAAGCTCTAGTCATGCAAATCCCCTTCAAGATGCATAGGTTTATGTAAGATGCATAAAAAACAAATTCATATAAAAGAACAAAGTTTAGGAGTAGTTTTATACCTCTTGATCTAGATCTTAGACCAAGGATGGACCACCTCCAAGACCTTTGCTCCTTGAACTCCTTGAGCCTAGCCTCCTTCCTTGCCTCCTCCACTTTGTTTAGAATGAGTGCTCCTAGGTTCTCTTCAAGTTTCTAAAATTGAAAACCTCTAAAGATCCTCACCCACTAGTGTAATGAGAAGGATGAAGGAATAACCAAAAGGGTGAGAAAATGATTAGCTAAATCACCCTTCTGGTGGCCGGCCTTGTGTGAGTTTTGAGAGAGAGAGATGGTTTCTTCTTTTTATGAAAAACAACACACAAAACCCTAATGAACTTTTTCACTATAAAGTTCCTTTTATAACACAAAGAAACCTAGCCAACAACTTGACTTCCTATCTCTCCTTTTCACTCTATATGGCCGGCCCCCTTAGTGTTGTTTGGGCTTTTGGGCTTTTATTTATTTCAAGTCATCCAATGCTTGAATAAAAGCCCAATGGGTTTAGGCCCAATGGGCCCAATTAAACCCGAACGTTTCTTTAAGCCCAAAACGATCTTATATCGCTTTTATGATTTCTTTAGACTTTCTAATTAATCACAACACTTAATTAATCCAATTAATTATTTCCATCATCCATTAGTTACTCACTACAAGAGTGTATTGGTGAACAATCGTTTTAGGTTCTAATTAGCAAGGCAGTGAGGTGATTGGCACCAATCCAATTGATTATATTTAATCCAATCACTTAGTGAATTAAAACTTACTTTTAATTCACCTTCTTCTTTGATGACTACATTTAATCATCTAGAAGAACTCACAAGCCATGAGTGACATCTAACCATATATCATGGCTACCCAAGCTAATGTAGAAGTTGTTCGGAGAACCTATTCAGTTGGAATTACAATGCAATTCGATCCTTCTCTAAAACAATACTCTCAATCACATCACTAGGGTATGGATATAATATGTCAAACCCCTAATGTGATTATTCCATGTTATATGATTCAATTGAGTCGTATAGGAACGCTTTCCTTTATTACGCTCGATACTTCGGCGGAAGATTCCCGAATCATATCTTAGAGTATTCATCCTCTCATAACGAGGATTAGAGATTCCTTGTTGAACATTCACTTGCCTTCATGACTAAGTGGCTTAACCCCGACTATGCCGTGGACACCCGCGGATGGAGTGACTTTGACATAATCAAAGATCAAGTACTTAACCACAAGACAACGATGATGCCTCAGGTCAAAGGACTACTTACACTATTCCAACCATTAGAGTTACTTGCTTGACATGTGAGTAGACCTCCATGCAAGTACTCTCGTTCAATTGTGTTCAGTGAACTCATTCCCTTAATGAGCACCTACATACTTGTCTTAGTGTCACTACACGAATGGGATGAGACTTTCCATCCTTCTAATTGAAGCGGACATAGTATGTATCGGTCTATGCATTGTCAGTATCCCTCCGACAATCTTATGACCAGGAACCTTTTTGGACATGATGGTTATGTGAAGAAGGTCTCTGTAGTCTAACATCATTAGATTACTTCTTCCATCAATCCATTGTCCATGGATTCACTATTTATGACATATATCGTTCATAGAGATAGTCTTAATTAGTATCTTTGCCATTTGATGTATAAGAATCATCCATACATCCATTCATTATCCTGAAAGGTTTCTTCCAAAGATTGACTTTCAGGGCATATCTCCAACACTGAAGTCAGTGCATCTTGCATCTCGAAGGCATAACAAAATAGAGGTATTGATGCCTCTTCTTATTAAGGGCTTGACTGCTATTTGGACTAGACCTATGTGAATGTAATTGTATGAAGAAAATTTTGTGAAAACATGTTCATTTGAGCAACATCTATGGCATGCAATTAACATTTAAAGGCGAAATCATGCTTGTATGCACTCAAAAACAAAACATTACCCATAAAATTCAAAGCCTAGTAGAAAGGTGAACCAAGACTCAACTCAAGAACAAAATGAGTTGAGAGATTTTATACCTTTGTTGATTCCTCTTTGCATAAGCAAAGGCTAATCACCCAAGGAGAGGGCCTTCATTCCTCGCTTCTTAGATCCATGGATTTCTTGGATGAGGATGGTTGAAAGGATTTTCCAAGTTCCCAAAGTTGAGAATCTCTAATAATTTTTCCACACCAAGGATGGACTTGAAGAAGAGATAAGTGACCTAGAGGAAGTAAGATTGCTAGCTAAAATCCTCTAGGGTGGCCGGCCTCTTAGAGAGAAAGGAAGAGACATTGTGTTCTCATCTTTTCTCTAAAAGAAAACCTTAATGGAGAAAAGGCTATAAAGTCATATTTATACCTACCTTCATTGGAGTGGCAAACTTGTAATAAGTCCAAAACCCACTCCTTTATCAATATGGCCGGCCATAGTGTGTTATTGGGCTATTTGGGCCTTTGTGAATATTTAGTCATTAAGTTGTCATACAACTTAAGTCAATGGGCTTGACGTTCGAAGCCCATTGGGCCTTAAGGCCCAAAACTAACCCGAGGTCTTTAACGAACTTTATTGGCTTGATTAATTAACATATTAATTAATCCTTGCCATAAATAATTAAACCATTTAATTATCCTTACTCATCTCCTTTGTTTCTTCAATCTCTACCTTACACAGTGTATGATCCATTAGGTTCCTTTTAGCGAGGCAGTGGGCGATTAGAACTCTTTCAAATCGATTGTGAATTGAAACTTACTTTCAATTCTCCCTTTAGTGATTATACACATTTAGGGCTTCCACAAACCATGAATGACACCTAGCAGTATGTCATGGTTACCCAAGCTAATCAAAAGAGGTGGAGAACCTATTCAGTTTAGGATTACAATGCAATACGGTCTTTCTCTAATACAATACTCTTGACCACATTATTTGGTTTGATAGTTTAATCATGTCTACTATCCAGTGTGATTCATTTACTTATATGATTACCTTGAATGTGATTTGGAACGACTTCCTAAATCTCATTCATACTCTTGTCAGAGATTCTTAATCATATCATAGAGTATTCTCCCTCAAACGGTTTGAAGGTTAGAGATCCCTTGTTGCGCATTCACTTGCCTCCATGGCTAAGTGACTTAACCCCAACTATGCCGTGGACACCCTCTGACAGAGTGACTTTGACATAGTCAAAGATCAAGGACCTAACCACAAGACAACTATGATGCCTCATGTCAAAGGATTACTTTGCATTATCCCAACCATGAGATCTCATGTGACATGAGTATGAGAACTCTTCGTTGATCGTGTTCAGTGGACTCATTCTCTATTGAGCACCTACATGCTTGTCTTGGTGTCAATCACACGAATGACTTGAGACCAGTCACTCTCCCTGAGAAAAGACACAGCACATACTGATCTTAATGGACTGTCAATGCCCAATTGGCAATCCTATGATCAGGAACGTTTAGGATATGTATACGGAAGAGAATGATCTCATGAATCTAACTTCTTTAAATTACATTCTCCTAATTACATATTCCTTGGACTTATCGTTTAAGCATATAACATTTATATGAGATGGCTTAAAACAATAATCTTTGCCCTTGATATTAAACTAGATTAGTTTAACATGTGAAATGTCTGTAAAGTATCATCATATGATTGGTTTTAGTGCACATTTCCAACAATCTCCCACTTGCACTAGAGCTAATCAGCTTGGTCATCAATGATGATACCTCTTCGGTAGTCATTTCAAAAATGGCTGAGTAGTAGACCTAGGCAATGGATATCTATATGTTATCCATAGAAGCAACCTTAAGAATAACGACATCATCATTATACATGATTCTTAATCATGTGGTTTAGTCTCTCATTTGAGTTCGGATCATGATGAGACCTTGATTCCCTGGCTTGAGCTATCACCCCATTAGTGTCATAGTGTCGGTACACTAGAGACACTTTCTGGTTGGAACGGAATAGAGAGTTCATAAATGAACTTTCTCATCCAAACAACATTGTTGTAAGCTTCTTTATGGCAATATATTTTGCATGCATAATGGAACACACTAAAGTCATTACTTTTAATGTTTCCATCCAAATATCTCTTTAGTCATGTTAAAGAGATATCTAATTATCTCTTCATTCATAATGAAGAAACATCCAATGATGGATTAGATTCATAATCTAATACATTTACGCTTCCATTACGTTACTCTAATTCTTCCTCATCTTGAGGAATCCATCCTTTATTATTTCTCAAATACTTAAGGATTCACTTGACAGTTGCCATGGTTCTAATCCTGGGCTTGCATTGATATCGTCTTGTACCGATCTTGGTACAACTCATATGAACGTTTTTCATACAATATGAAATACGTAAATCACCTTTCTGCGTATGTATAAAGGATTCTATTTACGCATTATTTCTTTGGGAGTCAAAGGGTACGTTCCTTTTGAGAAGAGCTACCTCCTAGTCTCACTAGAGTTGTTCTTCTGATTGAAGTTTATCATCATATGAGAAACTTCCTAGCATCTTTTGTCTATTATTAGGGATTGATATAATCCAATTATATCTTGAAATCTATCATTGTAGATTTCCATCCCATGTATATAGACTATGTCTCCCATATCCATTCTATCTTTATAGAATGTTTAAAGTCATAACTTTAATGAAGAAGTATTCTTTTCATTTCCAAAATTAATATATCATATATGTGTATATATATATTCAAATTTAGGAACATGATTAACTCCCACTAATCTTTTGTAAACCTAGTAAACAAAAGATTCATTTACATCTTTATGAGAAATCAAACGATTTGATCTTTTCTCTCATAAGACGCTTATAGCTCCCACTAGCTTGCTAAGATTTATGATGGATGGATCTCTACAACTTACTTGTCTTGTGATTCATAGTTTTAGACATATATTATCAAGACTATCATAATAATGGTTTCGGAAACCCATATTATGTCCAAACATTGAATCACCATTTAGTTGTAGCTAGCAATCTTCGAATTAATTGAAATCAAGACTACGTTAAAGATGGCTTCTTCAAAGTCAACCAATCTCTTTGATTGTAGTCACCTTAAGCTGCCAATTAGCTATAAAGGTTTCATTATTTCGGGTCAAATGGTACTTTACCATTTCCTTGAGTATATGTCGTACATACACTCAATGTAGTCATAAGTATTTTCATTCTTATTTCTTTCGAATTAATACGTGTAACACTATGACATAATTATAAAGTTCAAACCATTCAACTAAGACAGTTTATAAATCCTTCTCGACTACCTTGGAGCTTGTGGTATAGGAACTAGGTTGTTATATTTGTTGATCACTATCTGGTCTCTCAAAGAACCCATTCTTTGAGTTCTATCCCTCGTTCATTTGCTCTATCTTAGGCAAATCCTAGTGTAGGATTACAATTAACTACCCAACAAACAACATTTGTTAGTTAGTTTATAGAAGTGATATACAAATGTTAATTTAAGGATACCCACAAGATAATTCTTTAAACAAATATTGCTTATTAGCACACAACCCCAAATCTTAACATGATTAAGATTTGTCTTTCTTTCCAACTACATCCTATGGAGTCATGAAAATTTTGGAAGATCTTCTAATTGATAATCATATTGTCTTAGAAGTGTATATCTTATATATGGGTAATTGATAACATCCAACGAACTAAATCTTATTTGAGTTCGTTCTTCTCTTAATGGAGAAATCAATTATCTTATGATGCTTCTTTCCTTCATATCTTTCAAGGAAACTGTTCTAAAGTGTTACCTTTCCTTGGATCAAATCTAAGGAGGTAAATACTTTAGACATCTTACTCATCAACTTACATTTCTTGAATTCTTTGAAACCTTTTGCAAAGTATTCGGACTTGTGTTTATTCAAAATAAATGATAGTCCAACCAAGAGCGATCTTCGGTGAATGTCATTCATTAATAAAGAACAATGTTTTGTCAAACAAAACATTCATCCATCTCTCATAGTGACGGAATTAAGTTCCTTAAAATTGGAATGTAAAGTCAATCTTTGGTTTTTCCAATTTCTTTGGTAGTTCATATGAGGAACTAAGTACGATCTGCTTTCGCAGAGATCTACATTTGATTCACGTTCCGAATGTGAAGTACTTTCTCTTCTCTCATTAATCTTCTAATTCTTATTAGCCACACTTTTACAACGATTGTAAAACATAGTTACTAATACGGAATCAAGCATTCAAGTAGAAGAACCAACTATTTTTAACTTTTCAAGAACAATTTACAACACCTTCGAAAGGTGTGTTCTTGACACTTGCAAGACATTTCTTGCAAATACCCCTTCCAATGTCCATCCTTTCATAAAGAAAGTTTGTTCCCTTGGAGTTATTTCCCCTTCTTCATTTGACTTCTCATTTGACTACAATAGTCATGGTCCCTAAACTCCCACTATCTCTCTTGAAACTTATTTCAATTGTGTTATACACATCAAACGATTTGGAGAGCGTGTGGTTATTGTTCACTATATAGTTTACAATAAACTTAGTGAACCATTTGGATAGGGACACAAAGGTGAAGTCCTTGCCTAGTTTCCGTCTCTAGAAGTGGTTTAACACTTCAACACTCAATGATTCAAAATCATCATAAGTCCATGTTGATGGACTATTTTTGTCAACCAACCATTATGTTCTAAACATAATTACAAACTTTCAAGAGTTGTTCAAGGCAACTCTCATTTCTTCATACAACAATTTGTAAGTGAAGAATCATGGCACATAAAGTGTCCATGCCCTTGTGCTTACTTCTCAAGTTCCTTGTTCATGTAACAAAGAAACGAGCACTAATGTTTGCATTAACTAAGGGTTGTTCAAAGCAACTCTTACTTCTTCATACAACAATTTGCAATTGAAGAATTATGACATTAAAAGTGTTGTCCTCTTTATGATAGACTTATCTAACACGTTCTTCCAATGATACATTATCAATAGGAAGATTGTGAGGATGAGACTACTTAGGTACATATACAAGCCATTATAGACAATCTATGGGATTGTAGTACCAAATCCGGAAACTAAAGCTTTCGGCTTTTTCTTTGTCAAGTTTTGGATAGCATTTGCAAATATATTGGTAAATAAATACATAACGAATATAAATTGATTGATTTTAAGCCATTTGATCCGAGTCTTTAAATCAAATAGCACCACCCACTATTTTTGGCAAATTCCATATCCCTCATCGGAATTCGAGAGTTTTGTAGGAAACTCTTAGTAGGGTATGGGAGACTCATCATTACCAAGCCCACCTCACAATGATATGATGTTGGCTAGCATCAATAATAATGAGAGAGTGCGCTTACTCATTTGCATCTCTTGCAAGTACCCATCTTATTTGGCCTCTAGAGAATGAAGCCTCACAATGATATGATGTTGGCTCCATTGCACTTAGTTAAGTCATTCCCACCATGCAAGTTCGAGTAGGGGTTCAAGAAGAACCTCACAATGATATGATGTTGGTCATTCTCGTTGCCTACCTTCACAACATCATGTATGCATATAGAACTCCTCCTGAGTGTAAGCAAGCACTTTGTACTCCCCCATGATAGGGTGAAGTCGGTGTACGAGTCACAAACGATCGGAACTTACCACGGTGGAAGGCCACGAAAGAGTGTTCAAAACACTCTCACGCTTATTAACTTAATAATGGTTTCGTTGAGGGTTTTAGGTCTCATCACATATAAGCATGCATTTTAATCTTATTAAAACAATTTGGTCCTATTACAACTATTAGTCCATGTGATTGATTTAGTTGTATATAATACTCCCACTATGCTTGTAAAACGGTTTTTAAAGCAAGAGTATATGGTACTACTAACATAAGGTTTGCATTCATTGATGGACTATATAGTTGCCTTAGGGCCTTAGGATGAATATGAACCTTTGATTAGATCCAACACGAGCCTAGTGTTGAATCTCGGTCTAGGGATGGTGATTGATTTTAGTTACGCGTTTAATCATATTAAGGCGTGTTTTTCCTATTGGGCGTTGGACCCAACTACTCCAATTTAATGCATATCAAATAAAACAAGAAAAGAGTACTTCAAAGTAAAGAAGAGCTTATGCTCTTTTACAACTTTTGATCAAAACAAATTACTTTAAAGTAAAGAAGAGCTTATGCTCTTTTACAACATTTGATCATATCAAATTACAACCAAAATCTAATCTACACATTCCCATTGTTCAAACAAATTTGAGAGACGGCCTTTCACATAGCTCAATTATCGTAGGCTTAGGTTCATAATCACCCTTTCTTTAATTAATTAACGCTTTAACTAATTAAACTTGAATGCAACATTTTCATTTGGTTTTTGTTTCCATAGAATTGATTTAAATGGAGCTAAATGAAATGAAAATCCATTTCTCATTTAAAGATACAAAACTATTTTGTTCTCAACTAATTTGGGCCAAATGCAATAACCACAACTTTTTGGGCTATGTTGCAAAACACAAACTTTTGAGATCACTTTGTAAGAACACAAAAGTCCACTACTTCATGTAATTACAACTAGAACCCAAAAATTTCATCAAATACAAAAACTTCATTAAAGGAGCAAAACAATTTGTCCTTTAGTGTTTTTGGGCCTTTATGTAAAAATGTAAACTTTCGGGTCAAAGTACAAATACACAAAAGTATCAAAACTTTATGTAATTGCATAAAAGCCCCAAAAGTACCCTATTTTAATAGGGTGGCTGGTTGGTGAGAGTGAAAAAGGAGGGGGGGGAAAGGTTTTGGTGAAAAATTCAAAATTTGAAAGTGTTTTGTGCAAATGGATAGGTAGGTGAGGAAAAGTTGATTGGGATGGGTTGTAAGAAAAATGTTTTGTCAAACAATAAAGGCATAAATCATCCATCACCAATCAATAACAAACCAAAACTTTATTCAAAGCAACAAACATATTGAATCAAAACACCAAAACTTTTTGTTCTTGGTAAGAACATCAAGAACATTGAAGAACACACATGAAAACTTATAAGAGCTCCATGAATGTTTTCACTCAATAAAATTCTAAATTTCACTACTCAACAGGGGGTTAACATCCTAGGGTACTTAGGGGTTCCAACAAGAACCCAAAAAACCACCCTTTGGATTTGGCCGAATTTCCCCAAAAACATGGCACCAAATTTTAGATCCAAAATTCATGCTCATATGAACTATATCTACAATATTTGAGATGGCAAATTTTCTAACAAAATTTACATTCAAAGAAGCAAGAATAAAGCTTGTAACAATTACAACATTCAAATCAAAGACTATGAACTACAAAACCCAAAAGGATTCACCAACTACTAGACCTAGGCTCTGGTACTACTTGAAGGAAATTTTGTGAAAAACATGTTCATTTGAGCAACATCTATGGCATGCAATTAACATTTAAAGGCGGAATCATGCTTGTATGCACTCAAAAACAAAACATTACCCATGAAATTAAAAGCCTAGTGATGCGATGAAAGTTAAGCACTCAAATTAAACCCTCTTGTTGTCAAATTGTAGTATAAATGCAAATAGGGATCGTTCTAAACCGGGGATTAGGAGGGCTTGCTAAAACCTCTAAACTTACTCAAAAGCATCAAAACAAAGTTAAAAACATTTGAATAGACTCAAGGGACTCAAAACAGATTCTAAAGACTCAAAACAACTTAAAAACACTCAAAACTGCCTAAAAACACAAACTGGGCATATTTGACTCTAACACAACTTTGGACGAATTTAGTGTTTTGACTTAAATCAAAACACTCTAAAACACAAACAAAACCGAAATTTAACACTTTGAAACAAGAAAGTAAAATTGGGGTTTTGATTTGGATGAATTTGAAATAAACAAGCAAGTTATAAAACTAGGCAGATTATAAAATGAATTTGAGAAATAAAATGATGGATGGATTAGTTAGAGGTCCGTTCTTCACACATGACACACTTGTACATGAATCGATTTCCAACTGCTTTTCAATAAACTATGATACTCAACACCCCAAATTAACCGTGATGCACAAATTAACCCTCAGATTTTCCTTTACTCATTGAATTGGATGAATGCATGTGACAACCCAAATCATTCTCTAAAAGTCCCCTATATGAACGCATAATAGAGATACAATCAGAGATCATTACGTTCAATGAAAATCATAAGTGTTGACGAGGCAATTATAACTATGAATGCATGATACAATTGCCAAGAATTCAATTAACGCGATTGTGATAGACAACCTTCACTACTCATGAATATAAACTTGTAACAATTAGGTGAAACTCATTTATATTCTAGCATCTAATTCATGCATGAAAACTAAGTATGCATCCTTAATAAACATACAAGAATCAGTTATGAATAAAATAGATAATTGGATTGCAATCACAAATTATCAAATCACAATTGGAAGAAATCAATTCAAATCTCAAGCATGTTCATGGCTTCAAACTTCCCCCTAACTAAATAGGGGTTTAGCCACTCATAATTGCAACAAAATTAGAAAATAACAAAGTAGACATTGAAAGCAAGAACGGAGTACACCTAAAATGCTCCAAAGTTCCAAGCTTGAAACATCAAGGACCTTTGTTTTCACCACCTTGTTGTAGCACAAGTGTCTAGGATGTGTATGGATATATGGATGGAATGGATTTGCACGGCTAAGAGATGAAAGTGTATGGATTGGTGAGATGTAGTATGGCTAGATGAATGGATGGAGGTCACGGCAAGGAAATTGTGTTTGTGAATGAAGTTGTGAGATGTGAAATGTAGTGTATTTGGATGATGCCCCCCCCCCCCCAAAATTATGGTGAAGGGTGGATGTATTTATAGGCTAGGGAGAGGAGTGTATGGAGTTGTAATGAGTGAATGTAATGGGTGTAGTGGGTGAGTGTTGTGGTAATGAGTGGATGTAATGGGTGTAGTGGGTGGATGTTTGGTAATGAGTGGATGTAATGGGTGTAGTGGGTGAGTGGTTGGTAATGAGTAGTGTTTGGTAATGAGTGGATGTAATGGGTGTAATGGGTGGATGTTTGGTAATGAGTAGATGTAATGGGTGTAGTGGGTGGATGTTTGGTAATGAGTGGATGTAATGGGTGTAGTGGGTTGTGGTAATGAGTGGATGTAATGGGTGTAGTGGATGGATGTTTGCAGAATGGATGTTTTGGGTGAAATGAGTGGATGTAGTGGTAGGTGAATGTGTTGGGTGAAATGAGTGGATGTAGTGGTAGGTGAATGGATATGTTGGGTGAAATGAGTGTGCTAAAATGGTTATTTATAGGGAGAGGATGATGCACAAACTTCAAATTTCGTCCATTCCTTTTGCTCCAAGCATATGCTATCCATTCCATGCCCAAAAATGCTCCAAAATGCACTTCTTTGCCGCATTAACCCTTTGGACCTAAAAACACACGAAAATAGCTTAAAATACTAAAATAACTACGAAATAACAACATAAATGCCAAGAAACAAGCTAACTAAGTCGCATAAATATGCTCCTATCACCTAGTAGAAAGGTGAACCAAGACTCAACTCAAGAACAAAGTGAGTTGAGAGATTTTATACCTTTGTTGATTCCTCTTTGCATAAGCAAAGGCTAATCACCCAAGGAGAGGGCCTTCATTCCTTACTTCTTAGATCCATGGATTTCTTTGATGAGGATGGTTGAAAGGATTCTCCAAGTTCCCAAAGTTGAGAACCTCTAATTTTTCCACACCAAGGATGGACTTGAAGAAGAGATAAGTGACCTAGAGGAAGTAAGATTGCTAGCTAAAATCCTCTAAGGTGGCCGGCCTCTTAGAGAGAGAGGGAGAGACATTGTGTTCTCATCTTTTCTCTAAAAGAAAACCCTAATGAAGAAAAGGCTATAAAGTCATATTTATACCTACCTTCATTGGAGTGGCAAACTTGTAATAAGTCCAAAACCCATTCCTTTATCAATATGGCCGGCCATAAGGTGTTATTGGGCTATTTGGGCATTTGTGAATATTTAGTCATTAAGTTGTCATACAACTTAAGTCAATGGGCTTGACGTTCGAAGCTCATTAAGGCTTGAGCCCCAAACTAACCCGAGGTCTTTAATGAATTTTATTTGTTTGATTAATTAACATATTAATTAATCCTTGCCATAAATAATTAAACCATTTAATTATCCATACTCATCTCCGTTGTTTCTTCAATCTCTACCTTACACGGTGTACGATCCATTAGGTTCCTTTTAGCGAGGCAGTGGGCGATTATAACTCTTTCAAATCGATTGTGAATTGAAACTTACTTTCAATTCTCCCTTTGGTGATTATACACGTTTAGGGCTTCCACAAACCATGAGTGACACCTAGCAGTATGTCATGGTTACCCAAGCTAATCAGAAGAGGTGGAGAACGTATTCAGTTTAGGATTACAATGCAATACAGTCTTTCTCTAATACAATACTCTTGACCACATTGTTTGGTTTGATAGTTTAATCATGTCTACTATCTAATGTGATTCATTTACTTATATGATTACCTTGAATGTGATTTGGAACTACTTCCTAAATCTCATTCATACTCTGGCCAGAGATTCTTAATCATATCATAGAGTATTCTCCCTCAAACGGTTTGAAGGTTAGAGATCCCTTGTTGGGCACTCACTTGCCTCCATGGCTAAGTGACTTTACCCCAACTATGCTGTGGACACCCTCTGACAGAGTGACTTTGACATAGTCAAAGATCAAGGACCTAACCACAAGACAACTATGATGCCTCAGGTCAAATGACTACTTTGCATTATCCCAACCATGAGTTCTCATATGACATGAGTATGAGAACTCTTCGTTGATCGTGTTTAGTGGACTCATTCTCTATTGACCACCTACATGCTTGTCTTGGTGTCAATCACACCAATGACTTGAGACCAGTCACTCTCCCTGAGAGAAGACACAGCACGTACTGATCTTAACGGACTGTCAATGCTCAATGGGCAATCCTATGATCAGGAACGTTTAGGATATGTATACGGAAGAGAATGGTCTCATGAATCTAACTTCTTTAAATTACATTCTCCTAATTACATATTCCTTGGACTTATCGTTTAAGCATATAACATTTATATGAGACGGCTTAAAACAATAATCTTTGCCCTTGATATTAAACTAGATTAGTTTAACATGTGAAATGTCCGTAAAGTATCATCATATGATTGGTTTTAGGGCACATTTCCAACATTGTAACCATCTTTTCTATGAGTTTTAATTTGTTCTGGTGTGAATAATTGACAAGTTTCATGTTCTTTACTAAGAGCATAAGTTTTTTCAACTGTTTTGATATGATGTTCACTTCTAAAAGAGGCTACTGGCCATTTCTTTTGGTAAATGTTTTTATTAGAAATCGTGGGGATATTCCAATCTCCAAATTCGACACTGTCATCTGTTTGAAATTTTAATTTTTGTTCTTCATTTCACTATGTCTGGAATTCTACCTAAACTAGATCTGGACCTAGTGTTGGCCATTGAATTAGATCTAAATAATCTACTCATAATGCTCAAAATGTAGGTTTTCAATATACATAAATCTTACTGGCTTTACCTTCCTCGCGTATCTGCTAAACTCTCTCTCTGCTCATGGCAATCCTATGGACTTATAGTTTGGAACACGTTTTACTGTTTGGATTGAGAGTAAACAATCCTACTTAGAAGGTTAACAAATAAGAAAAACTGTAAATGAAAACTGGAGGATGAACAAAATATAGTGATTATAAAGATGATAACTTAATTACCACTCACTTGGCTCTGACACCAAATGGTGCGAAACTAGTGATGATGATGATGATGATGATGAGGGCAATAATGATGCAAATCATGTGAATTGGATGAACAAGAGATTTGATGTGGTGGATAGCCAGAATTAAATAAACCATGAAACCAACTATTATAAATGAATAAGAAAAACCGAATGAAGGATTTATCTATGTTTACCTTGAATTTGAGATTTCGATCAATTGACTGTGAGTAAGAATATTATGCCATTCAAAATTAGTAGTTATGAAAACATTCATAATGAAAATAATGAATTCAAAATAATGATGCAATTATAATTTGAGCATAAGTTTTATTGCAAACCTTACACTGGGACTTATAATTAATTTACTGACGATTGATTAAGCAAATAAGAAATTGACTGGTAAAAAGGATATTGGTGCATGTCCTTGACATTTGAGAATTTAAATTGTTTACAATATATATATATTGTCCTCAAATTGGCTTATTCTGTAGCTAAAATTTTGTTGGAATCTTTTCCCACTCCTTCCCTCTGCAATGTCTACATATCTGCCCATCTCTAGGGCTTTCGTTACAAATACTGCAAACCTACCCTACTCCAAATTAGTTGAAAAAAAGAAAAATAAAAGATAGTTTCCCTCTCAATTCTTGGTAGACTTATGTCTTGCCGGTGATTCTGAACTGCATACTTTGACAAAATCAATCTGATCACCTTCTTTGAATATAACAATTCCCATATTATCTATTTGCATAAATATTATATATATATATATATATATATATATATATATATTACACATCATATGATCAGAATTATCACCATCATACTAATTTAACACTACCCTTCTGGTTTCCTCTTTCCCAGAAATTGACCATGATCAATGTTATTGTTCATTTATTCATTCAATCACAAATGAGAATGGGTCTTGTATGTAAATCGTATGCAAAAAATTAAATGAGTGGTAATGGCCTGGGGAAAAGCTGTAAAGGTCCTTGGCATTTTGCAGGGCATCACAATGACCCATTCCAAGTTTCAAACCCTACCCATTAACAAACAAATTGAAAGGGAAGTGAGCTTGAGGATCTGAGACAAAAACTTGAATGATCAGTACTCTCCCTAGAGATGAGTTTCAAACACGATAACCCATTTATTTGACGGCCAAAATAAACCTAACCCAAAAGAAGAAAAAAAAATTAATTAATAAAAAAACTACAGTATCAATGTACGTACAGGTAAGCTAGCTAACATTAACAAATTCAAAGCCCCTCGATCCATATGCTGAGTCTTTGTAAGGTACGAGAAATTGATGGGTTTGAAAAAGTTGTTTAACATCCGGCCAAGAAAATAGAAGGTTGTAGGAGTGTGTGTGCGTGCGTATATATATTTTTATTTCTATTGTTTTAAACTCTAAGTTGTTGAATCTAGTGTTTTAACCGGATACGCGGTCTATGAAACTAATTTCCACAATCCAACCGTCACTTTTTTTTTAATATAGTACGAGATTGTGTACGCTAAAACACCTAAATCAGTTGTTGTATGGCATCGGTCACCTCTTAATCTTAATTATGTTACATTGACACTACATGTTTTATTGAAAGAATCCTCTTTGTTAGATTTTTCATGTTTGTGTAAACTCTAATAAAGCTCTATAGTTTGTGGTTTAATCAGATGTTTGATATACCTCAATTGGATGAAAATAACTGAATATTTTAATCAACTATTACACAAGAGACTAAAAGAGAACCTCTCAGTACTTGAGGGCTACTAATTAATCCCAGATTTGAACTGCTACTAATTATTATTGTGTAAATTATTGTACCTCCTTTAATTCATTTTGATTTGCATCTTTTTAAGGGACTAAAGAAAACCTCTCAATTGGCAGGTGGTTTGAAATGTTCATTACAAGGTTGGATGAACCATTGTCCTGGCTTCTAAGAATCTACGTATGGTAAATGTCCGATGCTTAATCAAACTTACTATATGCTTGATACTAATATGATGTTAAGTTTTCATTTTTTATTGTACTACTATGGTGTTATTGGAGCTCTGCCCCATTTTCTACTAAGGTGCTATATCGTCCAAGGTTTAAGGTCGCAATTGATGCTCTTCAGTAAGACACCTCTTGCTTGATGACAAATGTTTACATTTCTGATATTGCTAATATTAAACGAGAAATATATAATTGCACTTGTAATATAATCTTTTTAAATGTTTGAGTTTGCATATGTGGGGTTATTGAACTTTTGAAGGTAATTTGATCTAAAGCTAGGAATGCTCATTTTCTTGTGTTGTGTGGAAATAAAGACTCTAATTTTAGGAGTTAGACTCTGAAAAGCTTCTAGTATATTTTTTACGATCTCTATCATTATTTCAATCTAGTGGAATGATATTTAGCATACTTGAGAGCTTCTAATCATTATTTCAATCTAACTGTTTACGAATACTATGACTACCTCAACAAATTCATGGCTAGTCGATGCAGGGAATAATTCAAGTTTGAGTTACATGAGAGTTTGGGTCGCCTGAGGAGCCATTAGCCAATCCTGCTGCAAAGATGGACAAGAGACCAGGACAATGGGAGCTTTTGTGTGAACAGTCAGTCCACGACTTTTGATATTTTTTATTTGGTTCATGTGCAACATTCCTTCAATTGTTTTATGATTTCACTAACGATGCTTTTGTATAGCACTCTGGATGTACATTCAACATTTATCAATTAGTAAAATATTATTTCTTAACAATTGTCTATTATATTTTGATATGCATATGTAAGAGTTGAGCATTAAAGCTTTTTTTATATATACATTAAATGTCTTCTTGACAAAACCAATTTGTCGGCAAAGACAAAGTTGAGCCAACGAAATATCCATGGCGGCAAACACATTTTGTAGGCTAAAAAGTATTATTCGTCGGCTAAAAAGGCCTGTACCGATAAAAATATTTGTCGGAAAAGATGGAAATGCCGACAAAAAAGATTTTGACGGGAAAAGTTGAATCTTAGCCTACGAAATACCAAAATTCATCGGCAAAACTGTTAGGTGACATGCTTTGTGCGATAAAATTGTCGACAAATTTTTTCCTCGGGAAAGACACTTTGCCGACAAATTTTGACTTTTGCTTGAAGGGAAAATTATGAGATTCTAGAATGGGATTTCATAATGACTATCATGCATATACAAATCAAATTTAATATACGAAAGCAGCGGAAGCATTTATAACAAATTATCAAAGCTATAGTCATGCAAATCCCCTTCAAGGTTCATAGGTTTATATATAATGCATCAAAACAATTTTTTTTTAGAATCAAGAACAAAGTGAAGGTTAGTCTTATACCTCTTGATCTAGACTTGAGACCAAGGATGGACCACCTCCAAGCCCTTTGCTCCTTGAAATCCTTGAGCCTAGCTTCCCTCCTTGCCTCCTCCACTTTGTTACAATGAGTGCTCCTAGGTTCTCTTCAAGTTCCCAAAGTAGGAAACCTCTAAAGATCCTCACCCACTAGTGTAGTGAGAAGGATGAAGGAATAACCAAAAGGGTGTAAGAGATGTTAGTAAAAACCCCCTTTGGTGGCCGGCCTTTGTGTAGTTTAGAGAGCTATTTTTTCTTTTGCCTCTTTGTTGTTTTAACACACAAAAACCCTAATGAACAATATCTTATAAAGTTCCTTATATAGACAAAAGAAACCTAGTCAACACTTGACTAAATATCTCACCCTTTCACCTTAAAGTGGCCGGCCTCTTTGTTGTTTGTTTGGGCTTTGGGCTTTTATTATTTCAAGTCATCCAATGCTTGAATAAAAGCCCAATGGGTTTAGGCCCAATGGGCCCAATTAAACCCGAACGTTTCTTAAGCCCAAAACGATCTTTATCGCTTTTATGATTTCTTTAGACTTTCTAAATTAATCACAACAATTAATTAATCCAATTAATTATTTCCATCATCCATTAGTTACTCACTACAATAGTGTTGTGGCGAACAATCTTTTAGGTTCTAATTAGCAAGGCAGTGAGGTGATTGGCATCAATCCAATTGCTTATATTTAATTCAATCACTTAGTGAATTAAAACTTCGTTTTAATTCACCTTTCTTCTTTGACGACTACATTTAATCATCTAGAAGAACTCACAAGCTATGAGTGACATCTAACCATATGTCATAGCTACCCAAGCTAATGTAGAAGCTTATTCGAAGAACCTAGTCAGTTGGAATTATAATGTAATTCAATCCTTCTCTAATACAATACTCTCAATCACATCATTAGGGTATGGATATATCATGTCAAACCCCTAATGTGATTATTCCTTCTTATATGATCCAATTGAGTCGTATAGGAACGCTTTCCTTTATTACGCTCGATACTTCGGCCGAAGATTCCCGAATCATATCTTAGAGTATTCTTCCTCTCTTATCGAGGATTAGAGATTCCTTGTTGCGCATACACTTGCCTTCATGACTAAGTGGCTTAACCCCAACTATGCCGTTGACATTCTGATAGAGTGACGTTGACATAATCAAAGATTAAGTACTTAACCACAAGACAACGACGATGCCTCAGGTCAAAGGACTACTTACATTATTCCAACCATTAGAGTTACTTGCTTGACATGTGAGTAGACCTCCATGCAAGTACTCTCTTTCGATTGTGTTCAGTGAACTCATTCCCTTAATGAGCACCTACATACTTGTCTTAGTGTCACAACACGAATGGGATGAGACTTTCCATCCTTCCAATTGAAGCGGACACAGTATGTACCGGTCTAAGCATTGTCAGTATCCCTCTGACAATCCAACGACCAGGAACCTTTTGGACATAATGGTTATGTGAAGAAGGTCTCTGTAGTCTAACTTCATTAGATTACTTCTTCAATCGATCCATTGTCCATGGATTCACTATTCAGGACATATATCATTTATTGAGATAGTCCTAATTAGTATCTTTGTCATTTGATGTATAAGAATCATTCATACATCGATTCATTTGTCCTGAAAGATTTCTTCCAAAGATTGACTTTCAAGGCATATTTCCAACATTGCCGACAAACTACTTTTGTCGGTAAAGTCAAATTTTCTAGTAGTGAGGTAACAGGACGAAATTTTTTGACGATTATAAACGTATCATGACGATTTAACAGTCTTTAGCTTCGATTTTGATGATTCTTTACAACTATATTCCTGAACCCTAGAAGAATACAATGAATGAATACGATCATCAATTTTAAACTATTTACACTAGTGGCTACTACAAAATCTTACGTTTTACTTCATAGAAGTATAGAATACGCAAATCTTGTTTTGACGGAACATGCAGTCTACGAAACTAATTTCAACAATTCAGCTGTCAAACTTGTTTGAATATAGCACGAGATTGCATATACCAAAATTCAATAAAAACAAACTTTCAGGGATTAGGTAACAAGATGAATGGTTCGATGATCACAAACTTATCATCACAGTTTAATGCCTATATCACCTTTGATTTTGATGATTTTTTGCAAGAACACTAAATGAGGCTAAAACCACACATTGAATTGACCTAACCATCAAATTGGATGATCTTTTAACCGTTTGAAAATAAATAAACAAAGTAGGGAAAATTGAATTTTTGGTGTTTGCCTGACGAACTTTACCACAGTCGTTGGGCAAGCTTATGTAATTTTGTCAGGCAACAATACTAAATTTGTTGGGCAAACTTTAGTTTCGATCAATTTTTTCCTAAAACAAATTAAAATTTTCTCCAGATTAAAGGGTTTGCCTGACGAAATATTGTAAATTTCGTTGGCCAAAGGTCAAAATAAATTTATTAGGTCAAAATACACATGTCACAATTTCAAAACTTTTCCCCGACTAATGGATTTGTTGGCCAAAGGTCTGATATTTCATATCAGGCCGAGAGCATTCTTCTTCTTCCTCCTTGCACCGTTGCTGATCTCTTTCCGTGTGCTGTCTCTCTACCCTCTCGTCCACTCACCCTCTCGCTCACTCTCCTTTCTCTAACCTGTTGAAATTCCCAAATAACCAAAGACATATTTGCTTATCGCTTTGATTTATACCAATTGCATGAGTAAAAGCTTCGGTTTTGATGTAGGAAATTTGTGAAATTTGTTGGAAATAAGAAATTTGTAATTTTGTAGGCAATATTAGAAATTTATAATTTGTAGGAAATTTTAGGAATTTAGAAAATATTTGAAATTATAGGAAATATTAGAAATTTGTAGGGAATATTAGAAATATTTGAAATTTGTAGGGAATATTAGAAATTTGTAATTTTGTTGGAAAGAGTAGAAACTTGTGATTTTTTTTATGAATTTTATGCAAAAATGTCCTTTAGTAATGTAATTTTTGTATGAACGTTGAAATAATGTAATTTTGTAAATTATGTTAGCTTTATTGTGATTTTATTTTCCACATATTTCATAGCGGTTGACCACCAGTGGCTGTTGATCTGCCTCTGATTTGGGTCAAAACTACCCAGCAGCAGAGATGATAGATATTGAACTAGTGAAGACCAGCGGTACTTAGGTGACCATTGCTGAGTCAATGTGTCACAGCCCTCCCAAATTATTTTATTGATGGCGTGAAATGACTAAATTGCCCTTGAACGTCGAGTACGTTATGTGGTGTTGTGGCTTGCGTTTGGGTTTTAAACTAATTTAGTTAGTTCCTAAGTTTTTGGAACTTAAAGTTAGTGGGGTTAGTTGTTGTTAGTAACCTAAATCTGGACCACACACACACTCTGTTGGAAATGTGCCCTAAAACCAATCATGTGATGATACTTTACGGACATTTCACATGTTAAACTAATCTAGTTTAATATAAAGGGCAAAGATTATTGTTTGAGCCGTCTCATATAAATGTTATATGCTTAAACGATAAAGTCCAAGGAATATGTGATTGGGAGAATGCAATCTAATGAAGTTAGATTCATGAGACCATTCTTTCGTAGACACATCCTAAATGTTCCTGATCATAGGATTGCCAATTGGGCATTGACAGTCCGTCAAGATCGGTACGTGCTATGTCTTCTCTCAGGGAGAGTGACTAGTCTCGAGTCATTGGTGTGTGTGACATCAAGACAAGTACGTAGGTGCTCAGTAGAGAATGAGTTCACTGAACGCGATCAACGAAGAGTTCTCATACTCATGTCACATGAGAACTCATGTTTGGGATAATGCAAATTAGTCCTTTGACCTGAGGCATCACAGTTGTCTTGTGGTTAAGTCCTTGATCTTTGATTATGTCAATGTCACCCCATCGGGGTGTCCATGGCATCGTTGGGGTTAAGCCACTTAGTCATGGAGGCAAGTGAATGCGCAACAAGGGATCTCTAACCTTCAAACCGTTTGAGGGAGAATACTCTATGATATGATTTAGAATCTCTGGCCAGAGTATGAATGAGATTTAGAAAAGTCGTTCTAAATCACATTCAAGGAAATCATATAAGAACACGAATCACATTGGATAGTAGACATGAATAAATAAACTATCAAACCAAACAATGTGGTCAGGAGTATTAGATTAGAGAAAGACCGTATTGCATTTGTAATCCTAAACTGAATAGGTTCTTAACCTCTTCTGATTAGCTTGGGTAACCATGACATACGGCTAGGTGTCACTCATGGTTTGTGGAAGCCCTAAAAGTGTATTATCACTAAAGGGAGAATTGAAAGTAAGTTTCAATTCATAATCGATTTGAAAGAGTTTTGATCGCCCACTGCCTCGCTAAAAGGAACCTAATGGATCGTACACCGTATAAGGTGGAGATGGATGAAACAAACTAAATGAGTAAGAACAATTGAATAGTTTAATTATTTATGGCAAGGATTAATTAATATGTTAATTAATCAAACGAATAAGTTCGTTAAAGACCTCGGGATAGGTTTTGGACCTTAAGGCCCAATGGGCTTCGAACGTCAAGCCCATTGACTTAAGTTGTATGACAACTTAATGAATATTGATTCACTAAGACCCAAAAGCCCAAACAACCCCCCATGGCCGGCCATATAGAGAAAGGGTAGTGAACTTGCTTTAATTACAAGTTTGCCACTCAAATGAATAAAGGTATAAATATGACTTTATAGCCTTTTATTCATTAAGGGTTTGTTTTAGAGAAAATTGGTGAGAATTGTCTCTCCATTTCTCTCTAGAAAGGCCGGTCACCATGGAAGTTGTAGCTAGCCATCTATTCTTCCATGGTCACTCATTTATCATCCATGCTCTCCTTGGTGTAGATCCATCCAAATCCATGGATCTAAGATGCAAGGAATGAAGGCCCTATCTCTTGGGTGATTAGCCTTTGTTTAAATACAAAGAGGAATCTACAAAGGTATATATTTCAACTCACTTTGTTTTGAGTTGTTTATTGGTTCACCAATCTACTAGGCTTTGAATTTCTTGGCTAATGTTTTGTTTTTAAGTGCATGCTAGCATGATTCCGCCTTTAATTGTTAATTGCATGCCTTATTGATGTTGCTTAAATGAACTTGTTTTCACAAAATATTCCTTCAAGTGGTATCAGAGCCTAGGTCTAGTAGTTGGTGAATCCTTTTGGGTTTTGTAGTTCATAGTTTGTGATTTAAAAGTTGTAATATGTTACAAGCTTTATTCTTGTTTTTTGAATGTAAATTTTGCTAGAAAATTTGCCATCTCAAATGTTGTAGATGTAGTTCATATGAGCATGAATATTGGAGCTAAAATTTGGTGCCATGACTTTGGGAAAATTCGGCCAAATCCAAAGGGTGGATTTTTGGGTTCTTGTTTGACTTGTTAAAAGTGTTTTAAGGTGACTTTTGGAACCCCTATGTACCCTAGTTTGGTTAGATGTTATTTCCCTAAAGTTTGAATGGTTTTGGAATGTTTTTGGGTGAAAAATGTTCATGGAAAATTTTGAGTTTTTTCATGAGTGTTCTTCATTGTTCTTGACATTTTTGCCAAGAACAAAAAGGTTTGTGTTTTGATTCAAAGTTTTGGTTAATTTCATAAAGTCTTTGTTTTGTGTTGGTTGATGTGAATTTTCTATCACCAAAACATTTTTTTTTGAAAGGTGATAGAAATTGTGATGGGTGTGTAAGACTTACACACCTTACACACCACATGCATGGTTTAATGATTTACACCAACCAAAAACCACTTGCAAGGCTTTATGAAATTGTTGAAAAAATTTCCAAATTTTAGTGGACTTATCTCCACTCCCTTTCCCTCTCTAAAACCGGCCCTCCCTCAAGTGGGAGTACTTTTGGGTTTTTTATGCAATTACATAAAGTTTTGATACTTTTGTGTATTTGCACTTTGGCCCAAAAGTTTACGTTTTTACGTTTAGGTCCAAAAACGCTAAAGGACAAATTGTTTTGCTCCTTTAATGAAGTTTTTGCATTGATTAAATTTTGGGTTCTATTGTAATTACATGAAGTAGTGGACTTTTGTGTCTTTACAAAGTGACCCCAAAAGTTTTGCAATATAGCCCAAAAGTTGAGGTTAATTGCTTTATGGCCCAAAAGTTGTGGTTATTGCATATTGGCCCAAATTAAGTAGAGAACAAAATTGTTTTGTCTCTTTAAATGAGAATTGGATTTTCATTTTGTTTAGCTCCATTTAAATCAATTTTATGGATACAAAAACCAAATGAAAATGTTGCATTCAATTTAATTAGTTAAAGTGTTAATTAATTAAAGGGTGATTATGAACCTAAGCCTAATATAATTGAGCTATGTGATAGGCCGTTTCAAATTTGTTTGAACCATGGGAATGTGTAGATTAATTTTGGTTGTAATTTGATTTGATCAAATGTTGTAAAAGGGCTTAAGCTCTTCTTTACTTTAAAGTAATTTATTTTATGCAAATGTTGTAATGAGCATAAGCTCACCTTTACTTTGAAGTACTTCTTTCTTGCTTTATACGATATGCATGAAAATGAAGTAGTTGGGTCCAACGCCCCTAAGACAACACGCCTTAATGTGATTAAACGCGTAACTAAAATCAATCACCATTCCTAGACCGAGATTCAACACAAGGCTCGTGTTGAAACTAAACCAAGGTTCATAATCATCCTAAGGCCCTAAAGCAACTATATAGTCCATCAAATGAATGCAAAGGTTATGTTAGTAGTATCATATACTCTTGCTTTAAAAAAAAAAACCGTTTTATAAGCATAGTGGGAGTATTATATACAACTAAAAACAATCATATGGACCAATAGTTGTAATAGGACCAAAATAGTTTTAATAGAGATTAAAATGTATGTTTATATGTGATGAGACCTAAAACCCTCAACCAAACCATTATTAAGTTGATAAGCGTGAGAGTGCTTAGAACACTCTTTCGTAGGCCTTCCACCGTGGTGGGCTCCAATCGTTTATGACTTGTACACCGGCTTCACCCTATCATGGGGGAGTACAAAGTGCATGCTTATACTCAGGAGGAATCCATAAACATATGATGAGGTTGATGTAGGCAACGAGGATGGCCAATATCATATCATTGTGAGGCTATTCTTGGACCCCTTCATGAACTAAGCATGGTGGGAATGACTTAACTAAGTGCAATGGAGCCAATATCATATCATTGTGAGGTGACATTCTCTAGAGGCCAAATAAGATGGGTACTTGCATTAGTTGCAAATGAGTAAGCGTACTCTCTCATTATTATTAATGCTAGCCAATATCATATCATTGTGAGGTGGGCTTGGTAATAGTGAGCCTCCCATAACCTACTAAGAGTTTCATCCAAAACTCTCGAATTCCAATGAGGGATATGGAATTTGCCAAAAATAGTGGGTGGTGCTATTTGATTTAAAGACCCGAATCAAATAGCTTAAAATCAATCAATTTATATTCGTTATGTATTTGTTTACCAATATATTTGCAAACGCTATCCAACACTTGACAAATAAAACCGAATGTTTTAGTTTCCGGACTTGGTACCACAATCCCAAAGAATGTCTTAAAAGGATTGCATATGTATCTAAGTAGTCTCATCCTCACAATCTTCCTAATGATAATGTATCATTAGAAGAACATGTTAGAAAAGTCTATCATGAAGAGGACAACACAAACAACCAATGCTTATTCCTTCGTTATATGAACAAAGGAACTTACGAAGATTAGCATAAAGAAAAGGACACTTTTAGTGTTATTAGTTCTTCACTTACAAATCGTTGTATGAAGAAATAATGAGTTGTTTTGAACAACCCTTAGTCAATGCAACCACTTAATGCTTGTTTCTTTGTTAAATGAACAAAGAACTTAAGAAGAAAGCACAAAGGCATGGACACTTTATGTGCCATGTTTCTTCACTTACAAATTGTTGTATGAAGAAATGAGAGTTGCCTTGTACAACTCTTGAAAGTTTGTAATTATGTTTAGAACATAATGGTTGGTTGACAAAAATAGTGCATCAACATGGACTTATAATGATTTTGAATCATTAAGTGTTGAAGTGATAAACCACTTAATGAGACGGAAACTAGGCAAGGACTTCACCTTTGTGTCCCTATCCTTATGGTTCACTAAGTTTATTGTAAACTATATAATGAACAATAACCACATGCTCTCCAAAATGTTTGATGTGTATAACACAATTGAAATAAGTTTCAAGAGAGATAATGGGAGTTTAGGGACCTTGACTATGGTAGTCAAAGGAGAAGTCAAATGAAGAAAGCGAAATAACTCCAAGGGAACAAACTTTCTTTATGAAAGGATGGACATTGGAAGGGGTATTTGCAAGAAATGTCTTGCAAATGTCAAGAACACACCTTTCGAAGGTGTTGTAAATTGTTCTTGAAAAGTTCAAAACAGTTGGTTCTTCTACTTGAATGCTTGATTCCGTATTAGTAACTATGTTTTACAATCGTTGTAAAAGTGTGACTAATAAGAAGTAGAAGATATATGAGAGAAGGAAAAGGTGCTTCACATTCGGAAAGTGAATCAAATATAGATCTCTGCGAAAGCAGATGGTACTTACTTCCTCATATGAACTACCAAAGAAATTGGAAAAACATAGATTGTCTTTATATTCCAATTTTAAGGAATTTAATTCCGTCACTATAGTAGAGATGGATGAATGTTTTGTTTGACAAAACATTGTTCTTTATTAATCAATGATTGGATTATAGTAATCTAATTGATTGTCTCTATAGTAGAGATGATATGGTAGTGTTAACTGTTTAGAATACAACGATGCTTAAAACCCAAAAAAGGTTGCAAGGTAGTGACTAATCCCAACTAAAGTTGTGATACCTCTAAAACATAAATTACGAGTTGGTCATAGATGGACGCTTTGGATTGTTAGATCCGGATCCAATACCTTCTTGTTAAAATTGTATAGAGGCAAAATGTTTGAATCTTCATTCTTTTGGAAAGAATAAAGAATCACAAAGTTGTTGAGGTTAATTCACTTAGATGTTAGTGGCACTTGTCCACAACATAATACTACTCATGTTGTATGACATTCACCGAAGATCACCCTCGGTTGGACTATAGTTTATTTTAAATAAACACAAGTCCGAATACTTTGCAAAAGGTTTCAAAGAATTCAAGAAATGTAAGTTGATGAGTAAGACGTCTAAAGTATTTACATCCTTAGATTTGATCCAAGGAATGGTAACACTTTAGAATAGTTTTCTTGAAAGATATCAAGGAAAGAAGCATCATAAGATAATAGATTTCTCCATTAGGAGAAGAACGAACTTGAATAAAGATTTAGTTCGTTGGATATTATCAATTACCCATATATAGGATATATACTTCTAAAAACAATATGATTGTAAATTAGAAGATCTTCCAATATTTTCATGACTCCATAAGATGTAGTTGGAAAGAAAGACAAATCTTAAAACATGTTAAGATTTGGGGTTGTGTGCTAATAAACTATATTTGTTTGATAACAATCTTGAGGGATATCCTTAAATTAGCTTTTGGATATCGCTTCTATAAACCAACTAACAAATGTTGTTTTGTTGGGTAGTTCATTGTAATCCTACAATGTGATTTGCCTAAATGCAAATGAACGAGAGATAGAACTCAAAGAATAGGTTCTTTGAGAGACAAGATAATAATCAACAAATATAACAACCTAGTTCCTATACCAAGAGCTCCAAGGTAGTCGAGAAGGATTTATAAACCGTCTCAGTTGAATGGTTTGAACTTTATGACTATGTCATAGAGTTGCACCTCTTAATTCGAAAGAAATAAGAATGAAAATCCTTATGACTACATTGAGTGCATATACGATATATACTCATGGGAATGGTAAAGTACCATTTGACCCGAAATAATGAAACCTTCATAAGCTAATTGGTAGCTTAAGGTGACTACAATCAAATAGAATGGTTGACTTTGAAGGAACCATTTTTGACGTAGTCTTAGTTTCAATTAATTTGAAGATTGCTAGCTACAACTAAATGGTGATTCAATGTTTGGACATAATATGGGTTTCCGAAACCATTATTAAGATAGTCTTGATAATATATGTCTAAAACTATGAATCACAAGACATATAAGTTGTAGAGATCCATCCATCATGGATCTTAGCAAGCTAGTGGGAGCTATAAGCGTCTTATGAGAGAAAGGTCAAATCGTTTGATTTCTCATAAAGATGTAAATGAATCTTTTGTTTACTAGTTTTACAAAAGATTAGTGGGAGTTAATCATATTCCTAAATTTGTATATATATATATATATATATAAATATATATGTGATATATATGAATATATGTATGATATATTAATTTTGGAAATGAAAAGAATATTTCTTCGTTAAAGTTATGACTTTAAGCATTCTATAACGATAGAATGTATATGGGAGATATAGTCTATATACATGGGATGAAAATCTATAATGATATATTTCATGATATAATTGGATTATATCAATCCCTAATAATAGACAATAGATGCTAGGAAGTTTCTCATATGATGATAAACTTCAATTAGAAGGACAACTCTAGTGATACTAAGAAGTTGCTCTTCTCAAAGAGAACGTACTCTTTGACTCCCAAAGAAATAATGCGTAAATAGAATCCTTTATGCATACGCATAAAGGTGATTTATGTATTTCATATTGTATGAAAAACATTGATATGAGTTGTACCTAGAACAGGTACAAGACGATATCAGTGCAAGCCCAGGATCAGAACCATGGCAACTGTCAAGTGAGTCCTTAAGTATTTAAGAAATACTAAAGGATAAATTCCTCAAAGATCGAGGAAGAATTAGAGTAACGTAATGGAAGCGTAAATGTATTAGATTATGAATCTAATCCATCATTGGATGTTTCTTCATTATGAATGAAGAGATAAACGGATATCTCTTTATTATGACTAAAGAGATATTTGGATGGAAACATTAAAGTAATGACCTTAGTGTGTTCCATTATGAATGCAAAATATATTGCCATATAGAAGCTTACAACAATGTTGTTTGGATGAGAAAGTTCATTTATGAACTCTCTATTCGGTTCCAACCAGAAAGTGTATGACACTAATGGGGCGATAGCTCAAGCCAGGGAATCAAGGTCTCATCAAGATCCGAACTCATATGAGAGATTGAACCACATGATTGAGAATCATGTATAATGGTGACGTCGTTATTCTCAAGGTTGCTTCTATGGATAACATATAGATATCCATTGCCTAGGCCTACTATTCAGCCATTTATGAAATGACTACAGAAGAGGTATCATCACTGATGACCAAGCTGATTGGCTCTAGTGCAAGTGGGAGATTGTTGGAAATGTGCCCTAAAACCAATCATGTGATGATACTTTACGGACATTTCACATGTTAAACTAATCTAGTTTAATATAAAGGGCAAAGATTATTGTTTGAGCCGTCTCATATAAATGTTATATGCTTAAACGATAAAGTCCAAGGAATATGTGATTGGGAGAATGCAATCTAATGAAGTTAGATTCATGAGACCATTCTTTCGTAGACACATCCTAAATGTTCCTGATCATAGGATTGCCAATTGGGCATTGACAGTCCGTCAAGATCGGTACGTGCTATGTCTTCTCTCAGGGAGAGTGACTAGTCTCGAGTCATTGGTGTGTGTGACATCAAGACAAGTACGTAGGTGCTCAGTAGAGAATGAGTTCACTGAACGCGATCAACGAAGAGTTCTCATACTCATGTCACATGAGAACTCATGTTTGGGATAATGCAAATTAGTCCTTTGACCTGAGGCATCACAGTTGTCTTGTGGTTAAGTCCTTGATCTTTGATTATGTCAATGTCACCCCATCGGGGTGTCCATGGCATCGTTGGGGTTAAGCCACTTAGTCATGGAGGCAAGTGAATGCGCAACAAGGGATCTCTAACCTTCAAACCGTTTGAGGGAGAATACTCTATGATATGATTTAGAATCTCTGGCCAGAGTATGAATGAGATTTAGAAAAGTCGTTCTAAATCACATTCAAGGAAATCATATAAGAACACGAATCACATTGGATAGTAGACATGAATAAATAAACTATCAAACCAAACAATGTGGTCAGGAGTATTAGATTAGAGAAAGACCGTATTGCATTTGTAATCCTAAACTGAATAGGTTCTTAACCTCTTCTGATTAGCTTGGGTAACCATGACATACGGCTAGGTGTCACTCATGGTTTGTGGAAGCCCTAAAAGTGTATTATCACTAAAGGGAGAATTGAAAGTAAGTTTCAATTCATAATCGATTTGAAAGAGTTTTGATCGCCCACTGCCTCGCTAAAAGGAACCTAATGGATCGTACACCGTATAAGGTGGAGATGGATGAAACAAACTAAATGAGTAAGAACAATTGAATAGTTTAATTATTTATGGCAAGGATTAATTAATATGTTAATTAATCAAACGAATAAGTTCGTTAAAGACCTCGGGATAGGTTTTGGACCTTAAGGCCCAATGGGCTTCGAACGTCAAGCCCATTGACTTAAGTTGTATGACAACTTAATGAATATTGATTCACTAAGACCCAAAAGCCCAAACAACCCCCCATGGCCGGCCATATAGAGAAAGGGTAGTGAACTTGCTTTAATTACAAGTTTGCCACTCAAATGAATAAAGGTATAAATATGACTTTATAGCCTTTTATTCATTAAGGGTTTGTTTTAGAGAAAATTGGTGAGAATTGTCTCTCCATTTCTCTCTAGAAAGGCCGGTCACCATGGAAGTTGTAGCTAGCCATCTATTCTTCCATGGTCACTCATTTATCATCCATGCTCTCCTTGGTGTAGATCCATCCAAATCCATGGATCTAAGATGCAAGGAATGAAGGCCCTATCTCTTGGGTGATTAGCCTTTGTTTAAATACAAAGAGGAATCTACAAAGGTATATATTTCAACTCACTTTGTTTTGAGTTGTTTATTGGTTCACCAATCTACTAGGCTTTGAATTTCTTGGCTAATGTTTTGTTTTTAAGTGCATGCTAGCATGATTCCGCCTTTAATTGTTAATTGCATGCCTTATTGATGTTGCTTAAATGAACTTGTTTTCACAAAATATTCCTTCACACTCTCCCATTAACCTTTCTCTCTCCTCCCTCTCTCGAGTTTCTTCCATTGTTCGTGCAATACGTACGGACAAACCTCAAACCAAACAATTTCTTCATGAATCAAGGTTTTGGAGTCCATATTCGTGTTCCTGGTGAGCTCAGGAACTCATCCATACCCTTAGTTGAACGTGGATCCTTTGAAAACCTGAGAACCTAGGAACCCCGATCATGGGTATTGTTCATGCAAACGTAATCATGAAGTTTTTAAGGAGTTTTAAGGTTATAGGGAGCCTTAAAACATCTTCACGAAGCTCTGGGAGTAATTTTGAAGTAATTTAGACGTCGGGAAGCCCAGGTTTAGCGATTTGCAAGTTTGGCCGGAATATCGAAGGTTTTTTAGGCAGCTTTCCATTGGTTTTAGGTCCCCAAAGTGGTATGAATATGTTCTTCTCATCTTAAGCTTCAATTTGGTTTACATTTCGTGCGTTTTGGTGGAAAACTGTGCAAGATATTGAAGTTTTAAACTTTCTTAATTTCCGGTGATCGCAGCAATGACTAGCGCTGGACTCCGACGAACCAAGGAAAAAGGAGAAGAATATTCCATCAAAGTTGACGGAATATTCTAACGCCGTCAGGTATAATTAATGGAATATTCTAGTTTTTAACAGAATATTCCCTAACGTCATTAGGGAATCCGTTTGGTGTGCCAGGCACGTGCCTGCGCGTGAGCCGAGCGTCTGGCCGTGCCTTGGCCGACGCGTGGTGTCATGAATTTTTTTTCTAAAAATATGGGGATGTTCCTGAGGTTGAGTAGATCATGGTGGTATATTCAAATACCCCATTTGAGTAATATATGAGAAGTTATTTCCTAGTTTTGTATATATGCATTAAATAACATTTATTCAGTTATTTAGCATATAGGTGAGACCTATCCTGAGGACGAGCACCATCAATCGAGGCTCGAGGGCTACGACCCTTCGACATATCAGTGAGTGGGCTTTTGGTTCTTCGTATATACCTATATACTTGAGATTTTTCCCAGAAAATGAATTTAAATGAGTATACGTTGTAAATGCCATGCAAAGTATCTATCTATCTTATTATGCATTAGTAGTTGCATACATTTATGATTGGTACTGCGGACACACATGTAAATGCCAGGTAAGTTCATAAATTAAAGATAGGAGATTGCTTTAGTTATGTGAGATATGATGTGATGTATTGAGAGCTCATAAACCTGCACCCCGGTGTTAGTGCTCCCGCCCCGAGTTAAGGCATAGTCCTTCACGTGATGTTCACCTCCCGCACCATATGCTCACCTTGGATCCAAGTTAGGTGCATAGGCTTGTCGTACATACCACTTTAGGTGGTTTCGACTCGTAAGTGACACAAGATTATTTACACAGCATTCACGTGATCGTAGCACTAGAACATACTTATTTTACACCTAGTTTTGTCATACAGACCACTTTAGGTGGTTCCGACTCGTGTGCAGGATTTGATTTGATATGATTGAGATTAGGTATGAGCTATATACTCAACCGTGCAGATTGAGTTAGAGGGATTTGGCTGATGCGATATTTGACGTTGACATATTTTGCCTGGATTACTTATAGCATTGCATTGAGATACTTTGGCATGGTATACTTCTATGGACTTTCATCTTGAGTATGATTTCTGATACAGCTTATTATTATTATTATTATTTTCTGGGAAATTATACAGGTTTTACGGCGAGGTGTTAGAACTTTTGAGAAATGAAATGATTTTGAAAAGCTTTGTTTTTGCCCACTCACACTTTCTGTTTTGCACCCCTCCAGGTTTTAGGTAGATTTGCTTTGGTGACTCACGAGAATTTCGACGGTTGTTCTTACAGAACATCATAAATGTAGGATCACCCTTGGGTGTGTATAATTAATACTTGTCCTGCTTGACTGCACTTAGTCTATTTATGCTCTAGTTGTGTATTTCACACTTAATCTCACGCTGGCACCATATCTTATCTAGTACTTTAGTTGATTTGGTTTTTGTTTATTCATAATTTTTATATATCTATTGCTTCCGCACTGTGCACATGGCTACGTCACCCTCACGTCTCGCCAGCATGCCCTAGTTTAGGTCAGGGTGTGTCAGTTTAGTATCAGAGCTTTAGGTTTGTAGTCCTGCATATCTTGAGAATTTCTAATTATTTTAATGTCTTCTGTCAGAACTATGACGCCTCATAGAGAATCCACGTCCTTCTGTTGAGCCTAGTTTCCCCGATATAGCTCAGTTAGGGGAAGCTATAGCTAATACCATTCAGTCTTCGCTTCGTCCTCCCCAAAGAATACCTCTTGAGACTATGTATAATCTGAAGCTGAATCATTTTATGGGGAATGAAGGACATGAAGGAGCGGAGAAATGGATCAATCATCTTGAGAAGATTTTCCGTGTAATGCCGAGTCAGGGGAATCTTCCTCCTGATAGGTGGGTCGAGACGACTACCTGCTTTCTGGGTATTGAGCCTGCATCCTGGTGGAGACAAGAGTCTTATCTGTTGTCACCAGAGGAAGCAGCTGACTGGGAAATGTTTAAACAGTTGTTTCAGAAAAGGTTTATTCCCTTGAGTATATTGATCGCAAAAAGCAAGAGTTTGCTCAATTAAAGCAGGGGAAGATGACGGCAAATGAGTATTATAGGAGATTCATTGATTTTTCTCGTTATCATTTGGCGGTTGCTGCTAATCCGATTGAGATGCTCCGTCACTTCAGGTTAGGTACAAAGAAGAAATGACGTTCTATAACGACCTCGACTCCTTGTGCCACTTACTAGGAGTTTTATGAGATTTTGTTAAGGATTGAGAACTCAGAAAATATGCCCTATGAGAGTGAAGATGAAGAAGAAAAGAATGGAAATCAAAGGCGCGATGATAAATGTAAAGGTCAGTCTTCTCAAGGACCTCGCAAGACTCAAAGCTTTAAGAGGAGTGGAACTAGTTCCAGTACTTCTAGCGAAGGTTTTAGTGCCACTGGTTAGAGGAGAGGTGGTAGATTTTCAGGAGGTCCTAGATTCCAGAGGCAGGGAAATGCTGGAAGAGGAAGTGCTCATTTGTGTCGCAGATGTAATAAAAGGCATTTTGGGGAGTGTAGGAGAGGCAGCAGTGGATGTTTTACTTATGTGCAGATGGGATATAGAGCTATAAATTGTCTCCAGAGTCAGCAGAGGCCCTAGCAGCCTCTTATGCCACCACCAGCGCCGATCCAGAAAGTTCTGGGGTCTGCTAGTTATGGTCAGATGGGTCGAGGTGGTGCTTACCATTATTAGGGTGATGCCACTCCTTATGCTTCAGGGCAGTATCAGTATTCATAGGATCCTTATTACCATAATGGGTATTCTCAGTATCCTGGAAGGTATACACCGTATCCTCCCATTCTAGCTGGTAAATCTTAGTGGTACCAAGGAGGACAACCCCAGCAAGTAGAGATTGCTTCCAGTAGTGCAAGATCTTCAAAACAATCTGGTCAGCCAAGTCAGGGATGAGGTGTGCAGGGACGAGGTAATCAAGCTAGTAGTGGTCGTGGGGGATGACCGCAAGCCCAGGGACTTATTAATAATATCTCTTTGCAAGATGCTCAGAATCATCCAGACTTTATCATGGGTACGTTAAACATTCTTGGTCACTTTTCTAGAGTTTTAATTGATTATGGTGTTATGTATTCTGTCATTTCTCATACATTTGCTCAAGTGACACAACCTCATCCTACACCTCTAGTGTATGACTTAAGTTTGCCATGCCTAGAGGGGAGAGATGTTATGTTGATTGTGTATATCCAGGATGTCCAGTGATGTTAGAGGATGTGGTTATGCCAGCTAATCTTATCCCGTTAAATATTGTTGATTTTGATGTAATCTTAGGCACATATTGGTTGCATTATAATCATGCCAAGATAGATTGCTACGGGAAAACAGTTGCTTTCCATCGTCCTGAATTACCTGAAGTTACTTTTGTGGGTGAACGTAGTGGGGTGAGGCACGGTGTTATTTCTGCTGTAAGAGCAAAAAGGTTGTTATCGAAAGGTTGCCAGGGATATTTAGCTCATGTAGTGCTGAATGATGTTGCTTCTAGTACTGTGGAAGATGTTCGAGTGGTCAGGCATTTTCCTGATGTATTCCTTGATGATTTACTTGGATTACCGCCAGACCGAGATGTGGAGTTCACTAATGATTTGCTTCCAGATACGAATCCTATATCTTTGACTCCATATAGAATGGCTCCTGCTGAATTGAGGGAATTGAAAGTCCAGTTGTAGGAATTAATCGGTAAAAGTTTTATTCATCCTAATAATTCACCCTGGGGAGCTCCAGTTTTGTATGTAAGAAAGAAAGACGGGACTTTGAGGCTATGTATTGATTATAGGCAATTAAATTGGGTAAAAATTAAAAATCGTTATCCATTGCCGCATATAGATGATTTGTTTGATCAGCTTCGAGGTGACATTGCATGTATCATCAAATCTCTCACCTTCTTTTCCTTTTTTTGGGGTATGATCTTAAATTCGGATGTATTTCCAAATATTTGTTTTTTTACTTTTCAATGGAGGAGTCTAACCCCACTTCTAACATGTACTTTTCATTCTCTCTTTTTGTGATTTTTCCAATTGTTCTGTCAATCCTTTAATTGCAGCAAAAAATTGTGCATGTACAGTTTTTTTTTTCTTATTTTTTTTTCCTTTTTAATCTTACCACTTCGCTTTTCTGTCATAGACAAGGGACTTGGAGAAGCAGTTGATGTTGATCCACCACAAAGACGTACACATGCCTCTAAATAAACAGCCCAGACTGGCTTACGCCAACGACGATTGTGCTGACGACAGAGATTTAGCCGGCAAAGGCGGTCAGGCTTCCAAGGAAATCAGATATAGGCTATACCATGTGTAAAATTCATGGAAACACAATTACATTGCATCCATGCCTATTTCTTGCGAGAAGATTGACATAGTTTAATTAGATTAAGACTGAAATAGTTTGCTTAACCAGATTTGAAAAATCCCACACGTTACTGATGTAAGATGTACGTCAGTTATGTTTTTATTTATGAATTCCTTTCTAAATGAGGAGATTTGGTAAATTTCAAATGCCTGTGACAGTTCTTGTTTTATTTGTCTCTCAGAAAAAACAATCCAACAAGGAACACTGCCCAAAGATTGAAGGGAGGAATTTGTTAACTGTTGTTGATCTTAATTTTACCTTCACACTCCATCTCATCTTTCTCTTTTTTCAGTATCTAATTGGGTAATTTTCAAACCTTTTGCACAAATTTTTCAGTTCTAATAGGTAATTCTTCACTTTTATGTCTTTCAAACATTCTAATTTTTCTTATGACCATAGCCCCTAATTATTGTTAAAAAATGGTTTGAAGAAGCATGGTTTTGCAATTTATGACTCCGGCTACGAGGAAGATTTTTCACAGTGGTCAGGATGGTAAATATTTATAAATGTCTAATTTTATTCATATGTATATTCTTTTTCATTTGTATTTATTTTTCATGTGCAAAAGCAAACGTACATGCATAGGCATGATATGTGCTTTTTCTTCTTTGATTTACTTTTATAGTTATTGAGATTTGGTTAATAATTAAATTGAAATTGATATTCTACACTTTAGTCCATTTTTTATGCTATTGTATAGAAATATAATCATGCGAACTTAAACTTTAAATTGTACCAGTTTCAGGCTTTACAACATTTCAAGCACACTCCTAAAGTCGGGAATTCTCCCTCTCCGTGTCTCCTTTCTCTCGAATGTTTGATTGGTATTTTATTTTTATGAGGTATTCCATTTTGGTTTTTGCATCAATCAAATTGTTTCATTGAAAAAATCAGCTAATGATGTGTGGTTTCTTTGTGGAAGGTGTCCAATCAATTGCTACAAATACATGGAGAGGGAAGCAGATAAAGAGAGGTCAGAAATATTCTTGCAGGCAATCAATTGGTATGCAGTTTGAAACTAATTGCTCCATTCTCTGTTTTGGTTGTTTTATCTTTTTTTTTGGCTCCATTCTCAATCTTCATTTTCTGTAAGTCATTTTTTTATGGCACTTATGCAATGCATGTAGGAAGACAAATATTTCCTTATGTGATCTTCTTGTAAAGTGCGAAAAACGAAATATGTTATCCTATGTCTTTAATGAAATTACTATCTAAAGGTTGTTCATTATTCTCAAGGATGTGTGTGCATATGTTATTCTTTGTTTTTGTTAGTATATCGAGAAAAAAATTTAGTAATCATTTTTAAAGGCGTGGACATTTTTGTCACAACAACAGCTAATTATGTTGCTCTTTTAAGACTTGGAAAATGGAAACCTCCCTTTTATATTTGTCCTTCTTCCATCATCGGTTTCATTTATGGAGGTTTTTCCAATTAATATAAAGTTTGTTACATGAGATTTTTGAAATTCATACTAGATTGGTTGTTAATGTTTTAGAGCACTTTTTAGAATTGTATGCTCTCCTCTCTAATCCAAATTGAGAGCTCATATCAAAGATTATGGAAAAGAAGGGTTAATTGCGTTTTCTATTTAATATTTTCTGCCAATGAACAAGGGACCCATATTATACAATAAATGAGTTATTATGTACCACGTTCTATGAACATGGGTTGATTTGTTTTAGATTTTGGTAACAATAACATATTTATATAGCTCAACATGGCAACGAAATCATAATAAGGAATTTTACATTTGATATTATCTTGATTGAGCTTTTGGATTCAATCTAATTTGATACGACTATTTCATTTCTTACTTTTTGTCTACATATGTACATTTTAATTACTACTTACTTTATGCAATGTACACTTCAACTTATATTCTCATTTCAATGATTCGTTTTGATGTGAAAATTAACTTGACACACAAATTAAATCCTATTAAACATGTAATTGTAGTATTAAGCAAGTAGGGATCGTTCTAGACCAGGGATTAACTAGGGCTGCTAATCAACACACATATGACTCAAAAATACCAAACTAGACTTAGAAACACTCAACTAGACTCAAAAACACAAAACTAGACACTTAAGACTTAAAACTGACTCAAACTACTCAAAACAGCTAAACTAAGTTAAAAAGACTCAAAACAGACTCTAGGGACTATTCGGACGAATTTAAGACTAGTAGGACTCAAAACACTAAATTGGACAGATTTAAGTACTTTTCTAACTAATCTAAGACACTAAATCACTAAATTAAAAGGGGGATTGATTTGGACGAAATTTAACTAAACTAAACAGATTGCAAAACAAAGTAAACTAGGTATGAAATCAGGTGAATTGAAGGGTGAAATAGGCTAGTTAGAGGGTCCTTCTCCACACATGACATATGCAAACAAACCAATTTCCAGTTATTATTCCTTTAAACCATGAATGACAACACCCCAAGTTAACCGTGACAGCACAAATTAACCATCAGATTTTCCTTATTTCATTGAATTGGACGGGATACACATCACAACCAAATTATCAATCTCAAGTCCCCTAACTATGAAAAGCATGATAGAAAACATATCAAAGGTCATTAAGTTCTTTGAAAATCATAAGCATTGACGAGACATTCGTAACTATGAAAAGCATGATACTCCTGCCAAGGATTTACTTAACACGATCGTGACTAGCAACCTCCACAACTTGTGAATATAAGTTCATAACGATTAGGTGAAACTCCCTTATACTCTAGCATCATATTCATGCATGCAAATTAAGTGTCAACCCTCAATTAACACACATAAACAAGTTTTAATAACTTAGATAAGCAAATCACATTCAAGACTCAAGAAACAATAACTAGATGTAATCAATTCATATAAAGCATATAATCATGGCTTCGAATTCACCTATAACTAAAAAGAAATTAGTTCCTCATATCTTTGAAAACATAACACCAAATTAAAACAAACATTGAACTAAAACTAAGGATAGAATACACCTAGAAACGTCCATCAATCCAAGCTTGAATGGTAGGGCACGACTCCAAGGGTCTCATCTCCTTCCTTCCTTGCAAATCTGCGCATAAGTATGTATTTTCTGATGTTTTGGCTCTTGTATGTGTGGTGCACGAAATTGTGGTGGATGGTGTGGTGATTTGATGGTAGAGGGTGGTGAATCTAAAATAGGCGCATAATGATGTATTTATAGGGCTAGGTGCGGCACAATCCCTAAGGATTAGGATAGGTTTCTGAAATCAAAGTGGGACAAGGTTTGTGTAACCAAAACCCAAGTGGAATGGGTTAAAACAATCAAAAACCAAAGGGGATTAGGTTAGAAAGGTGTGGCACAAATTCTTGCAAGGAAAGGGATAAATTTGGCCTAATTCAAGAGGGAAAAGGATTAGGGTTGTAGGTTCTAGAGCTTCTAGAAGAGGGGGAGGCGCCAGATTTGTAGGGACTTTTAGAAATGATGTTTCAGCACCAATTTAGAGGTTCTAGAAGGATAAGGGTGCGGCATAAATGTAGGGAAAGGATAGGCCTTTTAGAAATCAGATATTTAGGTCCTCTTGGAACTAGATTTAAGGCATAAATTGATTTAGATAAGATAGGATTGATAGGAGCATATTTATGCGACTTAGTTAGCTTGTTTTCTTGCATTTTCATAGTTTGTTTGTGTTTATTATAGTGTTTTAAGCTATTTTCGTGTGTTTGTAGGTCCATATGACAAAGTTGGCAAGAAAGTGCAATTTGGAGCATTTTGAGGCAGTTTTGGGCACCAAATGGATAGCTTATGAATGGAGCAAGATGGATGGACGAATTTGAAGTTCAAGAGGCTAGGAATGTGCTGAAAAGAGTGAAGAAATAAATCCAAGTCAAGGAAGATAAGAAATCAGCTCAAAAGAAGGAACATTATCCAAAATCTTATCCAACCTTATCTTATTTTAATTTTATCCTAATCCTATCCTAACTTAATTCCAGTTGCAAAGGGGATTTATTTTCAAATTAAAACACATTAAAATAGGTTACTAGAAACCCTTATCCACTCCTACAAAGGTGTTGCACCTTATCCCTTGTTTTTCTAGGAAATCAGCCACAAAACAAGCTTTCTAGAAGGCCTTATCTCCTCTCCTAAAAATCTGGCGCCCCAAACCTTTCTAGAAGTTCTAGAAACCTGATTCTATTCTCCCTATTTCATTTGGATTTCTGACTTCTAGAACCTTTTCCTTCAAGGATTGTGTATTCATTTCCTATACAAATTAGGCCTTTAAATCCTTTTCCTTTGCTACATAGGGGTTGCGAATTTCAGCCTATAAATACCATCCTTTGCTGCACCATTTAGTGACCACCCTCTACCATATTTTCACTACACCATTCACCCAAACATCCCTCTTGTGCCGTGAGTTTGCAAAGGAGAAGGAAGGAGACTCTTGGAGCCGTGCATGCCATTCAAGGAGCTTGGATTGTTGGAGCGTTTCTAGGTGTTTTCTATCTTTATGTCAATGTTTAAATTTATTTATCTTTGTTTATTTGCGAACATGAGGAACTAATTTCTTTGTAGTTAGAGGAGAATTCAAAGCCATGATCATATGTTTTATATGACTTGATTTCCTCCAGTTATGATTTCATAAATCGTGAATGTGGTTTACTTATCTATTTGATTGAGAACATGTTTATGTATGTTGATTGAGGGTCGACACTTAGTTTGCATGCATGAATTTGATGCTAGAGTATAAGGGAATTTCACCTAATCGTTATGAACTTATATTCATAAGTAGTAAAAGTCGCTAGTCACGATTGTGTTAAGTAAATCCTTGGCAAGAGTAACATACGTATTCCATAGTTATGAATGCCTCATCAATGCTTATGATTTCCATTGAACTTAATGATCTTTGATATGTGTCTCTATCATGCGTATTCCATAGTTAGGGTCCTTGATAAGAATAATTTGGTTGTAATGCGTATTCCATTTTATTCAATGAATCTAGGGAAATCTGAGAATTAATTGGTGCAATCTAGTTAATTTGGGGCATTGTCATTCATGGTTTGTTGAAAGAGTAACTGGAAATTGAGTCGTATGCATATGTTTCATGTGTGGAGAAGGAACCCTCTAACTAGCCTTTCTATTTCATCAATTTCGTGTTTTTGTTAAGTTTGTTTTCAAAGTTTATGTTTTAACTTTCAATTTCGTCAAAACAAAATCCCCATTCATTAAGTCTTGTTTTTAGAGTCAAAACCTGTTTTCTTTTGGTCTTTTGAGTCTTTTAAGTTCTATTTTCGTCCAAATCACTTATTAGGTCTAGAATTGAGTCTTTTTTTATTGTTTCTTGCTGTTTTGAGTGTTTTGAGTTAGTTTTGAGTCTATAGAGTCTAGTTTAGTGTTTTTGAGTCTTATTTGTGTTGATTAGCATCCCTAGTTAATCCCCGGTCTAGAACGATCCCTACTTGCATCATTACTGCAATTGTCATCAATAGGGTTTAATTTGTGTGTCAAGTTCATTTTCACATCAAGGATAAGACTAGATTAGGAGATGATAAGATAAGATTGGATAAGGTTTTGGATAATGTTCATTCTTTTTAGCTGATTCCTTATCTTCTTTGTCTTGGATTTATTTTCTTCATCTTTTCAGCACATTCCTAGCCTCTTGAACTTCAAATTCGTCCATCTATCTTGCTCCACCCATAAGCTATCCATTTGATTGCCAAAATTGCCTCAAAATGCTCCAAATTGCATTTTCTTGCCAACTTTGTCATTTGGACCTACAAACACACGAAAATAGCTTAAATCACTATAATAAACACAAACTAACTACGAAAATGTAAGAAAACAAGCTAACTAAGTCGCATAAAGATGCTCCCATCATGTTTGCAGCCATGATAAAAGTACTAAAGTTGTGGGAGCATTGAAATTACGGAAGAGCTTGCAGGTGGAATTAATGGGAAAGTTTAACACATATTTAATTAGCAGCTTTTAATAAGATAAAGTGTTCAAGGAGATGTGATTTAAGTGAGCTGTATTTTGTGGTATTTTAAGGACAAGATGATACAAATAAATTCTTGCTCAGCTTATTGTCATCAATTAATTGTTTAGTTTTTTTATCAAACACTATTATTTGGTTCCTTGCTGTATTTCTTCCTTTATTCTTCGTCAACATCTTCAAACGTGTTTTTGCATGCAAAGAGCTTTTTGTTTATTACGCATTTTACACACAACTTAGTTATGTTCTATTTCCTTTTTATTTATAAGTGTGTGTTCTATTTTATTTTTATGAAGTGGTATGAGAAAGAAAACAACTAACACAACACATCTTAAGAGGAGCGTAGCACCCGTGATTAAAGAAAATGCCTATCACATGCGGATCTTTTTCCAGCTAATTATAGTATACAAATAAGTCTTACTTCATTCCAGCTAATTATGGTGATTCCTAATAGGTAACAACTTTATTAACGATAACCGTCTAGTATGCATTTCTCACTTATCAATTAACTCTTTTTATTTGATTTTTAATTTCTCACTATCGTTTTTAGATTGGCAATGAAAATTTGAAGCATCAATCAGGAACAAATGGGTGGAAATTGCAGCATTGATGTCAATATGTAAACTTTCTTTTCAAAAGAAATAGTGCAATATAGACTTTATGGGTATTGTGAATAATGTACATATTGTGATGTAGGTTTTATATTTTGACATTTAAGTTGTTTTGTGTTTTTCTATGAGTACTTAATGTTTTTATCTACTCTTTTTTTATTTACATCTACTTACTATTGTTCATGGACTTTAGGTAGGAACTTGAATCCAAAATCCCATGTTGTTTGACAATTGCATGAATAACATTGAAATCATTACTTTATGCAAAGTGAAAACGAAAAACATGACAACTTTTTAGGACGTGCATGGTAAAGAAAAAGTTCCTCTTTGCACAATACATGTAAAATATATCTTGACAATTACAATGGAAAAAAAAATAACACAATACACCTTTAGGGGCGCATAGCGCCCGTGATGCAAAAATGCCTCTCGCACCCACGTTAGTGCGTGCAGAGAGGCTAGTTTTAGGATAATGTTAGGGAGACCATTTAAACAAAATTTGAGAATCAAATAATGCGTCACCAATAAGAAACAAATACGTTAATCCACACTTAATTAATAATTTAATCATCAACAACCAAATTATTTGGTTTACAAAATTTAGTCTTCCTAATCCCTAGCATTACCCTTTATTCAATTTTGTGTTTTGGTTCTTCTCAAAACCTCATTTAAGTGTATATTAGCACTTTCATATTATTTTTTTGTTATAATGATTATAAACTTAAAAATGTGGTCATAATTCTATATGATGTTCAAATTTTGGTTATTTTTCCAAATTTCCTCTCTCAAACCCATTTCTCCGCCATCACCTTCAGAAAGCTCTCGCAACTTAACTTCATTTTTTCACGGCCGCCAAATAAACCGACCCGAATCCGCCACTCTCAAGCATCTGCCCTCAAACCCACTCGAATTCCAAATGGAGAAAACTCTTCTCTGGTTCAACCAGTCTCCTTTTCATCGAACCCATTGATTGTTTCCTTCTTTTTAAATTTAGAAAATTAAAGCTTTTCGATTGTTTTATGATTCTGGGTTCAGAAAATACAATCTAAAGAGGTACCGATCATATGGTTAAGAAGAGAATCAGAGAAGAAGTCGAAAGACTCAACGGATTGACGACGGAAGAGTGCAATCGGCGGTGTCATTGATCGACCGAATATATGAAGACGAAAGAATCGCAATTAAAATTAAGAATTCTAGGATTCGGATGGATTGAAGGTCAGCGGCGTTAGCCCTCACAATCTAGACTACTGCAACTCCATTCTTTAATTTTTTTATTTTTATTTTTTAATTTTTAATGTCCATGTGACAACGACTGACACGTGCCCAGTCGTTGTCTATTTGGGTGCCACGTCACACCTTAAAGAAGGTTCTAACGGAAAGCCAAACATAAGTATAAAAGTATCTCACAATCCTCACTTTAGGTATGACACTGGGACAAAAAAAAGTTGATATATGAAAATTTGAAAACCCTGATACTTGAGAATGAGATTTACCCTTTAAACTAATACACTTGTTTTTTATCTATTTCAGGTACAAAGATAATCGAAGGTACAAAGATCTTTGACTGTCTATTGGTCTTTGTGTTTTGAATTATATAGGTTGTACAGCTTTGCTTCCAAGAATTGAATATCTTGTCTAGTCTCTGTGCATGTTTTTGTTTCATTTTTCTCTATATATGCATCTCCTAATTGTCATACATTGTTAGTAATACGTGGATTAACCTTGGATAATTATTCACTATGATGTCAAAAGTTCTCCCTATTCTCTCAAATGGCTTCTAAAAAATCAGTTTCTCAATCATCCAAAACTACAAGTGATTTTTAGATTTAAATTTTCTTTGGTCCTAATTGAATGGTAATGACTTTACTTACTCTATAATCTGAACCATGTGTCAGTTCTCATTTTCTTTTTGTCCTTTCTCCAAATCAAATAAAAAAAAATGGGGGAAAGCTGTATGAAGGGGGGTGTCTTCAAAAGAAATCATATACCATAAAAAATGGGAAAATCCCTTCAATTTGGTCTTCCATGCAATGTCATGTGTAGTGCTTCTAGACCCCATCCCCAAGTCATGAATCCAATTTTATGAAAAATCAAGTGGTGTCTCATAAAAATTGCACCTTCATTCAAATGACCTTGGTGTCTCTCAAAATGGTGCCTCACTCAACGTTCTTCACCAAATTTCTCTTTTCTTCCATGGCTTGTGTCTTGCATTTTAAAGTCTTGTCCTTTGTTCATATTATGTAGGAAGTGTTGTCTCTTAAGGTCAATGGATTATTAAAAGGCTTGGTTAACTTTGAAAATGCTTTTCAAATTAAAAGGCTTGGTTACCACCGATCCTATATCATTATCTTGACGCATCACTGTTGCATCATGAGTAAGTGTTCATCTTTGATTACTATCTCTGTATGCCCTTGAAGAGTGGTCTTTTGAGAATTGCATTACATGTTTTTTTGTGAACCACTTGTCTTATCAATATCTCTTAGAAGTATCGATATTCAATCTACTTTTTCTTATCCTTTTCATGGCATGTGCTTTAGTTGTCGTTTATTCGTGCAAAGATTACAATTGTTATCTTGATCTCTATCTTTTTAATGAGTCATCTTCGATTGTTTGGGTACATTGGTTTATGCCTTTGCACAAAACTATTTGTACATGGGACATCTTCCTTTTCTGTTGTGTCGTTGTGTTCATACACCTTGCAAGCTTCTCATTATTACCCATGATAAATTTCACTTGTTCTTGTCAAGAATTGTTCATTTGTAGGATCTGTCCTTGTTCCTTCTCTTGAGTATGGGTGAGTCAAATTAGTTGTAGGTTTGGGTTATTTTGTTAATGAAAGTCAAAGGGGGAGATTGTGTGTCACACCCCAGACCTGGAGTCAATAGGAAAAATCTCGAACCCAAATTTGGCACGCGAGCTAAAATTAAAATTAAATGGAACGAAAGTGAAACTGAGTGGAAAAATATGAAATTCCTTTTATAACAAGAAATCGATAATTCTTTACAATACTAAAATAAATAAATAAATAAATGCAAAATTATATCCTAACACTTATCCAATCTCATCCCGTCTACCCTTTTTTACTGTTTAGTTCTTAAACCTGCATAACAATAGAAAGGTGAGCTTCAACAGCTCAGTAGGGACATAACCTTATCACAGTAATTGACAATATTAAATTAAGTGTCTTGAAATCATATCGCCAAATATCAAATCATTCTTGCTAATAATGCATGAATTCAATGCAACCTCTTCAATTACCCCCGTTAATTTATATAATAAAACATGCAGACCTGCACGTCCCATACCATGCATTTTACCCCTGTAGAGGTGGTTCGAATGTTCTATTATAGAAACTAACCCCCATATGATATCCCAAGTTCATAAACCCATTTTGCTAGTCATCTTATCTAATTCATTGATCTCTAGCCCAAATCACCCATATCGACAATTCTCGTTGATATCCTATTCTACTATGCACAGTGGGCTCGCCTAGAACTGGTTTCACAAAGATTCAACTACACAAAAGATCCTTTCCAACTACCCTCATTTCCATACTTCCAATCTAAATACTGAGATTCCAACCACATCAACATGAATGATGCAAAAATGATGTCATTTTATCTTTCACATGTATCACAATGTATTCTCAATGAATAACATTCTAGCAATAATTCCATAACCAAGAACAAGTAAACACTTAACTAAAGCAGTTAGCCAATTCTTATCCAATCACATTAATCAACCAAAAAGATCGATAATAATAATATAATGCTTCACGAAATTTAATAAAATTAATTTCCGTAAAGATCTGCCGTATTTCCCCTACCTAGATTTCAAAGCATTGCTCTGACTTTCTACTACAAGAGTCTACCTTCAGCAACTCCTATCCACAAGTGTAAGCAATTACTATAAAACATGACATGAACTTTAACATAGTCAGCATGCTTAAGCTTGCTAATTACACACTACTAATTCAAAAGTCATTTGGTTAATTTATAACAGCATGGTCATCAGTGAAGGAACTTTTGAACTAGAATACTTTTATAAAATAAGCAAAGGTAAAGTTCAAAATACATAAGTACATTAACATACTTCAGCCAAGCTATATATTAGATAAAAGCACTAATCCGTTAGTATTATGAATGATATGTAAAAAGTTCGTATATTAAACTCTTTGTATTATGCAATAGAATGTTCATTTCAAATAGCATAAAAGTATGGTTGCTGTTTTGGGAAAATAGAAATCTCCAACTGAATTCCATTTGTGAAACCAATTTATAAAAGATAGTATCCCAACAACTGGTAAACTGATATCATATGTGCAGCCTTTTGAATATCATCTTTCATAACAAAATATATATAGCCAATAGGAAACAATACCCAAATAAGCATACCAGTTCTTACGTGCCAAAATAGGGTTTAAGCGTATGCATATTTTGGTTCTTCATATAAAACTGGTTTTGCATAAATACACACACTTGCTTACGAAGCTTGCATATAAACTAGTTTTGGATAACAGTAGCTAATCCAAGACAACAATAAGAAAGCAAACAACTATGGAGAGGATAAATGAAGTATGGAAATCGTTTCCCCATACACGAGATACAGGTTGAGTCGAATGAACTCCACAGCCCTCTCTTAGCTCCGGTTTCTGGTTTATCTCTCTCTCCCTCTCTCTCTCTCTCTCTGGTCCTTACTCGGTACACAGACTGCACCGCTCTACAGCCCTGGGTTTCTATTTATAGCTATACAAAGTCGGCTAATTCTTCGATAGGAACGATGTAAAAGCCCTTTAATTGGCTATGGTTTTGGTACAATTAGAATAGAACAAACAGCTTAATAAATAATGTAAAAGGGAAGAAAATGAATAATACGAATATATAGTTCAAATACTACTGTAATGGTGTACTGAACTTATTTGATTCAAAATAATAGTAAATCAGAGTATATAAAAATGAAATAAAGGAATTAACGATTAAATAAGAAGTAATATAAAACTTTCTGAAATTAATAAGTATATACAACATATAATTATATATAATTATTTTTTAAAATACAGGTCCGTACATTTTGAAGTCTACATTTTTACATTTGGCTTTCTTTGTCAAATATTGTAACTGCAACACATGCTCAAACTTGCTTTAGGCTATTTTTTGTTTATGGGCGGTGTATGCTAGGAATAATTATTCAAAGATGTGACACATCTCACTTCAAAAAGTTTGCTATTGCATGTGCATTTCACATCTACATTCCTGTTTTATTCTAACTAGCTTTGTTGTCTCGTCTGGTTTGTGCACAAATTTCTAGCAAGCTGGGCACACAATTTAAGACTTGCCGATATGGGCTAACTAACAACTTTTTGCCAAATGTCTATTTTTCACCCTTCATCTATTCAGATCATTTTGAAGCTCCTATTTTGGTTGAAAAACAAACCAAAGCTTTTGGGGTTAAGATCCCTAGCGGTTCCTTTGTTTTGTTTTGTTTGTTTGTTTGCTTTTTTTTTTTTTTTTTGAGTTTTCAAATTTAATTTCCTAGAGAAAGAAAAAAGAAAAGCATTAAGGTTTCCCCTTCTTCTTTGTTCTTCATTTATGAAACCCTAGGTGCAAAACCATTTTCATGAATTAAACACCCAATCATTGAAGAATAGGGTTGCATTATCTTCATGGTTTTGCATTAAATTTGTGGCCAAGTTATTCAAGTTTCAAATCTGATTATTGACCCATTTTTTAGATTCTCATCGGTTTCTTTCTTCAACTATTTGACTGGAGAAATTGACTGGACATTGAATCTAGATCTGCATATCTTTATCATAACATCATATGGATATGTCTATTAGTTTTGGTGCCACAAGGTGAAGAGCTCAGGTTGAGCTGTCACTTCGTGAAGCCGAAGGAATCCTCAACTCGTGCAAAGTAAGGTTGCACAAAGGTAAGGCTGCTCTATAGACTAGGTCTAGGAATTGAGCTTTGCATGATACTTTTTAAGAACTTTATTTGTACTAATAGATTGGACTCAGTGGAGAGTCCGCAGTATTTTAACTTGGAGGTGAGTTTTTCTGGACAAAAACTTCTTGTGTTGAAAGTCCTTTATTACTTGTCCCATATATCATCTATATGCACTTGCTACATGTACCTTTTAACTTGTTAAAAGATATGTGCACATAGTCATGTTCACTCAACACAACAATAACTTAAAAGTAAATTGGTGAAGTGCTGACTAGGACAGTTTTTGGTCTTTTAGATTGGAATATAATTTGTGTTTGGTTGATTAACGGATCTGTCTTAGTTGACTAGTGTACTTGACTAGTTAGTCCAGCAGATCGTATTTTATTTACAAGATATTCCGTCTGGTACCAATTTCATTATTAATTCGTCGGGTTGTATTCTAAAAGTTTTATTTTGTTCATCTCCGTCCGACGAAAATTGGGAGGTTCATTGACAAGGATATGTTGCTCGACAAAATTTGACCCATTACGTCGGGCGAAGTCTTTAAAGATTAAATGGTCCATTGTGAACTGAAATTAGAATATTAGGATACAATTTTCATTATAATGGAATGCACATAATTTTGATTTGAGTCTTAATTGTAAATGTTTGGAGTCTTATTTTAGGTAGGATTAGGATAAGTAATCATTAGGATTTAGTTTCCTTATCATTGGTAATTACTTTCCTTGTAGAATAAGGTGTGTGTGCCTATATATTTGTAAACCCTAAATGATGAATAATATAACATAGTATTCAAAGTATTTTTTTCTTGGAATCAAGAACTCGTTTTCATCCAAACCCTAACTGAACTCGTGTACTGCTGTGGCTGTACTTAAGCCCAGCACCGTAACCTTGGTCTACCTACTATCTAAATTCAACATGGGAAAACATGTGGTGTATTTGTTGCCCATGTCAAAAGGGACACCATTATTTACAACTGTTTGTTGGACCATGCTTGTGGGTGTTGCAGAGTACAAGTCAGTATACAATTGTTGTACAATTGTCAGAGAAATTGGTTGTGTCGTGTAATGCTTTGTTGTGCAATTGCAGCAAGTGTTAAAGTAATTGTTGAATTTCAGCAATTATTTTTGGGCCTTGTATTGCAATTGGTGGTTTCTTGCTGGTGTCTAGAATTACAATATAGCATATTGGTTTGTTGCTGTGCCATGTTTGGTAATTGGTTGTACTAGTGTATTGAATTTTTTTGGGTAATTGCCGTGTGGAATTTATCTAGAACTTCTCATTTTTTACCGTAGGTTGTGCTGCTGCACTTACTGTGCATTAGCTGCTAGCTATATCATCACATTCTGCCATCATGTCTTGCTACAACACTACCAGTGTTGTGCATATATATTCTAATTACTACTTCATCGTGTATTGGTGTGATTACCGTGTATTATTGTTTCGAGTGTTATTACAATGGCAAATACAGGTTGGATTTTGTATTCCAATGCAACAGATCATATGACGTATGATAAAACCTTGTTTCAATCTATGACACATCCTTATAGAAAGTGTGTGGCAACTGAAAATGGTACTAATAGTACTACTATTCTTGTTGTTGGAGTGGGAACAGTGTGTCTTACCCCTCTTAACCGTTACACAATTGTTTATTGGTTCCGTCATTGTCCTATCACTTATTATTTGTACCACAAGTCACTGAACAATTGGATTGTGTTGAATTAATGTATCCTTCATTTGGCTTGCTTCAGGATATTCAAACAAATGAGATTATTGGGCATGGCACTAAGAGAGAGGGGCTATATTATGTGGATGACATGGTTCCTGGAATAGCTAATTTAGTTCGTGCATCACGTAATAGTAATATATAGAAGGTATTGTTATTCGTTTAGGGCATGCATCGTTTGATTATTTGAAACATATGTTACCTAATTTGTTCAGTGGTAACGAAGACTCATAATTGAAGTGTGAAGTGTGTATTTTAGCGAAAAGTCATCGTGCTTCATTCCCTTCAGGTATGAATAGAAGGCCTTCTCCGTTTGCGGTAGTACACTCTGATGTGTGGGGACCTTCCCCTGTTAGTATTACTTTGGGAATTAAGTGGTTTGTTACTTTCATGGGTGACTGCACTCTTATAACGTGGTTATATGTGCTGAAAAATAAAAGTGAGGTATGTAATGTGTTTCGTCTATTTCTTCAGATTGTTAAAACTCAATATTCCTCTAATATTAAAGTTTTGCATTCTAACAATGGTGGAGAATACATAAATTCTGAGTTATCCCAATTTCTACAAGATCGTGGAATTGTTCATGAAACTACATGTCACTATACCCTACAACAAAATAGGGTGGCAGAAAGGAAAAATAGTCATATCATGGAGACAACTCGTGCTTTCCTTATTGGTGCATCTGTTCCCAAATGCTTCTGGCCCAAAGCAGTTGTACATACAGTTTATGTTATGAATCGTATGTCGTCTCGGGTCTTGAATCATAAAACACCACTTCATGAGCTTACTTAACTTGTTCCAGTGGTTTTTACAAATACCTTATCACCTTAGATCTTTGGTTGTGTGGTCTATGTTCATATTCATAAAGCTCATAGCAGTAAGCTTCATCCATATGCATACCGTTGTATCTTTCTTGGATTTTCTTCACATCAGAAGGGATTCAAGTGTTATCATCATACTAGTCAACGTACGTTTGTAACCATGGATATGACTTTCTTGGAGTCTGAATATTTTTATACTTCGTCTGTATCCAATCCAGATCACTAGGGTGGAGATTAGTGATATTGGTGATCTAAGTTGGTTGAAATATATTGTAGAGGGAAAAAGAGAAGTTGTGGAAATTCGCCAGTTGTTCTGCAGGAGTTTACCGAACCCAGTAGCCCAATTCGGCAGACTCTCATCGACCCAGGCAGGCTAGATCAGCAGGCTATAATCAAAGAAAACAATCCAGTTTTGCAGGCTCTAATAGAACAGTACACCCAGTTCAACAAGAGTAAGCTGAAGTGCCCAGTATGTTTGTAATACTCCCTCTCTCTGATCCTATAGAGCCTGTTCCAATCTCCTCTGAATATCTAAAAGGTAAGTATTTTAAATGACAATACAACTAATCATGATATTGGTGTACCTACTTATAAATTGCCAACAAGACATAATCATGGTGTGCCACCTAACATATGGAATCAATCAAAATTCCAACTCAAGTAGAAAAAGCCCTCCGAGACCCTAATGTTGGAAATATGCCCTAAAGTCAATCATATAATGATACTTTACAGATATTTCACATGTTAAACTAATCTAGTTTAATATAACAAGCAATCATTATTTTTTAAAGCTATTTCATATAAATATTATATGCTTAAACGATAACTCCAAGGAAATGTAATTGAGAGAATGTGATCTAAAGAAGTTAGATTCATGAGGCCATTCTCTTTCGTATACATATCCTAAACGTTCCTAATCATAGGATTGCCAATTGGACATTGATAGTCCATTAAGATTAGTATGTGCTATGTCTTTTCTTAGAGAGAGTGACTGGTCTCGAGTCATTGGTATGACTGACAACAAGACAAGCATATACGTGCTCAATAGAGAATGAGTCCACTGAACATGATCAACAAGGAGTTCTTATACTCATGTCACATGAAAACTCATGATTGTGATAATGCAAAGTAGTGCTTTGACCTGACACACTGTAGTTGTCTTATGGTTAGGTCCTTGATCTTTGACTATGTCAAAGTCACTTTGTCAAAGGGTGTCCACGACATAGTTGGGGGTTAAGCCATTTGGAAGCAAGTAAATGCACAACAAGGGATCTCTAACCTTCAAACTATCTGAGGGAGAATACTCTATGATATAATTAAGAATATTTGACTAGAGTATGAATGAGATTTAGGAATTCATTCCAAATCACATTCAAGGTAATCATATAAGTAAGAGAATCACATTGGATAGTATACATGAATAAACTATCGAATCAAATAATGTGGTCAAGAGTATTGTATTAGAGAAATACCGTATTGCATTGTAATCCCAAACTGAATAGGTTCTCCACCTCTTCTAATTAGCTTAGGTAGCCATGATATACTTCTAGGTGTCACTTATGGTTTGTGGAAGCCCTAAAGGTGTATAATCACTAAAGTGAGAATTGAAAAGTGAGTTTCAATTCACAATCGATTTGAAGAGTTCTAATCGCCCATTGCCTCGCTAAAAGGAACCTAATGGATTGTACACCATGTAAGGTAGAGATTGAAGGAACAACGGAGATGAGTAAGGATACTTAAATGGTTTAATTATTTATGGCTAAGATTAATTAATATGTTAATTAATCAAACGAATAAGTTTGTTTTAGACCTTTGGTTAGTTTTGGGCCTTAAGGCCCAATGGGCTTCGAATGTCATGTCCAATAACTCAAATTGTATGACAACTTGAAAACACAAAGGGCATGAAAGCCCAATGAACCCACATGGCCAGCCATAGAGAGTGTGAGGGAGAATTGGTTTTAATTTCAATTATGCCACTCAATGTAAGTGGCTATAGAAAGGAAATTATAACCCATTCCCTAAAAAAAAAGAGTTTTCTAGTGAGAAAAGAGAAAAATATAAAAAAAGCTCTCTTCTCTTTGGAGGCCGGCCATCCTAGGAAGAATGGACTAGCATCCATTTCTTCCTAGGTCACTCATCTCTTCCTCAATGCTCTCTTTGGTGTGGAAACTTAGAGGTTCCCTTTGTTGGGAACCTGGAGAATCTATTCCTTCATCCATATCCAAGAAGTCATGGAGCCAAGAAGCAAAGTTCCTCAATCGATATCCATGGAGCCAAGGAGCAGGGAGACTAAGGAAAGAAGGCCCTCACATGGGTGAGTATCCTTTGCTAAGCAAAGTAGTGCTTCAAAGGTATAAAAGTTTCTCAACTCCTTTCTTTAAGATTTAAGTTGAGTCTTGGTTGACCACAACTACTAGGCCTTGAATTTCATGGGTAAAGTTTTGTTTTTGAGTGCATACAAGCATGATTCCACCTTTGATTGTTAATTGTATGCATAGATGTTGCTCAAATGAACTTGTTTTCACAAATTAATCCTTCAAGTGGTATTAGAGCTTAGGTCTAGTAGTTGGTGAATCCTTTTGGGTTTTGTATTTTTATAGTTTATGATCCTTTTGGGTTTTGTATTTTTATAGTTTATGATTTAAGTGTTGTAATTGTTACAAGCTTTATTCTTGCTTCTTTGAATGTAAATTTTGTTAGAAAATTTGTCATCTTAAAAGTTGTAGATGGAGTTCATTTAAACATTAATTTTGGAACTAAAATTTGGTGCCATGTTTATGGGGAAATTCGGCCAAATCCAAGGGTTGGATTTTTCGGTTCTTATTTGTCTTGTTAAAAGTGTCTTAAAGTGACATTAGGAACCCCTAAGTACCCTGGGATGTTAACCCTCTTTTGAGTAAGTGAAAATTTGAGTTTTATTAAGTGAAAACATTCAGGGATCTCTTATGGGTTTTCATGAATGTTCTTCAATGTTCTTGCTTTGTTCTTGTTGTTCATACTAAGAACAAAAAGTTTGTTGTTTTGATTCAAAAAGGGTGTTTGGTTGTTTATTTGTTTTTGTTAGTGATGGATGGTATGATATTTTAAACAACAGTCATACCTTTTTACTATTCACACCATACCAATCACTTACAACTTTCAATCACCTTTCAAACACACAAATTAACTCACACACCATCACTACTCACCATGCTTGGGCACCCCTATAATGGGGGTACTATTGGGGCTTTTATGCAATTACATAAAGTTTTGATACTTTTATATATTTACACTTTTACCCCAAAAGTTTACGTTTTTACGTAAAGGCCCAAAATCACTAAAGGACAAATTGTTTTGCTCCTTTAATGAAGTTTTTGTATTTGTTAAAATTTTTTGGGTTCTAGTTGTAATTACATGAAGTAGTGAACTTTTCTGTTTTTACAAAGTGACCTCAAAAAGTTTGTATTTTGCAATATAGCCCAAAAGTTGAGGTTATTGCATTTTGGCCCAAATTAGTTGAGAACAAAATAGTTATCTCTTTAAATGAGAATTGGATTTTCATTTGATTTAGCTCCATTTAAATCTATTCTATGGATACAAAAACCAAATGACAATGTTGTATTCAAGTTTAATTAGTTAAAGCATTATTTAATTAAAGAAATGGTGATTATGAACCTAAGCCTATGATAATTGAGCTATGTGAAATGCCGTCTCTCAAATTTGTTTGAACCATGGGAATGTGTAGATTAGTTTTTGGTTATATTTTGACATGACCAAATGTTGTAAAAGAGTATAAGCTCTTCTTTACTATAAAGTATTTTGATTTGATCAAATATTGTAAAAGAACATAAGCTATTCTTTACTTTGAAGTACTCATCTCTTGTTTTATTTGATATGCATGAAATTTGAGTAGTTGGGTCCAACACCCAATAAGAAAACACGCCTTATTGTGATTAAACATGTAAGTAAAATCAATCACCATCCCTAGACCAAGATCCAACACTAGGCACGTGTTGGATTGAATCAAAGGTTCATAGTCATCCTAAGGCCATAAGGTGACTATATAGTCCATTAATGAATACAAAGCTTATGTTAGTAGTATCATATACTCTTGCTTTAAAAATCGTTTTACAAGCATAGTGGGACTATCATATACTACTAAATCAATCACATGGGCCAATAGTTGTAATAGGACCAAATTGTTTTAATGAGATTAAAATGCATGCTTATATGTGATGAGACCTAAAAACTCTCAACTAAACCGTTATTAAGTTGACAAGCGTGAGAGTGTTTTGAACACTCTTCCGTGGCCTTCCACATGGTAGTCTCCAATCGTTTATGACTCATACACCAACTTCACCCTATCATGGGGGAGTACAAAGTATGTGCTTACACTCAGGAGGAGTTCTATACACATACATGATGTTGTGAAGGTAGGCAACAAGAATGATCAACATCATATCATTGTGAGGTTGTTCTCGAACCCTACCTGAACTTGCATGGAGGGAATGACTTAACTAAGTGCAATGGAGCCAACATCATATCATTTTGAGGTATCATTCTATAGAAGCCAAATAAGATGGGTACTTACATAAGATGTAAATGAGTAAGCGTACTCTCTCATTATTATTGATGCTAGCCAACATCATATCATTGTGAGGTGGGTTTGGTAATAGTGAGCCTTCCATACCCTACTAAGAGTTTCCTTCAAAATTCTCGAATTCTAATGAGGGATAAGGAATTTGCCAAAAATAGTGGGTGGTGTTATTTGATTTAAAGACCCAAATCAAATAGATTAAAATCAATCAAATTATATTCGTTATGTATTTATTTACTGATATATTTGCAAACGCTATCCAAAACTTGACAAAGAAAAAGTCAAAATCTTTAGTTTCTGGACTTGGTGCGACAACCCCATAGATTGTCTTGAATGGATTGTATATGTACCTAAGTAGTCTTATCCTCACAATCTTCCTATTGATAATGTATCATTGGAAGAACATGTTAGATAAGTCTATCATAAAGAGGACAACACAAACAACAAATGCTTATTCCTTTGTTGTATGAACAAAGGAACTTGACAAGATTAGCACAAAGACATGGACACTTTTAGTGTCATAATTCTTCCATTACAAATCGTTGTATGAAGAAATAAGTGTTGCTTTGAACAACCCTTAGTTAACGCAAACACTTGTGCTTGTTTCTTTGTTAAATGAATAAGGAACTTGAGAAGTAAACACAAGGGCATTCACACTTTATGTGCCATGATTCTTCACTTAGAAATTGTTGTATGAAGAAATGAGAGTTGCCTTGAACAACTATTGAAGTTTGTAATCATGTTGAGAACATAATGGTTGATTGACAAAAATAGACCATTAACATGGACTTATGATGATTTTGAATCAAGGACTTATGATGATTTTGAATCATTGACTATTGAAATGTTAAACCACTTTAAAAGACGGAAACTAGGCAAGGACTTCACCTCTGAGTCCCTATCCAAATGGTTCACTAAATTTATTGTAAACTATATAGTGAACAATAACCGTATGCTCTCCAAATCGTTTGATGCGTATAACACAATTGAAATAAGTTTCAACAGAGATTGTATGAGTTTAAGGGACCATGACTATTTTAGTCAATGGAGAAGTCAAATGAAGAAGGCGAAGTAATTCCAAGGGAACAAAATTTCTTTATGAAAGGATGGACATTGGATGGGGTATTTGCAAGAAATGTCTTGCAAGTGTGAAGAACACACCTTTTGAAGGTGTTGTAAATTGTTCTTGAATAGTTCAAAACAGTTTGTTCTTCTACTTGAATGCTTGATTTCATATTAGTAACTATGTTTTACAATTGTTGTAAAAGTGTGGCTAATAAGAAGTAGAAGATTAATGAGAGAAGAGAAAGTACTTCACATTTGAAACGTGAATAAAATATAGATCTTTGTGAAAGCAGATAGTACTTACTTCCTCATATGAACTACCAAAGAAATTGGTAATAAAAGATTGTCTTTACATTCCAATTTGAATAAGGAACTTAATTCCGTCACTATAATTTTAAGAGATGGATGAATGTTTTGTTTGACAAACCATTGTTCTTTATTAACGAATGATTGGATTATTGTAATCTGATTGATTGTCTCTATAGTAGAGATGATGTGGTAGTGTTAACTGTTTAGAATATATCGATGCTTAAAACCCAAAAGGTTGCAAGATAGTGACTAATTCCACTGAGTTGTGACACCACTAAAACATAAATTACAAGTTGGTCATAGATGGATGCTTTGGATCGTTAGATCCAGAGCCAATGCCTTCTTGTTAAAATTGTATAGAGGTAAAATGTTCAAATCTTTATTCTTTTGAAAAGAAGAAAGAATCACAAAGTTGTTGAGGTTAATTCACTTAGATGTTAGTGCCACTTGTCCACAACATAATACTACTCATGTTGTATGACATTCACCGAAGATCGCTCTTGGTTGGACTATCATTAATTTTGAATAAACACAAGTCCGAATACTTTGCAAAAGGTTTCAAAGAATTCAAGAATGTAAGTTGATGAGTAAGACGCCTAAAGTATTTACGTCCTTAGATTTGATCCAAGGAAAAATAACACTTTAGAAGAGTTTCCTTGAAAGATATCAAGGAAAGTAGCATCATAAAATAATGAATTTCTCGATTGGGAGAAGAACAAACTCGAATAGATGTATTTCGTTGGATATTATCAATTACCCATATATAGGATATATACTTCTAAGACAATATGATTGTTGGTTAGAAGATCTTCCAAAATTTGCATGACTCCATAGGACGTAGTTGGAAAGAAAGACAAGTCTTAATTGTGTTAAGATTTGGGGTTGTGTGCTAATAAGCAATATTTGTTTGAGAACAATCTTGTGGGATATCCTTAAATTAACCTTTGGATATCACTTCTATAAACCAACTAACAAATGTTATTTGTTGGGTTGTTCATTGTAATCCTACAATAGGATTTGCCTAAGATAGAGTAAATGAACGAGAGATAGAACTCAAAGAATGGGTTCTTGAAGAGACAAGATGATAATCAATAAATATAACAACCTAGTTCCTACACCACTAGCTCCAAGGTAGTCGAGAAGAATCTATAAACCATCTCAGTTGAATGGTTTGAATTTTATGATTATGTCATAGAGTTGCACTTCTTAATTCGAAAGAAATAAGAATGAAAATCCTTATGACTACATTGAGTGTATATACGACATATACTCAAGGAAATGTTATAGTACCATTTGACCCGAAATAGTGGAACCTTCGTAAATAATTTGTAGCCTAAGGTGATTACAATCAACGAGATTGGCTGACTTGGAAGAAACCATCTTTGACGTAGTCTTGGTTTTTGTTAATTCGAAACTTGCTAGCTACAACTAAACGGTGATTCAATGATTGGACATAATATGGGTTTCCGAAACCATTATCAAGATAATCTTGATAATATATGTCTAAGACTAGGAATCACAAGATGTGTAAGTTGTAGAGATCCATCCATCATGAATCTTAGCAAGCTAGTGGGAGCTATAAGCGTCTTATGAGAGAAAGATCAAATCGTTTGATTTCTCATAAAGATGTAAATGAATCTTTTGTTTACTAGGTTTACAAATGATTAGTGAGAGTTAATCATATTCCTAAATTTGAACATACATATGATATATTAATTTTGCAAATGAAAGGAATTCTTCTTCATTAAAGTTATGACTTTAAACATTCTATAATGAAATGTATATGGGAGACATAGTCTATATACATGGGATGGAAATCTATAATGATATATTTCAAGATATAATTGGATTATCTCAATCCCTATTAATACACGATAGATTTAAGAAGTTTCCCAAATGATAAAATTCAAATGAAAGGACAATTCCAATCAGATTAGGAAATTGCTCTTCTAAAAGGGAATGTACCTTTTGACTCCCAAAGAAGCATAATGCGTAAATAGAATCCCTTATGCATACGCAGAAAAGTGTTTTACGTATTTCATATTGTATGAAAAACGTTGATACAAGTTTTACCAAGATCGGTACAAGACGATATCAGTGCAAGCCCAGGATCAAAACCATGGCAACTGTCAAGTGAGTCCTTAAGTATTTAAGAAATACTAAAGGATAAATTCCTCAAGAATGAGGAAGAATTAGAGTAACGCAATGGAAGCGTAAATGTATTAGATTATGAATCTAATATCGTATCCATCATTGGATGTCTCTTCATTATGAATGAGAAGATAATTCGAAATCTCTTTATTATGACTAAAGAGATATTTGGGTAGAAACGTTATAAGTAATGACTTTAGTGTGTTCCATCATGCATGCAAAATATATCTCTAGTGTACCCATACTACGACACTAATGGTCGATAGCTCAAGCCAGGGAATCAAGGTCTCATCAAGATCCGAACTCAAATGAGAGACTAAACCACATGATTGACAATCATGTATAATGGTGACATCGTTATTCTCAAGGTTGCTTCTATGGATAACATATAGATATCCATTGTCTAGGCTTACTATTCAGCCATTTTTTAAATAAATTCAAAAGAGGTATCATCATTGATGACCAAGTTGATTGGCTCTAGTGCAAGTGGGAGATTGTTGGAAATGTGCACTAAAGCCAATCATATGATGATATTTTAAGGACATATCACATGTTAAACTAATCTAGTTTAATATAAAGGGCAAAAGTTATTGTTTAAAGTCGTCTCATATAAATGTTATATGCTTAACGATAAGTCCAAGGAATATGCAATTGAGAGAATGTGATCTAAATAAGTTAGATTCATGAAGCCATTCTCTTTCGTATACATATCTTCCCGATACTCTGATAATAGGATTGCCAATTGGTCATTGGCAATCCATTAAGATCAGTATGTGTTATGTCTTCTCTTAGAGAGAGAGTGACTGGTCTCGAGTTATTGGTGTGACTGACACCAAGACAAGCATGTAGGTCCACTGAACGCGATCAACAAGGAGTTCTCATACTCATGTCACATGAAAACTCAAGGTTGGGATAATGCAAAGTAGTCATTTGACCTGAGGTATCATAGTTGTCTTATGGTTAAGTCCTTCATCTTTAACTATGTCAAAATCACTCCGTCAAAGGTTGTCCACGACATAGTTGGGGTTAAGCCACTTAGCCATAGAGGCAAGTGAATGCACAACGAGGGATCTCTAACCTTCAAACTATTTGATGGAGAATACTCTATGATATGATTAAGAACCTCTGGCCAAAGTATGAATGAGATTTAGGAACTCAATCCAAATCACATTCAAGGTAATTATATAAGTAAGAGAATAACAATTGATAGTAGACATGAATAAACTATCAAATCAAACAATATGGTCATGAGTATTGTATTAGAGAAAGACCGTATTGCATTGTAATCCCAAATTGAATAGGTTCTCCACCTCTTCTGATTAGCTTGGGTAGTCATGACATACTTCTAAGTGTTACTTATGGTTTGTGGAAGCCCTAAAGGTGTATAATCACTAAAGGGAGAATTGAAAAGTAAGTTTCAATTCACAATCGATTTCAGAGTTCTAATCGTCCACTGCCTCGCTAAAAGGAACCTAATGGATCGTACACCGTGCAAGGTAGAGATTGAAGGAACGACGGAGATGAGTAAGGATAATTAAATGGTTTAATTATGTGTGGGTAGGATTAATTAATATGTTAATTAATCAAATGAATAAGTTCATTTTAGACCTCGAGTTAGTTTTGGGCCTCAAGGCCCAATGGGCTTCGAATGTCAAGTCCAATAACTCAAGTTGTATGACAACTTGAAAACATAAAGGGCATGAAAGCCCAATGAACCCACATGGCCGACCATAGAGAGTGTGAGGGAGAATTGGTTTTAATTTCAATTATGCCACTCAATTTAAGTGGCTATAGAAAGGAAATTATAACTCATTCCCTTAAAAAAAAGGTTTTCTAGAGAGAAAAGAGAAAAAGAGAAAAAAACTCTCTCTTCTCTTAGGAGGCCGGCCACCCTAGGAAGAATGGACTAGCATCCATTTCTTCCTAGGTCACTCATCTCTTCCTCAATGCTCTCCTTAGTGTGGAAACTTAGAGGTGCCCTTTCTTGGGAACTTAGAGAATCCATTCCTTCATCCGTATCCAAGAAGTCATGGAGCCAAGATGCAAAGTTCCTCCATCCACATCCATGGAGCCAAGAAGCAAGGAGACTAAGGAAAAAAGGCCCTTACATGGATGAATATCCTTTGCTAAGCATGGTGGTTCAAAGGTATAAAAGTTTCTCAACTCTTTTCTTTAAGATTTGAGTTGAGTCTTGGTTCACCATAACTACTAGGCCTTGAATTTCATGGGTAAAGTTTTTTTTTTTTTTTTTTTAATGCATACAAGCATGATTCCACCTTTAATTGTTAATTGCAGGCATAGATTTCACAAATTAATCCTTCAACTAGGTGGACACAAGCGATGGATGAAGAAATGTCAACATTGTAGAAGAGTAAACCTAGGAGATAGTGCAGTTACCAAAAAGGAAGAAACTTATTGGCTGTCGTTGGGTGTTTACGATCAAGTACAAGGCTGATGGATCAGTGGATAGGTACAAAGCAAAGTTAGTGGCTAAAGGGTATACTAAAATGTGTGGTGTAGATTACCAAGAAACCTTTTCTCTGGTAGCAAAGTTGAATACGATGCATGTTTTGATTTCCTTAGCTTCAAATATGGATTGGCCTCTTAAACTGTTTGATATGAAGAATGCGTTCCTTCATGGGCACTTAGAAGAGGAAGTGTATATGGTTTTTCCACAAGGATATAGTGTGAGTAGTAATACATGAGTATGCAGATTGCATAAGTCTCTTTATGGGCTCAAGCAATTGCCCTGTGCTTAGTTTGATAGGTTTACTCAAGCAATGAAGAAATATGGATATTGCCAGAGTCATTCAGATCACACTCTATTTCTGAAGCGTAAGCTTGGCAAATTGACTGCTTTAGTCATTTTTGTGGATGATATGTTATTACATAGAATGGTTCTGAAGAAATTCAGAAGTTACAGGTAGATCTTGCATCTGAATTTGAGATGAAAGATTTGGGAGAATTGAAGTACTTTCTTAGAGTTGAGGCCGCTCGTTCACCTAAAGGTATTTTCTTATCACATCGAAAATATGTGTTAAATTTGTTGAAAGAAACTGGTATGTTAAGGTGTAAACCTGTGAATCCTATGGTAAAGAAGCATCACTTGGATATTTACCCATATCAAGTTCCTGTTGATAGGGGTAAATATCAAAGACTTGTAGGGAGGTTAATTTATTTATCTCATGCTCGTCCTAATATTGTGTATGTTGTGAGTGTTGTAAGTCAATTTATGCACTCACCCAGTGAATATCACATGGTTGAGGTAATTTGGTAACGTGGCGTAGTAAGAAGCAAAAACTAGTGTCAAGGTTGTCTGGGAAACTGAGTATAGAGGTATGGCACACAAAATATGTGAACTTCTTTGGTTACGTAAACTTTAGAGATGTCTTGGTTTTGAATCAAATGAGGTTATGGAGTTATATTGTGAGAATAAATCAGCAAGGAAAATAGTTGATAATCCGGTAAAACATGATCAAACAAAGCATGTCGAGGTTGATTGACATTTTATGAAGGAAAATCTTGAAAGGAATATTGTGTCTATACCGTTTGTGAGTTCAGGAGAGCTATTGGCTGATATTCTTACTCATGCATTATCTAAGGTTTTCCAAGACTCAATTATCAAGTTACGTATCATATCTATGCACCAACTTAAGGGGGAGTGTTGATTTAAGTCTTAATTGTAAATGTTATTGGAGTCCTATTAGACATAGGATTAGGATATGTAATCACTAGGATTTAGTTTCCTTATCCTTTGTAATTACTTTTCACGTAGAATAAGGTATTTGTGCCTATATACTTGTAAACCCTAGATGATGAATAATATAACGTAATATTCAAAGTATTTATTCTACTACAACAGTGAAATTACAAACTGAATTCAATCATTATGGGTATACTCGTCTAATGCACTATCAACGTCTTAAGTGCTTTCAGTACTTGAGACATTCCATCGTCAAAGAAGGCATTCAAAGGAATAATGATGTGAGCCTAACGTCAATAGATATTGCATCTACTTCAATTCAGGGGACACTTGATATCTAGAATGGTGGTTGTACCATGTTGTTCCTCCGTACTCCGAAAAGGTTTCAAGTGGTTGCAGATGATCATCTTGCTAAACATTTTGGTCATCATCGGTTTCCTCATCATCATCATGTTGTGGTTTTGGCAAGTTCCAAATATTAATTTCCATGTTGTACCAATTGGACTACTTTTCAACCACTCTCCGCCTTTGAATCATTGAGGTAGAATACTTATTTCGTTGTACTTGCGAGGATGTATGGATGATCCTTAAAGCACCGGGTGTTTTATTGCCCCACAAACTCAAATTTTTACATAACCCACAAAGGAGAAGAAAAAGGAAAAGGAATGTCGCACGGTCTATTTTTAGGAATTGGATAAACTCAATAAAGTTGTCGAGCAAAAAATTGTCGGCTATGACAGTCATCGTGGGTCTTTGCCCGATCATTCATGTACTTAACCGACTAATATTTCGTATGGCAAAGTTACCTTCGTCAACAAACTTATGTTCCACCGAGCAAAATGTGACATAATATGCGCCATTTTTTCGCTTGGCATGAAAACTTTGTCAGGTGAAAGTTTTACTTTGGCCGTCAAACTTTTTTTCATCAGGCAAATGTCTTTGAAAAAAAAAAACCAAAAAGTTGATCACTTACCAAATGTTTATTCCATCGAATAGAGTTACTTTCCAATGAAAATTAGTTCATTAGGCAAACATTCACAGGACAAATGATAATTTTTAGTAGTGATTAAAAATGGAAAAGCGTCTTCATCCTCTTCAATCTTCACTCTTGGACGAGTTTTAGTATAAATTTCTTTCAACTTTTCTTTTGGAAGAGGATGTGTGTAGCGGCAACGACGGTGATGTTGTTGATGTTCGTGTCAATGGTGTTGGTGGTGAGGTAATGGTGGAAACCCTTGCGGCGGGTGGTGACAACAATTAAAGGTGGAAGAATTAAAATTAATGTCATGGGCCTGGTGGTAATGGTTGTGGCGGTGGTGACGTGGTAGAAGGTGTGATTGTGGCGACGTCATGAGTGCGGCATTGGTTGTGGTGAGGACAATAACAACAGTGGTGGTAGTGATAATGTCAACGCTGATGGTTGTGAGCGTATAAGACTAAAGGTGGTGATAATTACAGTCATGCTTCTCACTAGCGAAAATTTAGAATTGATAACCATTTAAACTTCGAATTGTTACCTCCAAATTCCAAATTTTTTTCTTTTACAAAATTTTTTAATTTCAGTAATTATGAATTCAAATAAGAGAATTAAAATACATCAATTTAATATTTTTTAAATTTTTATATAAATTTTAAGTTTATTTTCCTTATACAACAAAATAATAAATGAGAATATAAAACAAAGATTTCAGATTAATGAATCCATTGGAAATGGGACATGTACACACATGTTAGTTCCATTCAATTGGGTATCATTCACGACTTATACAACATTGTAGCGTCCACTACTATACGATAGCATCTGCATGCATGGAATTATGCTCACATGCATGCATTAATATATACATGACTGCATTCATATGTACGAATGAGGAAAAGCCATCACTGTAAAAGCCTGCTGAGAGCCATTTGTTGCTGTTTGTGAGGATATGAGGATCTTTGAATCTCTCTCTCTCTCTCTCTCTCTCTCTCTCTTGTCTTTGGGGATGGGGGTATGGTGGAGTGATAAAGCTGAAATCTAGTGTTGCTCTGGCGTCTGAAATATTTTGGCATCTCCAAACTGGCCTTTCTTTGAAAAGCGTTCTCGGATTTGAACAACTGAGTTGTTATAATTTTGTTTTTTTAATACAGTTATTAAAAAACTATTCTTTTATTCCTATGCTATACCGGGCTCCCTTGCATAGGTTCCACTGTGAGTGCAAGGACGTGAAGAGCATTTCCACCGGTTGGTACAAGATAAGGATAAGGGTTCTAGGAGCATCCTCAATGAGGGGCTTTATATGGGGTTGGAAAAATGGTGAGTATAGCCTATTTTAGAGCTCTAAGAAATATTTAAGGCTTTAAGGATGAATCTCTCTCAATGAGGAGCTATATACCTTTCGAACTTTATATGGGGCTATATATTTATGTATGGTTTAGTTTGATTACACGGTAATTTTTTTTTTTTGTGTTAACTTTTCTTAAGATTATTTTAGATGTGTTATCTTAAAAAAGTTTACGAGCTTTTCAACCTAAAAGAATTCAAAATCGGACAAAGTTAAATTTTATCACTTATCAAAAGTTAGATTTTATCACTTATCAAAGTTAGATTTCATCACTTATCAAACGATGAACTATGTCTTAAGCATTAAAAAACATCAACAATATCAATATTTGAAGCTGCATTGTTTGGTGCGGGTCCGAAGGAGAGAAAAGTTCCCAATTCTTTTTTTTTTCTTTTGGAACAAAGAAGTTCCCAATTCTAAACTAAAACAAAAAAAACCAAAAAAACAAAAAAAAAACAAAAAAACAGACTGGTCCCTTAATTTGGTGAGGGTCCCACTATTTGTTGGGGGCTGGATACAATGAATCTTTGCTACCCAATGAATGAAGTTGTCAACCCAAGTGCTGGATATAATCCCATTTTCTAGCCATTAGAAATAAAACTTCTCACTCGGAGTCCAAATGTTCTAAACTTGGCCTCCAACCCAAAAAGCCGCCTCCAACAGTCCAAGAAGAAGAGGGCAAGTGGTAGGTCTTGTGAGGTCCGCCCAAAAGCCTGGAAAACTTGGGCCCAGCCTTGTGCCACGAGCAAGACTGATGTCAGCATGACGTCAATCACTATTTCAAATTTTTTGTGTATAGCGCATGCATTGCACGTGCGAAAAAAGATATTGAACCAATAAGAGTTGCAGCAGTGGGCCTCGCTATAGCAACTGCTACAAAGCATCCCAATGGCTCTGAATTCTACCGGCGTGATGATTTGGATCGTTGGATTTTCAATGGTAAAAACACTCGAAAAAATTATTGGGTAGACACGTGGAACGTTCTTGTGTTTCTGATTTTAGATGAGCTTGGAAATCAATGACAATGATTAATCCAACGTCTTATTGTTCTAAAAATACCAAACCAAATTCTTCATTCCCCACACCACAACCCAATATTTATTTTTACTATAATCTCCTATATTTGTTTTGCACTTTTCAAAGTCTTTTTTCTTTTTTTTTACCAAAACAAAATGAGTGAGAGGGCGAAAAATGGGTTTTTTATTTTAAAATTATTATAGTTAAACAATGAGTTTTATTTTGGAAGAACAAACTTACAAAGTTCATACTTAAAAAAACTTACAAAGCATAAAACATAAGAAAATATATTTATGAATAGTAATCGCTATTGCCTTTTGACCTTGCTCTTGCCCAACAGGTGAAGTACACAAAGGCAAGTACTATAATTCAGATTAAACAATAATAACAAGTTAACTGCTTTGCCCTTCCCCTTGTCCTTACTCTCCCTAAACTGGTGGAACTGTTCTAATAGAGGAAAGGGCGGTGGTGAAGGGTAATACCTTTGCCTGATCATCGATCCTTTAATTTGAGATCCCATCCCACACACCTAACCTAACCTAACCCCACATACTTGTAATCCTCGAGCCATGTTTGCATGGGCAATAGCGCGCGGGTGATTTCTTGGTGTTTCTGAACCACAAAAAGGGCAGAATGGGGCATGTAGCAGTACGTACTCTCCTACAAATCAAAAGGGATGGGGGTACTGTTTAGAGAGAGAGAGAGAGTGTGTGTGTGTGTGTGTGTATGTGAACTAGCACTGGGGTTATGCCCTTCTTTTATGAATCAGTCGTCTCCTCCGACACTACTCTAACTCAACTCTGAAAAAAGACAAAGGGCACTGCTTGGATTGATTATCAATCCTTTTGGACCATAGCAACATGGTTGTGCGACGGATTTAGGGTTTAGGGTACCCACCCTGAACCCTAAATCCTATATGTATATATATATATATACACACACATATACGGAGCAACTTTCGTCGCGCAAAGTATGTTTGAGCAACGCTAAACACAAAACGTCACACAAACAGCCTTCGTGCAAAGTCAACAACTTTTTTCCCTTCACTTAGAGTTTATTTATACTTTCATTAAGTATAACATAAGATTTTGTCTCATTCCACTAGTTTAAATATTTTAAATTGAAGATCGAATTCATTCATTGTATTCATATAGGATCAAGGAGTGTAGCTATAAAAAATCATCAAAATCGAAATTAAAATGACCATTAAATTGTGATTTTTTGTTTATAACCGTCGAAATGTTTTGTACCGTTACTTGATCTTTGAATGGTTGTTTTTTGTGATTTTTGGTGTATACTATCTCGAAGCATATGCAAACATGTTTGACGGTTGGATTGTTGAAATTAGTTTTGTAGAATGCGTATCCTATCAAAACAATAGATTCACTAACACTTGAAGTTTATCTATACTTTCATTAAGTATAACATAAGATTTTGTTGTATCCACTTGTGTAAATATTTTAAATTGACAATTGAATCAATTCATTATATTCATATAGGATAAAGGAGTGTACCTATAAAAAAAATCATCAAAATTGGAGTTAAAACTACCGTTAAATTGAGATTTTTCGTTTATAACCGTCAAAAAGTTTTGTCTCGTTACTTGATCTTTGAATGTTTGCTTTTTACGACTTTTAGCGTGTGTGATCTCGAAGTATATGCAAACATGTTTGACGGTTGGATCGTTGAAACTAGTTTTGTAAAATGTATATCCCATCAAAACAATATATTCACAAACACTTAGGGTTTATTTATACTTTCATCGAGTATAATATAAGATTTTGTGGTATCCACTAGTGTAAATATTTTAAATTGAAGATCGAGTTCATTGATTTTATTCATATAGGGTCAAGGAGTGTAGATGTAAAAAATCATCAAAATCAGAGTTAAAATAATTGTTAAATCGTGATTCTTTGTTTATAGCCATCAAAAAGTTTTGTTCTATTACTTGATCTCTGAATGTTGTTTTTTGTGATTTTTGGCGTATGCGATCTCGAAGCATATGCAAACATGTTTGACGGTTGAATCATTGAAATTAGTTTTGTAGAATGTGTATCCCATCAAAACAATAGATTCACTAACACTTGGAGTTTGTCTATACTTTCATTAATTATAACATAAGATTTTGTTGTATCCACTTGTGAAAATATTTTAAATTGACGATTGAATCATGTTCATGCACAAAATCAGTGAGGACTTTGGTACAACGAAAAGTGTTACGTTTGTGACCTTCGCTAGATTGGTCCGGTCACTAGTGTGGATAAGTATGTAAATGGATAGGGACAGGGAAGCAAACACAAGATGTACATGGTTCACCCAGATTGGCTACGTCCACAGAGTAGAGGAGTTCTCATTAATTGTGAAGGGTTTACACAAGTACATAGGTTCAAGCTCTCCTTTAGTGAGTACTAGTGAATGATTTAGTACAAATGACATTAAGAAATATTGTGAGAGAATGATCTCTATTTATAACAGAGAGTTTCTAGTTTCATTCTGACATTGACACGTATCGTGTTGTGATTGGCTTCTGATGTTGACACGTGTCGCGCTATGATTGGCTTCTGATGTCGACACGTGTCACACTGTGATTGGCCTCCTGGTTGGAGGGAAACTTTTCTGGGTCCTTGACGGTATAATGTTGACCGGTGCTCAGTAGTTTCAGGATTGGTCAAGTATGGTACAAACAGTGCTTCCCTAAGTTCCTGAGTGAGGGAAGCTCCTCGGTTGGGGACTTGCAAGATCCAAGCTATTGAGTAATCACGAAACTTCTAAGTACCGAAGTGTGGTATCATTTTCACTTGCCTTATCTGTCTCATATGTAGATGTGGCATCTTCTCTGGAAGTACTTTTCCTCAATCCAGGGGTGGTATCTTTAACCGATGAAGATGCACAAGGTAATGTATCAATTTCACTTGAAGCTTACATGTAGTTTTTGGCTTGGTCAAGTGTGATACAAACCCTATAGTAGGAGTCCCCCTAGTCGCCGAGCTAGGAGATTTGCTGAAGAAGGTAACAGACAAGGTAAGCAATTAGACTTCCAAGCAAGCAACCTGGATCGGAGGTTCGACTTCGGCTTCCAGTTGATTGTTCTCATTCTCCTTGTGTCGTAAATAGCACTAAGGATAAGGAGAAGCAAATGGAGAAGAGATGATATAAGATACTTTTGCTTTTGAAGAAGTAACTTTCCACAAGCTTATTCTTGAACTGGGCTGGAGGGTTTTCTGGTTTCCTCCAGAGTATAAGGCCGACTTAAGAATTTGAGGGTCAAAACAAGTCCATCAAATCTAGAGTACGTTCGACCCTGATGATATGGGATACTTTTTCTTTTGACAAAGTAGTGGATGTATCGGCACGTGTTTTGTTACGCTTGTCTCCACATGCTTCCTTGTATCCTTCTCACTTGCCCTATCTGTTCCTCAGGCAGATGTGATATCTTCTTTGGAAGCATAAAATGTTAAAGATGAGTACTTGAGAGCAATGCCAGGTAAGTAATCAGGCAAGGGGTTCCAGGCAGTCAGTTCCTGACTGGAAGCTTAATTCCAAGTGCTGACTGATTGCTCTCTTTCTCCTTGTCTTGCAGGTAAGGACAAGGCCAAAGGAAAAAACAGGGAAAAAGCATGATATGGGATACTCTTGCTTTTGACCTTGATGATATGAGATACTCTTGCTTTGGTGTAGCTTGTTTGCATAGGTATTATTGGGGGGGGGAGAAAGCTAAGTATTTCGAGAGGCTTCGTTGGGAGTGCCCTTTCAGATATGATGTCGACATATTTTGAAAAGCTTGTTTGCATAGGGTTGAGCATTTTTGCAGGTCTGCCTGTCCGTGGAGGATGGATGTCGACATATATAGGAGTCTCCCTAACAACAAGTAGTAATGATATTCCTTTACCCTTCTTAGTCGTCACAATGTAGTGGGAGCTGCAAGCTTCACGTGTTTTAACTTTGTCAGAGCACTTTGAAAAAGTGGTATACGGTATCTGGAAAGTTGATGTTGCATTTGAAGATTGCAGACAAGCTTTATCCAAGGAAATCTGGCTCTCGAAGTTCAGAGAGCGATGTCTCTTCGGTTTTCGAACAAGCAATCCTGTCGGGGATCTGGCTCTTGAGATTCGAAGAACGATGCCTTTTCAATTTTTGAGAAAGCAATCCTGTTGGGAGTCTGGCTTTTGACATTTGGAGAGCAGTGCCTCTTCGATTTTTGAGAAAGTAATCCTGTTGGGAGTCTGGCTCTCGAGATTTGGAGGGCGGTACCTCTTCGATTTTTGAGCAAGTAATAATGCTATTCCTTTACCCTTCTTGGTCATAGCAATGTAGTGGGAGCTGCAAGCTTCACATGTTTTAACTTTGTTAGAACGATTTGACAAAGTGGTATGTGGTATTTGGAAAGCTGATGTTGCGTGTGAAGATTACAGACAAGCTTTATCCAAGGAAATCTGGCTTTCGAAGTTCAGAGATCAGTGCCTCTTTCGTTTTCGAACAAGCAATCCTGTCAGGGATCTGGCTCTCGAGATTCAGAGAACGGTGCCTCTTTAATTTTTGAGAAAGCAATCCTATTGGGAGTCTGACTCTTGAGATTCGGAGAACAGTGTCTCTTCGATTTTTGAGAAAGTAATCTTGTTGGGAGTCTGGCTCTCGAGATTCGGAGAGTGGTGCCTCTTCGATTTTTGAGCAAGCAATCTTGTTGGGAGTGTTTTCTCGAATGTGAGTAAAGGTTAGGCATTTTTGTCAGTTTGCCTTGCCACGGAGCACGGAGGTTGACACACATTCGGACTTTCTAGTTATCAAGCAGTGGTGCTATCCTTTACCCTTGTGGGTAATAGTAGGGTAGCTGGATCTTCAAAATTTATGTATCTAAACTTTGTCAGAGATCTTTGGCAAAGTTATATGTGTTGGAGATATGCCCTGAAAGTCAATCTTTGGAAGAAACCTTTCATGACAATGAATGGATGTATGGATGATTCTTATACATCAAATGGCAAAGATACTAATTAGGACTATCTCTATAAACGATATATGTCATAAATAATGAATCCATGGACAATGGATTGATGGAAGAAGTAATCTAATGATGTTAGACTACAGAGACCTTCTTCACATAACCATCGTGTCCAAAAAGGTTCCTGGTCATAAGATTGTCGGAGGGATACTGACAATGCATAGACCGGTACATACTATGTCCGCTTCAATTAGAAGGATGGAAAGTCTCATCCTATTCGTGTAGTGACACTAAGACAAGTATGTAGGTGCTTATTAAGGGAATGAGTTCACTGAACACAATCGAACGAGAGTACTTGCATGAAGGTCTACTCACATGTCAAGCAAGTAACTCTAATGGTTGGAATAGTGTAAGTAGTCCTTTGACCTGAGGCATCATCGTTGTCTTGTGGTTAAGTACTTGATCTTTGATTATGTCAAAGTCACTCCATCTGCGGGTGTCCACGGCATAGTCGGGGTTAAGCCACTTAGTCATGAAGGCAAGTGAATGTTCAACAAGGAATCTCTAATCCTCGTTATGAGAGGATGAATACTCTAAGATATGATTCGGGAATCTTCGGTCGAAGTATCGAGCGTAATAAAGGAAAGCGTTCCTATACGACTCAATTGAATCATATAACATGGAATAATCACATTAGGGGTTTGACATATTATATCCATACCCTAGTGATGTGATTGAGAGTATTGTTTTAGAGAAGGATCGAATTGCATTGTAATTCCAACTGAATAGGTTCTCCGAACAACTTCTACATTAGCTTGGGTAGCCATGATATATGGTTAGATGTCACTCATGGCTTGTGAGTTCTTCTAGATGATTAAATGTAGTCATCAAAGAAGAAGGTGAATTAAAAGTAAGTTTTAATTCACTAAGTGATTGGATTAAATATAATCAATTGGATTGGTGCCAATCACCTCACTGCCTTGCTAATTAGAACCTAAAACGATTGTTCACCAATACACTCTTGTAGTGAGTAACTAATGGATGATGGAAATAATTAATTGGATTAATTAAGTGTTGTGATTAATTAGAAAGTCTAAAGAAATCATAAAAGCGATATAAGATCGTTTTGGGCTTAAAGAAATGTTCGGGTTTAATTGGGCCCATTGGGCCTAAACCCATTGGGCTTTTATTCAAGCATTGGATGACTTGAAATAAATAAAAGCCCAAAAGCCCAAACAACACTAAGGGGGCCGGCCATATAGAGTGAAAAGGAGAGATAGGAAGTCAAGTTGTTGGCTAGGTTTCTTTGTGTTATAAAAGGAACTTTATAGTGAAAAAGTTTATTAGGGTTTTTTGTGTGTTGTTTTTCACAAAAAGAAGAAACCATCTCTCTCTCTCAAAACTCACACAAGGCCGGCCACCATAAGGGCGATTTAACTAATTATTTTCTCACCCTTTTGGTTATTCCTTCATCCTTCTCACTACACTAGTGGGTGAGGATCTTTAGAGGTTTTCAATTTTGGAAACTTGAAGAGAACCTAGGAGCACTCATTCTAAACAAAGTGGAGGAGGCAAGGAAGGAGGCTAGGCTCAAGGAGTTCAAGGAGCAAAGGTCTTGGAGGTGGTCCATCCCTGGTCTAAGATCTAGATCAAGAGGTATAAAACTACTCCTAAACTTTGTTCTTTTATATGAATTTGTTTTTTTGATGCATCTTACATAAACCTATGCATCTTGAAGGGGATTTGCATGACTAGAGCTTTGATATTATTTGATAACATGCTTCCGTTGCTTTCGTATATAAATCTTGAATTGTATATGCATGCTAGTCACTAGAAATCCCACATGAAATCTCATAAATTTCCCTTCAATCTGTGGTACCCGAGGAGCTGATGTTGCGTGTGGAAAGTGGTGCCTCTTCGAAATCTGGAGAGTGGTGCCTCTTCGATTTTTGAACCAACAACCCTGTTGCCCTTTCTTTTATAAGGGCACCAATTGTGTGCAAGAAGTACATTTAGAGAGTTATTGCTTGTAGGAATTTTCCCCTTACTTTAGAGATTTATTGCACCTCTTTTCTCCTTCATCATTTCTGAGAATGTCTGGCCCATCCGACCGTCGTTTTGACTTGAACTTTGGTGAAGAGGTAGCAATGCCTTCTCAAGACAACATATGGCACCCATCATTCTTATCTCTTACTGGTCCTTTTACCGTTGGGGACTCTGTGATGAAGAATGATATGACCGCTGCGGTGGTGACCAGGAACCTTCTCACTCCCAAAGATAACAAACTACTTTCCAAACGGTTTGATGAGTTGGCTATTAAGGATTCTCTGGCTCTCAGTGTTCAGTGTGCAAGTTCTGTGTCTAATATGGCCCAACGCCTATTTACCCGAACCCGCCAAGTTGAATCATTGGCGGCTGAAGTGATAAGTCTCAAACAGAAGATCAGAGGGCTCAAGCATGAGAATAAACAGTTGCACAGGCTCGCACATGATTATACTACAAACATGAAGAGGAAGCTCGACCAGCTGTAGGAATCTGATGGTCAGATTTTACTTGATCATCAGAGGTTTGTGGGTTTGTTCCAAAGGCATTTATTGCCTTCGTCTTCTGGGGCTGTACCGCGTAATGAAGCTCCAAATGATCAACCTTCGATGCCTCCTCCTTCTGGGGTTCTGCCTAGTACTGAGGCTCCGAATAATCACCCTCTGGTGCCTCCTTTTTCTGGGGCCCTGCCGACTGTTGAGACTTCTCCTAAGCAACCTTTGTGAAGGCTCCCTCTTGTTTGTTTATTTTGATTCATGTATATGTACATATTTGTAACTTATCGGAGATATCAATAAACAAGCTTTGCTTCATTTCAACGTATTTTGTTAAATACACCAAGGCCTTCTTCACTAAGTTCTTTGAATTTTTCCTTTTGTTGAAGCTTGTATGTTGAAGCTCTGTGAGTGAAGCATGTAGGTTGAGGTAGTGCTCCTTTAATTTCCCGAGTGAGGAAAACTTCTCATTTGGAGACTTGAAAAATCCAAGTCACTGAGTGGTCGTGAGACTTCCGAATATCAAGGTGCAGTAGCATATGGTAGGAGTCCCCTAAGTCTTCGGTCGAGGGAGTTGACGAATGAGGCATTTCCTTTCTAAGTGGTAGCCCAAAACTCTTTCATATATATTTGTTATGAAAGTTGTTAGGCCCAAAGAAGAGGAGGCCTAGGCAATTTTTTTTTTTTCAAATTTTCGAAATTTTGAATTTCCAAATTTTTGAATTTTCGAATTTCCGAAAAAAATAATTAAATATATATATATTTTTTAAAGCTTTGTAGGTGAAGCTTTGGTGTTGAAGCTTTGTAGGTGAAGCTTTGAGGTTGAAGCTTTGTTGGGCACCATGAATTGATTTTGCTTCACGCCATCTTGATCAAGATAGTGTGAATCTTTTGTAGGTGAAGCTTTTGTGTTGAAGTTTTGTAAGTGAAGCTTTTGTAGGTGAAGCTTTTGTGGGTCAAGCTTTTGTAGGTAAAGTTTTTGTTGGTCAAGCTTTTGTAGGTGAAGCTTTTGTGGGTCAAGTTTTTGTGGGTCAAGCTTTTGTAGGTAAAGCTTTTGTGGGTCAAGCTTTTGTGGGTCAAGCTTTTGTAGGTCAAGCTTTGTTGGGCACCATGAATTGATTTTGCTTCACACTATCTTGATCAAGATAGTGTGAAGCTTTTGTAGGTGAAGCTTTTGTGTTGAAGTTTTGTAGGTGAAGCTTTTGTGGGTGAAGTTTTGTGGGTCAAGCTTTTGTGGGTCAAGCTTTTGAAGGTCAAGCTTTTGTAGGTGAAGCTTTTGTGGGTGAAGCTTTTGTGGGTGAAGCTTTTGTAGGTCAAGTTTTTGTGGGTTAAGCTTTTGTGGGTGAAACTTTTGTGGGTGAAGCTTTTGTGTTGAAGATTTTGTAGGTGAAGCTTTGGAGTTAAAGCTTTGTTGGGCACCATGAATTGATTTTGTTTCACACTATCTTGATCAAGATAGTGTGAAGCTTTTGTAGGTGAGGCTTTTGTGGGTCAATCTTTGGAGTTGAAGCTTTTGTTGGGTACCATGAATTGATTTTGCTTCACACTATCTTTATCAAGATAGTGTGAAGCTTTTGAGAATTTGTAGTTGTCCTCCATTGATGAAGCTTTTGTTGGTGAAGCTTTGGAGTTGAAGCTTTTGTTGAATTTCCTTTTTTTTTTTTTTTTTTGGGAAACTAGAAATTTGAAAATGTGAGAGAGACAACATATACAAATTTTGCTTCCACACTGTTGAGCAAGAGATTGTGATGCAAGCCACACCTTGTAGTAGTCGAAGGTTTGGATGAACCATATAAATTGAATTTGCTTCGAACAGTCTTGAATTTGCTTCGAAAGTTTAAGAATTGTAGTTGCCCTCCTTTGATGAAGCTTTTGTTGGCACCATAAATTGGTTTTGCTTTACACTGTCTTGATCAAGAGTGTGTGAAGCTTTTGAGAATTGTGGTTGAACTCCTTTGATGAAGCTTTTGTTGGGACCATAAATTGGTTTTACTTCACACTATCTTGATCAAGAGTGTGTGAAGCTTTTGAGAATTGTGGTTGCCCTCCATTGATGAAGCTCTTGTTGGCACCATGAATTGGTTTTGCTTCACACTATCTTGATCAAGAGTGTGTGAAGGTTTTAAGAATTGTGGTTGCCCTCCATTGATGAAACTCTTGTTGGTACCATAAATTGGTTTTTCTTCACACTGTCTTGATCAAGAGTGTGTGAAGCTTTTGAGAATTATGGTTGAACTCCTTTGATGAAGGTCTTGTTGGCACCATAAATTGTTTTTGCTTCACATTGTCTTGATGAAGAGTATGTGAAGCTTTCTACGAATTGTAGTGTTTACATTGTTATAGAGGGGAAATATTTGAAGCAAATGCAAGAGGGCTGAATAGCTTGATCTTCGTATGCCATACACTGAAGTTGTTGTTGGCTTGCAATAAGACTTTGTTGGTGACTATAACTCTTGTTGGGCATAAGTGCTCCCCTAGTTGAGCTGTCAAGCTTGAAGGTTTTTTATTATTTTTGAATGCTAGGAGTTCACATGTACAAGTTGTACCACTCGTCTTCTGGTAGGTTTAATGAATATGAGTTGCTTTCATCACTTGGTTGGTGGTACGAAGCTGAGTTCTTTCATCACCTTTCATCACATTTCATCACCTGGTTGGTGGCATGAATGGCAAGTTGCCAAATGATATTAGAATACGGGTTGTACATTTCATCACCTAGTTGGTGGCATGAAGGAGAGTACGGGTTGTACATTTTATCACCTGGTTGGTGGCATAAAGATGAGTTCCTTCTTCACCTGGTTGGTGGCATGAGTGGCAAGTTGCCAAATGATATTAGAGTACGGGTTGTACATTTTATCACCTCATTGGTGGCATGAATGGCAAGTTGCCGAATGATATTAGAGTACGGGTTATACATTTCATCACGTGGTTGGTGGCATGAAGGAGAGTACGAGTTATACATTTCATCACCTGGTTAGTGGTATGAAGATGAGTTCTTTCTTTACATTTCATCACCTGGTTGGTGAGAATAAGGGCAAGGTGTCTAGGCACATTGTAGCAAGTGTCGAATGACACAAAGTATGTTGAACCCTTTCAAAGCACAGTTGGCTTATGTACGAATGTGTTGGAATGTATGATTGAACGAAATATTGTGAAGCTGTTCGTTTATTTGTATAGTCTTGTTGACATATACTTAGAATTTGTTTCATGTTGGAAGCATTCATGTTGAAGCTTTGAACCCAAGTGCTTCATTGCTAGGAATGTAAGAAGATTAGGACCGAGTTGTCTAAATCACCTCTTTATTGAATTCATGCTAAATAATCTTCGTTACATAGGATGTCGAACGGCTGAAGCTTAACACTTGTACAATATGAGTTTAATTGTAATAGTACTTCAAGTGATTAGCGTTCCATGGATGGCCAAGGGTCTTGCTATCGGAGCTTCTAAGTTTATAGCAGCCAAGACGACTGATGCCAACAACTTCAAACGGTTCATCCCAGTTTGGACTAAGTGTTCCTTCACTCGGGACTCTATCGCAGAGTAATCTTTTCTTCAATACCTAGTCCCCCACTTTGAAAGAATGAGGTTTGACCCTGGAGTCATAGTAATTGGAGATGCACTGCTTGTAGGCGACATTCCTCAAGTGAGCCTGGTTTCTGTATTCCTCGACTAGATCTAAGTTGAGGGTAAGTTGTTTGTCATTTTCGCTTTGCCCGTAGTTCTAGACTCAGAACGTTGCTTGCTCAAGCTCAACTGGGACAACTGCCTCTGTACCAAAGGCAAGTGAGAATGGGGTTTCTTCTGTTGATGTTCGATACGAAGTGCGGTATGACTAAAGAACTTGGGGTACAAATTCTGGCCAACAACCTTTAGCCTTGTCCAAGCTAGTTTTCAAAGTTCGCTTGATTATTTTGTTGATGGCTTCAACTTGTCCATTATGAAGGATGATTTTGTGAAAACATGTTCATTTGAATAACATCTATAGCATGCATTTAACAATTAAAAGGCGGAATCATGCTTGCATGCATTCAAAAACAAAACATTACCCATGAAATTCAAAGCCTAGTAGATTGGTGAACCATGAATCAACTCAAAACAAAGTGAGTTGAAATTTATACCTTTGTAGATTCCTCTTTGCATAAGCAAAGGCTAATCACCCAAAGAGAGGGCCTTCATTCCTTGCATCTTAAATCTATGGATTTGGATGGAAGAATAGGTTTCTCCAAGTTCCCAAAATTGAGAACCTCTATGTCTCTTCACCAAGGAGAGATTGGAGAAGAAATGAGTGACCTTGGAGTAGTAGTATGGCTAGATACACCCTCCAAGAGGGCCTTCCTCCTAGAGAGAAAAAGGAGAGACATGTTCTCACCAGTTTTCTCCAAAAGAACCCTTAATGAATTTTAGGCTGTAAAGTTCTTTATATAGTCACTTCTATAAATGACCTAAAGAACCAAAAAACCCTAATTCAACACATATGGCCGGCCACATTAGGGATTTGGGCTTTTGGGCCTTTGTGAATCTTTCTTCATTAAATTGTCATACAACTTAAGTCAATGGGCTTGACGTTCGAAGCCCATTGGGCCTTAAGGTCCAAAACTATCCCGAGGTCTTTAACGAACTTATTCGTTTGATTAATTAACATATTAATTAATCCTTGCCATAAATAATTAAACCTTTTAATTATTCTTACTCATCTCCATTGTTTCTTCAATCTCCACCTTACACGGTGTACGATCCATTAGGTTCCTTTTAGCGAGGCAGTGGGCGATTAAAACTCTTTCAAATCGATTGTGAATTGAAACTTACTTTCAATTCTCCCTTTAGTGATTATACACGTTTAGGGCTTCCACAAACCATGAGTGACACCTAGCAGCATATCATGGTTACCCAAGCTAATCAGAAGAGGTGGAGAACCTATTCAGTTTAGGATTACAAATGCAATACGGTCTTTCTCTAATACAATACTCTTAACCACATTGTTTGGTTTGATAGTTTATTCATGTCTACTATCCAATGTGATTCGTGTGCTTATATGATTACCTTGAATGTGATTTGGAACGCCTTCCTAAATCTCATTCATACTTTGGCCAAAGATTCTTAATCATATCATAGAGTATTCTCACTTAAACGGTTTGAAGGTTAGAGATCCCTTGTTGCGCATTCACTTGCCTCCATGGTAAGTAGCTTAACCCCAACGATGCCGTGGACACCCGCGGATGGGGTGACTTTGACATAATCAAAGATCAAGGACTTAACCACAAGACAGCTGTGATGCCTCAGGTCAAAGGACTACTTTGCATTATCCCAACCATGAGTTCTCATGTGACATGAATATGAGAACTCTTCGTTGATCGTGTTCAGTGAACTCATTCTCTATTGAGCACCTACGTACTTGTCTTGATATCACACACACCAATGACTCGAGACTAGTCACTCTCCCTGAGAGAAGACACAGCACGTACTGATCTTAACGGACTGTCAATGCCCAATTGGCAATCCTATGATCAGGAACGTTTAGGATGTGTCTACGAAAGAATGGTCTCATGAATCTAACTTCTTTAGATCGTATTCTCCCAATCACATATTCCTTGGACTTATCGTTTAAGCATATAACATTTATATGAGACGGCTTAAAACAATAATCTATGCCCTTGATATTAAACTAGATTAGTTTAACATGTGAAATGTCCGTAAAGTATCATCATATGATTGGTTTTAGGGCACATTTCCAACAATCTCCCACTTGCACTAGAGCCAATCATCTTGTTCATCAGTGATGATACCTCTTCTGTAGTCATTTCATAAATGGCTGAGTAGTAGGCCTAGACAATGGATATCTATATGTTATCCATAGAAGCAACCTTGAGAATAACGACGTCACCATTATACATGATTCTCAATCATGTGGTTCAGTCTCTCATTTGAGTTCGGACCTTGATGAGACCTTGATTCCCTGGCTTGAGCTATCGCCCCATTAGTGTCATACACTTTCTGGTTGGAACCGAATAGAGAGTTCATAAATGAACTTTCCCATCCAAACAACATTGTTGTAAACTTCTATATGGCAATATATTTTGCATTCATAATGGAACACACTAAAGTCATTACTTTAATGTTTCCATCCAACTATCTCTTTAGTCATAATAAAGAGATATCTGTTTATCTCTTCATTCATAATGAAGAAACATCCAATGATGGATTAGATTCATAATCTAATACATTTACGCTTCCATTACGTTACTCTAATTCTTCCTCGATCTTTGAGGAATTTATCCTTTAGTATTTCTTAAATACTTAAGGACTCACTTGACAGTTGCCATGGTTCTGATCCTGGGCTTGCACTGATATCGTCTTGCACCTTTCTAGGTACAACTCATATCAATGTTTTTCATACAATATGAAATACATAAATCACCTTTCTGCGTATGCATAAAGGATTCTATTTACGCATTATTTCTTTGGGAGTCAAAGAGTACGTTCTCTTTGAGAAGAGCAACTCCTTAGTCTTACTAGAGTTGTCCATTTGATTGAAGTTCATCATCATATGAGAAACTTCCTATCATCTTTTGTCTATATTTAGGGCTTGATATGATCCAATTATATCCTAAAATCTATCAATATAGATTTCCATCCCATGTATATATACTATGTCTCCCATATACATTCTATCTTCATATAATGTTTTAAAGTCATAACTTTAACGAAGAAGTATTCTTTTCATTTCCAAAATTAATATATCATATATATATTTAAATTTTAGGAACATGATTAACTTCCATATACATTCTATCTTCATATAATGTATTAAAGTCATAACTTTAATGGAGAAGTATTCTTTTCATTTCCAAAATTAATATATCATATATATATTTTAAATTTTAGGAACATTATTAACTCCCACTAATCTTTTGTAAACCTAGTAAACAAAAGATTCATTTACATCTTTATGAGAAATCAAACGATTTGATCCTTTTCTCATAAGATGCTTATAGCTCCCACTAGCTTGCTAAGATCCATGATGGATGGATCTCTACAACTTACATGTCTTGTGATTTATAGTTTTAGACATATATTATCAAGACTATCTTAATAATGGTTTCGGAAACCCATATAATGTCCAAACATTGAATCACAATTTAGTTGTAGCTAGCAATCTTCGAATTAATTGAAACCTCGACTATCTCAAAGATGGTTTCTTCAAAGTCAACCATTCTCTTTGATTGTAGTCACCTTAAGCTACCAATTAGCTTATGAAGGTTTCATTATTTCGGGTCAAATGGTACTTTACCATTTCCTTGAGTATATATCATATATACACTCAATGTAGTCATAAGGATTTTCATTCTTATTTCTTTCGAATTAAGAGGGGTAACTCTATGACATAGTCATAAAGTTCAAACCATTCAACTGAGACGGTTTGTAAATCCTTCTCGACTACCTTGGAGCTTTTGGTATAGGAACTAGGTTGTTATATTTGTTGATTACTTTCTTGTCTCTCAAAGAACCCATCCTTTGAGTTCTATCTCTCGTTCATTAGCTCTTAGGCAAATCACATTGTAGGATTACAATGAACTACCCAACAAAACAACATTTGTTAGTTGGTTTATAGAAGCGATATCCAAAAGTTAATTTAAGGATATCCCACAAGATTGTTATCAAACAAATATTGGTAATTAGCACACAACCCCAAATCTTAACATGCTTAAGATTTGTCTTTCTTTCCAACTACATCTTATGGAGTCATGAAAATTTTGGAAAGATCTTCTAATTTACAATCATATTGTTTTTAGAAGTATATATCTTATATATGGGTAATAGATAACATCTAACGAACTAAATCTTATTCAAGTTCGTTCTTCTCCTAATGGAGAAATTCATTATCTTATGATGCTTCTTTCCTTGATATCTTTCAAGGAAACTCATCTAAAGTGTTACTTTTCCTTGGATCAAATCTAAGGAGGTAAATACTTTAGACGTCTTACTCATTAACTTACATTTCTTGAATTCTTTGAAACCTTTTGCAAAGTATTCGGACTTGTGTTTATTCAAAATAAACTATAGTCCAACCGAGAGTGATCTTCAGTGAACGTCATACAACATGAGTAGTATTATGTTGTGGACAAGTGCCACTAACATCTAAGTGAATTAACCTCAACAACTTTGTGATTCTTTCTTCTTTCCAAAAGAATAAAGATTCGAACATTTCGCCTCTATACAATTTTAATAAGAAGGTATTGGATCCGGATCTAACAATCCAAAGCATCCATTTTTCACCAACTCATAACTTATGTTTTAGAGGTATCACAACTCAGTTGGGATTAGTCACTACCTTGCAACCTTTTGGGTTTTAAGCATCATTATATTCTAAACAGTTAACACTACCATATCATCTCTACTATAGAGACAATCAATTAGATTACTATAATCCAATCATTGATTAATAAAGAACAATGTTTTGTCAAACAAAGCATTCATCCATCTCTACTATAGTGACGGAATTAAGTTCCTTAAAATTGGAATGTAAAGACTATCTTTGGTTTTTCCAATTTCTTTGGTAGTTCATATGAGGAAGTAAGTACTATCTGCTTTCGCAGAGATCTATATTTTATTCACGTTCCGAATGTGAAGCACCTTTTCTTCTCTCATATATCTTCTACTTCTTATTAGTCACACTTTTACAACGATTGTAAAACATAGTTACTAATACGGAATCAAGCATTCAAGTAGAAGAACCAACTGTTTTGAACTATTCAAGAACAATTTACAACACCTTCGAAAGGTGTGTTCTTGACACTTGCAAGACATTTCTTGCAAATACCCCTTCCAATGTCCATCCTTTTATAAAGAAAGTTTGTTCCCTTGGAGTTAATTTTTTATCTTCTTCATTTGACTTTCACCTTTGACTACAATAGTCATGGTCCCTAAACTCCCACTATCTCTCTTGAAACTTATTTCAATTGTGTTATACACATCAAACATTTTGGAGAGCATGTGGTTATTGTTCACTACATAGTTTACAATAAACTTAGTGAACCATTAGGATAAGGAAACAAAGGTGAAGTCCTTGCCTAGTTTCCGTCTCGTTAAGTGGTTTTAACACTTCAACACTCAGTGATTCAAAATCATCATAAGTCCATGTTGATGGACTATTTTTGTCAACCAACCATTATGTTCTAAACATAATTACAAACTTTCAAGAGTTGTTCAAGGCAACTCTCATTTCTTCATACAACAATTTGTAAGTGAAGAATCATGGCACATAAAGTGTCCATGCCCTTGTGCTTACTTCTAAAGTTCCTTGTTCATGTAACAAAGAAACAAGCACTAATGTTTGCATTGATTAAGGGTTGTTCAAAGCAACTCTTATTTCTTCATACAACAATTTGTAATTGAAGAATTATGACATTAAAAGTGTTGTCCTCTTTATGATAGACATTTTCTAACATATTCTTCTACTGATACATTATCAATAGGCAGATTGTGAGGATGAGACTACTTAGGTACATTTACAAACCATACATTATCAATCTATGGTTTTGTAGTACCAAGTCCGGAAACTAAAGCTTTCGGCTTTTATTTGTCAAGTGTTGGATAGCGTTTGCAAATATATTGGTAAACAAATACATAACGAATATAAATTGATTGATTTTAAGCCATTTGATTCGGGTCTTTAAATCAAATAGCACCACCCACTATTTTTGGCAAATTCCATATCCCTCATCGGAATTCGAGAGTTTTGGAGGAAACTCTTAGTAGGGTATGGGAGACTCACTACTACCAAGCCCACCTCAGAAGAAAATCATATTGGCTAGCGTTAATAATAATGAGAGAGTACGCTTACTCATTTGCATCTCTTGCAAGTACCCATCTAGTTTGGCCTCTAGAGAATGATGCCTCAGAAAAATATCATATTGGCACATTGCACTTAGTTAAGTCATTCCCACCATGCTAGTTCAAGTAGGGGTTCAAGAATGGCCTCAGAAGAATATCATATTGACCATACTCGTTGCCTACCTTTCACTTCATCATATGTGTATAGGCTTCTCCTGAATGTAAGCACATACTTTGCAACCCCAGAACTGGACGAATACGGTGTATGAGTCACAAACGATTGAAGCCCACCACGGTGGAAGGCCACGAAAGAGTGTTCAAAGCACTCTCACACTTATCAACTTAATAATGGTTTGGTTGAGGGTTTTAGGTCTCATCACATATAAATATTCATTTTAATCTTTATTAAAACAATTTTGGTCCTATTACAACTATTGGTCCATATGATTGTTTTAGTTGTATTTAATACTCCCACTATGCTTATAAAACGGTTTTTACAGCAAGAGTATATGATACTACTAACATAAACTTTGCATTCATTTGATGGACTATATAGTTGCCTTAGGGCCTTAGGATAACTATGAACCTTTGTTTAGATTCAACACGAGCCTTGTGTTGAATCTCGGTCTAGGGATGGAGATTGATTTTAGTTACGCGTTTAATCACATTAAGGCGTGTTGTCTTAGGGGCGTTGGACCCAACTACTTCATTTTCATGCATATCAAATAAAGCAAGAAAGAAGTACTTCAAAGTAAAGGTGAGCTTATGCTCATTACAACATTTGCATAAAACAAATTATCTTAAAGTAAAGAAGGGCTTATGCCCTTTTACAACATTTGATCAAATCAAATTACAACCAAAATCTAATATACACATTCCTATGGTTCAAACAAATTTGAAACGGCCTTTCACATAGCTCAATTATATTAGGCTTAGGTTCATAATCATCCTTTAATTAATTAACACTTTAACTAATTAAATTGAATGCAACATTTTCATTTGGTTTTTGTATCCATAAAATTGATTTAAATGGAGCTAAATGAAATGAAAATCCAATTCTCATTTAAAGAGACAAAACAATTTTGTTCTCTACCTAATTTGGGCCAAAATGCAACTACCACAACCTTTGGGCAATATTGCAAAAACATAAACTTTTGGGGTCACTTTGTAAGAACACAAAAGTCCACTACTTCATGTAATTACACTAGAACCCAAAATTTAAACAATGTAAAAACTTCATTAAAGGAGCAAAACAATTTGTCCTTTAGCGTTTTTGGACCTAAACGTAAAAACGTAAACTTTTGGGCCAAAGTGCAAATACACAAAAGTATCAAAACTTTATGTAATTGCATAAAATGCCCCAAAAGTACCCCCACTAGGGGGTGGCCGGTTTTGGAAGAAGAATGGAGTGATGTGTGTGTTGATTTGTGAGTTTTGACATAAAGCAATCAAGTGGTGCAAGTGGTGTGTGTGAAAGGAAATTAATCCTTACACACCCACCAATATCTCTTACACCATTTAAACAAATATAAAAAACATTTAAACATTTGAAAATCATAAAACATAAACTTTATGAAATAAATCAAAACTTTGAATCAAAACACAAAACCTTTTGTTCTTGGCTAAAATGTCAAGAACAATGAAGAACATTCATGAAAAACTCAAAAAAATTCCATGAACATTTTTCACCCAAAAACATTCCAAAACCATTCAAACTTTAGGGAAATAACATATAACCAAACTAGGGTACATAGGGGTTCCAAAAGTCACTTTAAAACACTTTTAACAAGTCAAACAAGAACCCAAAAAATCACCCTATGTATTTGGCCGAATTTTCCCAAAATCATGGCACCAAATTTTAGCTCCAATATTCATGCTCATATGAACTACATCAACAACATTTGAGATGGCAAATTTTCTAACAAAATTTACATTCAAAGAAACAAGAATAAAGCTTGTAACATATTACAACTTTTAAATCAAAACTATGAACTACAAAACCCAAAAGGATTCACCAACTACTAGACCTAGGCTCTGATACCACTTGAAGGATGATTTTGTGAAAACATGTTCATTTGAATAACATCTATAGCATGCATTTAACAATTAAAAGGCAGAATCATGCTTGCATGCATTCAAAAACAAAACATTACCCATGAAATTCAAAGCCTAGTAGATTGGTGAACCATGAATCAACTCAAAACAAAGTGAGTTGAAATTTATACCTTTGTAGATTCCTCTTTGCATAAGCAAAGGCTAATCACCCAAAGAGAGGGCCTTCATTCCTTGCATCTTAAATCTATGGATTTGGATGGAAGAATAGGTTTCTCCAAGTTCCCAAAATTGAGAACCTCTAAGTCTCTTCACCAAGGAGAGATTGGAGAAGAAATGAGTGACCTTGGAGTAGTAGTATGGCTAGATACACCCTCCAAGGGGGCCTTCCTCCTAGAGAGAAAAAGGAGAGACATGTTCTCACCAATTTTCTCCAAAAGAACCCTTAATGAATTTTAGGCTATAAAGTTCTTTATATAGTCACTTCTATAAATGACCTAAAGAACCAAAAAACCATAATTCAACACATATGGCCGGCCACATTAGGGATTTGGGCTTTTGGGCCTTTGTGAATCTTTATTCATTAAATTGTCATACAACTTAAGTCAATGGGCTTGACGTTCGAAGCCCATTGGGCCTTAAGGTCCAAAACTATCCCGAGGTCTTTAACGAACTTATTCGTTTGATTAATTAACATATTAATTAATCCTTGCCATAAATAATTAAACCTTTTAATTATTCTTACTCATCTCCATTGTTTCTTCAATCTCCACCTTACACGGTGTACGATCCATTAGGTTCCTTTTAGCGAGGCAGTGGGCGATTAAAACTCTTTCAAATCGATTGTGAATTGAAACTTACTTTCAATTCTCCCTTTAGTGATTATACACGTTTGGGGCTTCCACAAACCATGAGTGACACCTAGCAGCATATCATGGTTACCCAAGCTAATCAGAAGAGGTGGAGAACCTATTCAGTTTAGGACTACAAATGCAATACGGTCTTTCTCTAATACAATACTCTTGACCACATTGTTTGGTTTGATAGTTTATTCATGGTTGCCAAGGGTTCTACTTCGACCCACTTTGTGAAGTAGTCAATTGCAAGGATTGCATAGAGAACTTTGCCCTTCCCTGCATGCATTGGGCCGATCAAATCAAGTCCCCATTGGGCGAAGGGCCAAGGGCTAATCATAGGAGTGAGCGGCTTGGGAGGGGAATAAGGAATAGTTGCGTAGTGTTGACACTTATCACATGAGCGAGATATTCTGATGGCATCTTGGTGGAGTGTTGGCCAGTAATATCCTTGGCGAAAAGCCTTGTGTGCTAGGGATCGAGATCCAGCATGATCTCCGCAGACTCCTTCATGTATTTCCCGAATGACAGTTTCCTCCTCTGCGGGAGTAAGGCATCTTAGGTATGGTAGGTTAAAACCCCACTTGTAGAGTTGGTCACTAATGATCAAGTAACGGGTAGCCTTGTATCGAATCTGCTTAGCCTGGATTTTATCATTTGGAAGGGTGCCATGAGCAAGGAATCTATAAATTGGGGTAATCCAACTATCTCCTTGTTGTAAGTTGCACACTTCCGCAGCCATGGTGCTTGGTGCTACCAATAATTCGACCTAAATTTTTCTCCCAATCTTGTCTTCCACCGCTGAGGCGAGGCAAGCCAATGCATCTGCATAATTGTTTGCCGCTCGAGGAATTTGGGTGATCTGGTAGTGGAAGTGCTTGAGCAACAATTGTGTTTGTGCCAGATATGCTGCCATTGAGCTATCCTTAGCGTCAAAGTTGTTGGTGACCTGGTTAACCACCAATTGGGACTCACTGAAGATATCAATTCGTTTAACCCCAAGGTGTTTGGCCAAACGTAAGCCTGCTATGAGGGCTTCATATTCAGCCTCATTGTTCGACGCCTTGAATTTGAAACGAAGAGCATACTTCATCGCCACTTTGTCAAGGGTTATAAGGACTAGTCCTGCTCCACAACCATGTTGGTTGGACGAGCCATCAACATATAGACTTCATGCTGGGGCTGTTGGTTCTATTTTCTAAGCTTACGAGGGTAATGAAACCACTTCTTTAGGCGTAGAAACAATGTCAACAGGATATGTGAAGTCGACAATGAAGTCTGCCACTGCTTGGCCCTTCTCAGCTGGCTTTGGTTGGTAGGAGATGTCAAACTCACCCAATGCTATTGCCCATTTGATCATTTGCCCAGAAATGTCAGGACTTTTGAGTATTTGTCGAAGATGATGATTGGTAAGCATGATGATGAACTGTGCTTGGAAGTAAGGGCGAAGTTTTCGAGCAGACATAACCAATGCTAGAGCCAATTTCTTAATGTTGGAGCATCGTGTCTCCGCATCTTGTAAGGCCTTGCTAGCGTAGTAGACAGGCCGTTCGACATTACCATCCTTTCGAATGAGAACGGATCTTACTGATGAAGTCGATACCGTCAGATAGATAATGAGAGTGTCACCAACCTCAGGTTTGGAGAGCAAATGGGCTTTACTCATGTAGTCTTTGAGGTTCTTGAATGCCTCAGCACATTCATCAGTCCATGTAATGGACTTCTTACTTCCCTTAAGTGCTTTGAAGAAATGAGCACATCTATCTGTGGCCTTAGAGATGAATCTAGTTAAGGCTGCCACCTTGCCAGTAAGGCTCGAGATGTCTTTTGAAGTTACCGGTTCCTTCATGTCGAGGATTGCTTTGATCTTCTCGGGATTAGCCTCAATGCCTCGTTGGCTTATCATGAAGCCTAAGAATTTGCCAGAGCCTACGCTGAAGGCACATTTGTTGGGGTTCAACCTCATTCGATGCCTCTTCAGAATAGTGAAAGTTTCAGATAGGTTGGTGATGTGTTGGTCAGCATGTTTTCTCTTGACTAGCATATCATTAACGTAAACTTCCATGCTCTTCCCAATCTGTTCGGCAAACATTGAATTGACCAGTCTCTGATAAGTCACTCCTACATTCTTTAGGTCGAAGGGCATGACTTTATAGCAATATAGTCACTTGTCAGTAGTGAAGGTTGTGTGTTCTTGGTCTGGAGGGTTCATGAGGATTTAGTTGTATCCTGAGTAAGCATCCATGAAGCTCAAGAGTTCACACCCTACCGTAGAGTCTAGAAGTCTGTCTATGAAAGGAAGAGGAACGCTATCATTCGGGCATCCTTTGTTTAGGTCGGTGTAATCGACACACATTCTCCACAAGACCTTTTGGAGCAGAAGACTTTCCTTGGTCGGATTCTTCTTAACAAGGACAACATTTGCTACCCACGTTGGATAATTGACTTCGCGGACGAAGCTTATGCCTTTAAGTTTTTCAACTTCTGCCTTCATTGCCTCGTACCGTTCAGCGTCATAAGATCTTCATTTCTATCTCATTGGCTTGGTCTTGGGGTCAATACTTAAGCGATGACAGATTATATCAGGAGAGATGCCTGGCATGTCCTCGTATGACCAGGCGAAGACCTCAGTGTTCTCTTGCAAAAAAGAGATCAATGCCAACATAATGGGTGGTGACAAAGTGGTACCAATCTTCACCATGCGATCAAGATAATCTTTTGAGATAGAGACCTTCTCCAATTCTTCAACGGGTTGTGCTTGCTGGGTGAAAGAATCATCTCGAGGATCGTCGGGTTGACTGTTGCCACTGTGAAAATCCAAGTTAGCTTCGTTTAGGCTGGTCTTTATGACTTGGTCATGTATAGAAAGGGTTTCCTTGGGCACATGCAGGTGATGTTGCTTGACCGAATTGTTGTAACATGATCGTGCACTAAGTTGATCTTCTCTGATGTAACCATTGCCATAGGAGGTTGGAAATTTCATCAACAACATATGTGTGGATACCATGGCCTTGAGATCCTTGATGCCTGTGCGTCCGAAGATGACATTGTATGCCGTTGGGCAATCAACCACCAGGAAGTTAGTAGTAATGGTAGCTGTGTAAGGGCCTGTACCAATGTTGAAAGGTAAGTGTATCCTCCCCAAAGGTTGCACGATATCACCGGAGAAGCTTATCAGAAGGGAAATCGAGCGGTCGAGCAAGTGTTCAGCTAAATTAAGTGCCCTGAAAGCTTCAGCAAACATGATATTGACCGAAGCCCCCGTGTCTACCAGGATTCGTCGTACTTCAAAGTTGGCTATATGAGCTTCCAGGATCAGTGGGTCGTTGTGAGGGTAGATGATACCTCTTTCTTCCTTAGGGTAGAAACATATTGGATCCCAGTTAGGCTTTTGATACTTACCTCCCCTGATGTCTTCCATGTGAAACACTTGGTGGCCAGACCTTAAAACTCGTTCAATATTTTTCATGGCCCTATTGGAAGATTTAGATATGGGTGTGCCACCACTTATGGAATATATCACATTTACCTGGTGTTGGTTACGGTTACCCCTTGGAGGGTGAAGGAGGAATTGATTAATTTTTCCTTCACGTACCAAAGCTTCAATATGATCACGAAAGGTAATACACTTCTCGCCGTCATGGCCGTTATGCACGTGGTAGCAACAAAACGTGCCCGTGTTCTTCGTGGGCTTGTAATCCGGGTGCCTCGGCTTTGGCTTTGGTATCAAGTATGCTATACTGGGGTAAATGGCCATGCATGTGGCGTTCAAAGGTGTGTATGCCTCATACCTCGGGGTAGGGGTTGTCCTGACACGTGTTTGACCTACTGTGTTGACTGCCTGGGGTCGGGGATTATCATGGCGATACCCTAAGTTATCGCGGTAGTGTCCCTTACTCCTTTTACTAAAATGAGACTGGTGAGGATGGAAATCTTTCCTTTTGCCCTGAGGCTGATATGTCATCCCCCTGCCGTTTGGAAGGTCGAGGTCTTCTCATTTAGTTAGATCTGGCTTCCATTCCCTACTTGCTGATAAGGGGTGGTTGTGGGGGGTTTCCCTTGATATGTCTTTGCCTCGGCAGAGGCATGGTTGTAAGCCTGTGCCATCACCTCAGAGTAAGTCTTCCAAGTGTTGGTATTGATCATGTACTTGAAGAAACAATCACGTAGGCCTGCCGTGAAGGCCTTGAGGGTGATCTTGTCATCTGCCTCAGCGCAGCGGGAATACTCATGGCTGAAATGACCAGCATACTCTCGTAGTGACTCGTCCGGCTTCTAGTGAATAGTTTACAAGTCATCTGCAAAATACAAGCGATCGGTCTGGAATATGTGTTGAGAGACAAACAGTTTCCTCAGTTCCTCAAATGAGTCTACTGTCTTAGGTGGAAGACGGCAATACCAGTTTAGAGCTCCGCCAGAAAGGGTGGAGGGGAAGAGAAGACATCGCTCTTCGTCGGTGTGCATCCGATATGCCATGGTGGACTCAAAGAGGTTAAGGTGTTCAATTGGGTCCTCCCTTCTAGTATAGAGTTGTAAACCAAGCTTTTGTTTTGTCTTCGCTTGAAGGGGGTGTCAAGGTTCCTCCTTGTGAGAGGGCCTGGCCTGGGTTGGTTCCAGAAAGGTATCTCGGCCTGACGTTTGGCCTTCAACTTGTTTACTTCCTCAAGGAGTTGTAGGACAAGGGGGTCTTGAGTGGAGTCATGTACCACTGGGATTTTCTTTCATAAGTCTCCATCACCTCTTTCAAGTAGGAAAGTTTGAGCAAGGGTGTGTGATTTTTTCTTGGACTCGCCGTACTGACTTATAGGGCAAGTCTGTCGGAATACCTTAGAGTCCCATGTACCTTTATGTTCCTCTAGGACATGTCGTTCCTTCCCTAGATTGACAGCTGGCCTGGGTCGTGGAAGGAGACCGAGTCTTTCAGAAACCCTTGGGTTATTGATCTTCGAGCATATATGAAGGGGATTCTCTCGACGTTGCTTTAGGAAGTCTCGGCAATCACGATAAACGGCTTTCGATCCTTCCAACGCTTCTGCAAGGAGGTGTCTTCCTCCACTTCTCCTGCTTTAGGTCGAAGCAGCTGGGTTGAGAGAGGTCTCATGTAGATCAATGTTTTAATGATTTGATGATTAGCTCGCTCCTCATCAGGGATACCCGTGTCGAAGGAAGGTGACCCTCAGTGTTGAGGGCACCCATATGATGGTTGATATCCACAGGGCCAACAAGCTCGCTTGTTTAAGTACACATAGTTTCGTGGAGCGTCTTAAAGAGCTTCTCATACTGCTCCTGAAGGACCTCATTCTTCATTGCTATCTTATTGTTTTGAGCTTCCAGCTCATCGACTTTAGCTTGAAGAGCAACCCTCTTTCCTTCCTTCTTTCTTTGCTTCGCACTAGGTGCAAGAAAGGTGTCATTCTATATGCTGTGGCTTCCTTCGCTCCCCATGTTGGAAAGGGATGTCTGGTCAAAAGAGAGTGTACGAATGGTGGAAACCAGCTCTATAAAGCTGAAAAGAGTGGGAATAAGTGTCTTTCCCACAGACAGCGCCAAATGTTGATGCACAAAATTAATGAGGACTTTGGTACAACAGAAAGTGTTAAGTTTGTGACCTTCGCTAGATTGCTCCGATCACTAGTGTGGATAAGTATGTAAATGGATAGGGACAGGGAAGCAAACACAAGATGTACGTGGTTCACCCAGATTGGCTACGTCCACGGAGTAGATAAGTTCTCATTAATTGTGAAGGGTTTATACAAGTGAGAGAATGATCTCTATTTATAGAAGAAAGTTCCTAGTTTCATTCAGACATTGACACGTGTCGTGTTGTGATTGGCTTCTGATGTTGACACGTGTCGCGCTATGATTGGCTTCTGATGTCGAAACGTGTCACGCTGTGATTGGCCTCTTGGTTGGAAGGAAACTCTTATAGGTTCTTGACGGTATAACGTTGACCGATGCTCAATAGTTTCGGGATTAGTCAAGTATGGTACAAACAAATCAAATCTTTGTATTCATATAGGATCAGGGAGTGTACCTATAAAAAAATCATCAAAATTAGAGTTAAAACTACTCTTAAATCATGATTTTTCATTTATAACTGTCGAAAACGTTTGTCCTGTTACATCATCCCAACATCCCATCGTTCCACTCTAGCAAAAATAGACATGAATTGGTTAAGATTTCATGAAGATTGTACCATAGGTGCAACGACCCTCCTTGTTCGAATTTCCCTAAATCTGAAACTAATTGGATCAATTACTAACACCATTAGACTTCCCTTGAGGTGTGGAGCAAAGCCCAATCCGTTGTAGGGGCGGCGGATCATCGAGGAGGAAGAATCGAAGCACACCCACACTTAGGGTTCCAACAGATTTTAGCTAAATTGGGGCTTTTCCAGACCAAATTGGCCTTGGTCACAGGTATGAAAGCTACCCTACTCATTGAGATCTTCATTCCTGTAAATTTTGGTAATTTTTAAAAATAGTTGAATTTTCCAACGAGCCGGGGCCTCCGCGTCCAGCGGCGTGTGGCCAGGGGGCCGTCGAAGTCATTCTTATGCTAATTAGATGCCTTCAGTTCAGTTTTGGTAATTGTATGACGTAGGTTGATTGTTAGAATCTGAATTCTCTACGTTACGTTAATAGGTCACTGTATAAATCGATGATCCGACCGTTGGATCGTCACCAAACTTTAATATGTTATAGTACATAATATTTGATGACCATAAGAACTTACGGATTGGGAATCCGATATACGGATCTTCCCAAATTGGATTTGTAAGTTCATAAAATAAAAGGTTAACCGCCACTTGGTTTTGGCAATTGGCGAATATCCGACCGTTGGATCGTAATAACAGTTTAGGATGTTATTCAACAAGTATAATGTGGATCTTTGGAAGCAATGGATCGGAAATACATGATGCAGATATTCCGAATTGAATTACGTAGGGACGCATTTTATATAAATTATGTATTTTATGTTGGAAATGTGCCCTAAAACCAATCATATGATGATACTTTACGGACATTTCACATGTTAAACTAATCTAGTTTAATATCAAGGGCAAAGATTATTGTTTAAGCCGTCTTATATAAATGTTATATGCTTAAACGATAAGTCCAAGGAATATGTAATTAGGAGAATATGATTTAAACAAGTTAGATTAATGAGACCATTCTCTTTCGTATACATATCCTAAACGTTCCTGATCATAGGATTGCTAATTGGGCATTGACAGTCCGTTAAGATCAGTACGTGTTGTGTCTTCTCTCAGGGAGAGTGACTAGTCTCGAGTCATTGGTGTGTGTGACATCAAGACAAGCATGTAGGTGATCAATAGCGAATGAGTCCACTGAACACGATCAACGAGGAGTTCTCATACTCATGTCACATGAGAACTCATGGTTGGGATAATGCAAAGTAGTCCTTTGACTTGAGGAATCATAGTTGTCTTGTGGTTAAGTCCTTGATCTTTGATTTTGTCAAAGTCACTCCATTCGAGGGTGTCCACGGCATCGTTAGGGTTAAGCCACTTAGCCATGGAGGCAAGTGAATGCGCAACAAGGGATCTCTAACCTTCAAACCGTTTGAGGGAGAATACTCTATGATATGATTAAGAATCTTTGGCCAAAGTATGAATGAGATTTAGGAAGTCGTTCCAAATCACATTCAAGGTAATCATATAAGCACACGAATCACATTGGATAGTAGACATGAATAAACTATCAAACCAAACAACGTGGTCAAGAGTATTGTATTAGAGAAAAACCGTATTGCATTTGTAATCCTAAACTGAATAGGTTCTCCACCTCTTCTGATTAGCTTGGGTAACCATGATATGCTGCTAGGTGTCACTCTTGGTTTGTGGAAGCCCTAAACGTGTATAAACACTAAAGGGAGAATTGAAAGTAAGTTTCAATTCACAATCGATTTGAAAGAGTTTTAATCGCCCACTGCCTCGCTAAAAAGGAACATAATGGATCGTACACCGTGTAAGGTAGAGATTGAAGAAACAACGGAGATGAGTAAGAATAATTAAATGGTTTAATTATTTATGGCAAGGATTAATTAATATGTTAATTAATCAAACGAATAAGTTCGTTAAAGACCTCGGGATAGTTTTGGACCTTAAGGCCCAATGGGCTTCGAACGTCAAGTCCATTGACTTAAGTTGTATGACAACTTAATGAATAATGATTCACAAAGGCCCAAATAGTCCAATGAATCCCTATGGCCGGTCATTTTTGGGAAAGGATGAGAACACAAAGCTCTCATTTCTCTCTAAAGAGGCCGGCCACCCTAGAGGAGATTAGCTAGCAATCCAACTTCCTCTAGGTCACTCATTTCTACTTAAATCTAACCTTGGTGTGGAGACTTAGAGGTTCTCTATTTTGAGAACTTGGAGAAACATATTCTTCCATCCAAATCCATAGATCTAAGAAGCAAGGAATGAAGGCCCTCTCTTTGGGTGATTAGCCTTTGCTTATGCAAAGAGGAATCTACAAAGGTATAAATCTCAACTCACTTTGTTTTGAGTTGAGTCTTGGTTCACCAATCTACTAGGCTTTGAATTTCATGGTTAATGTTTTGTTTTAAGTGCATACAAGCATGATTCCGCCTTTTATTTGTTAATTGCATGCTATAGATGTTGCTTAAATGAACTTGTTTTTCACAAAATCTTCCTTCATTTTATCGGTCAGAACTCTGAGATGTGATTTGATAATTGGTCATAGGTGACGATGGTTCACGATGTCACGATATGCGTGCTAGGGAGTCGTAGCGCGGACCTCAGGTAAGTGGGTATTTTCATTTTTTTATCGTATAATATATATATATATATGTGTGTGTGTGTGTGTGTGTGTGTGTGTGTGTGTAATTGACAATTCCACAACGTTTACAAATTGCTTATTGCGTATAATTCCTGTAAATGCTCTGAAGTACTTATGTGAACTACGAATGGCTTGATCCCTGTTTTGGGCACTTAGGTAGTCTAACGAGACGTTAGATGCAGCCATACAATATTTGAAACAAAAACATTGTTTGGGAATTGAGCAATGTGAAAGAAATTGGTGAAAATATGGGGTTTAACCTTATGTTTTTAGTGATTGGATGTTAGTCATAAATCAATGTGGAAGGAAATCAAGAAACTGAAATAAGGAAATGTAAGTAATGATAGTTAATTAAACTAGTTTAGTTGGACTTACCCCCGATAATTATTCCCAAAAATAAATAGTTTGAGAGTAGTGCATTACACCTTATGCATTTTTATGCCATATAATATATATATATATATATGTGTGTGTGTGTGTGTGTGTGTGTGTGTGTGTGTGTGTGTGTGTGTGTGTGTAATTGATAATGCTATGTCATGCTTGAGTATTAGATTGCATCATGGTATAATCATATGTATGTTACCTGCTCATAATTATTATTAATGCTTTAAAGTGCCAAGATGAACGCAGAACACGCAAGTAACTTCAGGTGAGTTATGGTATTAGTTGAAATGATTGAGTTATGGCATGATCACATTAGGCAACTTTGACATTGTCGTACAAGTTGCCTATGAGTTGTATATGTCACATGAGATGCATTTAAAGCTCATAAACCTGCACCCCGGTGTTAGTGCTCCCGCCTGTGGCCAAGGAACAGTCTTTCACGTGATGTTCACCTCCCCCACCTTACGCTCATCTTGGATCTAAGGTAGGTGCACAGTCCTGTCGTACAGACCACTATAGGTGGTTCCAACTTGTAGGTGACCCACGATTATTCGCACAGTCTTCACGTGATTGTAGCACTTTAGCATATTTATTTACACCCAGTCTTGTCATACAGACCACTTTAGGTGGTTCCGACTCGTGTGCAGGTATACTTATTGAGCTATGGATAAGTCGTACAAGTCACTAGAGGTGACTCCGACTTATGAGGTAGCATATGTGATGAGATCGTACAGGTCACTAGAGGTGACTCCGACTTATGAGGTAGCATATGTAATGAGATATGTGATGAGCTAGCATATATGATGAGATATGTGATGAGCTAGCACATATGATGTAATATGTAATTAGCTAGGATATATGATGAGATATGTGATGAGCTAGCATATATGATAAGATATGTGATGAGCTAGCATATATGATGAGATATGTGATGAGCTAGCATATATGATGAAATATGTGATGAGCTAGCATATGTGATGAGATATGTGATGAGCTAGCATATATGATGAGATATGTAATGAGCTAGCATATGTGATGAGATATGGGTAAGTCGTACGGGTCACTATAGGTGACTCCGACTTATGATTTAACATTGATTGATGAGATATGGATGCAGTCGTACAGGTCACCATAGGTGACTCTGACTCGGGTGCTAGTATGGGTTATTAATCACATGATTATTGATATTGCTGACGAAATGATGTGTTGTGGTATATTTATGATTTTTCGGGAAACTATACAAGTGTCGTAGCGAGGGGTTATAATGTTTTTTATGGTTTCTATTAAAATTTTATTTCCAGGACCACTCACCCTTGTTTTGTTTTCACCCTCCAGGTTTTATTAGCTACGCTTTCTTATTGTTGAAGATTCGTGGCGATTCTTAGTATTGGAGATTATTTCGCGAGTATGATTCTTAATTCACACTACTGTACTTGCTTATGCTCTAACGTCACGTGTGAAATGGGTTCATTCCCGCTCGCCAGTGCATTCTGGTATTTAGGCACTCTTAGGTTTAAATTTATTCACATTTTTTTTCACATCATCATACTTTTTGACTTCGTCACCCTCCAGGTGTCGGCCAGCACAGCTCAATTTGGAGTCCTAGTGGACATCCCGGGTCGAGGTGTGTCAGTTTGGTATCAGAGCATAAGTTGGGCAGTATTGCGTTCATCACACATGTGATGTGAGCATTCTTGGTTCTCGAGTCTAATGTTTGAATCTTACCACCTCGTCGAATACGGAAAAATATGTTAGTCGTTCCTAAGTTTTGGGCAGAGTTGATGACTCGTCGATCTTTAGAAGATTATTTTGGTGAGTGTCTCTAGATTATAAACAAAGAACTTTTTTGCCAAGGAAAGGTGTGGAATTGAGACTAGTTGATGGCCCTAACATGGGGCTAATGTATCATTATTGGTGTATCGCCATAAATTTATAGGTCAATCTCATCATTATTGTTAACCATCATTATTAAACCTTTTGAGAGTAGAAATCAAAAATAGTTTTGATTCCTTGGCGATATTCGAGAGGATACCACCATTCCACTTCTTCGTACTACATTAGTTTTCTTGAATCTTTTCGCACAAATCCTATTTCAAATTGGTAGTCTATGTAACAAACTTTTGAAACTCAGAGTTTTCTCATAAAGCTTGTTGAATTCATAGTAGTTGTACCAATGTATAGAACCATTTGGAATGAATTATTTTATCCGTTACTTAAAATTAGCAATTATCATCCTTGCTTGGAAATCGAATGACATTCCTCTATGGAGAACGTGTCTAAAATCTTTATCAACCTTAGAACTTCTTAAATACACTTACTTTTTGAAAAGGACATATTTACTTTTGAACACTTTCAGCTTGTCCTATTCTATTTCAGTTGGAAAATACGAGTATCGATATGGAGTTACCTATAATCTATCAAGAAATGGTTCGAATGATTATAATCATTTTGTTATATGAATGGAGTGGGGAAGTATCATTATACACTCTTAGTTCGAGATATTTTGTATGTGTAGAAAATGTGAAAATCAATAATCGTGATGTTGAACCATTGTTACGCTCATGTGGTGTTCCAATTGGTGGTAGTTTTACTTAAGTAGAAAGCAATATTCTTCTAGCCTTAAAACTTAAAGTATAGGCGATGATTTATTTCTTAAAATGGGCGTTGAAATTTCAACAACGAGACACTTGTGAAGGCAACTAAGATAGAAGTGGGTTGTTGTTAACTTATCCGTGGGACATAATCTAAAAGTCCTAGTTCGTGATATGATCAAATGTGGAGATAAAACTGAAATTAAAATTGAGGCTCCATTTGATGTGTTGGAAGAGAATTTTCAATCTAGGCATTCTGCCTTTGGTTAGAGTAGGAAAGTTGTTTGAAGAAATAAAATCCAAACTTTCTGGACAACCATAGTTTCTTCTCTATTGCTTTCGGAGGATGAGGGCATTATGAGAAAGCTGCTCCTAGGCTTTTATACGAGTTATGGCAATCAAAAACCCAATAAGATTATCATCTTGGTGTATTTATATTTCACCATGTTACGTGTTTCACTTCTAAGCCTTTAGAAGTCTTTTTCAAGGCTGTAAGTATTAGATGTTTAGTATCACATTTCCACCCCTAAACTAACGATTAGATTAAAGCGAGTTACTCAGACTTTAGTGGACATGTTGCATTTTGCTCGCCTCAAGAGTTGTATGGGTGTAACATACCATTATCTCTATTTTAGTTACTTGTAACTATGGTTGGCTATGATACCATTAGAGTCGATATACAGGGACTTATACACAGTATCTGATTGTTAAACACTTAGCCTTGTTAGAGTTATGTGTAACTGAGGTTACATTCTTGGTTATGAGTACGGTACCTTTTGAGATATGGTAACAATATGTGAGTTGCAGCAGAGAGTTGTGGGTAGGTATTAGAATGATGGAGATTGTGACATGGAAATGTTTTGGTATTGACGAGGTTGCCTGAAAAAGTAGTGCGTGAGCATGCTTGAGGCTTGTTCAGACGAGGTATGGGTATTTCTCCAATGAGAGACAAGATGGTAATATTGCAACCTCAACCGGTTACATTTAGTCGTTTATTTATTGATGGGCTTAACCCAATATTATTATACACTTACCTTCAGAGTAGGTAAAGCTACGAGTGTGTGGGTGAAAATTTTCAATGTTCAATTTTGCTTTAAATGTGTCCATTTTGACTTGATGCTTTCGTAAAGGGTTCTTACTATAGTATTGTTTTGAAAGAGAATGAAAGTTTGAGTTTGGAGGCATGAAAAAGAAATCACTGCACTCCGATCGTGACAGAATGGTATTCTCTTTTATGTAGTCGCTACAACTTGATGTCTTCCTCGTGTATGTATTTACGTACATATCTCTCTTTAATTTTGAGTATTCTACATTTAGTTGATCATTTTAAATTTTGGGGACGAAATTTTTTTAGGAGGGTAGATTGTAACAGCCCGTCCATAAAAAGTAAAAAAAAATTATAATTTTATTACGTGAAATTACGGGAATACCCTAAGGGTAAAGCGTCAGAGACCACGAGGGCCGATCTCAAAAGCTGGGCTGCTCAGAGACCACGAGGGCCGATCTCAGAAATCGAAGAGGCACCTGGCTTTTCAGCCTTGTCAGCACCTGTCACATGCACACTCAACTTTGCGAAAATTACGGGCATTCTGTCGAAGATTTCTAGTGAAGTAGAAAGCACGTGAATGTTATTGTTCAATCATTCACTTTCCACATGCAACATCAGCTCACGGGTACCACAGATAACTTTGCCAAAAATCTCTGACAAAGTTTAGACACGTGAAGCTTACAGCTCCCATTACATCACTATGACCAAGAAAGGTAAAAGAATAGCAAAGAAACAACACTAACAAAGTTTAGACACATAAATTTTGAAGGTCTAGCTACCATATTATTACCCACAAGGGTAAAGGAACAGGACCATTGCTGGATAATTGGAAAGTCCCTGTGGGTCAACCTCTGTGCTCCGTGGCAAGGTAGACTAGCAAACAGGCCTAACCTTTACTCATATTCGAGAAAACACTCCCAACAAGATTGCTTGCTTCAAGATCGAAGAGGCACCGTCCTCCGAATCTCGAGAGCCAGACTCCCAACATGATTACTTTCTCAAAAAGCGACGAGACACCGCTCTCCGAATCTCGAAAGCCAGACTCCTAGCAGGATTGCTTTCTCAAAAATCGAAGATGCACCGTTCTCTGAATCTCGAGAGACAGATCCCCGACAGGATTGCTTGTTCGAAAACCGAAGAGGCACCGCTTTCTCAACTTCGAGAGCCCCTTAGATAAAGCTTGTCTATAATCCTCACACCGCTTTCTCAACTTCGAGAGCCAGATCTCCTTAGATAAAGCTTGTATGTAATCTTCACACGTAACATCAGCTTTCCAGATACCACATACCACTTTTTCAAAGTGCTCTGACAGAGTTAAAACACGTGAAGCTGGCAGCTCCCACTACCGTGCTATGACCAAGCAGGGTAAAAGAATAGTATTACTCCTTGTTAGGGAAACTCCTATATATGTCGACCTCCATCCTTAACGGACAGGCAGACCTGCAAAAATGCTCAACCCTTCCTCATATCTGAGAGGGCACTCCCAACGAAGCCTCTCGAAATACTCAGCTTTCTTTCCCCCCGAGAATACCTCTACAAACAAGCTACACTAGAGCAAGAATATCTCATATCATCAGGGTTAAAAGCAAGAGTATCCCATATCATGTTTTTTCCCTGTCTTTTCCTTTGGCCTTGTTCTTACCTGCAAGACAAGGAGAAAGAGAGCAATCAGTCAGCACTTGGAATCAAGCTTCTAATCTGGAACTGGCTGCCTGGAACCCCATTGCTCTCGAGTACTCATCTTCAACATCTTATGCTTCCCGAGAAGATACCACATCTGCCTGAGGAACAAATAGGGCAAGTGAGAAGGATACAAGGAAGCATGTGGAGACAAGCGCAACAGAACACGTGCCGATACATCCACTACTTTGTCAACAGCAAAAGTATCCCATATCAGCAGAGTCGAACGTACTCTAGATTTGATGGACTTGTTTTGACCCTCAAATTCTTCAGTCGGCCTTATACTCTGGCGGAAACAAGAAAACCCTCAAGCCCAGTTCAAGAATAAGCCTGTGGAAAGTTACTTCTTCAAAAGCAAAAGTATCTCATATCACCCTTTCTCCTTTTCTTCTCTTTATCCTTCATGCTACCTGCAAGATAAGGAGAAGGATAACAATCAGCCGGAACTCGAAATCAAACTTCTGATCTGGGACTGATTGCTTGGAGCTCTGATTGCTTACCTTGTCTGTCACCTCTTTCAGCAGATCCCCTAGCTCGGCAACTTGGGGGACTCCTACTACATGGTTTGTATCGCGTTTGACCAAGCCTGAAATTACAAGTAAGCATCAAGTGAAATTGATACATTACCTTGTGCATCTCCACCAGTTAAAGATACCACCCCTGGAGGGAGGAAGAGTACTTCCAAAGAAGATGCCACATCTACCTATGAGACAGATAAGGCAAGTGAAGACGATACCACACTTCGGTACTTAAAAGTTTCGTGATTACGAGATCATTCTTCCACAATATTTCCTAATGTCATTTGTACTAAATCATTCACTTGTACTCACTAAAGGAGAGCTTGAACCTATATACTGTGTAAACCCTTCACAATTAATGAGAACTCCTTTACTCCGTGGACGTAGCCAATCTGGGTGAACCACGTACATCTTGTGTTTGCTTCCTGTCTCTATCCATTTACATACTTATCCACACTAATGACCGAAGCAATCTAGCGAAGATCACAAACTTAATATTTAAGATGATATTCTTTGGGGTAAACATGAAGCTTAACCTTTGGAGAGAAGTGTTGGAATCTAAAGGTCCTCGCCTAAGCCGATCAAAGACAGAATATATGGAGTGCAAGTTCAGTGCAAACGGAGGCCAAAATGAGTTAAGGGTGAGGATCGGAGATCAGGAAATACCAAAGAGCGACCGTTTTCGCTACCTAGGATCTATCTTGCAAAAGAACGGAGAATTTGATGGAGATCTCACCCATAGAATACAAGCTGGATGGATGAAGTGGAAGAGTGCATCCGGTGTGTTGTGTGACCGTCGTAGGCCACTGAAGCTCAAGGGAAAATTTTATAGGACGGCAATAAGGCCGGCAATGCTGTATGGCATAGAATGTTGGGCGGTGAAGCATCAACACGTAGGTGTAGTGGAGATGAGGATGCTTCGTTGGATGTGTAGGCACACGAGAAAGGATAAGATTAGGAATGAGGATATCCGAGGTAAAGTAGGAGTAGCCGAAATTGAAGGAAAGAGGAGGGAAAATCGGTTACGGTGGTTTGGACATGTGCAAAGAAGGCCTACTGACGCTCCGGTTCGAAGATGTGACCACGGGACAGAGGTTCAGGGCCGAAGGGGTAGAGGAAGACCTAGGAAAACTTTGGAAGAGACCCTAAGAAAAGACTTAGAGTACTTGAATCTAACAGAGGACATGACACAAAACCGAGCGCAATGGCGTTTTAGGATTCATATAGCCGACCCCACTTAGTGGGAAAAGGCTTTGTTGTTGTTGTTGTTGTATTTGATCTCTGGATGTTTGTTTTGTGCGATTTTTGGCTTATGCAATCTCGAAGCATATACAAACAAGTATGACAATTGGATCGTTGAAATTAGTTTCATAGGTTTGCATGTACTTCATTCTTTAAATTGGAAACCTGGTCCTTAATGTATGTCAATTGTAATTTCATATTGGAATAAAATCTAAAAAATAAAATCCACGGACCGGAGAACGGGGCAATTAAGTTTACTCTTCAACCATGCTCCTAATTACATAGCTATGTTCTAAGAAATAAAATCTAAAAATCAAGCAGGAAGAAAAAGGTAGTGTTTTCTGAAATCAATGATGTTCTAGTAGTTGAAAAGAATAGGCCTTGGGGCAATCAGTTGCAGTAAAGGACTAGCCATGAACCCTAACCCTCTTGTAGACACATAAATTTTGAAATTTTGCGTTTACATCTCTATTGCGCATTCCAAATTCAAACTGTCTAATGTGTTCTTTATCTTCTAATCTCACACCAAAAATAACAAAATGAACATGTTTGCTAGAGGGCTCCTGAGTTCTATCACAACTACCTCTCCCTTATATTTATAATTATACAAATACAGAAAGAAAGGTATACATAACTTATTGGCGATTGGAGGTGACCGTTTACAAGTTGCAGAAGACCTGGAAAAGAGTCTCCAGTCTCTCTACCACTTTTATTAGGCTAGGTCATATAGATATATATGATTGAGTAGGACCCATGTTTGGGGTTTCAACATTATGTCACGATATTTGTGAGTCTATTTTACTTTTATACGAATTGTGATGTTACTCAAGTCAAGTCAAGTCAAGTCACTGTCATGGTAAAGTGATTGATAAATTACATGCGATCAATTGTCATAAATCGAATGAATGCATCAGTTGCTTCTGTTACCTTCATACTTGTTTACTAGTTAGTTTTTATGGTCATGTGTCTAGTTGAATGGTTTGTACGAATTCTGGCAGTAGAGAATCCACCAAGTCGTGGTCAGGCAGCAGCGAGATCTGATCAGACGGCGGGGAAGATCTCCAAGGTTGCAAACTTCAGACTTCGACTATGGCACGACGCGGCTCCAACTCAATTTCAGCAGAAAGAAACAATCAAGGACAAGTCCAAGCCTAAATTAGAAACAACAATTCAACCAATTTAAACTAGGACAAAACAAACTGTTAATGTTTGATGGAATTTGTATGATTAATTTATGTTCATTACTTGCAACTGGAAATAAAAAAAATATTTGATTCAGACAGTGCAGGCAATGAACGAAAGAGGAGGGAGAAAGAGAATTGGGAGACACTGTTTCATTCATCAGATTTGATTACATCACATGGCTACTGTGGAGGTTATAGTCTTTGCAACCTCAAACGCCCCAAGCATGACAAAGTCACGTGCATTGCACACCGACAACTTAAGTGATTTAGACCATTTCTAAATGAGATGTCAAAACCTTAGTGGAATGTCTTGTAATCAAATTTGAAAGTAAGAGCAAGCTCCAATTAATATATTAATCCTACATGAATTGACATATGAGTTTTCAGAAGTCAAATTTGATATATGAGAAAAGGTGATGTCAAATAATTTTCAATTATTTTATTGTGTGGGTCTCATTAATGGAAGGGGATCTTCTCCTAATCTCTTTCATCTAAGCCTACTGGGCCCTTAAAATTTGATCAAACGGCTAAAGTTATTATAACTTTTAATGGGGCCTCCTGTTTTTAACTGTTTGATCAAATTTCAAGAGCCCGGATTGTGTGGTTAGTAGGCTCAGATGGAAAGGAATCCAAAGAGGATCCCCTTCCCTTATTAATACACCAACTATAGATCTGGAAAATTTATTTTAATTGATTTCTTTTTAAAATGGATCCTACAAATATCAATAGAACTAAGAAGGGTAATATTAGGGAGACTAAATTCGCAAACTAAATGATGTGTCACCAATAGGAATAAGCACGTTTATCAACGTTTAAGTAACAAACCAATCATCAACTTTTATGTCCTTTAGTTTCCAAAACTTTGTCTATAACTTTAGTCTCCCTAGCATTACTCAACCAAAAAAACATATCAATTGAAAAAATAAAAAATCTGACACTGCTACATCAGCCATCAAATTAACATTTGACATTTATCTTTTGACATCTCTATTGAAGATGCTCTTGATTGATATAACAGTTGTCACGAATCTAACCATCAAAATGTGTTAATCTTACCGTACATTGCAACTAAGAATTTAAACATTGAAACAAGAACAAAACCAAAAAACAAAATGCAGAACTTCAAAGATGAATTTGATCTGCAACAAGCTTATACTTCAACACTCCCTTTTAAACTTGGTGGTGATTTAACTCCAAGCATACTTATGAGCATGTCTTTTGGCAAGGCCCTCGTGAAGATGTCTACCAAGTTCCTCAAATTTGTAGAAAACAATAGTGATGATATTTTTTTGCAATGCATCTCTTATGTAGTGATATCTTTTGTGAATGTGCTTTGATCTCTAATAGAAGACAAGGTTCATTGCCAGTTGGTAACCGTTGAATAATTAACGTCGAAATAATTTTTTTGTGTAATTTTGGCCTATATGCTCTCATAGTTTATATGATTAAATGTTGATGGTTGGATTGCTGAAATTAAATTTACAGAGTCCAAAAATCGTGTATGGATTCGGATATGTCAAAAAAGGCCACAAACTTACAGGACGGATCCTCCATCGACAAACATAAAATATGTGCCCAACAAATACCCTAAACCCTAATTTATGCTCGATTAATACTCTAACGAGTTGCCAGACAAACTATTTGTCATGTAAAATATCGCATAAATATTACTTAAAGGACAAATATCTGTCGCGTAAGGCCGTGGATTTAAAAATAAATAAATAAATGATCATTAAATATAGTTTGTGACAGTAATTGCACATTAATAAACCCTCAATCACTATCCGTATACTCATATGCTTTCTTCAAGCAAGGAATTCCGTTGAGTTGGTGGTGTGTGTCCAAGGTTAATAGATAATGCATCTATTTCAATTTCGGGGGCACCTCTACTCTAGTGGTGGTTCAACAATGTGGTTGCTCCGTACTCTAGTGGTGGTTCAACAATGTGGTTGCTCCGTAATCTTAGTCATCGTCAGTATTCTCATCATCATCGTGAACATCTTAGTCACCTCTAAGGGGGTAAATTATAAAGAATAATGACCACCGGCCAATTGATGTGCTCACTGGAAAATTTTCCATACGGATTGAAGCCGTTAGAAGCAAATCCTAGTCTTACATTCATTGGCTCTGTAGCAAAATCGAAGTAGATTTTATCAAATTCTTTCCACACTTCACCATCAGCCAGGTGCTGCAACACATCATCATCAACCCGTCCTTCCTTATGTCATCTCATATCTTTATAATCTTGGTATAAGGGGGAAAATAACGTAACACCTTATTCAGAATCTTGTTCTTTTGACATCAAGGCTCATTGCACTTGGTACATTTGTCTAACTTCTAAAATTGATGGTAGAACAATATACAATTGTTTTTGCATGCATAGATGTTGTCATATCCTAAACCGAGATCTTTTAAGATATTGTTTGACCCATAATGATTTGGTTTTGGAAACATACATTTAAGAATACCCATCATCATATCAAAGTTCCGATTGGTCAAATTATATAGACTTTCATGTGCATCAACTCTACAACGGCTATGAGGACGAAAAAATCTTCACAACCATGGTACAAATCGCACACAGCTTCCTTCAACAATTTTTCGTACTTATCGGGGTCAGTGAACCCCTCCTTTTCCATATTCAGTGAAGCATTTGAAAGAGCATCATTCAAAATGTCCATCTCTTGGTCATCATCAACAAGACCTGATGGAGAAGGTTCATGACAAACTATCCCACTATCGGAGGACGCTGACATTGTAATGAGCGATTCCCATGATAAGTCCAATTGCAGTACCTGTGTACCATCCCTTTTGAATATAAGTGATATCGAGCTTCATCCACTGTCATCCACACCAATTATTCCATTTCACGCACGGACATTGAATACGGTTCTGAACACTAACATAATTCCTTGCAAATTTAATAAAATCATCAATCCCATCCATATATTGGACAAAACTTTGATTTTGTAAATTGATCCACTCCTTGTCCATCACTCCTGTATTTAGAAATTTTAGTCATCAAAATGATTTCAAATATGCTTCATTGCCCCCTTATGCCTCAGGTGAAGATCTTATCCCATTCGAAAGTGCACTTTCTGTATTGCGGTTTGCAAATCACCCGATTATTTCTAATTGTAAAAAATTCAGCAGCATCTCCCCAAGGTTCCTCAACTGTACAACATGAATATTACAGAAAAATATCCACTATGTAATGGAAGAACAATAGGAGGATACAACCAAATTTTTCGCAAACAAAACTTAGCCAAGTTCATCGCAAACCCTAAACACATACTAGTACACTCCCGAACTGCCCGAATTGGACAATTCAAGATTAAGTTAGATCACGGAGTAGCATACTGTGTCTACACGCGTGTCCAGCAAAATCACAAAGGGTCTAAAGTATATTTTGATTTTATTGAACGAATTTAATCAACATAATTAAGTTTGTACAAATTGTCCTTGGTTATATTCAACTTACCTGACGAACAAGCCATTCGACAATAAATCTTTATAATTAGTGCGCCAAATTATCCCTTGGCACCAAATTTTTGCCCAACGGAAGTAGGTTTGCCCTGCGAATTTTTACCATCTAAAAAAATGTCAATGAACCTAAGATGTTGATTGTACTAACCATACGACAATCCGTCTCCTAAGACCATCTCCAACCGAAGGGTCCAGAGGGCTGAAAATAGTCCGAAAATCGTCTCCAACTGAGGGTCAGGCCAAAGGGCTCGTGGGCCACACTGGACAAAAAAGGGCCAAAGAGCTTATGGGCTTACTGGACAAAAAATGCCCAAAGGGCTAACCGGCCGGCCTTGGGCCAGGCCACATGATGATGTCATATTTGATATTTTTTTTTTACAATTTTTATTTATTTATTATATTTTTTTATACATTAAGTAACATGAAACAACATTGAACAATATTAAACAATATTAAACAACATTAAAAACATTAAGTAACATTAAACAACATAAAATTTAACAACATGAAACTTAAACAACATTTTTAAAAACATTTAACAACATGAAAATTATTGACAATCCATAACATAAAATTATTGAGGTAATTTAATTTAAGTAACCATAGTAATTCAATTAAAATAATAAATTATGGTTGGCCTTATGGTCCTTTGACCCTCGGTTGGAGATGGTTTTTTTGTGACAGGATTATGCTTGGCCTGGCCCTCAGTTGGAGATGGTAAGAAATATGACCCTGCACTTTTCATTATTAAAATATTAATTTCTTAGAGAACCAGAGGGCGGTTGGAGATGGTCTAACGATCTCCATATGTTTTGACTTTTCGCCCTACTAACTAAAGTAAAAACCTAGCTACCTACCTACCTAAGTAGTACTATATGGTATAATATACTCTAATGAATCCTAAATCTCTCTCTTTCTTCTGTTTAGCTCCTTGAAGTTAACTTCTCTAAGCATCTAGTAAACGGTTAATTCTGGGATGCTCTAACTTCTTTTGTTTTCCTAGTTTTGCCGGACGAAATTCATTTTGCCCTACAATTTTCTCTACCAGTAACATTGTCTTCTTTAGCATGTATATTCCTACTAATTCTAGGGTTTGTTCATACAGGTTCTTTGCATGTATGCAAGCGGGACGTACCCAACGACAGGGGTGAGCACAAGAGAAAGCCTAGGCTGTGGGAACAGTCGCCGAAATGCTTATGGCAGTCCCTCTTCCCCTCTGCTAAGTGATCGGCCTCCGAAGCTGCTTGACTGGGAAGGAATCTGTGATCAAGCCACCGGTATTGTGATGTAAAATGATAAAAAGGCATAGTAATTAGTCCTATCAACACCACTGATCACGTACGATATCCCTGTATCGATATGTATATGGGAAAAATGAAAATGCGTCAACACATTTGATACACCTGTAAATCCAAACATCAGAGAACCGTAACTGCGTCAACGCATTTGAAACAGCAGTCATCAGTCGATGATTATGATCATAACTTCAAAAAGAATACATTGATGAGTAAAAACCTTACGATCTCTTTTTCACAGCTGATATGGTTTTATCTTGTTTTAAACGTCATTTTCTTAACTGTACGCAAGCTCGTATACTGAAAAACTCCGGCTAACTAAGCCGACCAATCTATCAGAAAATTCGATATGAACATCCATTTATTTCTGGGCAGCTACGCTTTTTAGTGTTCCTTCCCGAATGCAAAAAATCAAGACAACACATCAAACTAAAACCAATTCAAAGATGAGAACCAAGGAAACTAGCACATGAACCACTTTCGCATTCCATAGCAAATGATATGTTGCATGAAAACAAATCCACATCACTTCCTGTAAATTACCTGTAAATTACAATTAAGAAGAAAGTATTGGAAGTATGACAAAGCAGAGAACAAAGATCATCCGTGCACCCGACAACATCAGTTCCAAAGGAAGACTGAAAACTCTTTTTTAGTATGACTTTGCAAATATAGCTACTTCCTCCGCTGGGTTACCAGTCATCAAGCATGTTTTAATATCTTGCGGCTGTTCAAAAGGAAAACACCTAATGGTTGCCCCTGTTTCTTCTTTTACTTTTAACTCATCTTCGTCACTGCACCAATTATTGGAGATACATATTAATAATAGAAAAGCAATTCACCCCAGCTAGTCATAGCATTCATTATGCAATTAGTGAATCAATCCATTTTAAAAGAAGTCGGGAACAAACATACCTAGCCGACCAAGGACCTCTTGCCCATTTGCCCTGGGAGATTGCAACTTTGAGTTCATCATATGAGCTGACATCAACAATATTACTGCAAACGAAAAAAATATATATTAAACATTCTTCAAGTCAATACCTACATAATTTTCCAACAAAGTGCAAAAGCAATACATGTTAGGAGCATAAGAAGGAGAAAGCATCTTAAGACTATAAAGTGAAGTAATACGTGTTACTATAAATTACTTTACTAGTACTGTTTCATAAACTCTGAAGGAGAAAGCATATTTAGACTATAGAGTAATTAATTTTGGAGCAAGAACACACCAATCTCGGAATGATTTTGCTTTTTCCAAAAGTGATGACTGGATCTCATCCAACTTGTCCTTGATATGAGCCTCCAAAATTGAGGGCTCCATGGATATTCCGAAGACCTTCCCTTGCTTTCCAGGAACATCTCTTCTACATATAACCACAGTCTGGCTTGAAACATCACGAGGGCCAATTTCAATTCTTAAAGGGACTCCCTACAAAATCAAGGGGTGTTGATGAGATAATTGACAATAAGAGAACATTGTCAGCCATCCATTTTTATCTTACAAGAATAGATCCAATATACATTCACAATTCACCAATGCCAGTTAAAGAAAGAGAAAAGGCAGATTTTATTCATACAAGTGTCGGGCGAACATCCCAAGAGTTATCTCATGCAAGACAAGTCAAACAATGAGAATGAAGAGATGGCTAATAGATGATAGCTTTTCAACTCATCTCTCTGAGAACTTGTAAATATAAAAGATGCTCTTCACTCATAAGAATGAATACAAACCTTCATCTCCCAGAAATTGAATTTCCATCCTGGGGTTCTCTGATCAGAGTCATCGAGTTTAACTCTAATGCCTGCAGTCTGCAATGCTTCTTTTACTGATGATGCAGCATTCAGAACTCCTTCTCTATCGTCATCCTTCTTCCAAATTGGTGTGATCACCACCTAGAAGCAACCAATGAATGTTTTTGAGAAGAAAAGGCATGCATGCCTACAAACTTGGCATGTGAAGTTTGAAACACTCTAGACAATTGACAATCCAATTGAAATTTAACAAGGCATCTATTCTTAACAAAGAATACTAGAACTACATGATTTTGTGGAGCAGGAGAAATTATTAATCCAACTATTATACACAAGAAGACCAAAAGAAAGAATTTGCTCCAAAAATTTTCTCCGCCAAACAACAAACTATACATTACAAAGTTGACAAATACACAATCTGGACAAAGACTCTCAAACAGAAGGAGCCCAGACATTGATGGATTAGATGGCCACATCCATAGAGGAATCATCACCCATTTACTATTCTATTAAGCAATAACATAAAGAACCAAGTCCGTGGAGTTCTAACTTGTCAAACCAGAGTTTCTTGGATTGCAACGTCATAAATGGATTATAGTTTTTCTCTCCATACTCGTAACTTTCCAAGCTGTTAGACACACCTTCGGAATTCACTATACAATAGCGAGAGACAAAGAATAAACAAAATTGCTCATCTAGAAAATTTTCTATATTTAGATAACTTAAGATTACACCAACTTTCTTTTGCTCCTATTCTCATTTAGTCAGTTCACATCCATTGCATTTGCAGTAAATAAAAGTAGCAATGATGAGATGTCAATAAATTGTAGTTTTAAGTTTTAACTAAACTAAAGAATTTCCAGCTACCCTCATACTACGACAGCACATTCTTCTCAGAAAGCAGAAATTGTACTGACTTTGATGTATAATAGATTATACTTTGAAAAAGATCTACGACTATAGACGGTCTTATAGCAGGCGGATGCATATCCATATAATCAAAGCATCACAACTTTAGGAATATGCATTAGTATCATAAAATGCATAAAGTCTCCAGCTATAGCTTTACCTGTATTGGTGCAATCTTTGGGGGAAGCATTAAACCTGTATCGTCTCCATGGGTCATGATAATACCACCAACAAAACGGGTACTAACCGCCCACGATGTCTGCCACACGTGTTGCCTCTGTCCACTTTCATCAGTAAACTGTGCAAGCACACATTTTGCCATTTTGGTCAAATGGGTCATATACAATTAAAGCATATAAGACCAATAGCCAATTATCGCAAAAAATGATATGTATTGAAGACTTAAAAGGACAACTAGAGATTATATTCTCTTCTATAGAATACTACAAATGAGACTTCAATGTGTTGAAACATTTGGAATCAAAGAAAGAACCACACATGCATATTCAAGTACCTGTGTTTGAAAGGCACGAGAAAAATTCTGCCCAAGATTGTGGCTGGTGCCAGCCTGTAATGCCTTCCGATCACCCATCATACCCTCTATTGTATAAGTCCTAACAGCACCAGCAAATGTTTCAACTTTTGACTTTCGACCTGCAATAACAGGTATTGCAGTTTGCTCATAAGCAAATTTTGTATACACGTCAATCATCTGTATAGCCTGCAGTCAGCAGCACTAATGCATTAAACAAAACTGGCTCTTGTTTTGCAGCTTTTTAGGGGCAACCATTATGTCAGATACAGACCTCTTTCTCTGCCTCCTCTGGAGTAGCATGAGCTGTATGACCCTCCTGCCAAAGAAATTCAAGTGTCCTCACAAAAGGTTTCGTCCGCATCTCCCATCTTGTCACATTCGCCCACTGGATCAAATTAGACGTGATATAAGACCAAAGGTTAATCCACAATTTCTTTAAATGACAGTTGAAGTGTGTTGCAGTTGATGTGACAAACAATCTTACTTGGTTAACCATAAGGGGAAGATCACGGTAACTATGAATCCACTGAGTGAACATGTGATTTACTATGGTTTCACTTGTGGGTCGAACCTGCACACCTTCGGTCATAGTTATTCAGTAACTCTACTTGTTCGAACACAATAGTTGACTTCATACAATCAAAAACGGAAATCCGATAAGTTTTGTTGATAGAGGATACATACCACAAGTTTTTCTTCAAGCTCCTTCCCTCCTCCTATTGTCACAACTGCTAATTCGGGACTAAACCCTTCAACATGGCTAGCTTCTTTCTCTATAAACGAATACGGTATAAACTGCAGCATTCCGCATTATCAAACAAATCGAAGTTTCAACTTGTAAGCATTAACTAATCAAAGTTACAATAACATTGAAAACTCACTGTAAATTTGTAATACCTGTGGGAAATACATGTTACTGTGGCCAGTCTCTTTAAATTTCACATTCAGATAATCCTACAGAATACATAAAATTACTTTCAAACCCCTGAATTCAATACAAATTTACGGCAACCAATAGAGGCGGCGGAGCTGGAATTACCTGAATAGCTTCCCATATGGCGTAACCGTAGGGACGGATGACCATGGTGCCCCGAACCGGACCGTAATCGGCGAGCTCTGCTTGCTCAATGACATCGAGGTACCAAGCATTGAAGTCCTGTGACCGAGGAGTGACGGCTCGGTCCACGACTCGGTTGCTGTTCTGAGTCTGAGTGTCGACTCGGCCATTCGTTTCCGACACCGTGCTCTGAGCAGAGAAAGAGGTGGAGCATACGGGTCTTCGTACGCGGTGGTGGTGACAGCGGAGAAGTGACGAAGGACGGCGGGAGATGGCGGGCGAGAAGAGCGAGCTCAGAGAAGGGAGTCTTGGTGAGACGACCATTTTTTGGAGGCTCGCGGGGAAGAGTCGGGAGGTGACGAAGATGAGGTTTATGACGTGGGTATTGAGTGGGAGAGAGCACAATATCTGTAATGGTGACTTCACTGATGGACCGTTGATTAATTATCTAACGGTCTCTGATGGATTTGTGGCCGAAATGTTTGAGGAGCTGGATTTTTGTCATTCTTCTTGATCGGGGCTGGGTTTGGCAATCTATCTGGGCTTGGGCCTTTATATGTTTCTGCTTCGGCTTCACTTACTTTGTTTCTAGTTTGGCAACTCCAACCGTTCTCCTAACAGCATATCCAAAGGGAAAATTTTATTTAAACTCATGTAACTTCTTTTTACACTAAATTTAAATTTTAAATGTTAATTGACACATCCTGATCGGGAATGTCCATTAGGACTCCAAATCGAGTTGTGTTGACTGACACCTGAAAGGTGACGAAGCCATAAAGTGTAGTGATATAGAAAATGTGAATAAATTTAAACATAAAAGTGCCTAAATATAACAGTGCGCTAGTGAGCGGGAATGAACTCATTTCACAAGTGATGTCAGAGCATAAGTACAGTACAGTAAAATAGGGTGAGAATTATACGTAATCGCAGGTCTTCGTGGGTAAAGCGAGTAACGTGGTACTCGCGATGCGTGGGCGCGCATGGGAACTTTTCTGCATTTGGCACATGTGGGTGCACTAGGAGGAACTTGAGGTCTCTCCTTAGGTTGCTCGACGTGCCGAACCCGAATCCGCCCTCCGTTTTCCGAAATTCGACCGTTTTAAAATAGTTTCTTAATTAGCTATACTTTGTACGAAAACGCATTTATACATTAGTATGTTACGTATTTACATAAATGGCTTTGTTTCTAGGCGAAACGCATTGCAAGGACTCTCGATGCCACAAGGCATGATCAATTCGACGACATGATCTATGAGTGGGTCTTTTCCTTTTCATAGTGTGTGTGTGTGTGTGTGTGTATAGTTGATAGTTTCCATTTATACATTTGAAAAAGAATCCTATACATATGCCTGGATCAAACTAAAGTTTATAAGAATTAGCGTAACATCGGAACTTATGAAATATGTAACATCCTAAGGGATGCACAGGTATGGTATGATTATTAATGTCATAATTATGTTTACGGCTATGAATGATAGTATGTTGATTAGAACCATCGAATCACTATGGCATGACTATATTTGTGTTTTATGCTCATCATTGCTACACCTCGGTGTTAATGCTTACTCAGGGCCAGGGCCAGTCTTTCACATGTATGTTCACCTTAGCACCGCAGGCTCACCTTGAATCTAAGTAGGTGCCAGTCCTATCGTATAGATTGTATTAGGCAACTCCTACTCGTAGGTGACTGCAAATAGCAACAGTCTTCACGTGATTGTAGCACTATAGCGTATATTATGATTACATCCAGTCATGTTGCACAGGTTGCATTAGGTAACTCAAACTCGTGTGCTAGCATAAATTGATGAGCATCAGTTTAGTCGTACAGGTCGCATTAGGCGACTTCAACTTGTGTGCTAGTGTAGATTAATTAGCAACCTGTTTTAATTATGCTATTGTTGAGATATTGTAGTTTGGCGTATTTCTGGCATCATTGTTATTTATAGTTGTTTCATACTTATATGTAGTATGATTTTTTGGAAACTATACATGATTTATGGTGAGGGGTTAGTGTGTTTAGAAAATATATGTGTTTTATAAACCTTTGTTTTTGTGCCCATTCACCCTTTTGTTTTTTGCCCCTCCAGGTTCTAGTAGCAGAGCCTTTGTGCCGACAAGGAATATTGGCAAATCTTGGTGCAGAGTGCAGTAACACCGGTCCATCATCACCAGCATCACCTCAGCAACCCATCACTGCCCTGTCTTTCCCTCCTTCCTCGACAACATTGAGATGGTGCAATATTTCCGGCGAACCTTACAGGACCACCTATGTCTAGCATGACACTCTCACCCTTGTTTTTCGCCCCTTCAGGTTTTAGCAGCTGAACTTTTGTATCGACGAGGATTCCTAGCAAATCTCAGTATATATGGCTTCCTTTGATGGTATAACTCTTACTTTACCTTACTCTACTTTAATTATGCTCTGCCATCACGTGTGAAATAGGTTCATTCCCGCTCACAAGAACACTCTTGTATTTAGGCACTTTAGGTTTAAATTTAAACACATTTTCCACGTCACTACACTTTATGGCTTTGTCACCTTCCAGGTGTCAGCCGGCACAGCTCGATTCAGAGTCTTAGTGGACATTCCAAGTCGGGGTGTCATTAATTGTGTATTTTACCATATTGCATAATTACTATTAAGTACAAAATGCAATTAATAATAAAACTCAAATTTATCAATAAACCCAAACACTATAATTAAACCCTATGACCACTTTTTGTTTATGCTACGTTCATTTTGTCTAAAACCTTGATAACTCTCATATAGAAAAACAAGTTTTTTTTACTGATGGATGGTGATTTTGAAGTTTTGAGTCCTCCAACCAAGGGATTCAATTTATGAATTTTTTGTTCGTTTGATTTCAATTTTTTAGAGTTTAGAATATAAGTATTTTGGTTTTAATTTTTTTTTCGAACAATCCCGCATAGTTTGTTTATCTTTCTGCAACAGCAAATTGCTGCAGTTGCTCTCCCACTGTCCATCTACACCCCAAAAACCAAAAAGACTTGCAGATATTGCAAGGACCTAGGATTCCATTTGATTCTTCTGTTTTTATATTATATTTTTATTTTTCTTCTCTGTCGGTGTCTGACTACACTTTACTTTCAAGTAATTGCTATTCCTATATTGCAAAAGACATAACTTTACCCTTGGTGCAAATATTGCAAGGACTTGCAGACTTTGTAAGGACTTTAACACATTAGTAAAACTAAGCCCATAAAATAAAAGGAGTTCCATGTCAAGCACATTTATGCTTGCATACTTTTCTTGTTGAGTGCTATCTAAAGTCAAATAACTAATAATCTTTATACCTTAACACTGGACCACCACCTAGATTGCTAGTAACATTTAAAATTACTACTTTATGTATTACAACATTAGAATGATTACTACTGAGATTTGATCATGTGACCATTGGATGATATTTCAAAGTTGACGCGATTAAAATTCGTAGTCTAATTGCTTATAATTTGTCTATTTGTTGTTAATCATAACTTAAAGGTTTTTTACTGTAATCAAAATTTTGTCATTTATTTTTTTAGCAACAAGAATAGGTTGGACAAGAATGTGTAATGGATTATACTGACAAATTTACAACTTATGAGGTAATCATATATTTATAGTGTCATTGACGTGTTAGTTAATTTTAGAATTTTACTTCTAAATAAAATATGTGTTACGTGCAAATATTCAAAGGAAAAGATGCGTTGATTAGATGGGTTCGTGAACAAGGAAAGCTGAAGAATTTGGTAATTGTTATTAAAAGGTCTAATTTAGGAGGTAAAGTAAGATTGTGAGTTGCCCTCAACTAACACTTGCTTGTGAAAGAAACGGTACATATCTGTCATACAAGTGTGTTGTAGCATATGGTCAAAGGTCAAATGAGATTGGTCACACAAAAAAACAATCTAGGATTTCTGGTACAAAAAAATGTGGATGTCCATTCTTGTTGAAAGGTGTGAATATTGGCGATGAGGACAATTAGACATTGAAGGTAGTATGTGGAGTGCATAATCATCCTGCTTCAGAGTATCTTGAAGGACATTCTTTTGCAGGGCGACTTTCTAAAGAGGAAAATGAATTGTTGGTGAACATGTCTAAGAGTTTCATGAGGCCCAAACATATCTTGGTCCTTATCAAAGACAGAGATGCACAAAATGTATCAACTATAAGAACAATATATAATGCTAGGCACCAAAGTAGGATGAAAGAATTTGCCAGGAGGACACAGATGCAGCAATTACTTCATAAGTTGTCATAACACAAGTATGTTGAGTGGCATAGAAGTTGTGGTGATACTGTGACTGACCTTTTCTGGACTCCCCCTATTAATATTGAGATATTACGAGCATTCCCATATGTACTTATCAAGGATTGCACATATAAGACTAACATGTATCGTTTTCCACTCTTACAAATTGTGGGTGTGACATCCACCAATATGACATTCTCAGTTGCTTTTAATTTGTGTATATGGAGGCTGAGAAAGAAGACCGTTACACTTTGGCTCTGACTAGATTAAAGACATTGCTTCATGGCTATTGTCTTCCTAGGGTTATTGCCACTGATCGAGATTTAGCACTCATGAATTTTATCAAGTCTATATTTCCTAGTGTAGAACATTTACTGTGTAGATGGCATATTAACAAAAAAGTGTTGTCAAAGTACAAGAAAATGTTTGAGTCAAACAAGTAGTGGAATAAATTTAATAGAGATTGGAATTGCCTTGTGAGTTCGGAAACAGAAGAGGAGTATTAGCGTTCTCTACAAGAAATGGAATCTAAGTTCAGTAATTATGATGATGCTCTTGAGTACATACAAAACAAATGTTTAATTCCATATAAAGATAAGTTCATAGGCACATGGATAGATAATTTTATGCATCTTGGTACTACAATACAACATCAAACAGGTATATTTCTCCTTACTTTTTCAATTCTATAAATAGTTTATGCTTACTCACGTATTGTTATAAACAGGGCAGAAAGTGCACATGCAAAGTTGAAGCGACAACTTCGTTCCAGTCAACTTAACTTTGAGACATCGTGGGTATATAAACACTCCTTGTTGAAGTTGCATCATACAAAGGTTAAAGAATCTTTTTAAAGAAAAGTCGATGTTTTGTTCAACACAAATTCAAGAAACCTAAGTTGCAACGACTAGTAGGTTTTGTTTCTACCCATGCCTTGAACTTAATTGTCTGCAAGTCCAAAAGGTAGTTTGGGTTTGCCTTGCATTTACATTATTATTATTTAGCCTTTTAGACTATATTGTTTTTCAAGGTAACTTAAATTATATTGTATTTGTTTTATTAACAGGTTGGAAAAAAAAGAGTGACTATTGTATCTTGTGGTTGCACCATTCGCCAAACTCATAAATTGCTGTGTGCACACGAGTTGTAGAGTATAGAAGGCTTGGTAAGCCGATCCCACTTGATGCTCTTCACCCACATTAGAGAAAATTAGATTTTATCAAAGATAAATTAGGTTCTCATCCTTACTTTTGCTACTCCATTGATTAAAATATTATTCATTTTCAATTTTTGATCAAGGTCCTTGATATTAATAACATCATTAATTATTTCAATAATAAAATATTTTTTATTTCTAAATATATTCATTTAATGTTTAAAATGTTACAATTAGTATATTTATATTTATGGCTAAATTTTTTATCATATATTTTTATTTTTAGTTTGTACCCATTTTTAATTTGCAATCCTTTTTTAATTTATACCAATTTTCTTCTCAATTTTAATTTGTACCCATATATTAATTTCTTTTTGTGCCCATATTTTATTTATTTATTTGTACCCAGTTTTTTTTTTTGCTAAATGTACCCATGCTAATTATATGTACCCATTCATATAATTTTTTCACATTTTTAATCTTAAAATGTACTCATTCTTAAATATACCAATTTGTTATATGTAAAATGTACCCTTTTTTTATATAAAATCTATTCAATTTTTTTCTAATCCATTTTTAAACTTATATGGGTACATTCTTTTTTACACACCCCGTCCCAAAAGAGGGCATGCTGGCCGTCACGTGAGAGTGACGTAACCATTTACACACTTCGGAAGCTTTAAAGATACAATTACGAAGATGTAACACCCAAGGGTGAGTCCTACTTTTGTGAATTTTGTCAGAACACTGTTGGATTCCTCGTGGCCACCAAAGCTCTGCTATCTTGAACCTGAAGGGGCGCAAAACAAAGTTGAGTGGGTCAGTAAAACAAAGTTTTTCGCAAACATTTCCTTGAACAACATTTCTAACCCCTCGTTGTAAAACCTGTATACTTTCCCAGAAAATAACATAATATGCATATAAACCTTCCTATATCTCAAATCACAAATCTTTATCCAAAACCAGAAAGTGTGCCATGCTATAAATGTCAATAACAGATTAAGAATGCATCAATATAACAGGTGAAATAAGGAATCAACCGGAGACCCTGCAGTTGGTCCTGTACGGTTAATTCTAAAGCTTAATATCCAATCCAACCGGAGTCACCGCAGTGACCTGTACGGCGATACTCTGCACATAAATCGGAACTGCCTAAAGTAGTCTGTATGATGAGAATGGTGTAAGAATACGCTCTAGTCCTTCTCTCATCAACAGCTGTATAATAATCTAAAATCACCTACAGTCGGAACCACTCTATGGTCTGTACGACATGTCAGAACCCTCTCATGGTCTGTACGACATGCACCTACTTGGATCCAAGGTGAGCGTGTGGTGCGGGGTGAATAATATAAGCACTAACACCAGGGTGCAGGTTATGAGCTCTCAACACAATTCACATCATCAATGATTCACATGAATAACATAAAACTCACCTGTGCGTCCACAACACCAATTCACATATATATGCATCAATTACTAATTCATATAATTCATAATATGCATGCATGGTATTTTAAAAACATACTTTCATTTAAATTCAATTTCTGGGAAATTCAGTAGTATATAGGTAATAACAGAAAATAATTGCCCACTCACCTGGAGTTTTCCCTACAACTCCCTAGCATAACACATCAAGGCGTCATGACGATTGGCGCCTAGAACAATCATTAAATCAAACCTCAGAAATCATATCGATAGAATATATAACTTATATAAAACACGTCACTACGCAGTTCGATCTGGAAGATCTGCAACCCAGATTTCCAATCCATAACTTCCAGAGGTCTACAATATATCTCTAGAACAACATCCTAAAAATTCCTTACCATCCAACGGTCGGATCTCCGTCAATTGTCAAAACCAAGTGACGGTTAACATTCTATTTTATGAACTTACAACTCCAATTCTGGAAGATCCGTAAATCAGATTCTCAATCCGTAAGTTCCTATAATCCTCAAATATGACGTATTACAACGTATCAAAGTTTGGTGATGATCTGACGGTTGGATCGTCGATTCACCTTTTGGCTTAACCATGAATCGTAACGAGCTTAAGTCCAATTACTCAATTTACGTCAATCAATTATCAAAATTGAACCTAGAACCTTAAACACATGCTAAGAATGACATTGGCGGGCCATTGGTCACGCGCCGCCACACGGGCCGCCCCGGCTCGCCGGAAAATCTAACTATTTTAAAAAATTACCAAAATTTGCAGATTTGAAGATCTCAACGAGTAGAATAAACTTTATACCTAAGGCCAAGGCCAATTTGGCCTAGAAGAGCTTCAATTTTGCCAAAACCGTGAAGAACCCTAGAATTGGGTGTTTTCAATTCGACCTTCAAATCAACTCCGCCGTCCCAACCAATGCTTGGGCTTTGTTCCAGGTCCTAAGGGAATGCTAATGGTGTTAGTAATTGAAATAAAGCATTTCAAGATTTGAAGAATTTGAACAAGAAAGTCGCGGCACCCACGGGTGCGTTCTTCACCAAACCACCATCAAATTTCATGATTTTTGGGGTGAAACATGAAGAGGGAAGGCCTAGGTGTTGATTGGGAGTGGTACCTTGATCCAATTCGTTGGAAAATTGAACGAGAACGGCGAGAAATTGCCGGTTTGAAGGCATGGGTCGCACGGGTCAAGGATGACCCGTTTCCTCCTTTTCCCTCGTTCATCACTCTCCCTCATTTCCCTCATTTCTTCTCTCTCTGATTGGTCCTCCACTTTCTCTTCTTTCTGGTTGGCCCAACTCCTCCCTCTCTCCTGTTCCGATTGGGCAGCTTTGCCCTGCTCTCCTCTTTTCTGTTTCTCTTTTTCTTTTCTTTTCCTCGATGCCTTCCTCTTTCTTTCTTTTCTTCTTCTTTTTCTTCACATACACACACACAAAAACCTTTCAACATCTTTTTATTTTTATTTTTATTTCCCTTACATCCAAGCCATCCATTTCAGATTTCCTTTAATCTGGGCCATCCAAATTTTAATAATAAAATTCATAAAATGCCCAAACTTCAAACTTTAAAATCTTTTTCGTTTTAACTCCAAATAATGAACTGTCTGCGCCCACGCTTCCGTAGCGACGAGTACTACGAGGATATGTCAAGAAAACAAATCTTAGATGGCACGACACGACGATTAACCTCGAATAATGCGCGTGCCTCAAAGGGCATTTTTGTAAAATCCTTTATTAAAACTTTAAAAACTCTTAAAATCAGGGACGGGCTGTCACACTTTTTTCTTTGATTTGAGAATGTATACTTGTTAAGTTTAATCGAAGAAATTTACTTATGTTATTAAGCCTAATATCTTTCTTTTTTTTTTCTTTTTTTTTTGTGATTTTGAAGAATGTACCCATGTTTTTTATACAATAATTTTTTGGTTAATTTTGATGAATGTACCCATGTTTACACACACACACACACACACACACAATAGTATATTTATATTTTAATATTTTTAATCTCACAAATTATGACTTTTTTTATATTTAAAATCTCATTAATATAAACAAATATAAATATAAAATTTTAATTTAAAAAATAGTAACGTAAATAGAAATAAATTATCATGTTAATTTCAGGGACTTAGATCAAAAATTGAAAACTAACAAGGTTTCAGTCAAAGAATATTCATAGCTAGGGACCACATCCAAGGTCTCCATTTGATTAATGTGCCAAATAGTAGTGAACAACTAGTTCCTCCGAAAAAGTCACGAGTAGAAAGATTTAATATGTGGTATGAAGAACAAGATGATGATAAGAAAAGAGAGCTCTAGATGAAAATTGAAGAGCTAATGAACCCAAATACGACTTCACTTAATGCTCCAAAAGAGAAGATTAAGACAAAAGGGTGACCATGCAAAGTCAACAATTCTAGTCAGCGTCTCCCATCAGCATTTAAGATTACAAAGGCTGAACTTGCCCAATCTGGATATGATTGCTAAACACCAGTTACTAGTACAAGGGTGAGTGTTAGCACTGTCTCACGAAGAAAAAAGAAGCAAAAGGAGAATGTCATTGCGCCATCAAAAGAGAAATGAAAAGAGAATGTCATTACCCTACCAAAAAATAAACAAAAGATGAATCTTGCTGCCACATCACCAATCATGAATGTCGAGATTGTCCTTAATCAACTGAGTTGTGACATTCAAACGCCAAAGACTAATATATTGCCACAACGTAAACAGTTTAAGGTAGGTAAATATTTGAGCATCTCTTGAAATACAATAAAGCTTTCCTTCATTACTTTGAAGAAACTAATGTTCATTTTTTTCATTATTTTCTTTATGTAATACTAGATTTATACACCTCCTGAATTTGTGGATCCCTTGCTGACATGGATATATAAAGAAGAATTCCCTGAGGCTATCAAGACACATATTACTGGTCAAACTGATGTTAATCCTGATGGAAACTGTGGATACAAAGTCATATCTATGGTGTTGGGAATTGATAATGGATGGCGTAAGGTACGAAGAGATTTACTACATCAACTATGTCAAATCCCTTCTCTTTTTAAGGAGAGTTTTATAGGGAACAACATGTATGCGGAGATTGAGCGAGCACTTGATTATTTTGAAGATGGTTTTGCACCAAAGTATAGTTGGTTGACCATGACAAATATGGGGCATATTATTGCTACATGTTATAACGTGATTTTGATACACTTGAGCATGACACAATACATTACGTTTCTTCCATACTCTCTAGAGTCATCATCTCAATCAAGTGATACTGACCTACGTGAGGTTGCCATTGGTTATCTAACTGAAAATCATCATTTTATCCAGGTATAAGATATGTTTTTTTCTTTTTACATATATATTTATTTTGTCTTATTTGATAACTCTAAATTGATTGATGACTTTGTGTATTGTAGGTACATTTGTGTGAAGGTCACTCTATGCCAGCAATTTCTACCATGTGGAACAAAAGTAGTCAAATGAGCAATGATATTAGAGTGAAAAACTTGTACTCAAAATACCAGGGGCATGTGGATCAATTTAAGCAACTTCGAGGCCTAGAGAATGTAGTCACTAATGATATTGTGGATCTTGAAGATGATTATTGAAGCATTTCTAGACACCCATGGACCTCAATTTGGGTATCAATGCACGAAACTTACCGCTTAAGAGCCCTTGAGAATGATTCTCAAGAGGAAGACAAAAATAAGCTTCAAGTCTTTAACATGTACATTCTTAAAATTTCATGTGCTAAACTAGTATTTATGATTTCACACATTAATTATAATGTAGTTTGAAAGCATGCATAGTTATCATAATCCATTGACAAGGAGATGTTATTGAAAATTTCTCTACAATCTTACTTCTCTCCCAGAAGAGATTAAGTATCCTTTCACCTGTAATATGGTAAATGATGATATTTTACTGCCAGCTTATAAGATTCATAGCCGAACAATTATAATATGTTATTAGGGATTTAAACAAGCAATATATACTGCAAAATTTCGTTCACGAATATCTCATTGCTTACAATATCTTATGTTGTAGATCAAGTAACAAACGTACAATACAATACATCCACTTATTAGCATATACAAGGAATTACAATCAATTTTGATACGCATCAAGTTTGTTTTAATAACAAAATATACGTATTTAGGTGCATACGAATGAGTCAACAACTTCTTTCGCATATACTTTCAGTCAAAAGTAGCATCATTGTGAACACAAAATACAATGCACCAATATTAGTTCCAACTTTACTAGCTAAACAACAGCCAATGGTATCGAACGATCGAAGCTCCCACGAAGAGCTCAAGCTCGACTCAATTTCTTCTTCTTCATTCCTCCTTTGATGATCTCCTCCTATAGTCCCATAGATTTTTTCCCAAATGAAACACCAACATCTCAATCACATCCGCATGTCCCAACTCCATTACACAGTGCAACGCGATGTATCCATCTTCATCTTTAGCATCCATATCCACACCCCTTTCACAGTGTTCGAATGACTTTTATCTTCCCTTTGAAACAGGCTCTATGGAGAGTAGTCCACCCATGTAGGTCTCTTCCTTTACTTGCTGCACCTATCTCAAGCAACCTTACAACTATTCTTACCTTTTTCTTCCTCGCCGTGAAACACAAGCTATCACCAAACAGTAATGTTTTCGAATAAACCCAATTTGATTACTAGTGCTCCATAGACTCCATGAAGCCTATAGAAAGATTCCTATGAAAAGGTATGGTAGCAGACACACTATGCTCATGAAACAGAGACCACATAGAGAGAGATGGTGATACATGGCTTATGTCAACAACTATAGAAGTGTTAGTCTTGTTGTTAGCCATGGCTGAATTCACACCCCAATTCTTAGTGTCTATTTCCAGACGGCGTAAAGATAGAGTTAAAAATCAAATGGGTGTAAAAATAAATCCACATATTGAATTGGGTTTATGAGGATATATTAGGTAGTAATTAGGGTTTAAAGAGATATTAATAGTTTAGTTAAAAATCAAATGGGTGCAAAGAGTAAGTTGGGTGCAGAAATAGGTTACATGGGTTTAAATAAAATTTCCCTATCTAAGGTCATCTCCAACCGAAAAGGCAAAACATAACCCCTTCTAGAGTTTTAGTCTTGCAAAAAATTATTTTTAAACGAACAATGTCAAGCCATATTCATATGTCATCTCCAACTGAAAGCGGCTTAAATTAGCCCCTCGATAATTTATTAGTTTTAACTTTATATTTTAAATTTATTGGTTAATTTAATTAAATACCGTTTCATTCTTTCAAATCTAGCCCTTGAATTTGAATCCATTATTGAAAATGAGAAGTTGGGTCCCAAAAAATGAGCTAAGAGGAGGGCTACATTTGGCTAGCATGATGCCCCTTTGGCCAAATAATAGCCTAGTAGACTCGATAAAATTATAGCACAACCATATGTTGAACCATTTTTTAGCTTTTGGACCTTTAGCCATCTCCATTGGAGATAGCCTGATGGAATTCTTATGTAAACTTGGCATTCGTATGTGTTTTTCACGTTCGTGTAGTTTTCATGACATACCCGATACCTTAACGGGTCGTGTCATGAACACCTGTTAAAGTGATCAGGTAATATGACACGACCTGAACTCGACTCGTTAACATTAACTAGTAATATAACCTGACATATTACCCATTTAAAAAACTATACTTTAAATTAATAAAATAATCCAATGAAAAACATAGTAGTGTGAATATATATATATATATATATATATATATATATATATATAAGCTCGTACTGACAAGCTCAACAAATTTTGTAAAGAGGTCAACTCCGAAATTGCTAGCATAATCCTATAAATCATAGATTTAAATTTAACCGTTGATTGTCATTTACGTTTATCCTCCATTCTTCTCAGCGAGTTTTGTTTCTTCATATTTTGTTTTTGAAAACATGATCTTTTAGCGTAAGCAAAAAGATGAATGATTTGGATCGTTGATATCACATTTAGATTTTTATGGTTAGTGAAAGTATTACTCGAAGTTTATAAAGTCTCTAGAAACATACAACGTTGACTCGTATTTCTGCCAGCCATAAACATCAGAACGTGATATCAACGATCCGAACCGTCCATTTTTCTGCATCTGCTAAAAGATCATGTTTTCAAAAAAGAAAATTTGAAAAACAAAATCATGTAAGAAGAACGACTCGTTCCCAATTTTACGGTTTTTATAATTTTAAAAGTGTGATTTTACGAAAATGCCTTTAGAGGCGAAGGTATTGACTTTCGTTAACTAACGTATAGTGAGACATACGAAATATTCCTTTAGCGTATTCCTGAAGTACTCGACAATACGTGCGCGTAGGTGCAAACAGAAGCGGATTTGGAGTAATGATATTACCATTTATTATTTTATATATTTTCATAAGTACTATTATATTATTTTAAGATTATCTTTGGTAAGAAATGAGAGAATGAGAAGAAGAAACGGAGGGAGAAAGGAGAAAGAAGAAAGGGTATTGGATGCCCAATCAGAGAAGAGAGAGATTGACCAGTAGGAAAAAAGGGGAGAGAGATGGACCAATGGGAGGAGAAACAAGGAAGGAAAGGAGAAAAGGGGGAGAGCAGCCTACCAGGGCCGGATCCCCTCGATCCAGCCTTCGACCCGACTTAGACCCGGACAACTCGAGTAGTTTTCCAGTGACATTGCACCATTTTCCTTGCCAATCAGGACTTCCCATCACTTGCAAACACCCTCGCGCCTCTTCTCCTTCATTGATCACCAACGATTCAAGTGGATAAGGTCCTGTTTCACGACTAATTTTAACGTAAGTGTCCCGAAGCCACGGCAACAGCGATCCACCCGATTCTGCAACCATCACCATTGACCACCATCCTCGTTCACCTTCTCTGGAGGTCAGGAATAAGGCCCAAACAAGTTTGGGGACAACGGAGTTGAAAATTCGTCGAATTCAACCACACCTAATTTCTAGGGTTTCTGACAGATTCGAGACGAATTTGAGCACTTCTCGGCCAAATTGGACTTGGACACATGTATAAAAATAGTTCCCCTTGATTTGCTCTACATGCCTGTAAAATTTGGGAATTTTAAAAAATAGTTGAATTTTCCAGCAAGTCGGGGCGGCCGACCGCCACCCACGACGACGCGTGCAGCGTTGCGTGGTCAGAGGGCCGTCAATGCTATTTTTAGGATAAATTAGATGCCTTGAGTTCAGTCCTGATAATCGTATGACTTAGATTGATAGTTGGAACCTAAATTCTCTACGATACGTTAATAGGTCATTATATGAATCGACGATCCGACCGTTGGATCGTCACTAAACTTTAATACACTATAGTACTTAATATTTGAGGACTATAGAAACTTACGGATCATAAATCCGACATACGGATCTTTCCAAATTAGATTTGTAAGTTGATAAAATAAAACATTAACCGCCACTTGAATTTGTAATTGGCGGAGATCCAACCGTTGGATCGTAATAAAACTTTAGGATGTTGTTCTAGAAGTATAATGTGTATCTTTGGAAGTAAGGGATTAGAAACCCGTGATGCGGATCTTCTGGATCGAACTACGTGGGGATGTGTTTTATGTAAGTTACATATTCTATCGATAAGATTTATGAGACATGATTTGATCATTATTCTGGGCACCAATAGTTCATGATGCCTCTATGTGTGTGCTAGGGAGTTGTAGAGCGGAATCCAGGTGAGTGGGCTTTTGGTTTTCTATATATACATATATATGCTTTACGTTTTCCCAGAAGCTGTTTTAAATGGATTTACGATTTTAAATGACATGTCAATTGCTTTATATATTAGATTATGCATTAGTAGTTATGTATGTTAGTGTTTGACACTGCGGACGCTCAGGTAAGTTCCAGGTGAGTATATATATTGATGATTGTGAGTTGCATTATTATGATTATACATAGATGCATTTAGAGCTTACTATCTTGCACCCCGGTGTTAGTGCTCCCGCTGGTGGCCAGGGCGCAGTCCTTCACGTGATGTTCACCTTCCATACCGCACGCTCACCTTGGATCCAAGTTTGGTGCACAGCCTTGTCGTACATACCACAATAAGTGGTTCTTACTCATAGGTGACCCGCGATTTATCGCACAACCTTCACATGATCGTACACATAAGTGTACTTATTTACACCCAGCATGTCGTACAAACCACATTAGGTGGTTCCGACTCGTGAAATAGATTTATGAGCTATAGATTCAGCCGTACAGGTCACGTTAGGTGACTCCGGCTAACATATCATTTCACATTGAGTTATTTCACCTGGCTTATATATTTATTATTGAGATACTCGACATGGCATATACTTGGTTTCACTTTTCTCGAGCATGATTTCTATATATATACGTATTGTTATTTTCTAGGAAATTATGCAAGTTTTACGGTGAGGGGTTATTATGTTTAGAAAGAGAAATGTGTTTTCAAAAGCTTTGTTTTCGCTCACTCACGTTTTCTGTTTTTCACCCCTCCAGGCTTTAACTGTTGAGTGATCGTATCAACGAGGATTCTTTGAAAATCTCAGCGTAGGTGGCTACCTCTGAGGGTATAATTCTTATATACTATATTGTACTTTATTTTTGCTCTGACGTCATGTGTGAGATGAGTTCATTCCCGCTCACTAGCGCACTCTGTATTTAGGCATATTTAGATTTTTTAAATTTATTCACATTTTTCCACATCACTACACTTTATGGCTTTGTCACCTTCTAGGTGTTGGCCAGCACAACCTGATTCGGAGTCCTAGTGGATATTCCGAGTCGGGGTGTGTCATAGAGTGTAAATGACAATCGATGATTAAATATAAATCTAGAGTTTATGGATTATGGTGTTGAATTTCGGAGTTGACCCCTTTACGAAAGTTGTTAAAGTTTGTCAATCACTCGTGATTGTATATTTTTCTATTATATTTTTTTACACTTCTACAAAACTATTTATAAAATTGTATTATTTTGCTCTCATACAAAAATCATAATTCATGATGTTTTGGAGGATTTTAAAAAACTAAATGATGATGTAACCATCGTCTAAGTGTAGAAAATGCAATCATGAGCATTTGTTCATTCTTTCATATTTTTCACACTTGTACATTAATTATTATGAATTTTTAGTTGTTTTAAACTCCCCTTAAAAACACTATTCATGAGGTTTTTTTATGGTTTTAAAAATACAAGCAACGATGTATCCATCGTCAAAGTGTAGAGGATACGATCACAAGTGTTTGCATATTTTTTTCACATTCACACTTGTAAATTAATTATTATGATTTTAATGATTTTTTTAATTATTGTAAATTAAGTATTCAGAGCCACCCTCAGATGATTTCTGAATCGTCCTTTTATTCCCCCAAATGGCGTAAAGCCTTGATTTGAATGTTATAACCCACAACCTTTATGGTTGCATATTCTTTCCAGAGGCTGGATGATGCACTAGACTTCCAGGTCAGGTCGCTAAGTGCTCATTCCCGTAGCCTACCAATCATGACCGCACTTATTACGGTTAAAGTCTTCTAAGCTGCTAACCATTTTAGAGGGGATGGGCTACATAAGGCTTCTCTGGCAGCATTACTTTGAACATTTTTAGACTTGGATTTGTGCAAGGTTTTCGAAGTTTATGTGTTTATTTGAGATGAGTGGAGCATTCATTGCATCACCAAAAGGAAAGGAAAACACGAAATATTGAACATAAAGTAAACAGAGTTCATAATTTCTTTGTTGACGAATTAAGTAGGATTGATTGACAAAGGGGCATGATTGAATTCGAGAAGGATTGCTTACGTATCTCTGGGAAGGAGAATCAAATCACAGGTGTAATTCTAGGAAAAATATGATAATAATGTAAAAATTACATCAGGGATCACTTTTGACGATAAGCCTATGGTGGGGCCTTATGAATGCGTCCAAATTAACTGCCTACATATCCCAGGAAGGGAATAAAACTGCACGCAGTTCGGATCTGGTACCTTTAAGGATAGTATTTCTTAAGCTTAGCAATGTTTTTTTTTTTTATTTTTTTTATTTTATTTACTTTTTATTTTTTATAATCGAGGTTCCATCCATGTGTTCCAGATGATAGGTTCATTTGCCTCCTACTTCAGCGATCTTGTATGGTCCTTCTCAATTTATCTCGAGTTTGCCTTCTCTTGGGATTTAGTATTTTCAAAGACTTCTCTCAAGATTAAAACCCCCCAGCTTGCAAACTTTTAGGTTTGACTCCTTTGTTGTAATAGGATTGGATTTGCTGCTGGAAAACGATTAATCAGACTTGAGCGCATTCTCATTTTCTAGGATTCTTGCATTTTCTATGATGGTTTTTTCTTGCATTTTCTAGGATGGTTTGTTCTTCATTATACAAATTCGACATAGTTATGACTTGGACTAGGATAAGGGCTTTCATTACGTAAATGAAGGAGAATGATGTCTCCCTCATGGCTTTTCATAGTATTATGCGATACGCCTATAAAACTCCAGGCAGCTCTTCTGGCCACTTGCTTTTCTTTTCTAACCTTTTCTTCAAGCATTGCAGGATGATCTTGTTTGAGGCATTCGCTTGTTCGTTACCTTGTAGATACCTCGGAGTGGAAGTGAGATGATGGATCCCAAGTTCTTTGTATCAATCCGTGACTTTAAAGCTGGTAAACTACAGCTCGTTGTCTATGAGTATCATTTGTGGAATCCCAAACTAGCAGATGATGTTATTCCAGATAAAGGATTTAACAACTACACCAATGATTCTTATTAAAGGTTCCGCTTCTATCCATTTCGTGAAGTAGTCTGTTGCCATTATCAATTACTGTATGTTCGCTTAAGCCTTCTTAATGGGTCCAACGAAGTTGATGGTTCATAGGGGTGTACCTTTGGCATTTGTTGCAACTTTGGGCACAACTGGTTGCATCCTGTCACATGGTGGGCCAATAATATCTTGCAATCAATGTTTTCTGTGCCAACGATCTTCCACCGACATGGTTGCCGCTCATTCTGGAGTGGATATCACTCAAGACTTGTAAGACAATTTCCAATGTTACACATAAAGTGTGAAGTTTTGAATAGGAATGTTGGTAATGCATACCCCAAATGTTCGTATATCTTGAAGCTTTTTCGACTAATTTCCTAGCTAAGTGGTGATCTTTCGGTAGTCTTCCATTTTGTATATAATTGATAATTTCATCTATCTAGTTTTCTTGAGCTTCGATAACAACGATCACCTTTGGCTCTACCTCATGGATACTAGCTAGGTATTTGAAGATGATTGGTCGTCGGAGGGAGTAATCAATGATTGAAGCTATCTTGGCGAGTGCATCACATGGGTCGTTCTATCATCGACTTAGAAATCAGACCAAAGACGATTGTTACTAGTTTTTTGGTAATTCTGACACCTTTTTCGACAAATCTAACCTGCCCTAGCTAAAATGTGTGCCACTCACGGAGATACCCATCGGAAGAGATCATTCCTACTAAATGACAATTTACACCTATCTGGCAGGTTGCAGACTTAACGAACGCCCTCGCACATCAGTTTACTTTGGTCAGTCAACCCCTTAAGCACACTAATACGCATAACACTCTTGATAAGGTGTCCTAAATCAGAACAAGAGCTAATGACAATATTATTTACAGAGGTGTCTCGACAAATAGTCGCTCAATCAGCCATGAACCAAGTGTTCAGTTAGTGTGCACTATTTCATTGGCCCCGCAAAAATATTTTCTCCAACCTTATCGCAACTTGGCTAGTAGGCGAGTGTGCATTCATTGTTAGGTCCACGCTTTGATGAACACTCAAGACCTGAATTTAAGCAAATGTCCACTCGCGACTTGTCACAGGGAATTCCTCCCACCTTACACAACATCAGGCAGTACAGGGAACATGAAGAAACCCAATGACACTCAAGCTCAAGTTCAACTGGCTTTTAACACCAAGCGCAATCACTAGAAACACTCTCTCCAACCAGAGATGAATGACATATACTATAACCACGACATGGACGAGCAAACTGCAAGGAAAAACAATACATACCTACAGACAATCACTAGAGGTAGCCCCAACTGCCATTACTCCATCAGATGCAGATTCAGAAAGAAGTGGAGAGGCTCTTGACTGAGCCACTGCTCGATTTTCAGCGTAATAAGACCACCTACGAGGCGTTTCAGAGATACAAAACTAACATGAGTTGGACATCTTTCACAGACGAGATCGAGCAGATGGACCTACCTAGCAAGTTCAACATGCCTTATTTCACCTTCTTCAAAGGAGATGAAGATATGAAAAATCATCTTAAGCGATATTGTAGCACCTTGATCATCTACATCAACAACAACGCGCTCATATGCAAGATTTTCGCCACAACCTTGCAAGACAAAACACAAGAGTAGTTCTACATATTGCCACTATAGTCAATCTAGAACTTCAACGATCATCAGATGTGATGGCTAAAATAGCATTTAGGAAGGGACTTATAGCGCAGCACACCCTGGTTGGATAATTGATTGTGGGCAAAGACTTGACCCTAGCAAACTCTTATGCTTTGGTAGAGAAGTACACTTTCTGTGATGAAGCCAAGCGAGCCCCAAAAGCACATGAGCAACCTTAAAGAGACTCGAAGGCAAATCAGAAGAAGGTAAACAAAAGCAGGCTAGGAAATAAGTGCATAAACGCTTCCTAAGTCAAAAGAAGCTTAATGCTTAAGGCATCATCAAGTTCTTAGTCTCGATCCACCGAATCCTCCACGACTTCAAAAACGAACCATGGTTCAAGTTGCTGCCACCTTCCAAGAGAAACACTTCTAAGCTAGATCCCATGAAGTACTGCGTATTCCACCGTGGTCTAGGCCATGCAACAAACAGTTGCTTCAAATAGAATGAGTACCTCGAAAGGCTGGTGAATGAGGGCAAATGTGACAAGTACCTCAATAAGCCACCAAAATAATCCATATGAGACGTGAAAGCTAATGTTAAACCCCTATTAAAGAAATATAAATCAACAACATCGTCGCCAAATCTGAGCACTTGGGGGCCACCACTAGTTCTAAGAAGAGGAAGATCTAGTAGACGAAATTAGTTTTCTAGGTTCAAGCTTTTAATGCAGTACCAAAACCGATCATTGACTTCACAGAGCATGACTCTAGAGGAGTGGACTTTCCCCACAATGACGCTCTGGTGATCTCTGTCTAACTAGCCCGTACCATGGTTAACAAAATAATGGTTGACAACAACAACACATTCAACATTCCTCAACACACCATGCACCATGCAAGTCCTCAAAGAATCGAAGAATAAGTCTTTTGCCTTGGTCGTAGAAGCTGAGGTGCATAAAGACGATTCAACCCCAACCCAATAACAATTACAGCAGGCTAATAAAAAAATCGCATCTAGTCAATTTATCGGAAAACGAGGTAGACTAAAAGCCAAAATGAGACATTAAGTACATCGTTCTTGATCCCACCTAGCCAGATAAGATGGCTAAAATTAGATTACATCTGAGCCTGAAGGAGAATGGAGAACTCACTATTTTCCTTAGGGAAAATAGTGACGTATTTGCATGGTCACCTTTTGATTCACCCAACAATGATCCTGAGCTAGCTCACCACAAGCTGCATATCGACCCCACTATCAAACATGTGATCCAAAAGAGCAACATTTCACTCCTGAGCAAGTAACGATCATTGAGGTGAAATATACAAGCTACTGGAAGCCATATTTATCGAGGAGTTGGTGCACTCAACATGGTTGGCTAACATTATGCTGGTGATGAGGAAAAAGGAAAAATTTGGGAGCAGCCTTAACAAGGCATCCCACAAAAACCTATACATAATATCTCAAATTGATCTACTGGTGGACTCAACACCCAAAAACCAACTACTTAGCTTTTTAGATGCATGCTCATACTATAATCAAATTGCAGTGTACGAGCCTGACAAGGATAAGATTGCATTCGTGATTGAGCGAGGCACATGCTGCCAAAAAGTCATGCTTTTTGGCCTTAAGAACACATGAGCAACTTACCAATGATTGGTAAACATGATGTTCAAGAAGCATATCAAAGTAACCATAGAAGTTTATGTCGATGATATCATGGTGAAAGGCAATCAGCGGTCAAACTACATCAGTAACTTGGCTGAGACATTCAACATCCTTCAGGAGTACAAGATGAAGCTCAACCTCGCCAAATGCACATTGAATCTCCTCAGGTAGATTAGTAGGTTACCTTGTCACCCTAGCGAGGAATCGAATCACATCTTAAGCAGATTCGAGCGATCCTGAATATGAAGTCCCAGCAGCGACTCTCAAATGTTTTCTCTCGTGATCAACCGACTGATGCAAAAGATGACCAGTTCATATACTTAGCAGAATCTGAAGTAGTATTAAGCTCTACCCTTATACAGGAAACAGTGGGGCCCCGACTACCTGTTTTCTACATTTCAAAAGCTCTCCTCAATCGACACAAAAACTAGATACCTGAAAATCGAAAAGCTAATTTTTGCGCTTATTGTTGCAACTCTAAAACTCAGGGAATAATTTCAGGCACATAGAGTTATCATCATAACGCAATATCAATTAAGATCAGTCCTACAAAATCTAAATGCGCAACGATAAAGGCTAGGCATTAGCAGACTTCATGGTGTGGTTTACTCTATTTCCAACAAATGCAGCAACTTAACCAATGACACACTAAAGGCAGACAAGCATAAGGACACACCAACCTAATTTGCAGGAGAGTTTCTCTAACCACCAAGGATTGGGAACATAACTTGTCTCATTATCCTAGACGGTTCAATATCTGACCAACGAAGTAGACCACCAACTCTTCACATGGCAAGAAAAGAAGAAAATTGGAGGAGGGGAACAATATCCTTCCACTTTCTCTCTTTCTTTTTTTGTTTGGAAGAAAATTGCTCTCTAGGTTTATTAACTTAAGGTAGAATCAATAAAGTAGTTGAACTCTATCATCCAAAATATTTTTACTACAAGTCAGAGCTCAAAATTCAATGGAATCAATGAACCCATTTTTGGCAAACTTACTTAACTTGGACTTCCACACCTCATGCATCTCCTACGTGCAGCACAACAGGTGTGAGGGCATTGTAGAACAAAAAACAATACATAAAATGACACATGAACTTTTACTCAGAAGTGACAGGAATGCTGCATTAAGTTGGTAAAGCTCACATTCATTCCACGCGTAGTTCAATCCTTAAGAAGACCTGAGTTGTTGACTACGATTTCTCCAAGCTCTCATGCCCATGGCAAGGAGAAAAGTTAAAGGAATTAAACATAGGATTAATAAACAAATCCTATTTTTATGTTTTCCTAATTGAATTCAATCAAGCAAGTAATCACAATCAAACTAAATCAAGGATTCCACAAGATAATTTCAAGATATTGTTTATTCAATAATATATTTAAGATGATTCTTTCCTACTCCATCATATGGATGACATACCGCGGCCAACTAGATGACAACACATGGAGCAAGATCTATCTCCTCCATGGCCGCCCCTAGATCTATAAATACCTTATTTCTCCATCAAATTTTGGTAAGCTTTTACTATGTAACAAAGCCCTAAACTCTTTCTTTTCAAAGAAACTGACTTAAGCATCGGAGTTCCATTGGCCAACCCCATCCCACTCCTTGGGCGCATGGCTTTGTTTATTTGTTTTGTAGCTACAAATAAAAATAGTTTTACTAAAAATAATTAGCATATAAAAAGATTAGTTAAAATAAGGATATTTTAGTGATCACATTGATTTTATTCCGAATTTATGTGAGTTAGTAAATAGTTTATATGGATCAATAGCATTCATCCTCCAATTCTAGACAATTTTAATAATAACTTTAGCAGGAATTTGATTCTGACTCCACTCCATTCCAATTCCTGCTCAATTCAATTCCTCTCAAACTGATTACAGATTAGTAAATGAGCCAGTGTTTTGCGTTGTCCGCTTTGCAGGTTGTATCTCTTCGACGAGTAGTTGTGCTCACTTCAAGGGGTTGATGTGGCCTGCTGTTTTAGCGACTGGCTTTGCGTGGGCATTGGTTGCTAGCGTGTCATATCTATCATCTTCATGTGAATTTGTACTATTGTCTCTAGTTGTTGTGGTGGTCGTGTGGGGGTTTGCCTTTATTATTTGTTATGTGAAATTAGTTATGTGAATTTGTACTATCATCTTCATGTGAAATTGATCATTAGACAAATTGCACTTATTTGGTACCATATTGTACCGGTTAACTTCTTATTAATGAAATCTCTTTCTCGCTTTGAGTATAAAAAAATCAAGCATTAAAATAAAATAAAAAAGTAGATATAAAGAGTAGACATACATAACTTATACTAAGAGACGTATTGTACTAGTTAGGTTCTTATTAATGAAATATCTCCATCGCTTTGAGTATAAATTAAAAATAAAAATAAAAATAAAAATGTAGTTATAAAGAGTAGCCATGCATAATTTATATAGAAAGAGGCAAATTAAGTAGCCAGATGCATGAGAGGTAGCTTTCGCAAGTTGAGGAGTGTCACAAAAGCATAGAACACACTAAATAAAAAAGAAAGTGGTGGGGAAGAGCCTGTATATATATATTCGTATTCCTACAAGTCAAGTTTGAAACCACATCAGCTAAAGAAACCAATTTATTAGTTGCTTGCCCTTTACTTTTCTCTTTCTTCAAGTGGACAAACTTGCATCAACACATTATACCACCCAAATCAGAAAGCAGAGACTAGAGTGCTATCGAAACATCCATCAATTTGCACTCCTTTTTGGTTGGCCTCCATGTCCTAGCATGACTTATTCCAATCAGCAGATGTTTCCTCCTCTCCTATCAACTCATCCTCTTTGCCCATGTGTGTCGCACGGAGCTATAAACCTAGCCTCCATCAAAAGGTATAATTGTTTTGTATTTCTACATTGAATATATATATAATATATTATGATATAAATGTACACGTATGTACGCATTTATTTGTATGTGTAATTTTTACCAATAGCAATCCACAGAAAGATAAAAGTTATATATGGGCTTTTTTTAATATTTAATAACTCTACTTTGTTTAACATATAGGGCGAAGGACATAGTTACAAACAAATCCCTATAGCAAGTTTGGATAAACAAATTAAAGAGTGTATCTATTATCAAGGTACGTACGACGACGAACTACGACATTTCTGTAGATATATTCCACCTAAATGCCACAGGCTGCAATCAGCAGTGACAAAGAATGACATCACTAAACGAAAACAAAAGGGGTGTGATATCTACACATCCCATTTTACTTCTCACACACCTATTTAATTTTCTGCTGTCGGATTGGATGAATTGAAGAAGATCAACGGACATAAATTATCAAAGGGTGTGTGAGAAGTAAAATGGGGTGTGTGGATAGCACACCCCAAACAAAAATGGACTACTAGCTAGCCTAATGTCGCTTATTATATATAAGTAACGTACTCAATATGAAGGAGCTGCCGAAGGATTTTCCAGTAGCCTAACTAGCTAGTAAGTACATGCAAAGTACCTTCTTTTTCTTATGTATAATTCATATTCTCAACAGATGCACGTACGACATAGTGCAAGCTCAAGACAATCTACATGTAAAGTACCCTAGGGTTCGTTTCTTGACCATTTAGATTTCAGTTTTTTACTGAATAGAGGAAAAATGCGCATGAAAAAGAAGAGGGTGTGGTGAATCAATATTTCAGTATAACTCTATCCCATCGTCCGAGCACCACATATGAGATTCTGATTTAGAAATATTTCAAGGGCAAGAATCAATAAGTAGTAAAAGGTGTTGAGAATTAAGCTGCCTCCTAGCTTTAGAGTTATCCTGCAGAAGGTAATCCTGCAGATGAAGTCAAAAGGAAGCAGAAAAGTGTGAAGAAATGAAGACCTTACTAAAATTAGAAGGAGCTTTTTAATTTCAACGGCTAGTTTCTTCCCCTAGTTTTAGAAAGATTACAGCTGGTGTTTTATCTTTTAATTGTACTGAGCATTCTCATCTTCTTCCAAGTAGATGGATGATATCCTCTGAACTCATTTATGATCGGAGAGGAGTACTAGGCCTCTAGATGTAGGTTCTGGTTTTAGACCGGCTGTGAAAAAGATAGTCTTTGTAATTTGTCTTTTGGAGATTAAGAAAAATATATACAAAGTGACTTTTGCTCTTCCGTTTCGCTCTCGAGCCAAAACAAACACAAAAATCTCTTCAAACGATTATTCAAGTTTGAATCTTTATCAACCAAAAACAACATGCCTGATACCATTTCAAACATGGTATCAGAGCTCCGGTTCTAATTTCGAAGAAGGGACGTGATTCTGTGAAGATACAAATCCAGAAAGGGTTAAAGATGGTACCTTTATAACCATTTGTGTTGTGCTACCTGAGAAGATGGCTGGATCAAGCTCCTCCGGTGGTGATTTACGAACACTACAATTTAATGGCTCAAACTACGATTTTTGGGCTGTAAAAATGGAAACCATTCTCATAGCCTACGATCTATGGGATGTGGTTGAAGTTGGTCTTGCTGGACAACAAACTTCCAGAGAGGAGATCTCTGAGGAAGAAGAAGAAAGCGAGTCAGAGCACATTCCAGTTGAAAGACCAGTTATTACAAAGGAGGAAAAGATCAAGAATGCCAAGGCTCTAAGCCTCATTCAAGGAGCAATCACTGATGAACTTTTTCCCAGAATCCGAAATGAGAAGACTGCAAAGGGTGCCTGGGAAATTCTGAGAAGAGAGTTCAGAGAAGACAAAAAGGTAAGAGCTGTGAAATTACAAGCCATTAGAGCTGATTTTGAATATCTAAGAATGAATGATGTTGAATCTCTGGATGACTACCTGGCTCGGTTCTTTGAGATAGTAAATAACTTGAAATCTCTAGGAGAAGATGTAACAGAGAAAAGAATTGTTCAAAAGCTGTTGATGAGTCTAGGGAGGAGATATAAGTCCATAGTGTCAATCATTGAAGAAACCAGAGATCTGGATACTATTAGAGTTGAGGAAGTCTTAGCTTCAGTGAAAGTCTATGATAAAAGAGAAGACTTGCATGAGGAAAGAGAGAAATATACAGGTACTGAGAGAGCTTTCAGTAGCCTTAAAGTCGGAGGAAATGGAAATGGGAATGGAAGTGTCAAAGGGACTCAGTATAAGACAAACCCAAAATGGGGTCAGTATAAGAAGGGTAAGAATTGGTCTCAAAACAACTGGAATAATGGAAGTGGCAGTGGCTGGAACAACAAATTTTCTACACACAACAGGCAATCAAGTGGCAGCCAAGGAAATGTGAAACCTCAGTGTCAAGTCTGTGAGAAATACCATTTTGGTGTGTGCAGATACAAAGGGAAAACCAAGTGTGGAAGGTGTAATCGATTTGGTCACTTAGCTAAGGATTGTGACAATGGTAAACAAGTTGCAAACTGTGCAAAGGAAGAAGATGCAGTCACAGCAACCATGTTCTATGCTTGTCGTGCAAGTTCAATTGCATCAAGCAAGTCAGTGTGGTTTGTGGACAGTGCATGTAGCAACCACATGACCTCTCAAGAGTCCTTATTGATCAATCTTGATAAGTCTGTGACCTGCAAAGTAAAAATGGGTACTGGTGATCTTGTTCAAGCCACAGGAAAAGGGACACTTGTAATTGAGACAAGAAGAGGGAAAAGATACATAAATGAAGTGCTGCTAGTTCCAGGATTAGATGAAAATCTGTTAAGTGTTGGTCAAATGATGGAACACGGTTATTATGTTCTATTTGGTGGTAACATGGCTGTGATATTTGATGATAGCAATCTTGAAAATGTGGTAGCAAAGGTGGTTGTGACAGGGAACAGATGCTTTCCATTGTCCTTTGAATCTATAAATGCAGTAGCTAGAAAAGCTTCAATTGAAGAAGAGTTAAGGATCTGGCATAAAAGGCTTGGTCACTTGAACTTTAACAGTCTGAAAAGGATGCAGAGAGAAGGATTGGTGCTTGGGTTGCCTGCATTATCTGAGATGAAGGAAGTTTGTGAGAGTTGTGTTTCTGGGAAGATGCATAAAGAACCATTCGATAAAGAGAAAGTGTGGAAAGCTAGTCAACCATTAGAACTGGTGTACACTGATGTTTGTGGACCAATGCAGAATGAATCTGTTGGTGGTAACAGATATTTCATAACATTCATAGATGACTTCTCAAGAATGTGTTGGGTGTATTTTCTAAGGAACAAATCTGATGTGTTCAATGTGTTTAAGAAATTTAAAGTCTTTGTTGAACTACAAAGTGGTTTCAAGCTTAAGAAGCTGAGAAGTGACAGAGGAGGTGAATATACCTCCCATGAATTCTTGAATTTCTGTTCTAACATTGGAATGGAGAGACAATTAACAGTGGCATACTCCCCTCAGCAAAATGGAGTTGCTGAGAGAAGAAATAGAACTATTTGTGAAATGGCCATATCAATGATGGCAGAGAAGAACATTCCTGTGGTTTTTTGGGCTGAAGCAGTTGGAACTGCAGTATACTTGCAGAATATGTGTCCTACAATCTCAGTGAAGGGTAAAACACCATTTGAAGCTTTCACAGGGAGAAAACCAGGTGTAAAACATCTGAGAGTGTTTGGAAGTATCTGTTACAGTCACATTCCATCAATTCTCAGACAGAAATTTGATGACAAAGCAAGCAAGGGGATCTTTATGGGGTATGGCAGTTGTGAGAAAGGTTACAGGATTTATAATCTTCAAACAGAGAAGATTATTCTCTCAAGAAGTGTAGTGTTTGATGAGTATAAGACCTGGAATTGGGAAAGCAAGCAGGTTGAAGCTGTCTATATGCCTCTCAACATTGGAAATGAAAACACTGAGATGACAGAAACGGAAGAACCTTCTCATGAAACTCACAGCATTGACTCTCCAAATCCTACTCAATTAATCTCAGATGATGAACATGTTCCTGGAAACAACATTGCCAGTACAAGTCAAGGCTCAACACCAAGCAATACACCAGTAAAGTTGAGAAGTTTGGAGGACATTTATGCAAGATGTCATATGACCATTATTGAGCCTGAAACCTATCATGAAGTTGTTGAAGACAATACTTGGAAGGAAGCAATGAATACTGAGATTGAAACCATTGAGAAAAATGGAACTTGGGAGCTTGTGGAAAGACCTGCAGACAAACCTGTCATAGGAGTCAAATGGGTGTTCAAAACCAAACTGAATCTCGATGGATCAGTTCAAAAACACAAGGCTAGGCTTGTGGCAAAAGGGTATGCTCGAAAACCTGGTATTGACTATAATAAAACCTTTGCCCCAGTGGCAAGGTTAGATACAATTCGAACTTTGATTGCACTTGCAGCACAAAAGGGTTGGAAATTGTTCCAACTAGATGTTAAGTCAGCCTTCTTAAATGGAGTGCTTGAGGAGGAGATTTACACTGAGCAACCCGAGGGTTTTGAAGTTAAAAATGCAAGTCACAAGGTCTATAAGTTAAAGAAGGCTCTATATGGTTTGAAGCAGGCTCCTAGAGCCTGGTACAGTGAGATTGACACTTATCTCACAAACTGCAATTTCAAAAGAAGCATCAGTGAGGCTACCTTATACATTAGAATTGATGATGAAGGAAATATGATCATAGTCTCTATATATGTTGATGATATAGTATATACTGGAGGTAGCAATACACTGCTCAGTGAGTTTAAAAGAGACATGATGCAGAAATATGAGATGACTGACTTAGGACTCTTACATCATTTCTTGGGAATGGGAGTTCTACAAACTGAAAGAGGGGTCTTTATTCATCAAAGTAAGTATGCAAAGTCCTTACTTGCAAAGTTTGGCATGGAGGATTGTAAGTCTGTGACAATTCCCCTACCCACTGGTGAGAAACTGAAGAAAATTGATGGAAGTGAGCTGACTGATGAAGGTTTATTTAGGCAGATTGTTGGCAGTTTGTTGTATTTAACTGCAACCAGGCCTGATATAATGTATGCTGCCAGTTTGCTATCAAGATTCATGCATGGTCCCACGAAAAAACACATGGGAATAGCTAAAAGAGTTCTCAGATACATTCAAGGCACTCTCAGCTTTGGTATTGAATTCACAAGGGACAAGGAGGCTGTTTTGATTGGATTTTGTGACTCAGATTGGGCTGGAAGTGAAGATGACAGTAGAAGCACATTTGGATATGCATTTAGCTTTGGAAGTGGTGTTTTTTCATGGGCCTCAGTCAAGCAAAACACAGTTGCATTGTCAACTGCAGAAGCTGAATATGTCTCAGCAGCTGGAGCAACAGCTCAAGCCATCTGGCTAAGATTTGTGTTGGATGATTTTGGTGAATTGCAAGCTGATGCAACACCATTGTTCTGTGATAACATGTCAGCAATATCAATGGTCAAGAATCCAGTCTTTCACCAGAGAACCAGACACATAAACAGGAAATATCATTTTATTCGAGAAGCATTGCAGCAAGGATCCATTGATGTGAAATATTGTAGAAGTGAAGAGCAGTTGGCAGACATATTTACTAAAGCCTTGTCTAAAGATCGATTCAATTACTTGAGGATGAAGTTAGGAGTGAAGCCAGTAAGCAGCTTAGGAGAGGCTGTTGAGAATTAAGCTGCCTCCTAGCTTTAGAGTTATCCTACAGAAGGTAATCCTGGAGATGAAGTCAAAAGGAAGCAGAAAAGTGTGAAGAAATGAAGACCTTACTAAAATTAGAAGGAGCTTTTTAATTTCAACGGCTAGTTTCTTCCCCTAGTTTTAGAAAGATTACAGCTGGTGTTTTATCTTTTAATTGTACTGAGCATTCTCATCTTCTTCCAAGTGGATGGATGATATCCTCTGAACTCATTTATGATCGGAGAGGAGTACTAGGCCTCTAGATGTAGGTTCTGGTTTTAGACCGGCTGCGAAAAAGATATAGTCTTTGTAATTTGTCTTTTGGAGATTAAGAAAAATATATACAAAGTGACTTTTGCTCTTCCGTTTCTCTCTCGAGCCAAAACAAACACAAAAATCTCTTCAAACGATTATTCAAGTTTGAATCTTTATCAACCAAAAACAACATGCCTGATACCATTTCAAACAAGGCAGGTCCGGACTCAGGGAACTGTGGAGCTAATTTGTGACTTATGTTTATTTTGTTGCAATGGCAGAATCAATAATTAGCAAACGTCTCAGGAAGCACATGATCAATTAATGACGTCTCAGGAAGCACATGATCAATTAATGATGCTACTTCACATGCCGTTATTTCACAATTGACGTAGTGAATTATGTTTGTTTTGTTGACCAAATAAAAAGATAATGATGTTTATTTTAGTCTACAAACAACATTCTTAATAAACCCTAATTATTCAACGATACACACTGCATGCATATGGATTTTCCAGGGCTATACAGGTCAGGTTGAAACCAAACACACTCTCTCTCTCTCTCTCTCTCTCTCTCTCTCTCTCTCATATATATATGCAGGCCAGCTGATATATAATACAATGAATACATGCTTTTTTTAGTCTGTTTCTTTTACCTTAAGTGACGCAACAAAAAAAGGTATAAGAACTCAGAACGTCCACCTTGGTCAGAAACAAGCACTCACTTCCTGTGCTTTTCTTTTTCTTCTCTGAGGAGTCCATTTCCCAAGCATTCTCTCTCTCTCTCTCTCTCTCTCTCTCTCTCTCTCTCTAACTATAAATAAATCCAAGAGAGCACGCCCAATGATGTAGTCCCTGAGAAAAAAAATAATAATTGCTTAAAAGGAAGCTCCATGCTTGATTTCAACTCAAGTAAGAGAAGATCAGTTAGTTAGCTAGGTCAATATATATTCCATATAGCAACCATATATACTTTTATATCTACACATATATTCATTCTTGTTACTATGTCCCAATCTATCACTCATTATTCCGTGGTATTTACATCCCTCACGTCCCCCACCGGGTAAAATTTGAAATGAACAGAGCCGGTCCGTCAAATCTACATCTGCAAGACTTGTTGCTCAACCTGCTGCTGGCTGGCTGGGAAGCTGAGGCGGGAGATTATCCATAACTAAATTTATAAGCACAGTTCTGCTGCATGCATGTTTGAAACTTTTCTAGTACTGCCGGAACCACACTTGTTCAAGAACAGCTTCTGCTGCTCGATCGATCGAGTCATCTTTTTGCAAGGTATGCCAAGTAGAAAATTTCTTTTTGTTATGCATGACATGCAAATTCTAATTATAACCTTATTAGTCACTGCAACATATTTGTATTACTTTTTATATGTATCAGTATTTGCTTGGAGGTTTGCCACCAAAGATCAATTGACCGTTGCATATATATCGTCTTGCATAGCACCAAAGTCACCATCTTCTTGACTGTCTAGTAACTGCAACTCTTCCTCAAATGTGTACTACAACCAGAAAGGAAACCACAAATGCGCGCAGTTTTTATTACCTATTCCAAAACCATAGCATTGAGAAGGGAGAGCCATTGGGATTGTAAGAGTAGTTCGCCAGGAAAGGTTAGTGCGTATGATTACGATACCAATACATATAGTGAAAGATCCAAAAAGATTTCTCTTCAAGACTTTCTTATTCGACCTACCAAATGGAAGAATAAAACAGCTCACTAAAAGGCTTTCAATACAAAGCCTCTCAGTCCCTTTAACCAGTTAGTAATAATATCGTGCTAAACAATTGTTTAGGCCTACTCTTTATATATTATATGATCTGAACCGTTAATTATTTAGGTTCTCATTGATACATCTCCTGTGAAATGTAACTCAAATTGTAAAATCGTTTGCTTATATATTAACGATATATCCTGATTTAATAGTGTACAAAGTATTGACTCATTTAACATATATAGCCTAACAGACTATAAGTACCAAATTAAATCCATCAATCATGCGTGGTCTAACTGATCTATAGCTGCTGACTTGTGCTGCTGAGAGGGCTGTGAAAGATCTTTCAGCGGCCGTGCATATGACGTCCCAAATCACTATGCTTTTTCACCACCTCCCTTCCAAATGGCGGGCATGACAAGTACTAAATCAACACACAGAACTCGCCGGACGGCTAGCTTCTGGTTGTGGTCTTCCTTTTATTTTCTCTTTTAATTGCACAAAATATAAACAGCTCCCAACCGGCCTTGCTAAAATACAATTCGAGAAGCATTTCCAATCAATAAATATCACAAATAATTAAGTCATCTAGTCTGAAACAGTAAAAATTTGCATAACAACCTGTAAATTGGTATCATGCACTAAACAATGTTTTCGTACCTTCACTGTAAAGTCGTACACATTCAACTTCAACACATACAATCATGCTAGCTGCACATATCTATACTCATGATCACAATTAACACATGCTGCAACTTTATGTACAATATATCTGATCGAGTATACAATAATAAAGGAGTTTTACTCACTAAAGTACCCTTTGAATTAGTCACGTGAAATAAGGCAAAATACATTCAACAAATATTGCAGTCCCGTACTACGTATACAGTAGTCTTGACTAAGTTATTTTGTAATTAATCAAATAATTGGTCCACCTAGTTGCCCTAGTATATATTCATCAACACAAAAAGTCACAAATTTAAAGTCGAATAGGTAAAAATAATACCATAATTGTGTTTTCTTATGTACAGCAACTGGATTAATAATACTCAAATATCGATCCCTTTAAAGTACCGTACCTCCTACGATTAATTAGTATTATGTATTGGCTAATAGTTACTGTAATATTCATGTTCTTGATCATTTCCAGAGATCAATTTGGAAAGTAGAGGTTGATGTTGAGGCATAGTCCTGTCCAATGTTATTATTATTGTCTCGCCTTCTGGATGCGTCATTGGCAAGCATATTAATGTGTTCAGCCACATGAAATATTTCCTCTGCATGAGAGTAATTTGTTACTTTCTTGGAAGCATCTTGCTGGTCATGGCTGAGCTGTGACGCAACATACTTGTCAAGGGCTCGCCAATCCTTCACTTGATCAACAGCTTCCAGATAATCATTGTTGTTGTCAAGCGCCTGTACCGATGGCGATGACGATGATTTGAACAGATTTTGCTGGGAGATGTATTGCGCAAATTGCTCCTCTTGTGTGAGTGTGGAAGACTGCATAGCACAATTACCATATGGGGTAGCTGACTGATGAGGAACTTTGGGGCTTTCCAATTGAGGGAGCTGGAGAAAAGAGTCATGATGATGATGTGGCATGTTGTACTGCAAATCAAACTCTTTCTTGCATTGTGAATAGTGTAGCTGCTGCTCATTTTGCGATGCATAAGTGCGGGACATTGATGTCCTTGGAGGGTTATCAAGTTGTGGCAGGAATGAGACTTGATCATAGCAATCTGCTGACACGTAATCTCCCATTCTGCTCACGGCTGCCAACTTTTTCTTGAACACCCTACACACAGCCCATCCTTCTTCCTGCACGGTACAATCATAACAATATTTGATGTTAGAAATTTCACTTTTAAGGTATAGAAACATATTTATTGTGGAGGCGCACAAATTCATCAATCTTGTGTTCGGTCAAAAAAGTACAGCGCATACATGGTATGAGCGGCAACAAACCAATACTTGATTGTCTTGCTTAAATTCTAGATATGCATGGAAAGAATACGCAAAAGCTTGATATATTAATGCCAGTAACCTAGTAGTAATCGATACGCTTAGCTTTGATACCATATTCGAAACCAATAAAAACAAAAATTATTCGGTGGAAAGGGTCAATATATATATATATATATATATATATATATATAACTATATTTTCTAAGTTTATATATTAGCTAGGCAATTAGCACAATCGATGTAGAACTAATGCTCAGCATGTAACATGTAATAAGCTCATAGCTTGATACAAAAAAACAAAAATTAAGATATACTTGCCTGAGGAGTTCCATTTTCTCTAGTTTCTAGTCGATATTCATGCATGATCCAATCTGACTTCTGTCCATTAGGAGCACGGCCTTTGTAAAAGACTAAGGTCTTTCTCATCCCAACGAGGAATTTTTCTCCTCTATAAATAGCCTTATCTCTTCCTGTAGCTTTCCAAAACCCGGCTTTCGTTGCCCTATTTGTACGACTTCCAGTAGGGTACTTCTTATCTTTGTGGCTAAAGAAGTACCATTCATTCTGATCACCACTTCCTATCTTGCACAAGTCTGTCCAATTCAACATTATAATAAACATGATCAGAAGATAATCGGATGAGCTTGCTTATTATAACCAAACCATGAATTAATTAGTAAGTACCTTCAAGATCCCACGGCTCAATCTTATAAAGATCAACATCTCTGATGACATCAAAATCAATCAGTTTCGAAGCAATCTTCTTTCTGAGATAATAATCAACAAGTTCTTCATCTGTGGGACGGAATCGAAAGCCTGGGGGTACATGTGATGAAAGTGTATTCATATTCTTCACCTGCGGATAATGATGAAAAACCTGCATTATAATTTCAAATATGAACACATTCAGACCAATAAAAAAAACATGACCAAATAATAAGCAATATGATTAAGGTATATTACAAATTCTTTCTCCTGGTTGTGAGAGGATTATGTGCAAAGGGGAAAGAAGACTGTACTTTTACTGACTTTAAGAATGGGATTAACATATCTAACTTTCTAATGCAGTAAGTTCATATCAATAGAGAAAAATATACACACGCAGAGATAATATTTGATTAATGTTCCCGTGCACGACGAGTAATTTGGATGTTGTTTATAAAAAGAATAATATTACACAAATACATGTAGCGCAAAAATGACGTACCAAATTGTTTAGTTACAGAACAATATTTTAGTATAACTGTGTAAATGCATGAGTGAGGACATATGCAGCTGCAAAGTTTTTTTTTTTTTCTTTTTTGTTCTTTCAAATAACATATGCACCGTATCATCCAAGAAAAACAAAAAAGCATCACGTAGCGGGCATGAAGGGTAGGAACCTGAGAATCACAACTACTTTCAATATACCTTGTTGATTCTTACAATGGAGTATGCCATGAAGAAGCCTTCTATTATCTATAGATGGTTCCGCAGAAAACAAAGAACGGAGAAAACACTATGTTTCAATGATTAAGAAAATCTTATGTCGATCGAAAGGCTAAAACATATAGCATATATATGTGTATATAAACCTAGAAAATAGACAAAAAAAATTATATATACATCTAAAGCTAGAGAAGAACCCTAGTTGGGCCTAAAATAATTCTGAAAAAAAAAGGAAAATAAAAAGGAAATCTAAAACTTACCAAATTAGAGAAGATCATCCTATAAAATCTCCCCTCCTGACCAGATATTTTTAAAATTCTTTCTAGAACTTATTGAAAAAAATCCACTTTCCAAGAATGTGCCTATGGGAGATTATGGGAAATCAGTTGGCGAATTAATTATAGAGGAGTACGAATTTCATAACCCAAAATATTTCCATTAACAATTGATTTACTATTAATTAATCTGTGGTTCTATCTTTTATTTTACCGATTATACAAAATGCATATATGTCCATCAAACTAAAGGTGAGAACTACAGAAAACAGGAGTTTGACATTGGCATGCAAGAAGAATTTAAACAAGATGACCGACGTGTAGCACTTGGACTGGAACTATGTATGTACATTAGTAACATTCGTTCAAGGTATTAGCTTTTTAATCTTGTATAAATGTGTAATTATATACTAACATTAGGGATGTGAAAACTTTTATCCTATGTATAAATCAAATATTGTTTAATATAGAAGAACAGAAAAGAAAAGGGTTTCTTTTGTATCAAGCATGGTGACCACTACTGAGGCATCTTTCACTTTAAGTTTATAACATAAGGATTGATGTTTGTGAGACTGAAAAATATGGCCACAAAATTTGCCAAGAAAAAAAAATGTATGACAAAAAGTTGACTTTAGATTCAAGTACTTAAACTAAGAAGATGGGAACGAAAGGTATAATCATGCTTAAAGTTAAACAAACACAAAATGTTTTGTCTACACCACAAGAAACTATCATTTTTTTTGTTCAATCGGGTCAGCTCATAAAAAGGATTAACTAAAATCAAAAAGAAAAAATAAAAAGGAACACCCAAGCACACACACATATATGAGAGATGTGTATTAATTATGCAGAAAATAGCTCCTTGTGAGAATTGGAAGATACATATTCAAACTATAATCCATGAAACACATATTTGTGGTAATAAAAAACGATAACAAAAAGAAGCCAATGCAAGTTATCAGATAACAAGAAACAAAATGATTATACATGTAGGACTCCTCTTAATGATTTTGTTTTTCATGTAACCATATGGTAATGACATGTTCTGGAGAGTATAGATCCATGTGGTTAAAAGACATGAAAACTCCATCAAGTTGATAAAGAAAGAAATCATTTTGATCACTCGGGTAAACCCAAAATTGAAAGATGGCTCCATGGAAGGTAATTACTAATCAAAGGAGACTAGTGTTTTTCCACATGTGATAATATTTTGCCAAATTATATATCAGCTATATATATAAAAAAATGAAGCGCACACACCACAAAAACTGGAAAAAAACCAGATCGCACCTATTTTGAACTATAGACATATACCATATATATTTTGAACGAACTTAAGTTTGCCCAATATTTGACTAAGCCAAGCAAATATTTCATTTGCTTTAATACCAAAGAATTCAGGATCATTTCAATACATTCACGAGCAGTGACTGCAAGATGAATCAAAACCATTACAACAAAGAAAATAAATCAAACCCAAAAGAGAAACAAAAGAAGAAGAAGATGATGGTGAAGAAAAAGGAGGAGGTGAGTGGAAGAGGTAACCTTGGTAATCTTGACAACACCCTATGGAAGTTAAAATTGCTGCATACAGATCTGGTTGATGAACCATAAACCTTGTATCCAATCACCAATCAGCAGACACAAAAAAAGAAAAATCCCACTAGCAGACACAAAAAAAGAAGCACAGAAAGAAAGGAACGACAGTCAACAAACAAACAAACAAGAGATTAACAAAGCAAATCCCCGGGAATTGAACTTACTAATCTCCCCTCTTCAAACAGTTGTTTGTACTAGTCCCAGAGAGAGAGAGAGAGAGAGAGAGAGAGAGAGAGATCAGATCCCGAGGAAGGGAAAATAGGGAAATGAAAGGGAAAGGGAAAGGTGGAGGGTAGCCAGGAATGGAAATTCAGAGAAGTGGAGTTAAATAAGAAGCAAAGCAAAACAAACGAACAAAATATATATTAACAAAACACATGCCCTAATATTATATATCCCTCTCCTCAAATACATTCTCTCTCTCTCTCTCTCTCTCTCTCTCTCCCCTTATCTTTTCAGAGTGTGTCTGTATGGGATGGGTGGATGGCTTGATTGCTGCAAAAGCTTTGCCCGAAAAAAAGGGGAGGCGCTCAAATGGCTCAAGAAAGTGAACGAAATCAATCAATGAATATTTAGAGAGAGAGAGAGAGAGAGAGAGAGAGAGGGAAGAGGGGTAACCTCCAGAGAGCTTGCCACCCACCAGTGATGGAGACCAGAAGAGAAATTGAAGTTGAACTTCTTTGAGGTTGTCGATCCTATCTATGTGAGAGTGAAAGAAGATTGGACGGTGCGGATTGGATGATGTCTTAACCTTGTACCTTGAAGGGCAAAATAACAAAAGGGTTTAATTAATAGTGTCTTATAGAAATTAATTGACTATTTGTAATACTGTATGATGACGATGATTGATGATATAAATATATATGTGGAGATATTTGTAATTAGTGGAAGGATATTTTTGGTGGTGACCCCTCTTAACCTCTGCATGCCTGAGGACGAGGCTGTGGTGAACATTCTCCCGCCAAAAAGTAACACCCCTTGATATTCACGTCCTGTTTAATCATGATACCAAAGTTTATCGCTTTCTAGATTATTACTATTTGTCTCATAACCCTTATTAAAAAGGTGATAAACTTTTCCTAACTTCTAAGTGAGAAAAATTATATATACACACATTTTAGCCCTAATTATCTCATCATATATTAAGAAATTTAGCTCATCTATCCAATGTATGCCTGTTCTGTTGGGTTTGTGAAAAAAAAAATTAATACAATTAAAAATATCATTCATCCCATATGTGATATGTGATTACATTCTCCGTTATCAAATTAAACTTTTGTTAGTTGGATTTAATCAGAAAGAGAAAAGTATGTGTGTGTGTGTATATCATTATTAGAACATGCATGCTTGTCAAATGACTTAAAATCGATCCAATTACTAACTGAAATTAAAGGTTTCTGAACATGTACGCATGATAAATATTTTACTTATAAGAATTACCTCAATATATTATAACAAAATTCAAGTTCATGAATTATTTATTACTTGAACGTGATTTCGAAGAGAAACTCTCATGTAATCAAGGCACCAACATGGCAAACATATATTAGATGAGAGATGCACTTGTTGAATATGTGGCAACAATGTATTAGATGTATGACATTATTTTAATTAAACTATATTTTTAAACCATATTTTGTAGACCATCTGATTGATGGTTTGAATTTTTTCTTTAAATGATTAAAGAAAGACTAATAATCAACCACGATATCATATTGTCTACAAAATATCGTTCAAATAGATAATCTCTCTAAAATTGCCTACTATTCTTACACAGATATTCTCCATACTTACAGAGATATTCACAATATTCTCCTACTTATAGTTTAATTTGTCAATATTTTTTTTTCTCACTGACAACAGTATTTAACACCTTCCTCAGCAACCATCTCCAAAACCCCAGAGACCCGCATTCCAAATCCTCAAAACAAGCAAAACCCAGGGCATCCCGTTACAAAAGAATAAATAAAAATTTTCATCCAAAGAGTGCAAATTTATTAATACAACAGTTCTATAAGGAAACTTTTTTAAGGTCTGGAAAAAGAATTAATACAAAACTTTTGTATTATCAATAAAATATTTTCGTATTATTAATATCATATATTCACCAGCAACTGCACGCGGACTCTGGTTGGCTGGTCCGCAATTGTTCTACTTTCTAGTGTATTTTATTTCTCTACCCTCATAAACTGGGCCCTACAGAAGGACCGACCCTAGAGATTACGATGGCGACACCTCTCCAAAAATACGGAATATTAAATCGAATTAAAAAAAACCGGCTCCAACCATTCGCTCAGCCGCCGCGCCGATGAATAACGAGCGAGGTGACAGCGTTAGAGTAGAGTCAGCTGGGATGTGTTTGTGTGTTTCTGTGCCGGTGGTGGTGGAAGGTGGGCCCCAACGAACGGAAGGATTTCCTGGATTCAGTTCGTGGCGGCTGATGGTCCGGCATAGGCTCGGCCCATGATCATTAGGCTTATCGTTAATATTTGTGTCGTGTTTTCTGTGTTTATGTTATTTTTATGTCATATCTAATATCTTAATAGATAGTGTCGTGTTAGTGCAATACTCGTTAAAATAAATAAGTAATATGATCTGATCCGTTACCTGTTAAAGAAAATGTATTTACACCAATAAATAATCAAATTAAAAACATAATACTAAATTAGTATATACATTCCACATTGTCACATAAAAATTTCTTCAAAACATAAAAACACATGGGAATTGTTATTAGCACTCCAAAAACCTCATTTGACACTCCAAACTTTCTATAATTAGAAAGAAAAATACACTTATGATGAATGTAGAATATGCTTTTTGGAGTGCTAATAATAGTTGTCAAGCACATTTGTCTTTCAAGTATCACATAAATATTAATTAAGTGTGAAATTTTTAAAAAATATATATATAAACGCTCGTAATGATAAGTTTAACAACTTTCGTGAAATTGCTCAACTTCAAAAGTCGCCATTATAATCAAATAAACTATAGATCGAAATTCTTCTCACCAATTTTTTTTTTCAGGTTTTCTTTTTTGAAAACATGATCTATCAAAAGATATAGGAAGATGAACGATTCGGGACAGTTCATATTACATCCAGAGTTTTACCGTTAGTGAAAAGATTGCTCAAAGTTTATAAAGTCTCTAAAAACTATATAATATCGACTTATATTTCAGTTCACCGTAAATATTGGAACATGATATCAATGATTCGATCGTTCATTTTTCTACATCCACTAAAAGATGATGTTCCCAAAAAAGAAAATTTGAAATTCAATAAGAAGAATAAAGTGTAAACGTACGAGAATCGACGGTTAAATATAAATCTAAGGGTTTATCGATTATGGTGTCGGATTTTAGAGTTGACCCATTCATGAAAGTTGTAAAGCGTGTCACTACGAGTGGTTGTGTATATTTTTATTTTATTTTTTACATTTTTCATACTCTTACAATAATTATTATGAATTTTATTAATTTTGCACTTAAATATAAAAAATCACTATTCATGAGGGTTTAAAGGGTTTTAAAAATGTAAACGATGATGTAACCATTGTTACATATAGAGGATGCAATCATGAATGTTTTTATATTCTTTCACATTTTTCACACTTGTACATTAATTATTATGAATTTTTATTTATTTTGAACCCCCTAAAATACTATTCATGAGGGTTTGTAAGGTTTTAAAAATTCAAATGATGATGTCCCCATCTTAAAGCGTAGAGGATACAATCACGAGCGTTTGCATATTAATTTTTTCACATTTTTTTGCACTTGTAAATTAATTATTATAACTTTTAACGTGTTTGGTATTTTTAAATTACTTTTATATTGTTATTTTTCGATGTGTTTTATAATGTTTTAATCAAACTTTTAAGAGGATAAAACACTTATGAGTATGACTGACTGTAGGAGAGAGTGTAAAAAACTTTGTTATGACACACCCCAATCCTAGAATCAAGGCGTGCTGGCCATCACGTGAGCGTGACGTAATCAAAAGTGTGATGCGGAAGCAAAAGATAAGAGAAATACGAAGGAATAAAAACCAACTACTAGCAATAATATCCAACTAGCATGCTAGAGTAAGTTTAAGTCTGAAACACACAAATTCAGAGCATAAGTACTAGGTGCAGTCAAGTAGGACCATAACTAAATTACAACACCCGCAGGTGAGTCCTACGTTTATGTAGTCTGTCAGTACGCCGTGGGAATCCTCGTAGGCCACCAACGCTGCTAACTAGAACTTGGAGGGGCGCAAAACAAAATTGAGTGGGTCAATAAAACCAAAGTTTTTCAAAAACATTTCATTTAAAACATTTTTAACCCCTCGCTGTAAAACCTGTATACTTTCCCAGAAAATAACATAATATGCATATACTTCTTCAAATATCTCAAATCACCAATCTTTATCAAAACCCAGAAAATATGCCATGCCATAAATGTCAATAACAGATTAAGAACACATCAATATAATAGGTGACATAATGAATCAACCGAAGACCCTGCAGTTGGTCCTGTACGGTTAATTCCATAGCTCAATATCCAAACCAACCGGAGTCACCACGGTGACCTATACGGCACTACTCTGCACATAAGTTGGAACTACCTGAAGTAGTCTGTACAACAAGAATGGTGTAATAATACGCTCTAGTGCTTCACTCATCAATCATCTGTGCACATAATCTAAGGTCACCTACCAGTCGGAACCACCTCTAGTGATCTGTACAACTAGCATGTCGGAACCCTCTCATGGTCTGTACGACATGCACCTACTTGGATCCAAGGTGAGCGTGCGGTGCGATGAATAATATAAGCACTAACACCAAGGGTGCAGGTTATGAGCTCTCAACACAATTCACATCATCAATGATTCACATAAATAACATAAAACTCACCTGATACTCACCTATGCGTCCACATAACCAATTCACATATATATATGCATCAATTATCAATTCATATAATTCATAATATGCATGCATGGCATCTTAAAAACATACTTTCTTTTAAATTCAATTTCTGGGAATTTCAGTAGTATATACGTAATAACAGAAAATAACTACCCACTCACTGGTAAGTCGAAGGGTTGTAACCCCCGTGACGTCCCTGGATGTGCTTGTCCTCGGGATAGGTATCACCTATATGCGAAACAACTATAAAAACGTTAATTAAAGCACATAACCGACAATTCATAATAACTTCTCATACGGTGCTCAATTTGGATATATGAATATACCATAGTGACCTACTCGACGTCACGGACGTCGAGGTATTTTTAGAAAAAAAATTTGAGGCTGCACGCGCCCCCACGCGCCGGGAGGGGCACGGACCTACGCGCTCCACGCGCGTCATCTTCTTCCTCCAGTCTCCAGACTGGTTTTTCCGGTCACCGGAAAACTGGAGATTTTTCAATCTCCTTGTTCTCCGTCATTTCTCAACCATTTTTCACGCATTTTATATCAAAATGAAGCCCCAAGCATGTAGAATCACGATGTACTAGTTTAAGGCTCTAAAAATGACGAAATCTCACCGGAGAAATTCCAAGAAAACCGGCCAACTTCGAACTCAGTGATCCCGACGTCCAAAACCTTCAAACTAAGCACTCCGAGCTTCCTTAGGACCTCACTAAGCTCACTGTAAGCTTAGAATTTCCTGAAAATCAACAATTCACGTGTGCATGAATAGTGATTTCAAAATGGGATTCGGATTTCACGTGATTTTGAAGGTTCTAAGTTCTAAAAATTGCACCATTCGAATCAGGAGGTTGAAAGGATGAAGAACCTCACCTTATTGGCGTCGATCCGTGATGATTCGAGGGTTTTGTTCTTTGTCCGTACAATTCAAAGGGAGAGAGAGTGAACTGAGAAGAGGAGAGAGAGAGAGCACGGGGGAGAGAAAGGGAAGGTGTCCCGTGTGTGTGTGTGGTCCATCCCAAAACAAGGTTGGAGCACGGGGGAGAGAAAGGGAAGGTGTCCCGTGTGTGTGTGTGGTCCATCCCAAAACAAGTCCAACCTCTTTCCCTAACCACACAAATTGCAAATAATTTTTAATCCATTTCAAATTTTCCAAACTTAGTAAAATATGCATTATTCCATAATACATCACACACATACCTTAGCATCCGTCAAGGACAATTTCATCATTTCACAACCTCGATAAATAGAATCTCGGGACGGGCTGTGACAGTTAGCTCGTTAACTCTAAAATTAAAAATATGTCTTTTTGCCTATACAAATATTAAACTAGTTGATTTGAATTTTGGACAACACATCAAGTAAAATTTATCTTAGTAATGATATTAAGAAACTCTCATAATAAAAAAGAATTAAATAAATAAAACATAAATGTTTTTTTTTAACTTATTATCAAGGTTCTAAAAAACGCTATGCAATAGTCGGGCGGCGGGCTGGCTCTTAGCGCCTATGTGGCTAGGCGGCTAGGCGGGGTCTAGGCTGCCTAAGCGGATTTAGGTAACTTTCTTGTATATCTTATAAATAAGTGCATATTGACACCTCCAAAATATTATACTTGTATAAAATTCATGAATAAGATTTAGTCTCTCTAACAAAACTAACATTACCCATATACAACATATTTACTAGTGGAGAGGGTAACTATTTTTATTTTATTTTATTATAATTATAAGTTGGTAGTGGGTAATTAATTAAAGACTAAAGGTGGGTAATTAATAGTGGAAAGTAGTGGACACCAGTCAAAGAGAGAGGATGTGTTATTGACGCCTTGGAAAATGCAAAGGCCTTTATCTTTTCTGTTTCCTCTTCCTCGCCTTCGATTGCTCCGCCCATCTTCTTCTTCCTTTGTAAAATTTCCCTGCTCCGCCCATCTTCTTTTTCCTCAGTAAAATTTCCGAAAACCTCAAGCGCATCAAAGAAAATTGCATGCTCGGTCGACGAAATACCAACTGTCCATGTCAATTTCTTGTTTATCCCTACAATTGTAGATATGCTATTCTAATTCTGCAATGCTCTCTATCTTCAATATTATGTGAAAGCCTCCTCTTTTAGGCGATGCTATGAAACAACGATATGTATAAATTTTTTTAACTGAACCGCCTAGTCTGCCTAGCCCGCCCAGTCAGCCGCCTGGGCGCCACCTAATACCCTTGCTGATTTGTTGAACGCTTTTGGAATAATTGCAGTGGCAGCCTGACGCCCAGTGCCCAGGCGGCCGCCTAGCCCGCTTTTTAGAACAGTGCTTCTTATAGAATAGTAAACAATAATAAGCCTTTTTAGTAGTTTAACTTTAAAATCATCGAAATGATTTTTTTTTAACGAGTCGAAACGAGTTACTCACAGATTAGTCGCATGTAAGCCCGTTAAGGACCTGTTATTAACAGTTTTTTATAGGTGACCCGATAACGGACCGATTAATTATCGTCGAAATCCGTTATTTTCGTGTCGTTTTCATGTCATGTTAACAGATCGCGTAAGTAATTGACAAGCCTAATTAAGCTCACGATTTATGAGTAGGCCGGTTTGAGAATTGTTAAGAAGACTCGCCTAAAAAGCTTGTGTCCTACCAGACCTGCTAGACACTGGAATTACAATAGTAATGTTTGAGTGGGTCTCACTGATAAAATTAGTGAAAAAAAACAAAAGTTAAGAATTAAAAACTCTCTATTCCTTGTCTTATTCTCCAAAGAACCCACAAGCCTTTCCTCTCCAAATCTCCAGTATGAAACAATAAAATTATCACCATGGCAAACAAGTTGCAAAAAATCTATTGAAAACTTATTTGGAAAAAATTCATATCTAAATAGTCAACGATAGGAAAAAAAAAACCCCAAGATTTAAAATTTCGAACCAAACAAAACTCAGTTCTAAATTTCCTTTTTTCTCACTCCCAAAGTTAGTTTTTCTATGAGTTTCTACTTGAAATCCTCTTTGTCTATCTTTCAAAAGTCATCGATCTTCTTGGGGAGGCAGATTCAGATCCGTTCGGCATTTTTAAGTGAGCCGCGTGCTAGGAAAAATTTAAGATTTTTTTTTACTATCTTGTTTACATATAGAGAGAGAGAAGACAGATTAATTTGTTTTTGTGTTCTTTGGAGAAGAAGCAAGGAAGACAGAGTCAAAATTTTAATTCCCAACTTTTAATTTTTTGATAATTCTTTGATTTCACATCACAGAAGTGGAGAAGTATGAATGACGTTTGAGCTCATTGTAATGAAGAAACAGTTCAGGATGACTCATGGAACAAAGCAACACAAGCTGAGATTGATATGGTTGAGAAAAATTACACTTGAGAATAAAAAGACCATCCAACAAACCTATCGTTGGTGTAAAGTGGGTCTACAAGACAAAATTGAACTTCATAGTGCAGAAGAATAAAGTCAGATTGGTAGCAAAAGGCTATTCCCAAAAGCGTGGAGTGGATTTCAATGGAACATTTGCTCTACTTGCAAGGCTGACACAATAAGAACCTTGTTAGCCTTAGCAACTCAGAAGGGTTGGAATTTGTATCAATTGCTCTAGTTGCAAAGCTTGACACAATAAGAACCTTGTTAGCCTTGGCAGGTTAGAAGGGTTGGAATTTGTATCAATTGAATTTAAAGTATGCATTCTTTATTGGGGTACTTAAAGAAGAAGTTTATGTTGATCAGCCTCTTAATTCAAGATGAAGAAGATAAAGTATATAAGCTTAACAAGGCTCTCTATGGTCTAAAACAAGCTCCTATAGCTTTGGTATGATGAGGTAGATTTTTATTTCACCAAAGTTGGATTCCAGAAAAGTTCTAATGAAGCTACCCTTTACACAAAAACCAATGAAAACTTAGGTATAATCGTTGTATCTCTTTATATAGATAACATTGTTTTATACTGGAAGTTGTCCACCAATTCTTGAAGAATTCAAAAGTAATATGATAAAGCACTATGAAATGACTGATTTCGGATTGTTACATCATTTTCTTGGTATGAGAATTGTCCAAATTGAGAAAAGTATTTTCATACACCAAAAATTTGGACTGAAAGATTGCAAGCTAGTTGGAATTCCGCTTGTTGTAAATGATAGATTGTGTAAAGTTGATGGTAGCGAGGCTGTAAATGAAGTTGAGTATGGGAAGATAGTGACAAGCTTGCTCTATTTGACTGCTACATGGCAAGATATCATGTTTGTTGGTAGCCTTCTCTCAATATTGATGCATAGTCCAACTAAGAAACTCATGAGAATTGCTAAGTGGGTTCTAAGATATGTTCAGGGCACTTTGGATTATGGCATTTAGTACATCAAAGGTAAAACAACACTAGTTATAAGCTAATGTGACACCGACGAGGTTGTAAGTGAGGAGGGCATGATGAGTATTTTTGGATATGCATTCAATCTTGCTTAGGTGTGTTTTCTTAGGCGTCAATCAAGCAAAACACAGTTGCACTCTCTACTGTAGAAATTGATTATGTCAGTGCTGCAAAGGCAACTTCTCAAGTCAAATGGTTGAGATTTGTACTAGAAGACTTCGATGAAGAGCAAGTTGAACCTGCTTAGAGCATCCCCAATGGGGGTTCTATCCTCCATGAGGCTACTACATTTCAAGCCTAAATGAGAAATTTCATCCCCAATGAGCTAGAAAATGGGGCTAGATCCACCATTGGAGCTAGCAACTTCCTTTCTTGGGTAGCATAAAATGGGGCTACATCCAGCCCCAAAAAACAATGGATCCCACAAAAAAAGTAGCAACGAGAAAAATTTGAAGAACAAGGGGATAATGGGATAATAAGCCCAACTTGCTCCCAAACCAACTGTGGAAAGTTTAGTCCTGAGGCTAGAAACTGCAACGGGAATAAAGTAGTATAGAAAGCAAATTATGTCAACCAAATTGATAAGTTGAGAACTCTTTTATATGCATGCAATGCAGTGACTAAGGTGAAGGTCAATAGTACTTGGTACATTGATAATGGATGCAGCAACTACATGACATGAAATGAAAAATTGTTGATAATTGTGAAGAGAAACCTTACTGCCAAAGTGAAAATGGGAACTGGTGAGACTGTTAGTGTGGCAGAAAAGGCAGAGTTGTGATAGAAACCAAATTAGGCATGAAGCATTCCAACATAATGAAATTGAATTGTTTTACTGCAAAACAGAAAAACAAATGGCAGACGTTTTAACTAGCACCGCCAAATGACAAGTTTACATATTTCAGGGGAACGCTCGGGGTCAAATCAGCTTCAAGCTTAGAAGGGAATTTTGTAAGCATTGCAGCTGAATTCACGAAGGATACTTTGAGTGTCTGCATAAATTGTGGGGCCTATCCCTATTATAGATAGAGTACAAATGATGGTATAAATATGTGGTAAATATAACATTATAATACACATGGATATCCACATACACTTTTTTATTAATGAATAAAACACTTGTTACCATTAGATTTTTTAAATCTTTCTAATATTACGTTTTGTAATCACAATTACTTTTTTTTGGTAATCCTATTCACAATTACTTGCAGAAGAAGAAGCCAATGAATTTGATCTGAACGAAATACCCTTTATTTATCAGGGGAAGAAGATGTGGGAAAATACTAAGGATAATGACTAAATTTTTCAATGTTCTATTCTTAATAAAAAATAGTATTATGGTTTAATGATATTACTCATCCCTTGTTAAAAGCGGTATTGGATTTTCAATCTCGTAAATTGCAAGTTTGATACCAATTTAATTGACCAGCTGATGCGAAATATATAAGCACACAAATTAAACCCTCTTTTTATCAAATGTAGTAAAGTATGTAAGTAGGGATCGTTCTAGGCCGGGGATTAGGAGGGATTGCTAAATCACTTGGAAACTGACTTGAAAACGTAAAAAAAAAGTTTAAAACACTAACTAGACTCAAAGAATGCAAAACTATACTTTAAAACACTAAAACAAACCAAAAGACTCAAAACAGCCCCTAAACATTCAAAACTACCTTAAACACACAATCTGGGCAGTTTTGGGACTCTAACACAAACTTGGACGAATTTTGGTTTTCTAATGAACTAAAACACTTAAAAACATAATCTAAGACAAGTTCTAATTAATATGACTCAAAGAAATAAGATGGGGTTGATTTTGGACGAAAATAATTAAATTAAGACAAGAACAAAGTAAACAAATTCTTAGACAAATTTAAGTGAATCAAAACAGATTGTAAAATGAATTTGAATGAAACTTATGGATGGAAGGCTAGCTAGGAGGTTCTTCTCCACACATGTCACACTTGCATACAAAACGATTTCCAGTTGCTTTTCGATAAGCTATGAATACTCAACGCCCCAAATTAACCGTGAATTGCACTAATTAACCCTCAATTTTTCCACAAGTTATTAGGTTGGATGATTGCATACGACAACCCAAAACATTCCCTACAAGTTCCCTACATGAATTGCATAATAGAGATACAAGCAAGAATCATTAAGTTCTATGAAAAACATAAGCATTGACGAGGCACTCGTTACTATGATTTGCATGAAACTTATGCCAAGAATTTACTTAACGTGATTGTGACTAGCAACCTTCACTACTTGTGAATATAAGTTCATAACGATTAGGTGAAACTCCCTTATATTCTAGCGTCAAATTCATGCATGAAAATTAAGCGTGCACTCTCAACCAACATACACAAATCAGTTTTTATACGAACGGATAAGTAAATTGAATTCACAACTTATGAATCACAACTGGATGTAATCAAATCATATTGCAAGCATGAACATAGTTTCGAATCACCCCCTAACTAAGAGGGGTTTAGTTCCTCATACTTACAAAGCAAAGATGCATAAATTTAGACATTAAAAACAAAGATAGAAAACACCTAGAAACGCTCCAACACTCCCAAGGCTTGGGCATAGGCACGTCACAAGATGTTCCTTCTCTTTCCTTCCTTGCAAGCAGCGGCACTAGAGGTTTTGGATGGTTTTGGATGGTTTTTATGGTGTAGAATGGATGGGGAATGGTATGGAAAGGTTTAGGGTAAGTGTGGAGGAGTGTTTGAGGGTTGGAGGGTGGTGGAGAGCTAGGCAAAGAGGGTGGAAGAAGGTGGAGTGGCTGTTATGTTTTCTAGGCACTAGAATGGTGTTTTGGGGTGTTTTGCTACCTAGGGTGAGTATGGACGAATTTCTGTGATGAATGGTGAATATGAGAGTGTGAACCCTTTGCCAAGGGGTGTAAACATGTATATATAGGCCCCAAAAACCTTAGAGAATCAGGTTAGGCTAGGGAGAATGCAAGGCAAAGAGTGTATGTGGTGTGCAATGGTCCAAGGGTGAAAATGAAGTGATGATGCAAAGTGTGAAGGGTAAAATGGAGTGGTCTTGTAGCTAGGGAGCATGAATGATTGTGTACATTGCATAGAGATGGAAAGGGAGGTGAAAATGTGTCAATAAATGGGTCAAAGGTGCAGCAACATGTGGTACACAAGGCATGGGATTCCAAATGTGAATGATGGAGCATCAATTGGTGCATGTTATGGTTGTGAAAGTTGTATAAATTTTTGTGGGTGAAGGGAACAAGAGGTATCAAGCAATTAAGTGTAATAATTAAATGAATTGAAGCATGAAATCAGAAATTATGTAGGGGACAAGAGTGATCAAGCATGGCATGGGAATCCAAAGGGAATTCTATGTTGTTTTTACATGGCAATGAAGGCAAGTTGGGGTGACAAATTTTTGGGCTGAGTTCTTCATCTTTTGGACCATAATTCTTCACATTCTTGGCCTCTTTAGTTCTCAAATTCGTCCATCCACTTTGGCCCAAATATGTGACATGCATTCCAAGCTCCATTTTGCTCCAAAATGCTCCAAAATGCATCTTCTTGCCTACTTTGTCCATAAAATCTGAAAACACACGAAAATGACTTTAAACATTAAAATAACTAAGGAAACACGACATAAATGCACAAGAACAAGCCAACTAAGTCGCATAAATATGCTCCTATCACCAGCCCATTGTGTCCAACATACCAAATTTTACAGTCCCTTAGTGTAAATATATTGTTGTATAATCACAATAAAATAGAAAGTGCTGTAAACTTCTTATTTAAGTGTGATTGTGTAAATCCTATATTAGATTTGATTCTAGTTATTCTTTCCTATACGGACTTGTATTCCTTGGAGGAGAAGGATTTCTTCTCTCTCTTATTACTATAACTAAAGGCACTGCGTAGGGAGAATAAGACACACATTCTTCTATACAATACTATAAACACATCTCTCTCTAATCTCTCTCTGCCGTTGGCCCCATTCCCTTGTTAATTAAATACAGGCCACAACATGTTATTGGCACGCTCCTACCGTTACGCCTAGGAATTTGATGTGGAAGCTTTCTGCATCAAACCAGTTCATCCATATCATCATGCAATCAGGTTTGTCCAAAACAACAGTTTTTATCTCGATATTTTTGTAGCCCTGATAGCATGAACATTCATCATAATGCATGACCCAACTTTACGTTTTCGAATTTTAGATTCTACATAAATTGTGTATGCATTATACCATAATTGTTGAATTATGTGAATTTGATAATGCCATGAATTGCATCAAATAACTCCTCAGCATTAAATTATATAAATATGCATTGAATTAATGTGGAATTGAAAAAAAAAATAATAGATATTGTTTAGGGTTTCGTCGAAACCCACCCATGTTGATAAGCCACCCCCGTTTCTTCCCGAGCTGAAAACCCAACCCTGGAGCCATGATTTCAGGCCCAAAACCTAGACCTGATGCCCAGAAGACGTCGGTCACCATGAAACTGTCGAGTAGCAAAGCCCGCAGCCATGCCTAGTTACCTTCAGCTACCTCCTAACGACTTGAAGTCATCCTCGATGATTTCTTGTTTATAATTAGATTTTTTTCTTTGAAATTAAAAACGAAAATTCCTGGGTTTTAATATGTTGAGAGTTTTTGACTTTCCGTTCAATTTTATGGGTTGCCGTTGAACCCACGGCCTTCGTCGTGATTTTTTGCACCACGACATGACCCCCTGAAGCGGTGGTGCCGGTCTTCTTCTTCAGCCAGTTCACCCATCTCGCACTGGGGTATTTGGATCAAAGCAAACCCAAGCCCACTTGGGCTTGGCCTATTCCTCGGCAAGCTTCAGCCCTTTGGGCTTGAATAATCCCATAGGCCAACATTACAGAGCCCAGTTGTCTTCTGTTGGATTCAACTTGCAACACCAACCCATGTTTTGGTGTTCCCGTATCCCCACTGTAGCAGAACCCAGCCTCCGTAGGGCCTTCAGTGTTATCTGCACCTCGTAGCATCGGATCCGTGATGCGATGAAAGTTAAGCACTCAAATTAAACCCTCTTGTTGTCAAATTGTAGTATAAATGCAAGTAGGAATCGTTATAAATTGGGGATTATGAAGGCTTGCTAAAACCTCTAAACTTACTCAAAAACATAAAAACAAAGTTAAAAATGTTTGGATAGACTCAAGGGACTCAAAACAGATTCTAAAGACTCAAAATAACTTAAAAACACTCAAAACTGCCTAAAAACACAAACTGGGCAGATTTGACTCTAACACAACTTTGGACGAATTTAGTGTTTTGACTTAAATCAAAACACTCTAAAACACAAACAAAACAGATTTTAAACACTTTGGAACAAGAAAGTAAAATGGGGGTTTTGATTTGGATGAATTTGAAATAAACAAGCAAGTTATAGGCAGATTATAAAATGAATTTCAGAAATAAAATGATGGATGGATTAGTTAGAGGTCCGTTCTTCACACATGACACACTTGTACATGAATCGATTTCCAATTGCTTTTCAATAAACTATGATACTCAACACCCCAGATTAACCGTGATGCACAAATTAACCCTCAGATTTTCCTTTACTCATTGAATTGGATGAATGCATGTGACAACCCAAATCATTCTCTAAAAGTCCCCTATATGAATGCATAATAGAGATACAATCAGAGATCATTACGTTCAATGAAAATCATAAGTGTTGACGAGGCAATTATAACTATGAATGCATGATACAATTGCCAAGAATTCAATTAACGCGATTGTGATAGACAACCTTCACTACTCATGAATATAAACTTGTAACGATTAGGTGAAACTCATTTATATTCTAGCATCTAATTCATGCATGAAAACTAAGTATGCATCCTTAACAAACATACAAGAATCAGTTATGAATAAAATAGATAATTGAATTGCAATCACAACTTATCAAATCACAATTGGAAGAAATCAATTCAAATATCAAGCATGTTCATGGCTTCAAACTTCCCCCTAACTAAATAGGGGTTTAGCCACTCATAATTGCAACAAAATTAGAAAATAACAAAGTAGACATTGAAAGCAAGAACGGAGTACACCTAAAACGCTCCAAAGTTCCAAGCTTGAAACGTCAAGGACTTTTGTTTTCACCACCTTGTTGTAGCACAAGTGTCTAGGATGTGTATGGATATATGGATGGAATGGATTTGCACGGCTAAGAGATGAAAGTGTATGGATTGGTGAGATGTAGTATGGCTAGATGAATGGATGGAGGTCACTGCAAGGAAATTGTGTTTGTGAATGAAGTTGTGAGATGTGAAATGTAGTGTCTTTGGATGATGGCCTCCCAAATTATGGTGAAGGGTGGATGTATTTATAGGCTAGGGAGAGGAGTGTATGGAGTTGTAATGAGTGGATGTAATGGGTGTAGTGGGTGAGTGTTGTGGTAATAAGTGGATGTAATGGGTGTAGTGGGTTGTGGTAATGAGTGGATGTAATGGGTGTAGTGGATGAGTGTTTGGTAATGAGTGGATGTAATGGGTGTAGTGGGTGGATGTTTGGTTATGAGTGGATGTAATGGTAATGAGTGGATGTAATGGGTGTAGTGGGTGGATGTTTGGAGAATGGATGTGTTGGGTGAAATGAGTGGATGTAGTGGCAGGTGAATGTGTTGGGTGAAATGAGTAGATGTAGTGGTAGGTGAATGGATGTGTTGGGTGAAATGAGTGTGCTAAAATGGTTATTTATAGGGAGAGGATGATGCACAAACTTCAAATTTCGTCCATTCCTTTTGCACCAAACATATGCCATCCATTCCATGCCCAAAAATGCTCCAAAATGCTCCAAAATGCACTTCTTTGCCACATTAACCCTTTGGACCTACAAACATACGAAAATAGCTTAAAATACTAAAATAACTATGAACTAACAATATAAATGCCAAGAAACAAGCTAACTAAGTCGCATAAATATGCTCCTATCAATCTGTGCCCTTTCACGGGCCCTCATTTGGATCTAGCCTAGATAATTGGGCCTACTTATCGAGCCCATCTCCTTTCCCTCTTTTCCTTGGGCCTGTAGCCTACCCGAGCCCATTTTAGCCCAATTCTTATACCTGGACCTCACGACAGAAATTTGCTCAGCCCACCCATGGGCTTTAACCCTTTATTTTTAGGCCATGAGTTTAATTAACTAATTATTTTAGGCCTAATGGGTTTTATATTTTTTCACCCACACTTAAATTTGGCTCGAAGTCCAAATAATCAATTCAATTATAATTCTAGACCTAAAGTTCTAATTGCATATTTTCTTATTACATATTTCTGTATATATATGCGTTTGTCCAAATAATTAATTCAATTATAATTCTAGACCTAAAGTTCTATTTTCATATTTTCTTATTACATATTTATGTATATATATGCGTTTGTTTGTAGGTACTATGAACCTGAAGTTCATAAATTTTTCTCGACAAAATTAATTGAATGAATTTAAGTTTATGAACTTTTATGCATGTGATTGATTCAAATTATTTTTATTCTAGGTATAACTAGTGGGGAAGTTAGTTGTTTGGCAGATAGTGCAACCACGGACACCATTTTGCGTGAACACATCTATTTCACTAACTTCATACCTAAGAATGCACCTCTGACAACCTTCTCATGCCATTCAATCTGATCGAAGGATACAGTAAGACACGTATAATGTTATCCAATGGTACAATTTTGACCATTGATAAGGCACTTTATTCTCCGCGTTCTAGAAGAACGTTGTTAAGTTTCAAGGACATTAGAGATAATAATTACCGCGTTGAAACCTATGTAGAAAATGGAGTTGAATTTTTGTGCATAACTTTCTACGAATATGACCAAAAATGTATTCTAGGGTAGAGTGTATCTGGAGTGGTTTGTATACTACGACCATACGCCCTATTAAAAGCCACTATGTGGCCGGCCCTACCTCTGGGACCACGCACGAAATTAAACTTTGGCATGATTGTTTGGGACACGCTGGACGGATAGCCATGCGCCGTATCCTCAAATCATCACACGGGCATCCACTAACCCAAAGTTTAGGTTCGATTCAAGGAATCGCATGTCAAACCTGTTGCATGGGAAAGCTTATTATTAAGCCTTCTTATGACAAGATTCGCTCGAATCCTCCTATTTTATGGTTTAGGTTCAATTCACAAACTACAGTGGACTCCACCGGGAACTCCACAACTTAATGGAGTTTCTGAAAGGAGAAATCGAACCTTGATGAACATGGTTCGTTCTATGATGAGTTCTGTTGATTTACCAGTAACATTCTGGGGATACGCTCTATATACAGCAACTTGCTTGCTTAATAGAGTACCTTCTAAGTCATTTCACAGATGATTTATGAGATATGGCATGGCAGAAAGCCAAGTCTTAATCATATTAAGATTTGGGGTTGTGAAGCATATGTCAAGAAGCTTGAAGCGAGATCAGTTAGGAGCTATTTTATGGGATATCCTAGAGAAACTATGGGATATGAGTTCTACCATCCTGATGACCAGAAAGTCTTTGTCGCTAGAACTGCTAAGTTTCTAGAGGACGAATTTGTTCTCAAAGGAACTATAAGTAAAACGATGGAAATTAATGAGATTAATGATGAACCATAAACAAGTACTCGACAAGTTGACAACCCTGTTCCTGAACCCCTAGCTCCACATAGATCTGAACGGGTCAGTAAACCACCTAAGAGGTATGGCTTGGATAATGACTTTGGGGAATTGCACCTTCTTGGTGACAATGAAACAAAGGAGGACCCTAGAGATTACACTGAAGTAATGTCCGACATTGATTCAAAGAGATGGCAAGAGGCCATGAAATCCAAGATGGATTCCATGTATCAAAATTAGGTCTGAACTCTTGTAGATCTTCCAGAATGTATAGTACTTGTTTGAAATAAATGGGTCTTCAAGAAGAAGATAGGCGCTGACGAGAACGTGGAAACTTATAAGGCTAGATTAGTAGCCAAGGGTTACAGGCAACGAGAAGGGCTTGACTATGAAGAAACATTCTCTCATGTAGCCATGATTAAGTTTATTCAGATTTTGCTTGCTATAGCTGCATACCATGATTATGAAATATGGCAAATGGACGTGAAGACTGCCTTTCTGAATGGCTACCCAGAGGAAGAGCTCTATATGACTTAACCCTAAGGTTTCATGTTCAAGTCTGAAAAGACTAAGGTATGTAAGCTTTAAAGGTCTATTTATGGACTTAAGCAAGCCTCCAGGAGCTGAAACATTCTCTTTGACACTGAAATCAAATCGTTTGGTTTTACTTAAAATGAAGATGACAATTATGTTTATCAAAAGGTTGTTGGGGATGCAGTTGTATTCCTAATGTTATATGTAGATTACATATTACTATTCAGGAATGACACTGTAGTACTTTCTTTTGTAAAAGTGTGGTTGTCCAAAACCTTCCACATGAAAGATTTGGGAGATGCATCTTATGTCGTACTTGAGATAAAGCTCTAGTGTGATAGATTTAGAAAATGAATTGGATTATCCCAATCTATGTACATAGATAAGGTGCTAAGAAGGTTCCAGATGGAACAGTCTTAGAAAGGTTGTCTTCCTGTGATATATGGAATTCATCCTTCTAAATCCATGGGACCTAAGACTCCTGATGAAATACGGCAGATGAGTGCTATTCCTTATGCTTCCGCCATAGGAAGTCTCATGTATGCCATGATATGCACAAGGCCTGATATCACATATACTATGAGCATTACTAGTCGATATCAATCTAACCCAGGATCAGAACACTGGGCAACTGTCAAGATGGTCTTTAAGTACTTAAGAAGAACTAAGGACATGTTCCTCGTTTATGGAGGAGCGACAAAGTTGCAAGTGGAAGCCTATATGATGCGAAAATTATCTTAACACACAAATTTAACCATTTTTTGACAATTGTAGTACAAGTATAAGTAGGGATCGTTCTGGACCGGGGATTAGGAGGGCTTGCTAATAACCTCTAAACTGATTCAAAAACATAAAACTAAATTTAAAAACACTTAACAAGACTCACAAGACTCAAAGCAAACTTAAAATACTCACAACAGCTTAAAATAACCAAATAAACTTAAACTAGACACTAGGAATGACTTTGGACGAAAATTGACTTTTACTTGAATCAAAACACTTAAGAACACAACTAAAACAGATTTGAAACACTTTGAAACAATAAACTAAAAGGGGGTTTTGATTTGGATGAAGTTGAAACAAACAAACAAGTATGAAAAATTAGATAGATTGTAAAACAAATGTGAGAAATAAGATGATGGATGAGATAGCTAAAGGCTTTTTCTCCACACATGACATGTATGCAAATAACTTGATTTCCAGTTACTACTTCATTGAATTATGAATGAAAATTCTCCAAATTAACCGTGACATCACTAGTTAACTCTCAGATTTTCCTTGTTTTATTGGATTGGATGACATCATTTGACAACCCAAAACATTCTTTTAGAGTTCCCTACATGACATCATAATAGAGATACAATCAAAGATCATTACGTTTAATGAAAATCATAAGCATTGAGAAAGCACTTGCAACTATGACATCATGTTACTCATGCTAGAATTAAACTTAACGTGATCGTTTATAAGCGACCTTCACTACATGTGAATATAAGTTTGTAACGATTATGAGAAACTTCCTTATATTCTAGCAACGGATTTATGCATGCCAATTAAGTGTCGACCCTTAATTAACAAATAAAAATAAGTTATCAATCAAATAGTTAAGCCAATTGCATTTATGATTCAAGAGTTCATAATTGGAATTTATCAAATCATATCACACACATAATCATGGCTTTGAAATCACCCCTAGCCAAGAGGGGTTTAGCCACTCATATTCACAACAAAACAAAAGAAAATGAATTTAAACATTGGAAACAAAAGAAAGAAAACACCTAAACGCTCCAACGATCCAAGTTGGACAGCAAGCACGTCCAAGCACTTTCCTTCCCTTCCTTTGCTAGGGCATAAGGTGTTGGTAACTGTTTGAAGGTTTGTTTGTATGGAGGAATGGATGTGAAGATGAATGAATGTGTTTGGATGAAGGTTGTATTGAATGCGGCAAAGAGTAGAGAATTGTATAGATGATGTGTGTGTGTGTTTTGGATTGATGTCTCCCATGATGAAGGGTGGATGAATGTATTTATAGGCTAGGGAGAGGATGTAGTAGGTGGTGGTAATGAGTGGATGTAGTGGTAGGTGAATGTGTTGGGTGGTTGTAATGAGTGGATGTAGCGGTAGGTGAATGGATGTGTTGGGTGAAATGAGTGGATGTGTTGGGTGAAACGAGTGGATGTAGTGGTAGGTGAATGTGTTGAGTGAAATGAGTGTATGTAGTGGTAGGTGAATGTGTTGGGTGAAATGAGTGTGCTAAAATGGTTATTTATAGGGAGAGGATGATGCACAAACTTCAAATTTCGTCCATTCCTTTTGCTCCAAGCATATGTTATCCATTCCATGCCAAAAAATGCTCCTAAATGCACTTCTTTGCCACATTAACCCTTTGGACCTACAAACACACGAAAATAGCTTAAAATACTAAAATAACTACGAACTAACAACATAAATGCCAAGAAACAAGCTAACTAAGTCGCATAAATATGCTCCTATCACTATACAGGCGCAGATGTCCAATCTGACGTCGATGATAGAAGTTCCAACTCCGGATATGTGTTCACTCTGAATGGTAGGGCTATCAACTGGAAAAGCAAGAAATAAGATGTAATTGCTGATTCCATGACAGAGGCTGAATATGTCGCTGAAGCAGAAGCTGGCAAAGAAGCGTTCTGGATGAAGAAGTTCATTACTGAACTTGGAGTTGTTCCAACCATTATATCATCAGTAACTTTGTACTAACCATTACATCACCAGTAACTTTGTACTGTGATAATAGTGGGGCGATAGCTCAAGCCAAGGAACCCAGGGCTCATAAAAAGAACAAGCATTTTGACAGACGCTTTAATATCATTAGAAGATATGCTACCAAGGGGAAAGTCAACATCCTTAAGGTTGCCTCAGCCGATAACGTAGCAGATCCACTGATTAAGCCAATGTCTCAAATCCAACTTGACCGCCATATGGAAAAGATGGGTATTAGATACATAGGAAAGTGGCTTTGAGTGCAAGTGCAAGTGGGAGATTGTTGGAAGTATGCCCACAAAGCCACTCATTTGATGTAATAGCTTTTGGAATACTTATTGTGTTAAACTATTATATGCTTAATGAAGGGCAAATATTATTGTTAATCACTATTTATTATATTATGTGTTTAAGCAATAAGCGAATCCAAGGAATGTATTTAATCTAAGAGAGAGGTGATCTAAGTAAGTTAGATTAACAAGACCTTTCTCTTATGTTCATTCCTAAAACGTTCCTAGCCATAGGATTGCCAATTGGGCATTGACAATCCACTAAGGTTAGTATGTGTTATGTTAGCTCAAGCGTGAGTATGACTAGTCTCAAGTCATTTAGTGTTGGACACTGAGACAAACATATAGGTGTTCAAAAGGTAATTGAGTACACTGAACAACGATCAATAAGGAGTTCGAACATATATGTCATGTAAGAACTCGTAAGTTGCAATATGCAAAGTAGTCATTTGACATGAGGCATCATAGATGTCTAATGGTTAGGTCCTTGATCTTTGATCATGTCAAAGGCATTCCATCAAACTATCTAGTCATGTAGGCATATGAATGCACAACAAGGGATCTCTAACCTTCCATGGTGGAGGGAGAATACTCTTGAGATATGATTCAGGAGTCTTTGGCCAAAGCATAAGAATATGACTTAGGAAGTTTGTTCCAAATGATATTCAATTGAATCATAGAAGTATCACATTGAATAGTAGACATGAAACAAACTATCACTCAAACAATGTGATTAAGAGTATTATATTAGAGAAGGACCGTATTGCATTGTAATTGTAATTGGATAGGTTCTCCAACCACTTCTACTTAGCTTGGGTAGCCATTACATACTACTAGGTTGTTGGAAATGTGCCCTAAAGCCAATCATATGATGATACTTTACGGACATTTTACATGTTAAACTAATCTAGTTTAATATAAAGGGCAAAGATTATTGTTTGAGCCGTCTCATATAAATGTTATATGCTTAAACGATAAAGTCCAAGGAATATGTGATTGGAAGAATGTAATCTAATGAAGTTAGATTCATGAGACCATTCTTTCGTAGACACATCCTAAATGTTCCTGATCATAGGATTGCCAATTGGGCATTGACAGTCCGTCAAGATCGGTACGTGCTATGTCTTCTCTCAGGGAGAGTGACTAGTCTCGAGTCATTGGTGTGTGTGACATCAAGACAAGTACGTAGGTGCTCAGTAGAGAATGAGTTCACTGAACGCGATCAACGAAGAGTTCTCATACTCATGTCACATGAGAACTCATGTTTGGGATAATGCAAATTAGTCCTTTGACCTGAGGCATCACAGTTGTCTTGTGGTTAAGTCCTTGATCTTTGATTATGTCAATGTCACCCCATCGGGGTGTCCACGGCATCGTTGGGGTTAAGCCACTTAGTCATGGAGGCAAGTGAATGCGCAACAAGGGATCTCTAACCTTCAAACCGTTTGAGGGAGAATACTCTATGATATGATTTAGAATCTCTGGCCAGAGTATGATTGAGATTTAGAAAAGTCGTTCTAAATCACATTCAAGGAAATCATATAAGAACACGAATCACATTGGATAGTAGACATGAATAAATAAACTATCAAACCAAACAATGTGGTCAGGAGTATTAGATTAGAGAAAGACCGTATTGCATTTGTAATCCTAAACTGAATAGGTTCTTAACCTCTTCTGATTAGCTTGGGTAACCATGACATACGGCTAGGTGTCACTCATGGTTTGTGGAAGCCCTAAAAGTGTATTATCACTAAAGGGAGAATTGAAAGTAAGTTTCAATTCATAATCGATTTGAAAGAGTTTTGATCGCCCACTGCCTCGCTAAAAGGAACCTAATGGATCGTACACCGTATAAGGTGGAGATGGATGAAACAAACTAAATGAGTAAGAACAATTGAATAGTTTAATTATTTATGGCAAGGATTAATTAATATGTTAATTAATCAAACGAATAAGTTCGTTAAAGACCTCGGGATAGGTTTTGGACCTTAAGGCCCAATGGGCTTCGAACGTCAAGCCCATTGACTTAAGTTGTATGACAACTTAATGAATAATGATTCACTAAGACCCAAAAGCCCAAACAACCCCCCATGGCCGGCCATATAGAGAAAGGGTAGTGAACTTGCTTTAATTACAAGTTTGCCACTCAAATGAATAAAGGTATAAATATGACTTTATAGCCTTTTATTCATTAAGGGTTTGTTTTAGAGAAAATTGGTGAGAATTGTCTCTCCATTTCTCTCTAGAAAGGCCGGCCACCATGGAAGTTGTAGCTAGCCATCTATTCTTCCATGGTCACTCATTTATCATCCATGCTCTCCTTGGTGTAGATCCATCCAAATCCATGGATCTAAGATGCAAGGAATGAAGGCCCTATCTCTTGGGTGATTAGCCTTTGTTTAAATACAAAGAGGAATCTACAAAGGTATAAATTTCAACTCACTATGTTTTGAGTTGATTAATGGTTCACCAATCTACTAGGCTTTGAATTTCATGGTTAAAGTTTTGTTTTTAAGTGCATGCAAGCATGATTCCGCCTTTAATTGTTAATTGCATGCTTATTGATGTTGCTTAAATGAACATGTTTTCACAAAATTTTCCTTCAAGTGGTATCAGAGCCTAGGTCTAGTAGTTGGTGAATCCTCTTGGGTTTTGTGGTTCATAGTTTGTGATTTAAAAGTTGTAATTGTTACAAGCTTTATTCTTGTTTCTTTGAATGTAAATTTTGCTAGAAAATTTGCCATCTCAAATGTTGTAGATGTAGTTCATATGAGCATGAATATTGGAGCTAAAATTTGGTGCCATGACTTTGGGAATTTTCGGCCAAATACAAAGGGTGTATTTTTGGGTTCTTGTTTGACTTGTTAAAAGTGTTTTCAAGTGACTTTTGGAACCCTTATGTACCCTAGTTTGGTTAGATGTTATTTCCCTAAAGTTTGAATGGTTTTGGAATGTTTTTGGGTGAAAAATGTTCATGGAAATTTTTTGTGTTTTTCATGAATGTTCTTCATTGTTCTTGACATTTTTGCCAAGAACAAAAAGGTTTGTGTTTTGATTCAAAGTTTTGATTTATTACATAAAGTTTATGTTTTATGTTTTTCAAATGTTTTAATGCATAAGATATTTATTTGAAGGGTGATGGAAATGGTGATGGGTGTGTAAGGATTAATTTCCTTTCACACACACCACTTGCACCACTTGTTGCTTTATGTCTAAAACTCACAAATCAACACACACATCACTCTATCCTCTTCCAAAACCGGCCACCCCCTAGTGGGGGTACTTTTGGGGCCTTTTATGCAATTACATAAAGTTTTGATACTTTTGTGTATTTGCACTTTGGCCCAAAAGTTTATGTTTTTACGTTTAGGTCCAAAAACGCTAAAGGACAAATTGTTTTGCTCCTTTAATGAAGTTTTTGCATTGATTAAATTTTGGGTTCTAGTGTAATTACATGAAGTAGTGGACTTTTGTGTCTTTACAAAGTGACCCCAAAAGTTTTGCAATATAGCCCAAAAGTTGAGGTTAATTGCTTTATGGCCCAAAAGTTGTGGTTATTGCATATTGGCCCAAATTAAGTAGAGAACAAAATTGTTTTGTCTCTTTAAATGAGAATTGAATTTTCATTTTGTTTAGCTCCATTTAAATCAATTTTATGGATACAAAAACCAAATGAAAATGTTGCATTCAATTTAATTAGTTAAAGTGTTAATTAATTAAAGGGTGATTATGAACCTAAGCCTAATATAATTGAGCTATGTGAAAGGCCGTTTCAAATTTGTTTGAACCATGGGAATGTGTAGATTAGATTTTGGTTGTAATTTGATTTGATCAAATGTTGTAAAAGGGCTTAAGCTCTTCTTTACTTTAAAGTAATTTGTTATATGCAAATGTTGTAATGAGCATAAGCTCACCTTTACTTTGAAGTACTTCTTTCTTGCTTTATTTGATATGCATGAAAATGAAGTAGTTGGGTCCAACGCCCATAAGACAACACACCTTAATGTGATTAAACGTGTAACTAAAATCAACCACCATCCCTAGACCGAGATTCAACACAAGGCTCGTGTTGAATCTAAACAAAGGTTCATAATCATCCTAAGGCCCTAAGGCAACTATATAGTCCATCAAATGAATGCAAAGGTTATGTTAGTAGTATCATATACTCTTGCTTTAAAAACCGTTTTATAAGCATAGTGGGAGTATTATATACAACTAAAAACAATCATATGGACCAATAGTTGTAATAGGACCAAAATAGTTTTAATAGAGATTAAAATGTATGTTTATATGTGATGAGACCTAAAACCCTCAACCAAACCATTATTAAGTTGATAAGCGTGAGAGTGCTTAGAACACTCTTTCGTAGGCCTTCCACCGTGGTGGGATCCAATCGTTTATGACTTGTACACCGGCTTCACCCTATCATGGGGGAGTATAAAGTGCATGCTTATACTCAGGAGGAATCCATACACATATGATGAGGTGAGTGTAGGCAACGAGGATGGCCGACATCGTATCATCGTGAGGCTATTCTTGAACCCCTTCACGCACTAAGCATGGTGGGAATGACTTAACTAAGTGCAATGGAACCAACATCATATCATTGTGAGGTGACATTCTCTAGAGGCCAAATAAGATGGGTACTTGCATTAGTTGCAAATGAGTAAGTGTACTCTCTCATTATTATTAATGCTAGCCAACATCATATCATTGTGAGGTGGGCTTGGTAATAGTGAGCCTCCCATACCCTACTAAGAGTTTCATCCAAAACTCTCGAATTCCAATGAGGGATATGGAATTTGCCAAAAATAGTGGGTGGTGCTATTTTGATTTAAAGACCCGAATCAAATGGCTTAAAATCAATCAATTTATATTCGTTATGTATTTGTTTACCAATATATTTGCAAACGCTATCCAACACTTGACAAATAAAAACCGAATGTTTTAGTTTCCGGACTTGGTACCACAATCCCAAAGAATGTCTTAAAAGGATTGCATATGTATCTAAGTAGTCTCATCCTCACAATCTTCCTAATGATAATGTATCATTGGAAGAACATGTTAGAAAAGTCTATCATGAAGAGGACAACACAAACAACCAATGCTTATTCCTTCGTTATATGAACAAAGGAACTTACGAAGATTAGCATAAAGAAAAGGACACTTTTAGTGTTATTAGTTCTTCACTTACAAATCGTTGTATGAAGAAATAATGAGTTGTTTTGAACAACCCTTAGTCAATGCAAACACTTAGTGCTTGTTTCTTTGTTAAATGAACAAAGAACTTAAGAAGAAAGCACAAAGGCATGGACACTTAATGTGCCATCATTCTTCACTTACAAATTGTTGTATGAAGAAATGAGAGTTGCTTTGAACAACTCTTGAAAGTTTGTAATTATGTTTAGAACATAATGGTTGGTTGACAAAAATAGTGCATCAACATGGACTTATGATGATTTTGAATCATTGAGTGTTGAAGTGTTAGAACACTTCTAGAGACGGGAACTAGGCAAGGACTTCACCTTTGTGTCCCTATCCTAATCGTTCACTAAGTTTATTGTAAACTATGTAGTGTACAATAAACACATGCTCTCCAAAATGTTTGATGTGTATAACACAATTGAAATAAGTTTCAAGAGAGATAGTGGGAGTTTAGGGACCTTGACTATGGTAGTCAAAGGAGAAGTCAAATGAAGAAAGCGAAATAACTCCAAGGGAACAAACTTTCTTTATGAAAGGATGGACATTGGAAGGGGTATTTGCAAGAAATGTCTTGCAAGTGTCAAGAACACACCTTTCGAAGGTGTTGTAAATTGTTCTTGAATAGTTCAAAACAGTTGGTTCTTCTACTTGAATGTTTGATTCCGTATTAGTAACTATGTTTTACAATCGTTGTAAAAGTGTGACTAATAAGAAGTAGAAGATTAATGAGAGAAGAGAAAGTACTTCACATTCGGAAAGTGAATAAAATATAGATTTCTGCGAAAGCAGATGGTACTTACTTCCTCATATGAACTACCAAAGAAATTGGAAAAACATAGATTGTCTTTATATTCCAATTTTAAGGAACTAAATTCCGTCACTATGTGAAATGGATAAATGTTTTGTTTGACAAAACATTGTTCTTTATTAATCAATGATTGGATTATGGTAATCTAATTGATTGTCTCTATAGTAGAGATAATATGGTGGTGTTAACTGTTTAGAACATAATGATGCTTAAAACCCAAAAAGGTTGCAAGGTAGTGACTAATCCCAACTAAGTTGTGATTCCTCTAAAAACATAAGTTATGAGTTGGTGAAAGTTGGATGCTTTGGATTGTTAGATCCGGATCCAATACCTTCTTGTTAAAATTGTATAGAGACGAAATGTTCGAATCTTTATTCTTTTGGAAAGAAGAAAGAATCACAAAGTTGTTGAGGTTAATTCACTTAGATGTTAGTGGCACTTATCCACAACATAATACTACTCATGTTGGATAACATTCACCGAAGATCACTCTCGGTTGGACTATAGTTTATTTTTGAATAAACACAAGTCCGAATACTTTGCAAAATGTTTCAAAGAATTCAAGAAATGTAAGTTGATGAGTAAGACGTCTAAAGTATTTACATCCTCAGATTTGATCCAAGGAATGGTAACACTTTAGAATAGCTTTCTTGAAAGATATCAAGGAAAGAATAAGATAATGGATTTCTCCATTAGGAGAAGAACGAACTTGAATAAGATTTAGTTCGTTGGATATTATCAATTACCCATATATATAGGATATATACTTCTAAAAACAATATGATTGTCAATTAGAAGATCTTCCAAATTTTTCATGACTCCATAAGATGTAGTTGGAAAGAAAGACAAATCTTAAGCATGTTAAGATTTGGGATTGTGTGTTAATACACAATATTTGTTTGATAACAATCTTGTAGGATATCCTTAAATTAACTTTTGGATATCGCTTCTATAAACCAACTAACAAATGTTGTTTTGTTGGGTAGTTCATTGTAATCCTACAATGTGATTTGCCTAAGAGCAAATGAACGAAGGATAGAAATCAAAGAATGGTTCTTTGAGAGACAAGAAAGTAATCAACAAATATAACAACCTAGTTCCTATACCATAAGCTCCAAGGTAGTCGAGAAGGATTTATAAACCGTCTCAGTTGAATGGTTTGAACTTTATGACTATGTCATAGAGTTGCACCTCTTAATTCGAAAGAAATAAGAATGAAAATCCTTATGACTACATTGAGTGCATATACGATATATACTCATGGGAATGGTAAAGTACCATTTGACCCGAAATAATGAAACCTTCATAAGCTAATTGGTAGCTTAAGGTGACTACAATCAAATAGAATGGTTGACTTTGAAGGAACCATTTTTGACGTAGTCTTAGTTTCAATTAATTTGAAGATTGCTAGCTACAACTAAATGGTGATTCAATGTTTGGACATAATATGGGTTTCCGAAACCATTATTAAGATAGTCTTGATAATATATGTCTAAAACTATGAATCACAAGACATATAAGTTGTAGAGATCCATCCATCATGGATCTTAGCAAGCTAGTGGGAGCTATAAGCGTCTTATGAGAGAAAGGTCAAATCGTTTGCTTTCTCATAAAGATGTAAATGAATCTTTTGTTTACTAGGTTTACAAAAGATTAGTGGGAGTTAATCATATTCCTAAATTTGTATATATATATATATATAAATATATATGTGATATGTATGAATATATATATGATATATTAATTTTGGAAGTGAAAAGAATATTTCTTTGTTAAAGTTATGACTTTAAGCATTCTATAACGATAGAATGTATATGGGAGACATAGTCTATATACATGGGATGGAAATCTATATTGATAGATTTTAAGATATAATTTGATTATATAAATCCCTAATAATAGACAAAAGATGCTAGGAAGTTTCTCATATGATGATAAACTTTAATCAGAAGAACAACTCTAGTGAGACTAGGAGGTAGCTCTTCTCAAAGGGAACGTACCCTTTGACTCCCAAAGAAATAATGCGTAAATAAGAATCCTTTATATACGCATAAAGGTGATTTATGTATTTCATATTATATGAAAAACATTGATATGATTTATGTATTTCATATTATATGAAAAACATTGATATGAGTTGTACCTAGAACGGTACAAGACGATATCAGTGCAAGCCCAGGATCAGAACCATGGCAACTGTCAAGTGAGTCCTTAAGTATTTAAGAAATACTAAAGGATAGATTCCTCAAAGAATGAGGAAGAATTAGAGTAACGTAATGGAAGCGTAAATGTATTAGATTATGAATCTAATCCATCATTGGATGTTTCTTCATTATGAATGAAGAGATAAACGAATATCTCTTTATTATGACTAAAGAGATATTTGGATGGAAACATTAAAGTAATGACTTTAGTGTGTTCCATTATGAATGCAAAATATATTGCCATAAAGAAGTTTACAACAGTGTTGTTTGGATGGGAAAGTTCATTTAGTGAACTCTCTATTCGGTTCCAACCAGAAAGTGTATCTAGTGTATCGACACTATGACACTAATGGGGCGATAGCTCAAGCCAGGGAATCAAGGTCTCATCAAGATCCGAACTCATATGAGAAACTGAACCACATGATTGAGAATCATGTATAATGGTGACGTCGTTATTCTCAAGGTTGCTTCTATGGATAACATATAGATATCCATTGCCTAGGCCTACTATTCAGCCATTTATGAAATGACTACAGAAGAGGTATCATCACTGATGACTAAGCTGATTGGCTCTAGTGCAAGTGGGAGATTGTTGGAAATGTGCCCTAAAGCCAATCATATGATGATACTTTACGGACATTTTACATGTTAAACTAATCTAGTTTAATATAAAGGGCAAAGATTATTGTTTGAGCCGTCTCATATAAATGTTATATGCTTAAACGATAAAGTCCAAGGAATATGTGATTGGAAGAATGTAATCTAATGAAGTTAGATTCATGAGACCATTCTTTCGTAGACACATCCTAAATGTTCCTGATCATAGGATTGCCAATTGGGCATTGACAGTCCGTCAAGATCGGTACGTGCTATGTCTTCTCTCAGGGAGAGTGACTAGTCTCGAGTCATTGGTGTGTGTGACATCAAGACAAGTACGTAGGTGCTCAGTAGAGAATGAGTTCACTGAACGCGATCAACGAAGAGTTCTCATACTCATGTCACATGAGAACTCATGTTTGGGATAATGCAAATTAGTCCTTTGACCTGAGGCATCACAGTTGTCTTGTGGTTAAGTCCTTGATCTTTGATTATGTCAATGTCACCCCATCGGGGTGTCCACGGCATCGTTGGGGTTAAGCCACTTAGTCATGGAGGCAAGTGAATGCGCAACAAGGGATCTCTAACCTTCAAACCGTTTGAGGGAGAATACTCTATGATATGATTTAGAATCTCTGGCCAGAGTATGATTGAGATTTAGAAAAGTCGTTCTAAATCACATTCAAGGAAATCATATAAGAACACGAATCACATTGGATAGTAGACATGAATAAATAAACTATCAAACCAAACAATGTGGTCAGGAGTATTAGATTAGAGAAAGACCGTATTGCATTTGTAATCCTAAACTGAATAGGTTCTTAACCTCTTCTGATTAGCTTGGGTAACCATGACATACGGCTAGGTGTCACTCATGGTTTGTGGAAGCCCTAAAAGTGTATTATCACTAAAGGGAGAATTGAAAGTAAGTTTCAATTCATAATCGATTTGAAAGAGTTTTGATCGCCCACTGCCTCGCTAAAAGGAACCTAATGGATCGTACACCGTATAAGGTGGAGATGGATGAAACAAACTAAATGAGTAAGAACAATTGAATAGTTTAATTATTTATGGCAAGGATTAATTAATATGTTAATTAATCAAACGAATAAGTTCGTTAAAGACCTCGGGATAGGTTTTGGACCTTAAGGCCCAATGGGCTTCGAACGTCAAGCCCATTGACTTAAGTTGTATGACAACTTAATGAATAATGATTCACTAAGACCCAAAAGCCCAAACAACCCCCCATGGCCGGCCATATAGAGAAAGGGTAGTGAACTTGCTTTAATTACAAGTTTGTCACTCAAATGAATAAAGGTATAAATATGACTTTATAGCCTTTTATTCATTAAGGGTTTGTTTTAGAGAAAATTGGTGAGAATTGTCTCTCCATTTCTCTCTAGAAAGGCCGGCCACCATGGAAGTTGTAGCTAGCCATCTATTCTTCCATGGTCACTCATTTATCATCCATGCTCTCCTTGGTGTAGATCCATCCAAATCCATGGATCTAAGATGCAAGGAATGAAGGCCCTATCTCTTGGGTGATTAGCCTTTGTTTAAATACAAAGAGGAATCTACAAAGGTATAAATTTCAACTCACTATGTTTTGAGTTGATTAATGGTTCACCAATCTACTAGGCTTTGAATTTCATGGTTAAAGTTTTGTTTTTAAGTGCATGCAAGCATGATTCCGCCTTTAATTGTTAATTGCATGCTTATTGATGTTGCTTAAATGAACATGTTTTCACAAAATTTTCCTTCATAGGTGTCACTCATGGTTTGTGGAAGCCCTGAAGATTAGTAAACACTAATCTACATCAAAGGGAGAATTGAAATGTAGTTTCAATTCACAATCGATCGTTAAGAGTAACAATCGTCCACTGCCTCACTAATTGGAACTTAATGGATCGTACACCGAGTAAGGATGAAAATGAAGAAATATATATGAGATGGATAAGCAATTAAATAGTTTTATTGAGAATGGTCAAGATTAATTAATTAGTTAATTAATCTTATGAAAGGTTCGTATTGGGCTTTGAAGTTGGTTTTGGGTTTTAGGGCCCAAAAGGGTTTTTGGTCCACAAGGCCCATTGAGTTTAGGTTGTGTGACAACTAAAACTAAATGGAAATTAACCCAAAAACAAAGTCATAACCTGCCAAGGGTGAGTGGTAGCAAACTTGGGTTAATTGTAAGTTTGCCACTCACAAGTGAGGTGGTATAAAGGCAACTTTATAGCCATTCTCTCACTAGGGTTTTCTTGAGGAAAAGAAGAGAAACTTTTTCTCTCTTTTTCTCCATAGAGGCCGGCCACTTAGGGGAAGGATAGCTAGCAATCTTTCTTCCTCTAAGTCATCCATTTCATCTTCAAACCTCATCCTTGGTGTGGAGACTTAGAGACACTAAATCTTTGGTGTTCTTGGAGATCCTTTCCTCACATCCTCAAGGAGCAAAGGAGTATCAAAAGGAAGAAAAACACAAGGAAGATCTAAGGAGCTAGGAGGTGACTTGAAGGCCCTCCACTTGGGTGAATCCCTTGTGTAAACAAGGATGAGCTTCAAGGGTAATGAATCTCAAAATCCTTTCTTCTCTTTAATGTTGTTAAAGAGTCTTGTGGTTCACCATTCACTAGGCTTTGAAAGTCATGGGTTTTAGGATTGTTTTTGAATGCATGCCTACTTTAAAGTGTTATTAGTTTGCATATGTGTTCAAATGTGGTCACATGTTCTTAGCTAGGGCAAAAATTTTCCTTCAGGATTCACACCCTCGGAAGAGGAAACCCATAACACAGGCACCGGAAGAGCCTACCGTGAATCCGACTGTTGCCTACTCATTCTATCCAACTCATGAGGAAATTCTAGATTACGGAAGCGTCTTTGAAGAGATGAATCCACCTCGCGAGAATCGTGAGATTTCGGTCTATTATGCTAGCTTAGATGATGTTTGGTGAAGAAATGAGATGACGACCATCTTCAACTTCAAGCTAGAAATTTAGAATAGACATATAATTAGAGAGTTGTTAATAGCACTTCAAATATGTGGTCATACACTCTAAATTTATAAAAACATAAAAAATAAAAATTTATATCGAAAGAAGTGTATAATGTCATTTTTGAAATACCAATAGCACTACCTAATCACTCGGGCATTCTAAAGATTGCTTTTTCCTGTATATCGGGCTGGTCCTTCGGCATTGAGTTAGGGCCTCTAGCCTTTAGGGTAAAGGGTAGATATTCATGAGAAAGAGATATATCATACAATAATAAGGTGGAAACGGATTTAAGATTTTGCTTAAAAGAAGTGAAGGAAAAGTCTCACACGTGATCCCAGTGTCATCTTTGGACCCCCAAACCACCATGCATGCGTGGCAGTTGAGTGTAGTAAAAAAGTTTAATTCCAATTCAAAATAGCTCATTACTCTTCTTGATAGATCATGATAGATTTTTATTTTATTTATTTATTTTTGGGAAGATCGATCATGATAGATTTATGTAAGCTCTGATTGAGTTTCTAATTGCACCAAACACCAATAACCATAAGACAAGGTATATAAATTAGCATTGACAAACTCAATCATATACATATATAGTGCTGCACTTAATTGTTTGGTTTCATTTGCAATAATCGAAATCAATACTTTATTGGTAGCTCCAAGTTTTTATTTGATGAGAAAACCTTTTAGTCTAATATAATAATTTTTAATATTTGACCAAATTAAAATTTATACTTAAGCAGTTAGCAACTTATTAGCATTAATGGCATTTGGTTATGATGGATATTTGAATCAATTAATATAATTCACGTTTGTAACCATTTTTGTGCTAGCCTGCATGATTCATGAATGCCTATTATTCGACTCAATTGAGACCAATAAAGTTACTCCAGCCTCCAATATAGATACTCGTAGGGTGGTGTTAACTACATTTTTTTTTACTTCTCACATATTTACTATTAATTTTTGTTTTTTAGTCATCTTCAATTCATTTAATCTGGTGGTCGAAAATTGAGAAGTGTGTGCAGAAGGTAAAAAGATAAAAATAAATGTGTGGGTAGCACCACTCTACTTATATATTGGCTAGGAAAAATATAGAGGATGTTTACCCACTACATTGTACCACGTAGATTCTTTGTTACAATTCTTATGATTTCTGCATGTAATGTTTGTGGAGACAACAATAATCAAGAAAATTATGGAGGCGACACGTGAACTTTTGAGTAAAGAAGACAAAATTACCCTCTAGGCACACCGGGATTCCCACGCGTATGTAACGGACAATAACGGCTCAATCAAGGTCAAAGGTGATCAAAATGGTATTCTTTTAAACCCTCTCATCACTCATCACCAAATCCTCACCCACAAGGTAACTCCCAATCATCCTTTTCAAATTAGGATTAATTGCCAAAATCAATTGATTAATTTCCTAATTAATTGGTTAATTGGCAAACTAATTGCAATATATTATTTTACATAATATCTTGCAATCAATCCCACAAATCAACCAAATGTGGCTCCCCTATATATAGCCACTCATTTTCTCCAGAACCTAGGTCCAATTCTCTTGTAAAAATTCTCAAAAATTCTCTAAACACTTTCTCTCTCAAATTCTAACTTTGGCATCGGAGGTTCTTCGGCCAAAGCACCCCCCCCCCCCCCAAAAAAAATTCATCGTAGGTGTGTGAGGCTCTTGGCCTTGACCTAAGGTGTTAATTGTTTTGTAGGTGCATTTTCGTCCAAGAAGAAAAAGGGGAAATTTGCATGTACAAATTGGTGCTTTCATTGAGAGTTTGATTCACACGCTTGAAGAAGACTCACATTAAAAGTTTCTCATTTCTTGTTCATTTGTAGATTTTTCATATGTCCTTATTCTTATAATTTTTTTTATAAAATTCTTTGAATAAACGTAAAAGAAAAGTGCAATGACTAGAACTTCGAAAACCGTGATGAACGGAACTTCCTACGTTCAAAGATCCCGATTAAATGATAGAGAACGAGATGTAGCCCTACCACGATGATCCACAAGGCTCAATACGATGGTAAGAGGAGAAACTTTGACACTAAAGAGCACCACCAACATGGTAGCCACGGGGACTACCATGGCAGTGGGGAGTGGGTCACCTCCATGGCAGCAAACCCACAGTGAACAGGGGGCAGCGAGGTAGCCACTAACCCAGGCCTACGCCACTTTGTAGCAGCAAGCCCAGGCGCTAGAAGCAGCCCAAGTTGCTGCCCTAGCAACGCAGGCCCAAGCCTCGTCCACTTGGCACAGGGCTTAATCTGCAGCCCATGCTACAAGGCAGCCGAGCCAGGCCGAGCTCGAGCCTGCACGTGTCACTACCTTAGCAACATAAGCCCAAGTAGCTGTGGCAGGATAAACAGCCTAACATTATCGTGCCCAAGGCTAGCACGAGCCCAGCGCGTTCCCGAGCAGAGCCTAAGCCTAGTGCCCACTCGCACCTCACGCAGGGCAATCCATGCCAGCTGCTTAACCTGTTCCTGCGATTTGACCCTCTCCCGTGATCTAATTCGAGGCCCAATCCACTCTCATGGCCGACCAAGCAATCTATCCAGTCCAAGACCAGTTCAACCATCCCGGCTTCAGATTTCTAGACCGACGATTAAACCGGGGATATTTTCACCTCATTTCTCCACGGATTTGACATCCCAACTCAAATCTCGTGCCAAGAGTCCATTACACTTCTACTACTTAAGGAGATGTATATCGTCCAAGCTCTTCCACCCTAAATGGCGAACAACACTTATCTCAACAAGTCATAGAGTTGACAAACGCCTTTGTGTAGCAGACTACCTTGGTGAATCATCTTCTGCAGCGTGCCTTAAACGAGGTGTCCTAAAGTAGGATAAGTCACGAACCGAACGTTCTAGCAGTGTACACTTCTAACTGGGCCCCCAAGATAGCGTATACTCTCGTCTTAGCGTGCAGAAAATAGTGTAGTCTCGGTTAGGCCCATGGATTAGCATACATTCATGGTTGGGGCCACACTCCAATAATCAACAATAAGCAACCTTTCAGGCGAAATATTCATTCGCGGCTAAGCCCGCAAGGAGCATCCTTCACCTCACATCGGAGTAGGTAACATAACAGACAGAGAGAAACAATTACTTAATCTGGCTCAAGTTCAACTGGCAGCCTGCGAGTAATTCGCTTGCTTGCCAAAAACATATGAGATGCATCGTAGTCGCAACATAGACCAGCTGAGCACAGGGAAGAGCAGCTTAGACCAACAGGTCACAACCGGGAGCAGCCAAGAGCTTCACTACCCTAACAAAGGCATATTCAATAAGAAGTAGAAAGACTCATGACCAAGCAATTGTGTGATTTCCAAAGCAACAAAGCTACTAACGAGGTGCTCCGACGAGACATGACCAACATAAGTGGGTCACCTTTCATTGACAAGATCGAGCAAATGAAACTATCCCATATAAGTTGTTGGATACAAAGATTACTTTTGTTTTGACAAATGCAATAACACAACTTAATGGTGCATTGGGGGCAGATGAGTACCAAAAGAACACACCAGCCCAACTACTAAGAACCGGGGGTAGGCTTTGTTCTCAACACTCAAGACAATTCAATACTAAAGTAACACAACATCAGTAGCCGAGCATGACGGACCTAGTGGTCCAATTCCTCCTACTGCGCACAACATGGCCTAAACTAGCCCCAGCTCTACATTCACAGCTGTGCCTACCTACTCCACGGCTCTCGGAAACCCTTGATCTGTCACCATGGCTTCTAACTGTGTTGATCTTGCACCACGACTCCCATCCATGCCGATCTTGCCCTATGGCTCGTGCCGACCAAGCCTATGACACTTTAAACTTCAAAGCATCCAATGACAAAGCAGATGACAACGCTTTATTAGTAGCCCCTGCTAGCGAAAGACTTAACAGTGAAGAAGCTTGCAATCCATTCAGATTCTTAGCTGATCACCAACCAAGCTATAAAAGGGGACACGATGAAACATCTAACAATGGCGTAATACTTGCAGAAAGTTTGGGAGAAGCTCGATGTGCTTCCCACTTACACCTTTACCTGGGTTCCACAAGCAGTTCAAAGTCTCAAGCAGATCACCAAACAAGACCTTGTAAGCTGAGGATTATTTTAGTTGTCCAGTACTCCAGCTTTCCTCAGCTGCACTCACAACAACGACTTCCATGCTCTCAAATGCAAAAGGGTAAACCAATCCCCCGACATGCATCTGGGTAAGCTCTTCAATGCGAAAGGATAAACTAATTGTTCTCCAGTATAAGAGGGTAAACCAATTCCTCAACGCCCATATGGGTCTGCTCTCAAATGCGAGAGGTTAAACTAATTGTTCTCTAATGCAAGAGGGTAAACTAATTCCCTGATACCCATATGGGTCTGCTCTCTAGTACGAGAGGTTAAACTAATTGCGCTCTAGTGTGAGAAGGTAAACCAATTCCCCGACACCCATATGTGTTTGCTCTTCAGTTCAAGAGGTTAAACTAATTGTTCTCCAATGTGACAGGGTAAACCAATTCTCCGACACCCATATGGGTCTGCTCACCAGTGCAAGAGGGTAAACTAATTGCTTTCTAGTGTGAGAGGGTAAACCAATTCCCCGACACCCATTTGGGTCCGCTCTCTAGTGCGAAAGGATACAATAATTGCTCTATAGTGCAAGAAGGTAAACTAATTCCTCGACACCCATATGGGTCTGCTTTTTAGTGCGAGAAGTTAAACTAATTGCTCTCCAGTACGAGAGGGTAAACCAATTCCTTGACACCTATATGGGTATGCTCTCCAATGTGAAAGGTTAAACTAATTACTCTCCAGTGCGAAAGGGTAAACAAATTCCCCAACACCCATATGGGTTTGCTCTCCAGTGTGAGAGGTTAAACTAATTACTCTCTAGTGCGAGAAGGTAAACCAATTCCCCGACACCCATATGGGTAAGCTTTCCAGTGTGAAAGGGTAAACTAATTCCTCGACACCTATCTGGGTAAGCTCTTCAGTGTGAGAAGGCTATACAGCTCAAAAGATTGAATACTTGAAGACCAGCTAAGCAACAAATGGTTAGGGGCAGTAGCCACTTCACGCTCACTTCATCTTCAGCAGCTCCGATCTTGTAGCTCCATCCTTGATTGCTCTATCTATGGCAGCTGAGAAATCAGACTCAAGCAGTTTCCTCATTTTTGGCAAGCAAGCACTTTGCGCTCACTTCATCTTCAACAGCTCCATCATTGATTCCTTCATCTATGGCAGCTAAGATATTAAACTCAAGCAATTTCCTCATTTTTGGCAAGAAACCTAGATGTGGCAGCCCAAACCATGGCCCATGCCATGCCACTTCCTTAGCCCATGCCGAGCTAGCCTTTGGCTTTAGTCTAATCGAGCAGTACAAGCTCTAGCCCCTTCCACACCATCTCTTCGGCCCATGCCAAGCCGACTCCTGGCCCTTGCTAGCCGATATGCCGTGCCACCCTGACAGTTACCCCGTGGCAACACCACCCAAGAAGAAGACAAAGAAAATTAAGTTTTTCCTACATTGGTGCGGCTTAGAGAAGACAATGAAATCAACGGAAGACGGTTCTTTGCATGGGCAAGTAAAGAAGAGTGCTAGGGAAGGGGGAACAAATATCCTCTAGCTTTCTCTCTTTCTTGTAGGGATAAAAAATTGGCCTCCGAAGTTGATTTAACCCTCTACTTAAGGTAGGCTTAAATAGGCATTGGAGGCGATTTATTTCCCTTTGCTAGAAGAATCTAATTCCAAGTCCAAGTGGGAATCTACATCAAAGTTGGAGATCTCTACACCTACTACCCTTTCCTCTGAGCAGCCCAACAAGTGTAGGGGCATTTGTGGAGCCAATAATAATCAAGAAAATCACGGAGGCGACACGTGGAGTTTTGGGTTAAGAAGACAAAATTACCCTCGAGGCACACCATGATTCCCACGCGCATGCAACGGACAATAATGGCTCAATCGAGGTCGAAAGTTATCAAAATGGTATTCTTTTAAACCCTCTCATCACTCATCATCAAATCCTTACCCACAAGGTAACTCCCAATCATCCTTTTCAAATTAGGATTAATTGCCAAAATCAATTGATTAATTTCCTAATTAATTGGTTAATTGCCAAACTAATTGCAAGATATTATTTTACATAATATCTTGCAATCAATCCCACAAATCAACCAAATGTGGCCGATCCTAATTCTCCTAATAGGGCTGGCCACAACCCTATATATAGCCACTCATTTTCTCCAAAACTTAGGTCCAATTCTCTTCTAAAAATTCTCCAAATTTCTCTAAACACTTTCTCTCTCAAATTCTCACTTTGGCATCGGAGGTTCTTCAACCAAAGTCCCCCACATTCATCGTGGGTGCGTAAGGCTCTTGACCTTGACCTAAGGTGTTAATTCTTTTGCACGTGTATTTTCGTCCAAGAAGAAGAAGGCGGAAATTTGCATCGACAATGTTCATGAACTTTTCTACAAAAAAAATTATTGATAGATAAAGGACTTATTAGGCATGCATATACATGCCAATGTAGGATCTATTTGAGATTGCCTTTACAATAGTAAAAAGTATTTGCTAACCAACAAAAATGTTTCTAATTGCGACATAATAACTCACAAGTTCTTCTAGCCTATAGATTGATATGTCCATAAACTCTTATTACTCTACTTTTTGTTTCTTAGTTTTTTCTGTGGACATAATTGTTTGTTTTAAGAGTTAATTATATATATATATATAGCCGATATTTCGATTTTTCTAGTTTTTTTTATTGTGTTATTTGTTTTAGCCTTTTGACCATGTGTTTGCTATGTGGAACTAAATATTTGATGAATATCGAATTCCAGATTATACATAAGTTAAAATGTTCATCACAATTTTAATGGAATTTATCTTCATAACATGTTCAGCCAATAAGAAATAGATTATGAATTTAGGTTATTTGGTGTAATTGCATGAGACTTCGACAATGAGTTGATGTTTTAAAGTTCTATATGTGATTGATAACTGTAAGTTTAGAATACAAGTAATTGTATGAGCCGATTTCTTGCTTCCATGATTTCTTTTTCTTATGCAAAGTCTAACAAGTTGCTAAAAACTGAAGCAAGACTTAGCAAGATTACATGAACATTAACAGGGCCAATAAGTGGCATCTCCAACGCAAAAAAAAATCAAATTTTATACCTATATACTCATATTTGGATTTAAAAAACAGTAGTGGATTTATGTATTTTAGTTTTATTGGAGAAGAAAGAAAAATGGTAGAACGTATGTATGTATGTGCAAAGAGATTATACTCCAATATTGATGACGAATATGAAGATAGTACAACCCTAATATACAAACTAGCAACAGCCTTTACAAGGCAAGTTTGACAAATTACAATAGCAGACAAGATCCCATAATCAAGTCTTACAATCAACGTCCTATACTAGGAAAATAATCACAACATCAATCAACGAATATTTACAATTAATACAAGAATTTCAACACTCCGCCTCAAGTTGGAGCATGTATGATGTGAATACCCAACTTGCTGAGAAGAGAATGAAACGTTGCATTCCATAATGCTTCTGTAAATATGTCAGCCAATTGGTGCCTTGAAAGTGTAAAACTTGTTGCAATCATTCCTGATTGTAGCTTTTCTTGAACCAAATGACAATCCAATTCAATGTCTACCGGATTGGCCGCAATATGTAAAGCAACCTTATTGTCATAGTAAACATGAACTGGAGCTGCATGAGGCACTTTTAAGTCTTGTAACAGATAACGAAGCCATGTAAGTTCACAAGTGATTGCAGCCATTGATCTATACTCCGCCTCTGCAGACGAACATGAAACCGTATGTTGATTTTCCCAAAAAAACACAATAACCTGTCACATATCTTCTAGTTGTCAGACATTATGCCCATGAAGCATCACAGTAACCCCTCAATTGCAATGCATCTTCAAATAAAAAAAAAAACCCTTGTCCTGGAGTCCCTTTGAGGTATTTCAAGACTCGTATAACAGCTACAAGATGAGGCTTGTGAGGTTGGTTCATGAACTGACAAAGAGTTTGAATAGAAAATGTGATATCTGGCCTTCTTATGGTGAGATAAATATTTAACCCCACGATCCTTCTATATCTTGTTGGATCCTTCAACAATTCACCATCCGTTGGCCTTAATTTCAAATCTTGCTCCATAGGAAAATCAACCAAACATGCCCTTAACAATCCAACATCATCTAGCATGTCTCAAATATATTTCCTTTATGAGATAGAAATACCTCGTTGTGAGCGAGCCACCTCGATTCCAAGGGAATATTTGAGAGGTCCAAGGTCCTTAATGCGGAACTGACGGTGAAGAAAATGTTTCAAGTTGTATAGCCTCATGATCATTCCCTGCAATGATCATGTCATTAACATATTTAAGCACATATATAATAGAATGCCCAGTTATTCATGTAAACAATGAATAATCTGCTCTCAACTGTTTGAAACCCACAAGTTGAATGGCCTGAGAAAACGTAGAGAACCATTGGCGAGAAGCCTGTTTCAAGCCATAAAGTAATTTATGGAGTCGACAACCAAGTTCCCCCCTGTCGACTACGACCGGGAGGTGGTGACATGTAAACCTCTTTCTCCAAATCACCATGGAGGAATGCATTTTGTACATCAAGCTAGTGGAGAGGCCATTTTCGTTGAGCAGCCACGACTAATAAGCACCGAACGATAGTAATTTTAGCCACATGTGCAAATGTTTCAGAATAGTTCAAACCATCAATCTGCGTGTAACCTTTGGCAACCAATTGTGCTTTATAGCACTCGATGGAACTGTCAGAATGATGCTTGATCTTGTAAACCCATTTACTACCAATGACACATTTTCGAGGGGACAGAGGAGTGAGTGTCCATGTGTTGTTTTGTTCAAGTGCAGCAAGTTCAGACTTCATTGCTTCATGCCAATAAGAATTAAGATTGGCTTGTGCAAAGTAAGTAGGTTCTACATAACGGGTTATGTTGTTTACAAAAATTTGGTGAGATTGTGATAAATGAGAAGATGATAGGTAATTGGATAGTGGATATCTAGTACCTGACCACGAAGAAGAAGTGGATTTGGAAGTTGACGTGGTGACATGTGAGCAGTCATAATCCTTCAATAAGACAGAAGGTTGCTTGGGGCGTAAACTGCAACCAATGGCAAGTGGTTGTGTGATGTTGTCTGTAGGGCTAGGGAGATCAATAGAATTCAGTTGGGACACGGTTGACAACTGTGAAGATATTTCAAGTGGAGTGTTTTGTGGTTGATCGTGGGAGATTGTGAGTGGAGAATGGTCAAGTAAGGTGTTTGGTGGTTGTTGAAAGGTAGAGGGTGAAGTACGAGACTCGGTGGGGCTAGGAAAAGTTGTTTGTGGTGGATTTGGATGAAATATAGATGGGTCTGGGCCTAATGAGATGGTTTCAGATGTGGTTAGTGGCAAAACAGGCACAAGTTCATCAGGTTAGGTGTCTTGAGTAAGGTGAGAGAAAGGGAAAATGTGTTCATGAAATACCACTTTGCTGCTAGTAAAAAATTGGTGATGTTGAAGGTCGTAAAAATGATACCCCTTTTAACCAAAATGCTATCCAACAAAGAGACATCTACGAGCCCGAGCATCAAATTTGTGTTTGGGTGATGTTTGTGTTGTATATCAAAGACACCCAAAGACCCGTAAGTGCATATATGTTGGTGTGTGTTTGTAGAGCATTTCATAGGGAGTTTTTTTGGATAAAACTATGGTGGGTGAGCGATTTATAAGGTAAGTGGCAGTGAGAATGCTTTCTCCCTAAAATTTTAGTGGAAGATTTGCCTGGAAATGAAGTGCTCGACCAACATTAAGTAGGTGACGTTGTTTACACTCCACCACCCCATTTTGTTGTGGTGTGTGTGCACAAGTATGTAGAAGGCGCATGGATAGAAAGTCTGTGCCATTATCAATGCAAATTTGCTTGACTTGACACTGAACTTGGGTGTTGACATATGCAAAAAAAAAATTTTATTTTCTCTTGTGTTTTAGATTTTAAATTCATGAGAAATAGCCAAGTTAATTGGGAGTAATCGTTAACAATTATTAAGAAATATCTTGCACCTGAGGAAGAGGGCAAACAGTGTGAACCCTAAATGTCACAATGTATCAACTCAAATGGCTTTGAACTAGAAGTAGAACTTAAGGAAAATAGTAACCTTGTTTGCTTGGCTATTGGACATACATCACAATGAGAATCAAAATTAAAGGAAATTGAAGGAATGATAAAAAATGGGATGGACCATTGGAAAAGTGCCTGAGCCGTTGGTGCTATATGTTGGCTGATGCAGATTGATGAGTTAATATTATATTATATATTTTACCTTATTCTTAGTATTAATTTGGTAGAATTTTGATACTTTGCTTTATATTTTCAATATAGGACATTCGACTTCCTCTGGAGCAAAATGTGACCAAACGGACGAATTTTGGAGTGATTCAAATTGGAGGACGTTCGTGTGTTCCTTAGCTTGTTCGTGTGAAAATTTCATCAATTTCTACTAAGCGGTTATTTTCTGGCGATTTAATGAAGAAGCAGTGTGCGTTACTGGAAAATGACGTTTTTAGGCTTCAATTACATTTTTGGAGCCCAAGACGACCTCAGATAGTTCATGGCCTTCTGGAGAAGTGTTCAGAATAGTCCAAACTTTAAATCTAGCATTTTGGGCCAGTTTTGGAGCTAATTTGGGTCTAGAACGTGGTTGTGCAGATTTCTAGGCGAATTTACCAAGTTAATTTAGGATTATGTTTCCTATTTTATTAGAATTTATTTAGTTTTCTAGTTTTGTTCCAAGACCTTTGACTAGGAGGATTTTATTTAGAGTATTATAAATAAGCCTTTTGGGAGACCTAGGGTTTCTCTGGCGGCGGGAAGAACCTACGCAAAATTTGAGAAGATTTTGGGAAAAACTTAGAGAATTCAAGACTTATACTTTCAGGTGTTTCCATTCTTTTTCTAGTTTAATATAATTATGTTGATTTTAATTATGAATATGCGTAGCTAATTTTTTTATTGCTAGGGTGAGGCCATGATCCTTAGCAAGAATATGTAGTCTCTTTTTAATTTTCATATGAATTTATGCATGCAAGTTTTGGATTGTTGATCACTGTGGTCTAAACTGTCTATTTGCCTTAGTGATTCGCGACCATTAGAAAAGTAATTTGATGCAATTTTGGCGGAGGGCTGTCCCTAAAATTGACTAAGGCTTCTTGTGGTTAACATATGTAACTACTTAGGACGGACGACACGTCTTAGGAGTTATATGGTTTTTCAAAAGGTTTTCACAAAACTTAATGAGTCTTGCATGTTCACATTCGATCTAGACGCCATGGATGGGTTGCATGATTAGATATACGCTCTATGTTGGGGGTTCCAAGTAGGGCATACTTTAGGAAAACCTAACCTTCAAAATATGCATGTGTAATTCATAAGGAAGTAGAAGAACTACGTAGGATTGTTAGGATGATGACGGAACCCTAGTATTTTCTAATTTTGAAATCTAAAAAATTGTTTCCTTTCTCTTTCTTTAGAAATTGCAGATTTTAATTAGCATTTTTTATTAATTTCGTTTTTCTTAATTTAGGTCATTAAATCACCATTTTCCAATCTTTGTTTTTAAATAGTTAATTAGGATTAGGGTTTTTCATAAATTGTTTTAAATAATCCCAGCAGAAAACGACCTTACTTGAGCCGTTTTTACTACAACAACCCTGTTCTCTTGAAAGTATTTTGTGTGATTTTATCTCTACTTTTGTAGGTAGTAAAATACCTATCACGGATGCAGAGGCAGCAGCTACCCTAAGCTTATTCTGTCGAAATATAACGTCTTCTTTGACTGGTACAAGGTAATACAGGCCATCACACTCCTTCCCCAATCCAATCATCTTCTTCGTTGCCAAATCCTGTAAGATACAAAAGGTGGGAAAGAAAATGATCAAACAATTCAAACCTCAAGTAACTTTGCTAATAGACATCAAGTTTACTCGAAAACCAAGAACACAAAGCACGCACATCTTTTAGTTCTAAATTGGGAGTGATCTTGATTGACCCAAGACAAGAAATTGTTGCTTGTAACCCATTTGGTATATTGACGGAGGAATAAGGTGGGTTCCTTTTTTCATTTAAGTTGGAAGAGAAAGAAATGTGGTCTGTAGCACCACTATCAATAATCCAAGAATTTGGATTATTTGTGGAAAGAGAATAACATCGGGCATCAGGAATACCTGCTGCATTTTCAAAAACCTGATTTTTACCATCACCTCGAAGAATGGCTTTGATTTGGTTGATTTCGTCCGCTTTAAATTTCAAATCATCAGGGACTTTGGTGGTGGTCAACTTTGCTTCTTCTTTGTTAGTATTATTGGCCGTTGCATGCCTATTTTTGTTTGGAGGCTTTACGTCCTTCTCGTGGAATTTGTGTCCAGGAGGAAAGCCATGAATGTAGGAGAAATAATCAACTGCATAAGTATTGCCATTGCAATAAGTGCAATGAAAATCTTTACCTCCATTGTTGTTTGTCTTGCGAGGCTTGTTCCCAGCGGCCTTAGATACATTCATGGCATGTGTAGTGCTGCTCTCACCGCCTTCAGCCATTTCTCTTTGTTTTTCTTCTTGTAAAAGCATAGAGTATGCCTTACGAATGCTTGGTAGTGGCTGCATCAAGAGGATCTTCCGTCGAATCGCCGAATAAGAATCATTTAACCCCATGAGACACTGAATAACCTATTCTTGTTGTTTCTTTTCATTGGCCGCTTTCATCATCCCACATATGCAAGCTAGAATTATGTTGTAGAACGCTAGTTCGTCCCAAAATCCTTTGAGTTTGGTATAATATACTGATATGGACAGTTGGCGCTGTCGGTGTTCAATGATCTTTCTTTTTTATTTGAAATATGTGAGAAACATTTATTTGCGAGAAACGTTCCTTCAATTCCTCCCATATCTCAGTGGGAGAATTCATATATAGGACGCTGCTCATCAAATCGTTGCCGACGGAGCTGACAATCCATGAGAAGACCATGTCATTGCATTATTTCCAAAGGGAATATTTGGCGTCAGTTTCTGGTGGAGCTTCGATCGAACCATCCACTAAACCGAGCTTGTTCTTGGCTCTTAGACTGATTGTCACTGCACGGCTCCATGTGGAATAATTGTCACCATCTAGTGGTTTGGAGACAAGGTGTAGACCCGGATGATCTGAGTGATGAATGTAGAATGGATTAGTGATGTCCATTGTTGTTGTGGGTTCCAACTTGTTTGGTTTTTGTTTAGAAGCTTCTTCATCACTCATACTGAACGACGAGATTGAGCAGAAGCGTTGCAGGCACCAGGAGGGTGCTCTGATGCCAAGAAAAATGGCAAAACGTATGTATGTATGTGCAAAGAGATTATACTCCAATATTGATGATGAATATGAAGATAGTACAACCCTAGTATACAAACTAGCAACAGCCTTTACAAGGCAAGTTTGACAATTACAACAGCATACAAGATCCCATAATCAAGTCGTACAATCAACGTCCTATACTAGGAAAATAATCACAACATCAATCAATGAATATTTACAATTAATACAAGAATTTCAACAAAGAAAACATTTGACTCAAAACTCATTTTTGAGTTTTAAGAATTTGGTTATGTGAATTGGAGATGGTTAGACTCAAAACTCAAATTTACTTTTTCTTGGTTGAATAACATTTTTTGTAGTTGGCATGGAGTCTTCATGTCCATTGGAGATGTTTTGCCTTATATTTCAACCAAAATCTTGAGTTCTTGGATTGGATTCATATTTTAGTAGAACTAAGGCAAATGGTCAGGAACAACAAAGCTTGTGTATGGAAATCGTTAACATATATCGAATAATGAGATGATGAAGCTGGATTCTTTAATAGTTGAGTTACCTTCATGAGCAACTTCAAGAATATTCCAAGCTTCTTTCGCTGCTGTACACTTACTTATGTAATTGAATTGATTAGGCGGAAAATCTGTGAATAAAGCATTTAGAGCCCTTTGATTAAAAGTACTAGAGTAGTGCTCATCATTGCTCCATTATTTCCTATGTGTAACCAGAGGTTCCCAACCTTCTTCAACAAATAGCCACACATTGTCATCTTGGCCTATAGAAAAGATTTCATTTTCGCCTTCCACGCAGCATAGTTGTTACCATCAAAGTATGGTGGATGAAAAACTGAACCTATAACACGAATCATCCTAGACTACCCAGGATTTCACTAAGTATTTTAAAGGTTATATGATGAGTACTAGCTTAACCTAAAGGGGGTGAACATATAGGTTCCAATTTAAAAATCCAGTTCAAATTCAATTTTCAATTTAGTTTTCACATCTACATAACATACCATATTATCCTACACATTTGCGATTAAAAAGATATATAAAATGTGTGCACAAGATGTGAGATTTTACAAGGCAAAACTCACCCTTGGAAAAATCTTTGGTCTCCCAAGACAGGACAAACACTAAGAGAACAGACCCATCAACTAGACCACACATACTATTAGGTAGTTTTGTCTCCGTGCTTTGCTACTCAATGTCTTTTCAGCCTTTGAGTGGAAGTGACACAACACTAGTGCAATCGTCAACACCTTCTTCTCGAACTTTGCAAGATATTAGTACGATCATGCAAAATATATAAAATGAAATGATGTTTGAAAATCAATCAATTAAGAAAATCACAAGGCAGATTTTCATAATTGATTTCTAATTTTAAGCACATGAAAAGTCAGTGATTAAAAACTAATTTTTTTTCTCTTTAAAAACACACGGACACAAAACTGATTTTTCTCAAATAAAAACTCATTGATGCCAACTCACTTTAAAGCCCAGAACATGCTACACAGACTTTGAATAAATAGTGACCTTTTTTAACTGCAGTGCTGCCCGACTACCCTCTGCCATATATGAATGTTGCTTCATAAATTTGGTGACAGTGTATATCTCAACAATCACAGAAAAATACACCCATGTCCAGCAACAACAATAACCAAAACCTGAGTGCCTACTCTAATGCACGCAGTGCATGGGCAACAAAAACAATGACTCCTTCTAATGCAATGCTGCGCGCTGACTAAAACTAAAATATTTCTACACGCATGCAAGTGTGGCATGCGGCAACAACACCAAAAACCCTAACCTAATACATCTATAGATAAACATGAGAAGTAAAAAAAGATATATGAATAGCACCACCCATAAATGAATTAGGAGAAAAATCCTAACCTAATACATATATTGGTGCGTGACAAATGCATAGTGGATTAGGAGTCTTGGAAAGATGTCCTCGTGGAGATAAAGACGGTCATGATCGATGAATTCGAAGTACGTGTTAATTATTAATTAGTTAAATAATAATTTAGTTTGTTATATAAAATATATTAATGAGATTTATAATTTATTAATTTTTGCTTATCAGCCTGATTGGGACATTGACAAAAGTGATGCAAATATGATGAAGTGCATCGACATCATGTTCAAGTATCGTTTTCGAGAGTTGAAGTTTGATGCTGAACGTGAGGCAGAGCTGCAGTGAGTACCTGGACCACCAGTGGGGGATTAGAAATTTTTTTTTTGCTACTGTATTTATGGTTTATTAGATAAAGACACTTAATTTTTATTTGGAATAATAAATTTATATAGATTGTATGTATTTTGTTTCATCTTGAGACCAGATTTTCAAAATACTATAATATTGATATTAGTATTTTGAGAAACTGTTTTCAAGATGGAATAAAATAAATATGTGCAAGTCGTTGTGTAAACCTTTAAGCGATGATGGTTTCGTCGCTCAGATCTTTGCGGGACAAGACATTCATCGTACAAAAAGACTATGATATGATCAGTGAGCATTGAAGTCGTCATATTTATTGCATATTTATTTCATATTTTGTGCGTCGTCACGCAAATGTTCTAGTCCTAAACGTGTGACGAATTGTTCATCGTGCAAAGTGCTACGTGAATTTTCTTCACATTGGTTTTTGCGAGATGGCCAATGATAAGAAAACTAGAAGATTTGCTGCAGTTCGGGCTCGAATGGAGGAAAGCCACCATTCGCAAATGATGCCCAATAAAATGAGTTTGCAGCCTACGAACAAATATGCGAAGTTTGCGTATTTGATTGGTTCAACAATGTGAACAACTGTTCTACTGCGAAGTGGAGCTCTTAGAAATATGTGCCCGAGGATGTGAAGAAGTCTGTGATGGATGAATTATTAGTAAGTGTGATAAGTAAAATATAATTAATTTTGTTAAATAGTTTATTATAAAGATTATGATGTAATTATTTGCAAGAGACGATCCTCGTTGGATCCTCCAATCAGATGTATTCATTGTATATCTTGCGGTCAATTTTCATCAGGTATTGTCTATATTCAATTTTAAATAAAAAAAATTACAATTATTTCTGACCGTACAATGTGCGATGAATTGATGTGATTAGAGAATCCCCGGGATCCTCACAAAGAGGATCCGGCGAGGATCCAATTTCCATTATTTGCATGTTTAACAATGTAACTATTGCTAATGTTACGAACCAAGAGTTGATGAACTTCGTCGATGAGGTGTTGAAGATGAGTTACAAATAGTGGCGTTTTGATGTGGAGCAAGATGCAACAGCACAAGGAAATCCAGAAGCACCAGCAGAGCAATATAGTTTTTAAATTTATGTATTTGAGGACGATATTTATAATTTTTCTTTTAAGTTATGTATTTAGAATAAATTTTCGTTTAATTGATTTATGTTTTCAATTATAAGAATAAATATTATATTTAAGTATTTGTTTGTAATTACGAAGTTTATCTAAATATAGACAACATAGATCTATGTTTCCGTAAAGTTCATAATTATAATCAATTACTTAATCCTTTGTAGTTAGAACTTCTCTGCGACGAAACATTAGTCGCATTAAATTTGTGTGACGAAGTATTATTTCATCCTGCAAAGGTTCTTGCGCGACGAATCATTCATCGCGTAAAGGGGGTAAAAAATGCGGTTACTTTTGGCACCATATTTTGAGCCTATATGTTTTGCACAACGACTATTTTGGTGCACAAAGTTTTCATCTTTATAGTCTGATTCCTTAGGTGCAGAGGCTGAAACTGTAAATTTTGTAGCTGCTGCCTCTGTCATCCTTCCTCTTTGCACATTGCAATGCTGTCTCTTCCGTCCACTACTCTCAAATACATCATCTTCTCATACTCCCTTGATTTCAATTCCTTTCTCCGTAAATTAATCCATCCCACTGTATTCGGTAAGCGTTTTTGTTTTGCATTTTAAAATTTTATTGTGAATTCAAACTAATGCCATTAAACTTGGTGTGTATAGGGTTGGTGTCCATGATTATTGCTCGGTGAATGACAAAATTAGAGGCATATTATTTGGTTTTTTAATTAGGATTTATTTGAATTAGGTAATTTGTTTGTTAATTAATAAGGGTTGTTAATTAGGTTTTTAATTTGTTTGTTAATTATAGGTATCTTGTTCGTATTTGGTTTTTGGATGAAAACCAAATGTGTATGTCACATACAAATTTGTTTTGTGTTGTACATAGTTACTAGTAATTAACTTTGTACATGTATTTTCAGTAAAAGCTTAGTTTTAAGTTCGAGGATTTGTTAGATTTCGCGCACAGATGCGAAAGCATGACTGCGGTCCAATTGATTCTTGAATTGTCTCATTATTTGGACAATTTAGGAATGCACAGTTATGGGACGTAGTTTATGGTTCAAGGATTAGGTTTTGATCATGGGAATTTCGCTCACATCTCTTTACGTTCTTTGAGTGCCAAATAAGTATCTTAATATCTATGTCGGGCACTTGAAGAATTGTAGGGAGATGCTGCCGGAATTTTCCTACATCAAAATCTAATCCAATGAAGTCGTAAACTTCATCACATAACTGTGCACTTCCATATGGGATTAAGGCCCTAACCAGAGGCATAAGGTGAAAATGTCTCGTTGGAGTTATGTATTAATTGGAATTTTATTGTGCTTGTAGACATGATGGACACACAATGGATACATAATTCGAACAGATGTGTAGCCGAGTACTTAGATGGAATAAATGAGTTTATTGAGTTTGCATGCAGACACAATTTGAGGGCAACTAGAATTCGGTGTCGGTGTAGGAGGTGTAACAACACCTTAAGGGAGACTTTTGAAAATGTTTGATTCCACTTAGTGAGAAATAGGATGACAGAGACCTATACAACTTAGAATCATCATGGGGAACAATTCGACTATGCTTCGTCGTCAAATGTGACACGAGTGGAAAATGTTGAACCTAATGTGGATCTTAATGAACAGGTTATGGATATTATCAATGATGCTTTTCCATTTCCCTCAATGAATATCAACCAGGGAGGAAATGATGATGTGCTTGAACCCATGGACAGTGAAGCTTTCGAACAATATGAAAAACTGTTAAAAAGTGCCAACCAAGAATTATGATCGAGATGCGAAGACTATTCGGTGCTCACGACCATTGTGGAGTTGATGCATGGTAAAATAAAAAATCAAATTTCGAACCAGTTCTTAGACTATTTTTTGGGGGTGTTGAAGAGAATGCTACCAAGGGACAATAGTTTGCTGAAAGATCATAAAAATGTGTAGAAGGTGTTGAATGTTCTGGGATTTGGTTATGAAAAAATTCCACGCTTGCAAAAATAATAGGATGGTTATATAAGGAAGAATAAAGTGTTGGACAAATGCCCGGTTTGTAATGAGTCGAGGTTCAAAATGACGTTGCAGAATAGAGCGACAAAGATTTCATAGAAAGTTATGCGTTATTTGCCATTAAAGCCGATGTTGTAACGATTGTATATGTTGACGTATACTGCAAGCGACATGAGATGGCATAAAGAAAGTCGGGTGGATGATGATGTGATGAGGCATCCTGCAGATGGAAAGGCAAGAAAAGATTTCGATCGGATGTACCCTGATTTTGCAATTGAGTCTTGTAATGTTAGGTTGGTACTTGCAATAAACGGATTCAATCCTTTCGCGATTCTAAACCAATGCCACAACACTTGGTCGATACTCATTTTTTCGTATATTTTTTTTGCCGTAGAAATGCATGAAGAAAGAATATATGATGATAACTCTTTTAATAAACAAGGATCTCGGTAAGTCTATTAATGTTTATTTATGGTCGTTGGTTGATGAGTTAAAATATTTATGGAAAAATGTTGTCCGCACGTATGACAAGTCTACTGGGAAGATATTCACAATACGGGCAATAGTGATGTGGACTGTAAACTACTTTCTCACATATGCCATGGTTTCTAGGTGGAGCACTAAGGGTTATATGCCATGTCCAGTTTGTAAGGATGACGTCATATCTGGTTGGCACACTAAAAAAGTTTGCTATCTTGGTCATCAAAGATGGTTCCCTTGGGACCATGAGTAGCGTGAGAAGGACAAAGAATTCGATGGAAAAATAGAGCCTCGACTAATACTAGAGAGTAGTCCGGTAACTAGATTTTAGAACAGCTTAACTGTTTTCTGTACGAGAAAACTGTAACTAGGCCCCGACCATCAACACACTTAAATTAGACCAACAAGTCTATGTTTTTTTAGTTCTTGTACTAGTCCAAGCTAAAACTGCGACACAATCTCGATGTTATGCATGTTGAGAAAAATGTGTTTGACACATTGGTGCGCACAATTCTAGATATCGAAGGCAAGATGAAAATACTGATCAAAGCTTGTGTCGATCTGGAGCGAATGGGCATCCTGCCCCGTTTATGTATAGAAAGGGATAGCGATACGGCCAGAAGGTGCCTTGCATTTTTTTCACTTAAACCGAAAGACAAAAAAGATTTTTTGAAGTTTATATCTTCAGTCAAGTTTCCAGATGGGTATGCTTCAAATATTGGGCGTTGCGTGAACGTTGACGGCGGTAAACTTTATGGACTAAAGAGTCATGATTGCATGTCATTCTAAAATGCCTACTTCCGATTGGTATTCGACACCTGTTGCCAGATGATGTCATGAAGCCAATCATATTGTTATCCGTATTTTTTTCCCAATTGGTTGCAAGGTCGTTACAAAAATCGAACAATAATCAGTTGCGGCACAACATTGGCCAGGTCCTCTGCAAGTTTGAACAAATATTCCTCTAACTTTCTTCACAAATATGATCCACGTTATGGTTCACTTGCCTAAGGAGGCATTGCTTGTTATACTAGTTAATTATTGATAGATGTACCCAATAGAAAGGTATAAACTCATTCTTCAAATGTTTATTCGTCATCATACAACGAATTTATCTCATTTTTTTTATAACATTTTTTTTTTTGCAGGCTTCTCAGCAACTTAAAAAATAGTGTACGAAACAGGGCAAAGCCTGAAGGATCAATTATAGAGGCTTGGGTCGCATATGTGTCCCTTATACTTTGTGGAATGAATTTAAAAGATGTTTAGACGGCTTTTAATCGTCCTCATCGTAATAATGACTGAGGTGTGAGATAGGAGAAACTTTCTGTTTTTGCCCAAGTATCACGACCCTGTATGAAATGAGTCGTTTCCCAAGAAAGACATGGAGGTTGCACATTGGTTAATACCATGGAAGAAAATATCCAAAATATCGCCGATATATCGGCGATATATTCGTTTTTTTGAGTTATCGATATTTTAATTAGTATCCAATGAGTTTTCGTCAAAATATCGCGATATTAGTCCAAAAATTCCTGAAAATTTTGAAAAGTCTCAATTTTGAGCATAGAGGGGTTCGAACCCCTCCCACTTAACTCCTTAAGGCCTTAACCACTATACCACTTATGTTGTTGTGATAATATGCTACAATATTTATATATATTCTTTTGTTTTGAATTCTTTTTACAAGAAACAAATTTGCACATTTGCCAAATTTTTTGTGGTATTATATTTTAAATTGTGTCAATTAATTACTTAGTCAATGGCATGTGGTTTTTAATTTTTCTATTTTTTATTTGGTCACTTACATGGTAGGGCTGGAAAAAATTCCGGAAAATCCCAAACCAAACCGAAAAAGTCTCAAACCCAAACCGAAAAATCCCAAACCAAAACCATCCTGAAGTTCGGGAATCCCATCTCGAAAAATACCGAAATTTTCGATATGGGATTGGTTTCCAAATCCCATTTGTTTGGTAATCCCGAAAAATACCGAAGTATTCGGTTTCCTATTGACTTTTGGGTTTTGGTTCTTGAAAACCATTGTCATGGTTGCTAACTACTCTTCAAAATACACTCACTCTACACATAGAGATGATGAAGATAGTGAAAATTTTGAACCTCATAGGAACTCTATGTGGTACTAAGTTACTCATGTATCTTACCATACAATGTATAAAGTGTAAAATATTGTACTAATTCATTATATATAAATGATTATGGTGTGTTTAGACTTCTTTCATTAATTTCTACATATTTTCTACACTCACAATGTTTGTCAGCTCGCTATATAATCAACTTGATAATGTTAAATCCATCATGCAATGCATTTCCTTCCAATTTTTTGTGATAAACTAATAGATAATTGACTAAATAAACATCCTGCAAAGTTTCAATAAAAATTTCCAAGTTTTTCTTACAATTTCCGTGGTTTCCATGTAATTTTTATCGATATCGATATTATCCCGATATTTCCATCGATATTTCCGTGTTTTCGGACTACCGATATTTCCGATATTACCGATATTTTCTTCCTTGGTTAATACTCAACAATTATGACAAGACAATGCTATACCTAAATAAGCATGAACAGATGATGAACCGGGAATATCCCTCAAATCTATATGCGAAGAAGCACCGTGAATTGTTTCCTCAGTGGTTTCTCGAATATGTAAGTTTTATAATGTCAGGTAAATCATTTAAAACCCTAAACCCTTCGGTCCTATTCGGGCAAAATTGTTCTCCGGTTGCCATGTTAACGACATCAAGTTTTTGGGGGCTGAGCATAATGACAAGTTGTGTACGCAAAACAGCGGTGTCCATGTCCCGAGTGGTGGTGAAAGTACAGACATTGAGTTCTATGGCAAACTATCGAGTGTTGTACAAAAGCTGTACAAAGACAGCTACCAAGTGATCCTTTTTAAATGCTAATGGTTTGATACAAACCCACATAGGCAGGGAAGTGTTAAGAGGGACCACAGCTCACTCTTTGTCAACACTACCACAACTTAGTACGATGACGACCCTTACATTCTGGCAAGTAGGTAGATGACGCTAAGGCAGGAAGGGGTTGGAAATTTGTTCAAAAGATTGAGCATAGGAACGTGTATGCTATACCGGACAGAGATCCTACCATTGACGAAGACGACATCAATGTCGCGGACCAATACCTTGAATCTTCGATAGAAATTGGTGAGGAAACGGTACAAGATAATAATCTTGTCCAAGAACCATTTCAGATAGCAGGAGTTGCTAGAATTAAAATACTGATTGAGTCAATTTCAATTAACCTTTGTGATCTTGCCTGATACGATCCACCAGAGGCCACGAATTACGACGTTGGCGTACTTATCGACGAGGAGGAATGGGACATTAAAGATGATGACAATGACGATAGTGAAAGTTATTGTAGTTCGGAGGAGGATTAAGATTAATGTAATTTAACTTTGAATTGCTTTGTAAATTATATGATAGGTTATTATTGTCATTTCCTCATCAACATATATTTACATTATGCGAAGAATGTATTTTCCATATAATTTATTTAACATTTATATTTATTTGAATTGTTAAACAAATTCAAATATAAAAAATTCAGATACTTGCATGATGAACAACTTGTATTGCGTCGCGAAATTCTTTTATAAATGTTACGCGGAATTCAAATTTTTTTATTTAATCAGAAATTTGCACGACGAAAACTAGATATTTGTCGTGCAATTTGTATTTACGCGATGAATATCAATGATTTGTCGCGCAATCCCCAATATTTGGCGTGCCGTTTAATCTTCAAGAAAATTTAAATTGCCACTAAAATTTAAAAAAATTTACACGACGAATTCGTTTCAATACATGTATATTTAAGCGACGAACTCTTAGTTGCGCAAAAGTGTTCGTCTTAATTAGTTCTGAAAACCTTTATCCTCTCTCTCACAAAGCCTCACTTTGTTTTCTCCGTCGCAGCCACTCTCCCTCCCACACCCACTCTCCCTCTCGCACCCATTCTCCCTGTCTCAACCACTCACATCCTCCCTCTCTCTCAAACCCAGTACCACCGCGCTGCCCCCAACGCTGTCGTCCCTCGCGTGGCTCCACCAAGCACCACCGTCATCCACACCATTTTCTAACCTAGTGGTCTTTAATTTCATTTTAAATTAGTAGAGTTTAGGGTAATTAGCTACGGGATTAGGGTTAGGGGAATAGATTATCCAAATTAGGGAAATGTAAGGATTAGGTTAGGATTAGGGCATGTATTAGATTAAGTTTTAGGGTAAATTTTGAATTTCGTATTTTTTTTGTTAATATTTGTAGTTTTAAGGTCTCGATTTGAATTTCAACGTTAAACTAACGTAACAAAAATAGAGTCATGAAACTTAAGAAAGTACGAGGATATAATTCTAGAGTCAAGGCTCAATAAATTAATTAAGACACCCACTCATGGGTAAAATAGTCATTTCCCAAGTCTCGGGAATAAAATACAATATTTTGAGGTATGGGTTAACGGGAGTTGAAACATCATGCCAACCAAGAGTGACAAACACCACCACCGCAGTAGTTGTTTTAGTTAGCTGTTATGGCCGAATAAAATATTTTCTTAGTATGTAATCGGGTTGTAATAATATTTTATTTAAAATTTATGCACGCTTCAAATATTTTCTTCATTTGTATCCGGTTATATCTTTGCTTGACGTATTTATTTGCTTAATTTGATTTACCTTATATGGACTCATTAAGTATATCCTTTAAGTATAGTATTTTTTTAATTGAATAAAAAATAATTAACCAATACTTTTAATTAATTTATTAAAAATTAAATAAATATGCGTGATGAACACTGTATGTCTCGCATAGTATCTTTACGCAATGAACTGAATATTTGTCGTGCAACTGACCTTGACTTGACTAATGACGTTTTTGTTGTGCAAGGATTCTTACGACACTTTTCCGACGCCTGAGGCAGCTTTGTAGAACCACCCTTGCAGTTTCCGGAGAAGGTGGCCAAGTGGGAGTGGCTTTGCACTAATTTTTAGAGTGAAAAAAGTATCAGGTAATCAAATTTTATTTACATTTTAATTTTAATTTAATTATTATATTCTTTTAGTTAAGTTAAATTAATATTTTGTAATCAACAAATATGATCAGTAGAAAATCAAGGTAACCGGGACAAAAAGCCATACCATTACCACTATGTTCTCGACCCCTATCTTATCTAGTCAAGGAACGATGTCACATCCCGACCCCGGCCCCCACCACATCCTGAGCTCAACTTCACCGTAGCATGATATTGTCCGCTTTGGGCCCCGACCACGCCCTCACGATTTTGTTTCTAGGAAGCCTGGGCCCTCACCATATCCCAAGCCGGGATATGTCAAAAGGCGAATGCCTGGGTAGCCTTTCTTGGAGATGGTGGTTTGGGGAAGATACGCACATCAATTACGGCAATGAGGTTGTGAACGAAATTTATGTAAGTATTTGTTTATATTTTTTAATTTAAAATTTCATTACAATAAATAAGTTTTAGATAATAATTTATAAAATCTTACTTTGTTTTTGTTATTGTTTTTTTTGTTTGTAGGATTCTGATATGATATTAACTAGCACTCAAATTAACCCTTTTTTTATCAATTGTAGTAAGTATGTAAGTAGGGATCGTTCTAGGCCGGGGATTATGAGGGATTGCTAAATCACTTGAAAACTGACTCAAATACGTAAAAACAAGTTTAAAACACTAAACTAAACTCAAAGATTGCAAAACTAAACTTGGAAATACCAAAACAAACCAAAAGACTCAAAACAGCACCAAAACACTCAAAACTGCCTTAAAAACACAATCTGGGCAGTTTTGAACACTAGACACAAACTTGGACGAAATTAGGTTTTAACTTGACTCAAAACACTTAAAAACACAAACTAACTTGACTTCTAACTAATATGACTCAACAAAGAAAAGGGGGATTGATTTTGGACGAATTTAAAAACAAAACAAAACTTTGTAAACTAGAACAGATTTTAAAACGAATTTGGCTTAAATGAATGGATGGAAAGCTAGCTAAGGGGTTCATCTCCACACATGTTATACTTGCATTCAAAACGATTTCCAATTGCTTTTCAATAACCCATGAATTCTCAACGCCCCAAGTTAATTAGGTCCGCTTAAATTAACCTTCAGATTTTCCTAACGTTATTGAATTGGATGATTGCATACGACAACCCAAAGCATTCCCCACAAGTCCCCTACATGATTGCATAATAGAGATACAAGCAAGAATCATTAAGTTCTATGAAAACCATAAGCATTGACGAAGCACTTGTTACTATGATTGCATGAAACTTATGCCAAGAATTTACTTAACACGATTGTGATTAACAACCTTTACTACTTTTGAATATAAGTTTATAACGATTAGGTGAAATTCCCTTACATTCTAGCATCAAACTCATGCATGAAAATTAAGCGTGCACTCTCAACCAACATACACAAATCAGTTTTAATTCATATAGATAAGTAAATTGAATCCACGACTTATGAAACGCAATTGAAAGTAATCAAATCATATAGCAAGCATAATCATGGTTTCGAATCCCCCCTAGCCAAGGGGGGGTTTAGTTCCTCATACTCACAAAGGAACGATACATAAGTTTAGAAATTAAAATCAAAGGAAAGAAAACACCTAGAATGCTCCAACGTGGCAGCAAGTGCATCCAAGAATCCTCATTCCTCCTTGCTGCGGCAGAGAACTTTAGACAGGTTTTTGGGGTTATTTGTGGTGTAGAATGGATGGGGAATGGTATGGAAGGCTTTAGGGTTGATGGGTGGTGCGGCTAGGGTTGTTTTTAGGCAGAAATTTGGGAGAATGGTGGTGGAAGGGTGCGGCAAAGGCTAGGGCAGATTTCTGGCGTGATTTATGAATGTGAGAGGTGGTGATCTGATCTAGGGGTTAATATGAGTATATATAGGCACTTAAAACCCTAGGGTAATCAGATATGGACTTGGATAACCCAAATCCACAAGGAAAAAGGCTTAGAAATCAGAAATAAAAAGGGATAATGCTTCCTAGGTGCGGCAGGTAAGGAGATGAGGTGATAAGGCTTCTAGAATGCCTTGCAAGGCAAGGGAAATCAGCTTTCTAGAAGGGATAGGTGCGGCACTAAAGGATAGGGCAGATTAGGGCTTCTAGAAACCCTCTAATGCAAGGAAAACTCATGGCAAGGATGGATAAGGTTTCTAGAACAAGGATAAGGTATCCTAAATGGATAAGGTGCCCTAAATGGATAAGGATTCCTCATTGCACTTGGAAACTTTGCCTATTAGGATTAGGAAACCTTGTCTTTGTCACTCCTTCTTCATCTTGGACTCCTTTTCCTTCGTGGACTTGGAAAACTTCTTTGTTGCTTTACTTGAGACCATTTGGATTTTGACTTTCCTACATCAAGTAGGAAACCTTGTTTGAGTAGGAAACTTCATTCGTCTAGGAATCCACCTTCAATTAGGAATCCTTGATTGATTAGGACTCCTTCTTGGACTAGGATTTCATCTTCAATTTGGCTCTTTTCCTACTTCAACTGGGAATCCTTGCTCAAGTAGGAATCATCATCTTCAAATCTTCATTTTCGTCCAAACCCTTGGCTCCAAATATGTGATATCCATTCCAAGCTCAAATGTGCTCCAAAAGACTCCAAAATGCATCCTTTTGCATACTTTGCCCTTAGAACCTGAAAATACATAAAACTAGCTCAAAAGACTACTTTAACTAAGGAAAAACAACGTAAATGCACAAGAACAAGCTAACTAAGGCGCATAAATATGCTCCTATCAGATTCTATAGTGCAGAAGAAGGAAGAGAACCTTGCCAACCTTTCCCACCTGCATCTAGATGTGCATATGAAGTAGCTGATACATGTTCTATAGGTGTATCTCCAGTTGCTCATGGATGGGGTTGGGCGAAGGAAAGGCAAGGAAGTTCGTGGCCTAGGAACTGGTCAGGTTTGGGAAGTTGGGTTTTCTCCTTCATCCAGCTCTACTACATCGATTGAGACTGATTCCAGACTTTAGCTGTCACATCCCAGCCCAAGCCCCTACCACATCCTAGGCTCGACTCCACCGTAGCACGATATTGTCCACTTTGGACCCCGACCACACCCTCACGGTTTTGTTTCTGGGAACTCACACAAGAACTTCCTAATGGGTCACCCATCATGAGATTGCTCTCACGTAAACTCACTTAACTTCAGAGTTCCGATGAAACCCGAAGCCAGTGAGCTCCCAAAAGGCCTCGTACTAGGTAGAGATGGGAATATACATATAAGGCTTACAGGATCTACTCCCCTAGGTGATGTGGGATGTTACAATCCACCTCCCTTAGGGGCCCGACATCCTTGTTGACACACTTCTGGCCAGGGATTGGCTTTGATACCAAATTGTCACATACCGGCCCGGGCCCCCACCACATCCCTGGCTCGACCCCACCATAGCACGATATTGTCCGCTTTGGGCCCCAACCACGCCCTCACGATTTTGTTTCTGGGAACTCATACGAGAATTTCTCAGTGGGTCACCCATCCTAGGAATGCTCTCGCCCGAACTCGCTTAACTTTGGAGTTCCAATGGAACCCGAAGCCAGTGAGCTCCCAAAAAGCCTCGTGCTAGGTAGAAATTGGAATATACATATAAGGCTTACATGATCCACTCCACTGGGCGATGTGGGATGTTACATTAGCAGGTGAAGATGGAGCAAGCGCGCCAAAGGAAATTAGTGGGCATGTACTTCACTACCATATCTTGTCCTTGTCAGCTTCTGGCATTAGGATTCCAGAGCCCTTGGCCAACTTTTGTGGCCATTCCCCTAGCCATTCTTGGAGCTCCCCAGCAACCGTCCCAAGAGTCGCCCCAACAGTCACAATACCACCCAGCATAGTATTTTACATTTTGTTTTTGTAATATATTTGTATTCACAATTTTTTTGGGGTTGTAAATATTAATTTTCCATTTGTGTAATACTTTTTTTTTTAAATTTTAGAATTTTTAATTTTTAATTTTAATTTTTTTTTAACTTTTTGTAATGATTATTGTTTTTTAAATTTTAGAATTAAATAGATTATTTAATAGTTTTAATTTTTTTTTAAATTTAAATAAACTTGTCCCACTAAGGTGTCGTTGCGTAAACATTTACCTATTAGAGTTTACTCGACAATTGTGTTGTCGGGTTAAGCTCACCACATTATTAATTTATGTCCAAGCCGACGAAGTAGATTTCGTTTGGTAAGATGACTTCCGTCGGATCATATGAGTCAACGCACTCTCGCTAGACAACCACTTTTGTCGGGTTAACATTAGTTTACCTGAAGAATAATTCATCCGTCGTGTAAGTCCCCACGCGACGAGTTTTATCCGACCATTTCTACTGACGAACCTCTGTCGGTTAAAGTTATCGGTGACAAATGCTACTTTTAGCAAAAGCAGTTGTTCCGTCTGTTTTATTTTTTGGGAACTTTAACGAAAAGCACCTGGTACTGTTCACTTTAACGAAAAACCACATTTTTATACTAAAAAGTCAATCCTGATACTATTCACTTTACCATTTATTTTGTCCTTATCATTAAAACTTAAAGTTTTCAAGCCCTTTTAATTAGTTTTCCTTTACTTTTTTAGTGAAATTATCCACAAGAGGCAAAAGATGTCTCTGTTCAGTGAATGTATGAGTTGTGCTCTCGAAGCAAAAAGCTTAAAGTTCACGTATTTTTAAGCACGTGCCAATATTTTAGGCTCCTCTAATCATCAGGCTAGTGAGTTGTGAGACAGTGACAGATTATTTGTGTATATCTTCACCAAATGAATCATGGTCAGCCACGTGTTATTGCGCATGTACTTCCAAAAGTGAATTCAACTGAAACGTACCATCCCAACTCTGTCTAATGCTTCACAGATCCCACTAATCAGATATTACCCTGTCCAAAGTTTTCCTTAAATCTTTGCCCTACCATCTAGGGCAAAGCTGAGAAATAAAGAGTGGAGAAAAGAAGAGAAAAAGTGAATGGAATGGGGGATTAGAACTTTGCCTCTTACCAAAAGGCACCCAGCTGGTATTTTTGAGAAAGTAGAGTACATAGTATATATTTGTAAACCAAGAGAAAAACATCTACATTCTAGATTTATTATCTATTAGCCTTCTTTTCGTTGTGATTGTGAATTTATCTGCTATCCATTAATTTGGCTATGGAACAGTAACGAACATTCTTTTTCTTTTTTTCCCTAAATCCTCACTATATAGTCCGCCACTCAACTGCTTTGAATTAAAACATGGTGGATAGTCGTTTTTCTTGACGTGTATATATGAATTCTTTTCATGACTAATATCAAATAAAAATAGTAAATTTTGGTCCAAGCTTTTTTTTTTGGACAAAGAGTACTCCATTAACAAAACAAACAGTACCAAAGCCAGAGGTCCAAGTACAATATCAACATAAACAAAAATATGGACCTCAAAAGCCCAAAGCCCAACACAAAGTGGCCCACAACAAAGACAGAAACGTAAGCCGGAAAGCTTCCTGCTAGCTCTTCCGTCGAAATCGCCGCTGCAGCAGCACCCCCGACGATCTCGAACCGCCACGACCAACTATTACCAGGAACCATCATCTCAGAAGTGGAAAGAAGATGGATTCCGGCTTCCAAATGATAGCATCTCGTCAAACCAGACCACCAAAGCAAAGAAGCTTGTGGGATTACCACAAGCGACACTACCAGAAAAGCCAGATAGATAGAAGAAGGTGGTGGTGGTGTGGCCACCCGAACCGGTGACAAGACCGGAACTCTAAACACCTTCTCAGTTGGTGACCGCAACAGATCGCTGTCAAAAGTGGTTAAAGGTCGGGAGAGAGATGGAATCGGTGGAATCTGGGAGAAAGACATGTGGATGGGTGAATGGATGAAAGGATCTGAGAGGGAGAGGAGTGGATCTGAGGGTATGGAGAGATAAGTGATAGTCAATGGTGAGAAGGTGATGGAATATGCAGGAAGAAAAGCAGGGGAAAACAAAAAGGAAAGAAAAAGGATGCAGAGGGAAAGAAGAAAGGGTAGCCACCGACCCTAATCGAAATTAAGATCGGCGGCAAAGGAAACTTCTAGGGGTTGTGGATGCTCTCAATCACAGAGAGATTACTCAATACTTTTAGGTACACACGGAGATTTGAGAAACACTTGGTCCAAGCTATTCTGGCTTTTGCTAGCCTAGCTTCCTAGAATAAAGTAAAAGACAACTTAGCTATCTAAAGAAGAAAAACTGCATAAGACAATTAAACAAAGATTTGTCTTTGGTAGTCCAGCTTATCTAGTAGTATGATTTTTTAAACAATTTTCATCATTCATTTACTAGACTACTTAGTAATCTGAACCTATTATGTTGGTGTCAAAATTTGTACAGAGTCTAGATTGGGTTCAACATGTATTTGCCTGAAGTATTGTTTTCGGTCTTGGCACCACGAGCTCGAGAGAAAGAGAGAACATGCATGCCACTGTCGAAGGTTGCTGACAGACAGTGTTTGTATTCGAATGTGCATGGAAGTTGCGTGTAAATCTAACTTCTTAACCATATGATTACGCACTGAATGAGACACTAATTTGGTTAAGTTCTTTTATATGTCTCAAGTGAACGAGGACTTAAAATTCAGTGTAATTTTGTGTATGTGCTTGCCTAAAAAGCAAATGACAGCGAAATAAAAACAAAAGCAGAAAACAGAATGTAATAATTTCATGATTAAGTCAAGATTACAAATGTTTACAAAAGTAAAATATGGGCCGATAGGCCATACTGCATGATTTGAAATGTAAATTGATTGGAAATGTAAAGAAAGCAATAAAACTCTAGCAAGATTATGGCAAGCTGAATAGCAAAGGGGCTTTGCTGAAAGAATGGGGTTTGTGTTGAAAAGCAGTTGGGTTGATTGAAGAATCACTCAAGGTTTTTGTAGAGATTGAATTTGATGAAGGTCCTCAGATTGAAGGCATTTATTTGGCTCTATTTATATGTGGTGTAGAATGAGCAACCTCAATCTCATTGCTAAGCTAAAGAATGAGTAGATTGATCATTTGGCATTGACAGTGACTATAATTCCTAGTATATGGCCTTTAGTTGTATCTTGTGGAGGTTTAACCTTTACCTGTATATGCCCTTTAACATCAGCATGTCGAATGATGTGTACATCGAAATTTAAGGAGGCAAGATATTCTTGAGTATGGTTGTTTGTGTGGTAGACGTGCCTCAATGAGAACCCAATCCGAGCCCTCAGACGGGTTGAGATGGACTGAGGTGGTCATCTAAACCCTAATATATGATCCTTAATATGGGTTTCAAAGTTGATGCCTAGAGTTGTGCGAATTTTAAATTTTGGCCCTATAACATGCCTTATTTTTATTTAATTATGGACCACACACTACAAGAAAACATGGTTTTTGTGGCGACAGACATTTGTCACATAAATATGAAAATTCGTCACATTTGACTATATGTGACGAAATTCCAGCGTCACAATTATCATCACCTATACAACGTCACCGATAGTTTCGTGATGAATGTTAGAGTCGCCACATATTTTTCTTTTACATGGCGCTAATTTCGTCACATATTCTATTTGTAAGTGACAGAATAAGCATCACAAAATAAAAAAGTCAGTGACCAATGGTTTTTTGTGTCATATCAAACTTATAAGTGATGATTTTATCGTCCACAATATAATCCCAGAATGATATGATTAACACTAAATGACATTGAAATCATCACATATTCTTTTGACATGTGACACAACTTATGTCACATATGTTAAATCAAATACCTATTTAGGAATAATATATGATGAATTAATTACTTGTTCTTGTTTCGTAATCTAGAATTGCAATTCATAACTATAAGGTAATATACTTAATTCACATTTTTCATTAATCAACAATTAAAGCACATAAGTCGAATACATTCATCAAGTGTACATCCCACAAAATAACATAAACATCTCAATATCAATCTAACTCAGAGTATCTCAGTGGTAGTAATTCGTCATGAAGGGCACCAACACTTATACATAGACAACTTGAGGTCCTAACAAAAGAAAAGTCTAATCAACATTGAGGTGCTAACAAGAGAGAAGTCTAAGACACTTGCAGCCAAAAAAGCCTTTAACTTTTGATACCAGACTTTCATCAACATTGAGGTGCTAACAATAGAGAAGTCTACTACACTTGCAGCCAAAAAAGCCTTTAACTTTTAATACTAGACTTTCATCTTCATTTTGGAAATCCAATTGAGCTCTCAATTGTTCATCTGAGGAAACCATCTGATAAAAAGTTGATTTAAAGGAGTACCCTTAGGTGCTTCTTGGATCTGCTTCATCATTCTTTTTCTTCATGTTATCCTTGCATAATAAAATAGAAACATATCAGTTTCTTTTTGAAAGATCAGCTACAATATCCTTAATTAAGAAAATACAACTTGACTACTGTATGAGACCACCAGGTATAACCTGTCCTTACATATGATTTTTTAGTTTCTGTTTGAATGTGGGCTAAATTGAACTAGGCACAAACAAGGTTTTGGTAAAAAAGTAATAAGCATCAATAACATAAGAATATATTGTAATAAGCATTGTTTGTACCATACTTGACCAATTCCTAAACTACTGAGCACCGGTCAACGTTATATTGTCAAGGACCCAGAAGAGTTTCCCTCCAACCAGGAGGCCAATCACAGCGCGACACGTGTCGATATCAGAAGCCAATCATAGCGTGACACGTGTCAACATCAGAAGCCAATCACAACATGACATGTGTCAATGTCAGAATGAAACTAGAAACTTTCTTCTATAAATAGAGATCATTCTCTCACAATATTTCCTAATGTCATTTGTACTAAATCATTTACTAGTACTCACAAAATGAGAGCTTGAACCTATATACTTGTGTAAACCCTTCACAATTAATGAGAACTCCTCTACTCCGTGGACGTAGCCAATATGGGTGAACCACGTACATCTTGTGTTTGCTTCCCTGTCTCTATCCATTTACATACTTATCCACACTAGTGACCGGAGCAATCTAGCGAAGGTCACAAACTTAACACTTTCTGTTGTACCAAAGTCCTCGCTGATTTTATGCATCAACATTTAGCACTGTCTGTGGGAACGACACTTATTACCACTCTCTTCAGCTTTTCCAAGCTAGTTTCCACCATTTGTACACTTTCTTTTGACCAGGCATCCCTCTCCAACATGGGGAACGAAGGAAGCCACAACACACAAAATGACACCCCTCTTGCACCTATTGCGAAGCAACGAAAAAAGGAAGGAAAAAGGGTTGCTCTTAATTCTAAAGTCGATGAGCTAGAAGCTCAGAACAACAAGATAGAAATAAAGAATGAGGTCCTCCAGAAGCAGTATGAGAAGCTCTTTGAGACGCTCCACGAAACTAGGCGTACTCAAACATGCGAGCTCGTTGCCCCTGTGGACATCAACCATCATCTGGGTACCCCCCAACACGGAGGGTCACCTTTCTTTGACATGGGTATCCTTGTAAGGAGCGAGCTAATCATCAAAACATTGATCAACATGAAACTTCTCTCAACCCAGATGCTTCGACCCGAAGCAGGAGAAGTGGAGGAAGACACCTCCTTGCAGAAGGGTTGGAAGGATCGAAAGTCATTTATCGTGACTGCCGAGACTTCTTAAAGCAATGTTGAGAGAATCCCCTCCACATATGCTCGAAGATCAATGACCCAAGGGTTTTTGAAAGACTCGGTCCTCTCCCACGACCCAGGCCTGCTGCTAATCTAGGGAAGGAACAACAGGTCCCAGAGGAACATGAAGGTACAGGGGACTCTGAGATATTCCGACAGACTCGCCCTAGATGTCAGTACGGCGAGTCCAAGAAAAAACCACACACCCTTTCTCAAACTTTCCAACTTCCAAGAGGCGATGGAGACTTATGAAAGAAAATTCCAGTGGTACATGACTTCACTCAGGACCCCCTTGTCCTACAGCTCCTTAAAGAAGTAAACAAGTTGAAGGCCGAACGTCAGGTCGAGAAACCTGATTGGAACCAACCCAGGCCTGGCCCTCTCACAAGGAGGATCTTCGACACCTTCCTTTAAGCGAAGACAAAACAAAAGCTTGGTTTACAACTATATACTGGAAGGGAGGACCCAATTGAACACCTTAACCTCTTTGAGTCCACCATGGCATATCGGATGCACACCGACGAAGAACGATGTCTTCTCTTCCCCTTCACCCTCACTGGCGGAACTTTAAACTGGTATTGCCGTCTTCCACCTGAGACAGTAGACTTATTTGAGGAACTGAGGAAACTGTTTATTTCTCAACACATCTTTCAGACTGATCGCTTGCATTCTACAGATGACTTATACACTATTTGCCAGAAGCCGGACGAGCCATTACGAGAGTATGCCAATCACTTCAGCCATGAGTATTCTCGTTGCGCTGAGGTAGATGACAAGACCGCCCTCAAGGCCTTCATGGCAGGCCTACGTGATTGTTTCTTCAAGTACATGATCAATGCCAACACTTGGAAGACTTACTTTAAGGTGATGGCACATGTTTACAACCACGCATCCGCCGAAGCAATGACATACCAAGGGAACCCCCATATGGTTAACACCTATCAACAAGTGGGAAGTGGAAGTCAAGCTCTACCAAGTAAGGAGATCTTGGCCATTCAGACACCAATTGCATCATCTCCTACCTCATTTAGCTACTTGCTAAGTCACCAAACATATCTGTCTCTTGGTAAGAGGAAAGATTTTTACTCTCAGCAAGCCCATTACAACAAGAGGGATAAAAGTTCGTATCAAGACAACTAGGGGTGAACGTACCATCGACTATCATAACTATGGGGCCAAGCCTCACTCTTTCAAAGTGGAGGACTATGTACTGAAAGAAATGTTGTTATACGAAGGCATACACATTACAAATGTTTTGACTCTCAACCGCTTGAGATCTTTTGTCACACAAGCCATTCGGCAAATATTTAAAGAAGAGGGAATTCAGACAACTTCTTTTGAGTATTTTGCGTTCCTAGCACTGGAACACTTGGTCTACACTAACCTACCCTTATACTTCAACTCAGAGCTTTAACATGCGTACTTTGACACAAAGTATGTGATACTAAGTGTTACAAACAACATGGTTCACATATCAAAAGCATGGATCCCTTCATGCATAGCAAAACAGTCATAAGCATCACTCATATCAATCAACATAAACATCATACATTCCAACACATTCATACATAAACATTATACATTCCAACACATTTATACATAAACATCATACATAAGCCAACACATCCATAAATAAGTTAACTGTGCTTTGAAAGGGTTCAACATACTTTGTGTCTTCGACACTTGCTACAATATGCCTCGACACCTTCCCTTTATTCTTACCAACTAGGTGATGAAATGTGAATAAGGAACTCATCTTCATGCCACTAACTAGGTGATGAAATGTACAACCCATACTCTCCTTCATGCCACCAACCAGGTGATGAAATGTACAACCCGTACTCTAATATCATTTGGCAACTTGCCACTCATGTCACCAACCAGGTGAAGAAGAAACTCATCTTCATGCCACCAACCAGGTGATGAAATGTACAACTCGTACTCTCCTTCATGCCACCAACTAGGTGATTAAATGTACAACCAGTACTCTAATATCATTTGGCAACTTGCCACTCATGCCACCAACCAGGTGAAGAAGGAACTCATCTTCATGCCACCAACCAGGTGATGAAATGTACAACTCGTACTCTTCTTCATGCCACGAACTAGGTGATGAAATGTACAACCTGTACTCTAATATCATTTGGCAACTTGCCATTCATGCCACCAACCAGGTGAAGAAGGAACTCATCATCGTGCCACCAACCAGATGATGAAATGTGATGAAAGGTGATGAAGGAACTCACCTTCGTACCACCAACCAAGTGATGAAAGCAACTCACCATTCATTCCACCTACCAGAAGACGAGTGGTACAACTTGTAGATGTAAACTCCTAGCATTCACAAATAATTAAAAACCTTCAAGCTTGACAACTCAACTAGGGAAGCACTTATGCCCAACAAGAGTTATAGTCACCAACAAAGTCTTATTGCAAGCCAACAACAACTTCAGTGCATGGTATACGAAGATCAAGCTATTCAGCCCTCTTGCATCTGTTTCAAACATTTCCCCTCTGTAATAATGCAAACACTACAACTCGTAGAAAGCTTCACACACTCTTGATCAAGACAGTGTGAAGAAAAACCAATTTATGGTGCCAACAAGAGCTTCATCAATGGAGGGAAACCACAATTCTCAAAAGCTTCACACTTTTGATCAAGACAGTGTGAAGCAAAACAAATTTATGGTGCCAACAAGAGTTTCATCAAAGGAGTTTAACCACAATTCTCAAAAGCTTCACACTTTTGATCAAGACAGTGTGAAGCAAAACAAATTTATGGTGCCAACAAGAGCTTCATCAAAGGAGTTTAACCACAATTCTCAAAAGCTTCGCACACTCTTGATCAAGACAGTGTGAAGCAAAACCAATTTATGGTGCCAATAAGAGCTTCATCAATGGAGGGCAACCACAAATTCTCAAAAGCTTCACACTATCTTGTTCAAGATAGTGTGAAGCAAAATCAATTTATGGTGCCAACAAGAGCTTCATCAAAAGAGTTCAACCACAAATTCTCAAAAGCTTCACACTATCTTGATCAAGATAGTGTGAAGCAAAATCAATTCGTGGTACCCAACAAAGCTTCACCACAAAAGCTTCACCAACAAAAGCTTCATCAATGGAGGACAACTACAAATGCTTAAAAGCTTCACACTATCTTGATCAAGATAATGTGAAGCAAAATCAATTCATGGTACCCAACAAAAGCTTCAACTCCAAAGCTTCACCTACAAAGCCTCAACTTTAAAGCTTCACCTACCAAAGCTTCACCCACAATAGCTTCACCTACAAAAGCTTCACCCATAAAAGCTTCACCAACAAAAGCTTCACCTACCACAAAAGCTTCACCCATAAAAGCTTCACCAACAAAAGCTTCACCCACAAAAGCTTCCCCCACCACAAAAGCTTGACCCACAAAAGCTTGACCTACAAAAGCTTTTCCCCCACCACAAAAGCTTGACCCACAAAAGCTTGACCTACAAAAGCTTCACCCACAAAAGCTTGACCCACAAAAGCTTGACCCAAAAAAGCTTCACCTACAAAAGCTTGACCCACAAAGGCTTGACCCACAAAAGCTTGACCTACAAAAGCTTGACCCACAAAAGCTTCACCTACAAAAGCTTGACCCACAAAAGCTTCACCTACAAAAGCTTGACCCACAAAAGCATATATATATATTTTAGGAAATTCAAAAATTTGAAAATTTGAAAATTTGAAAAAAAAAGAATTCGAAAATTCAAAAAAAAAAATTGCCTAGGCCTCCTCTTCTTTGGGCCTAACAACTTTCATTCGTCAACTCACTCGACTGGAGACTTGGGGGACTCCTACTATATGCTACTGCACCTTAATACTTAGAAGTCTCACGACCACTCAGTGACTTGGATTTTTGAAGTCTCCAACCGAGAAGTTTTCCTCACTCGGGAAATTAAGGGAGCACTACCTCAACATACATGCTTCACTCTCAAAGCTTCAACATACAAGCTTCAACAAAAGAAAAAATTCAAAGAACTTAGTGAAGAAAGACTTGGTGTATTTAACACAATACGTTAAAATGAAGCAAAACTTGTTTATTGATATCTTCGATAAGTTACAAATATGTAAATATACATGAATCAAAATAAACAAACAAGAGGGAGCCTTCACAAAGGTTGCTCATGAGAAGTCTCAACAGTCGACAAAGCCCCATAAAGAGTAGGCACTAGAGGGTAATCATTCGGAGCCTCAGTACTGGGCAGAACCCCAGAATGAGGAGGCACCAAAGGTTGATCATTTGGAGCTTCATTAAGTGGTACAACCCCATAAGACGAAGGCAATAAATGCCTTTGGAACAAACCCACAAACCTTTGATGATCAAGTAAAATCTGACCATCAGATTCCTGCAGCTGGTCAAGCTTCATCTTCATGTTTGTAGCATAGTCATGTGTGAGCCTGTGCAACTGCTTATTCTCATGCTTAAGCCCTCTGATATCCTGTTTGAGACTTATCACTTCAGCCGCCAATGATTCAACTTGGCGGGTTCGAGCAAATAGGTGTTGGGCCATATTAGACACAGAATCTGCACACTGAACACTAAGAGCCAGAGAATCCTTAACAGCTAACTCATCAGACCGTTTGGAAAATAGTCTGTTATCTTTAGGAGTGAGAAGGTTCCTGGCCATCACCGCAGCGATTATATCATTCTTCATCACAGAGTCCCCAACGGTAAGAGGACCAGTAGGGGATAAGAAGGATGGGTGCCATATGTTGTCTTGAGAAGGCATGGCTGCCTCTTTACCAAAGTTCAAGTCAAAACGACGATCGGATGGGCCAGACATTCTCAGAAATGATGAAGCAGAAATGAGGTGCAATAAATCTCTTAAGTATAAAAATAAGGGGAAAATTCCTACAAGCAATAACTCTTTGAATGTACTTTTTGCACACAATTGGTACCCTTATAAAATAAAGGGTAATAGGGTCGTTGGATCAAAAATCGAAGAGGCAACACTTTCCACACGCAACATCAGCTCATCGGGTACCATAGATAACTTTGCCAAAGATCTCTGACAAAGTTTAGACACATAAATTTTGAAGGTCCAGCTACCCTACTATTACCCACAATGGTAAAGGAACAACATCATTACTTGATAACTGAAAAGTCCCTATGTGTGTCAACCTATGTGCTCCGTGGCAAGGTAGACTAGCAAAACTGCCCAACCTTTACTCACATTCGAGAAAACACTCCCAACAAGATTGCTTACTCAAAAATCAAATAGGCACCACTCTCCTAATCTCGAGAGCCAGACTCTCAACAGGATTACTTACTCAAAAATTGAAGAGGCACCGCCCTCCGAATCTCGAGAGCCAGACTCCTAACAGGATTACTTTCTAAAAAATAGAAGAGGCACCGCTCTCCGAATCTCAAGAGCTAGACAACCAACATGATTGCTTCCTCAAAAATCAAAGAGGCACCGTTCTCCGAATCTCGAGAGCCAGATCCCCGACATGATTGCTTGTTTGAAAACCGAAGAGGCATCGCTCTTCGAACTTCAAAAGCCAGATTTCCTTGGATAAAGCTTGTCTGCAATCTTTACACGCAACATCAGCTTTCTAGATACCACATACCATTTTTTCAAAGTGCTATGACAAAGTTAAAACACGTGAAGCTTGCAGCTCCCACTACATTGCTACGACCAAGAAGGGTAAAGGAATAGCATTATTACTTGCTCAAAAATCTAAGAGGCACCGCCCTCCGAATCTCGAGAGCTAGACTCCCAACATGATTACTTTCTCAAAAATCGAAGGGGCACCGCTCTCCAAATCTCAAGAGCCAGACTCTCAACATGATTGCTTTCTAAAAAATCGAAGAGGCACCGTTCTCCGAATCTCAAGAGCCAGATCCCCGATATGATTGCTTGTTCGAAAACTGAAAAGGCATCACTCTCCGAACTTCGAGAGCTAGATTTCCTTGGATAAAGCTTGTCTATAATCTTCACACGTAACATCAGCTTTCCAGATACCACATACCACTTTTTCAAAGTGTTCTGACAAAGTTAAAACACGTGAAGCTTGCAGCTCCCACTACATTGCTATGATCAAGAAGGGTAAAAGAATAGCATTACTACTTGTTGTTAGGGAGACTCCTATATATGTCGACCTCCATCCTCTATGGACAGGCAGACCTGCAAAAATGCTCAACCCTTCCTCATATCTGAGAGGGCACTCCCAACGAAGCTTTTCGAAATACTCAGCTTTCTTCCCCCCAATAATACTTATGCAAATCAGCCACACCAGAGCAAGAGTATCTCATATCATCAGGGTCAAAAGCAAGAGTATCCCATATCATGTTTTTTCCCTGTTTTTTCCTTTGCCCTTGTTCTTACCTGCAAGACAAGGAAAAAGAGAGCAATCAGTTAGAACTTGGAATCAAGGTTCCAGTCAGGAACTGACTGCCTGGAACCCCTTGCCTGATTACTTACCTGGCATTGCTCTCGAGTACTCATCTTCAACATCTTATGCTTCCAGAAAAGATACCACATCTGCCTGAGGAACAGATAGGGCAAGTGAGAAGGATACAAGGAAGCATATGGAGACAAGCGCAACAGAACACGTGCCGATTCATCTATTACTTCGTCAACAGCAAAAGTATCCCATATCATTAAGGTTGAACGCGCTCTTAATTTGATGGACTTGTTTTGACCCTTAAATTCTTGAGTCGGCCTTATACTTTGGAGGAAACCAGAAAACCCTCCAGCCCAGTTCAAGAATAAGCTTGTGGAAAGTTACTTTTTCAAAAGCAAAAGTATCTCATATCATCTCTTCTCCATTTGCTTCTTCTTATCCTTGTTGCTGTTTACGATAGAAAGAGAAGGAGAACAATCAACCGGAAGCCGAAGTCAAACCTCCGATCCAGGTTGCTTACTTGGAAGTCTGATTACTTACCTTGTCTGTTACATCTTTTGGAAAATCTCCTAGCTCAGCAACTTGGGGGACTCCTACTATAGGGTTTTGTATCGCACTTAACCAAGCCCGAAACTACAAGTAAGCTTCAAGTGAAATTGATACATTACCTTGTGCATCAACATCGGTTAAAGATATCACCCCTGGATGGAGGAAAAGTACTTCCAGAAAAGATGCCACATCTACGTATGAGACAGATAAGGCAAGTGAAAATGATACCACACTTCGGTACGTAGAAGTTTCGTGATTACTCAATGGCTTGGCTCTTGGAAGTCTCAAACCGAAGAGTTTCCCTCACTCGGGAACTTAGGGGAGCACTATTTGTACCATACTTGACCAATCCCGAAACTACTGAGTATCGATCAACATTATATAATCAAGGACCCAGAAAAGTTTCCCTCCAACCAGGAAACCAATCACAGCGCGACACGTGTCGACATCAGAAGCCAATCATAGCGCGACACGTGTCAACATCAGAAGCCAATCACAACACGACACGTGTCAATGTCAGAATGAAACTAGAAACTCTTTTCTATAAATAGAGATCATTCTCTCACAATATTTCCTAATGTCATTTGTACTAAATCATTCACTAGTACTCACAAAAGGAGAGCTTGAACCTATGTACTTGTGTAAACCTTTCACAATTAATGAGAACTCCTCTACTTCGTGGACGTAACCAATATGGGTGAACCACGTACATCTTGTGTTTGCTTCCCTGTCTCTATCCATTTACATACTTATCCACACTAGTGACTGGAGCAATCTAGCGGAGGTCACAAACTTAACACTTTCTGTTGTACCAAAGTCCTCGCTGATTTTGTGCATCAACAAGCATCAATCAATATCATAAGGATATATTGGTGGGGCAAACAAAACGAAGAGAAACATAAACTTATTAGGAACACAAATGTAATTTAATTCATAAGGGGCCCTTTCAGCTTCTAGCTAGTTATATCAAGTTTTTTTCTTAAAGTCAATCTTGCATGTTCACTTTATTTGTGCTTTCTAAGTTGTATCTTGTCAAATGTGAATTTTGACTCTCCAACTCTCTTGAAATGAAAAAAAAAAAAAAGCTTATGAATGACTGAATGACTTATCTATTTGTCTAGAGCAACATCATTGATCCACTGGCCGTTCTTGTCTTTGTGGATGAGGTGGGGGCGGAGGAGGTGCAAGTGCATCAATTGGAGGAGGAGGTAAGGGATCCCTCACCTATTTCACCCTCTTTCCTCACTACGTAGAAGCTGGCATCTAAAATATGAAAAGGAAAAGTAACTAACATAGACTAAAATGTTAATATATACAAATCATATACGCATAATGACTATTTGTAAAATTATAAGCCAATAGATTACTATTGTAGGATATGAATTAATTTATAATGCACATATCTGAATCTCTTAGCATGCCAATGTCAAACTACATTTTGCTTTAACAAGCGACTAGGATGTAAAATCCAATCCGATCCCAAACTTGGAGATTAAAAAGATGGGGAACATGAAATCCAAATTTAAGCTTGCATAATGCATGTCCAACGCCCTAAAAATGAAATGCGTTCAAGAAAGTGGCAAAGCCAAATTCAGCCCTCTTTGTTCTAGTTTCTTGAGATTTTCAAAAACACCCCATGTAGCCTGTAATACAATGCACCAAATCACATAATAAACCAATTACAGAAGGGCAACGGCACAGCGTCGTTGGCACTCTCATGTTTAACTTTTGGCGTTACATATATTGCGTGTATAAAAACTGTAAAATACTTAGTTTGAAGTGTTAAAAGCATTGCACTTAATAGATAGGTAAATAAATGTGTGGGAAAGAGGAAGAGTACCATGACAAAAGGTGCTTCAGTGAGAAATAGAATAGGAAACCTTTTAAAGAACGCGAAGGGTCCTCTGGATTTTAGAATCGTACACAATACTAAAATTGTACTTGTACCTGAACTAACAAACACCAAAATTTAATCAATTCAATCAAACTCAAATTAATTAACAAAATATTATTTTGTTTGAGAATTTTATTAGACGATATGGGGTGACTGATGCTGCATACTGGGTGACTGATGTTGCATAACTGATGCTGTATACTGGGTGACTGATGTTGCATAACTAATGCTGCATATGACTGATGCTGCATACTGGGTGATTGATGCTGGGTGACTGATGCTGCATATTGGGTGACTGATGTTGCATAATTGATGCTGCATATGAATATTAGACGATATGGGGTGACTGATGTTGCCAGATTTTATGTTTCCTCTTTCCATGGGATTCTCTATTAAGTCTAATCCCTTAATTTGAGAAAGATTGACATCTAGATGACTTGTTGATAGTTGTATGCTAGCTACTTGCTGCACTCCCTTAATTTATGGAGTGACAACTTTAGGGTTTACCGGGTTAGTAGGATTTGCCAAGGTAGGGTTGTGTGTAACCTTCTACCTTATTATATATCCCCCCTTGTACATTCAATCAATCTATGAAAAATACATTCAAACAAACTTAAAATTTCCACAAATTTACTTTGGTAGTCTACGTGTTGAAAAAATAGTTACACGAAAAAGGGAGTAGTTCCATTTTTGTTTTTCCGAATATTGGTACTAGCATAATCTTCTTCATCTACCAAAAACTATTCTTCCCCATTTTTTTTCCTTTTGTTTAGTTCTTATGTTTTCCCCTTTTTGTTCTTATTTGTTATGGTGTAGCAGGACATGATAGTTTTTTTTTTTTTTTTTTTTTTTTTTTAGAAGGGGATTTGTGCTATAGCTGAGATGCTATAGTTTTTATCCTACCTCAGAGAATTAACTATGCAACTAATCAAGAGCTTAAATAGCTGCAGATGATAATGTTTACAGATGGCCATCAACAACATTCCAAAGAGAAAATAGAAAAATAACAACCATTATTCATTGATTTTCAAAAGAGAAAGGAAATTGATAACTGGGTGTCTAAGACAAAGACTGATTGAAGAAGAAAATCCAAAAACAATTAAAGAAATAAGTACCTTGTTGTCGATTGAGAGGCCGAGGGAGGGAAACGAAGGAGAGGTGGTACGTGGTCGTCGTTGATGGAAACCACCAGGTGGCTGGTCGGCGACGTGGGGTGAGAGAGTAGAACCAAGGGGAGCTGAAAGAGATGGAGTGAGAGAACAAAACAAAATAAGTTTTTTTTTTTTTTTTTTTTTTTTTTTTTTTTTTTGAGGGAAAACGAAATAGGTTTTTAAGTTTTACAATTTGGGAGTTTTGACATTATTATTTCAATATTTTTAATTTTTACTTTTTATGTTATAAGTGATGAATTGACTATTATGTGGCCTACTCTTTATATAAGTAATGAATGTAAAAATTTCGTCACATATTAACATTTCGTTCGGCGGCAAAATTTCCTGCCCAATAGTTTGTGACAAATTCAAAATGTTTATGTGACCCAAAATATTTTGGTGTTTGTGAAAATCTTTATGTGACGATTTCTAAAAAAGCCTCACTCATTTTAGCCAAATGTGATGATTTTTTAGGCGCCACAAAAAATACCGTCACCTAATCCATGCTTTCTTGTAGTGACACATATTGAATAAATATTTTTAAACAAAAGTTTCTTCTAATTAAAACGTATTATATACAACAATATCAAATGACCAAACATTTTAATATTCGGAGCAATTAGATTTTTATCCTCTGATGATTTTTTGACTAATTAAGGTAATCTTTTGATCTTGGTCATGTTGATTAGTTTTATGTTCATACGATAGGTATATTAATACATACAATGTACTAACAAATGTACACCTAGCTAAAATAAAGTAACTACGTATATATTTTTAGCAATGTACTTAACGCAAACAAAAACAAAATCAAAATCTAATTAAAAGTGAAAAAACATTTTAGTTAAGTGTTGTAATTTCTTACTGCAATACTTGTTTAGTGTAGATCCCGTAAGAGTCACACACATTAGTAGTTAACAATCGTGCACGTAGACCAAAATGCAGTCGCTTGCTAGATTATGCCTGCTAACCTGTTTACCAATAGGAACTCACCAAGAGCACTGTAAGTCTGTTGGTGATACGGATCGATGGAGAATATATAGTTTGTAGGGCAAGCTCCTCAGGGGACCTTTTTGAAAATTTAATAGCACTTTTGTTAGGAGTTGCCCATCCTTAGTAGCCTAAACGTGGGGAACCGAAACAATGATGAGCCTCTATCAGTAATCATCATCCAAGACCCAACCATCTGCTGGCTTTCAGCTTCCCGTTTGCTCTCGTTAACTTCTAGTAATCTCAGTTTCATGTTAAGCAATGTAGACCGGAACAAAAAGAATTTAAGGTTCTAAATACTTTATTTAATTAGATTAAAGTAAGGGAACTTTAACGAAAAGCTCCCGGTACTGTTCACTTTAACGAAAAACCACATTTTTACACTAAAAAGTCAATCCTGGTACTATTCACTTTACCCTTTATTTTGTCCTTATCATTAAAACTCAAAGTTTTCAAGCTCTTTTCATTAGTTTTCCTTTAAAGTAATGCCTTTTGTTTTTGTTTGGTAATGGGATAAAAGTAATACTTAAATTAGTGTACGTTACTTTGAATAAGGTTCTTTTCACAGTTTGTGAGATATGGCGACTTGGTACCGCTCAACCAATATTGGTTATTTTATCTTTTTTAGATTTAAAAAAAAAAAAAGAAGATAATTTTAAAAACCTAAGTAAAATAACTACTAGCAAGCGCATAAATCAATACTAGTTGTTGAGACACAAAACCGGATCGATCTTGGACTAAATTAGATCCGACCGTAAATCATACATGATGAGTCCATATTATACCATATATTTTACCCTAATCTTAGTATTAATTTAGGCTAATTATATTAGCACCCCACAAGTTGTTGAATAAACCCCACATACTTAATACACCCCACATTTACTTTTTCAATTAAAAATTATCTTAATACACCCCACTTCCTTCCCCATAATACCCTCACACCCCACATTCTTAATATACACCTTACATTTTCTATATACACCCCCACATATCTCAAATCTTGTAACACTCATTTTTAATTTTGCCAAATGATTTCAAGCCATCTGAACGTTAGTTTGCCGAATGATTTCAAATTGAATGATTTGAAAAAATGTTTAGATTCATTTGAACGTTTTTCAATAACAATAATAATGATTTCAAAGATACCATGTTGTTTCCATTTTCTTGTGTATATTTTGGTCGAACCAAGTCGACCTGCAAGAAAGCATCTTAGAATAGTGCAAGAAAGTACCTTATGAATGTCATTGATTCAATCTGCAATCAGTTTTCATGCCATGGTTTTTTAATTATGAGATTCATAAGTGCTAATTCTTGAATTATTAGATTGAGTGAGATTAAATAATTATCGATGTCGTCGAAATCACTAAAACAAAGAAAAATATGAAGTCTTACCTCATGTAAAGCTTTCGTAACACCGATTTCATGTTCCATTCAAAAATATTTTTTCTCAATCAACATGTTTGTAACTTCATTGCTTAGGGTTTTATTCAACAATGGAGGGTGTGAGGGGTTTTGATAGTTGAAGTAGATAAAAAATACATTAAAAGTGATTTGGGGTGTATTTAGAAATTTTTTAATTTTTTTTAAACCTAATAAGGTCAAAATTGTAATTGCATAGTAGGGTAAATAAGTTATTAATATTAAATTTTAATGTGGGATACATTTAACATTGGGTTGTTTTATTCACACCCCATGTTTTGTTGAGTACACCTCACGTACTTAATGCACCCCGCATATACTTTTTAAATCAAAATTTATCTTAATACACCCAACGTTTTTCCAGTACTACCCTCACATCCCACATACTATATATACATCCCACACTCTCTACTTAAACCCTCCATCAAACTCTTCGTAAGTTTTATAAACTCGTCTTCTTCGCAAAGAACAAAAGGCGATGAACAATCAAGGGAACTAGAATCAAGTATGAAACAAAAAATTTCCCCTATTATTTGATAATTTGATTGCATATAAGATTGTACTGTTCCTTCTCTGTCCGAATAATATGAATTCACATGCACAATTTTTTTTTCCTTTCTCCAATTCCAAAATTTCTCTTATCAGGGAATCAAGCAAATTGAAGATTAGCAGAACAAGGATGAAAAATAATCTTTTTCCATCAACGTTTTGTGTTTTTGGTTGTTAGGGTTTTGTTCTACAATGAAGAACGTGAGTGACTTTGAGAGCTTGAAGAGAAACAATCTTAGAATACACGTCTAAATTAACTTGGGGGTGTATTTAGAAAATAATTTTATTTTTTTTAATTTTATTAGGCCTAAATAGTCATTTTATATTAGGTATATATAAGCTACGTAATAATAAACTTTTATGTGGGGTGCATTCAACAATATGTGGGGTGCTAATAAAAAAAACCCTTTAACATTTTGTGGGGTGCTAATATAAAATGCCTTAATTTATTGGTTAGTTTGGTAGAATTTTGATACTTCGTTATATATTTTTAATGTAGGACATTCGATTTCCTCTAGAGCAAACAATATTCAAACAGATGAATTTTGGAGTGATTCCAATTGGAGGACGTTTGTGAGTCTTTCAAGATGCCTGTATCAAAATTCCAGATTTTTCTACGAAGCCGTTTGACCGTGATGATAAAATAAAGGCCCAGCGCGCAGCTTTCCCAGATTGACGTTTTTGGACGTTTTGAGTATTTGGAGGTCAAGATGACATATTTTGAGGAAGATTCCTTATGAGGATTTGTAGGAGACGTCTTCAGCTTTCAAAAGAGACTTTTGGGACCAAATAGGAGTTGATTTGATCGGTCAAAAGACTAATATTCTGAGAACTCCGAATTCTAGTTCAAATAGGAAACCTTTTATTTTTTTTGTTTTATCATTTAATTATGTTTCCTAGTTTTATTCTAAGACCTTTTCAAGGTAGGTTTTATTTTCTAGTATTATTAATAAGATTTTTTAGCCATTAGAAGAGGAGAGAACGCACGCACTATTTGGAGAATTGCTTTTGACAATTCAAGTTCATTTTCAAGGTGTTTTCTATCCATGTTTTTAATAATATTTTGTTTTTTGGTTGTTCGTAACTAATTTTCTGTTTGCTATGGCGATGCCTTGAGCCTTAGTATGAATATGTAGTCTTTATTTAATTGTTTATGATATTATGCATGCATGCTTTGAATTATTAATCAATGTGCTTTAAACTATCTCTATATCTTAATGCTTAGCTACCATTAGGATGTTTAGATAAGTAATTGGATGCAATTCGGTCGGAATGCCACCAGGGAATTGAGCTTCTTGTTATTGATAGTTGTAATTTTACCTAGGGCGAATGCCAAATCTTAGGGGTTGCATGGTTTTTCAAAGGATTTTCACAAGGCATAATGAGTCATGCATGTTTATATTTGATATGAATGCCACAGACGGATTGCATGTTTGATATACGTTTGAATGCCACAAGAAGAATATACATAAGGAAAACCTAACCTTCAAAGTTGCATGGGTAATGCATAAGTAATTGGTAAATCTACATAGGATTGTTAAGGGGACGGTGGAACCCTAGACTTTTACAATTTGGTTTTCAAAATTATTTTCTTTTGTTTTCTTTACTTTGCTAGTTTCTTTAATTGTTTTAATTTAAAATTCGTTTTTAATATTTTAGGTTATAAAATCCCTTTTTCCAAACTTCGTTTTCAAATAGTTAATTAAGAATTAGTTTAAACATAAATTATTCATTCAATCCCTGTGGAAAACGACTTTGCTTGAGCTACTATACTACGATAACCTTGTACTCTTGCAAGTATTTTTAAGTGTTTTTATCCTTACTTTTGCAGGTGGTAAAAATCATATCAATACATATACAAGAACACAACGATATATTTTGGAGCCTAAAAATAATCCCAAAAATTCAAGAGGCGACACGTGGACTTTTATTCAAGAATGACAAGATTGCCCTCAATAAATGGGTAGGCTTCTCAAATTCTCCCACACGCAGCTCACATCCCTGAAGGACTCAGTAGCTGAATGCAACTGCCCACAGCTCACCTGCCCATGACAAGGAATTAAAGGATTAATTACCCAAATCCTATTTTTAATACATTCCTAATTGAAGATTGACTCCAATCAAGTAAGTAATCCTAATTTAAATCAATTAATGATTATTACCCTATTATCTCAAGATATTATCTCCTATTAAATATCTTGGGAATATTTAGAGAATATTTCTCCATTAAACCCTATATGGCCGGCCCTAGCCCAATAAATACCCCATATTCTACCAATTTTAGAGAGCTTTTCGCAACCCTAAAAGGCCTTAAAACACTTTACTCTACTAACTTAGGCATCGGAGATCCGTTGACCTAACCCCCCCTCACACCTTGTGGGCGCGTCAGGCTTAGGTCTTTGATCAAAGGCGTTGATTGTTTTGCAGGTGCATTTTCGTCAAGACTGAAGACGGTGGAAATTTGCATTGACAAATTGGTGCTTTCATTGAGAGCTGATTCAAAATACTCGAAGAAGCTTCTCGCATTAGTTTCTTGAATTTTCTGTTACGTTGAATTTCTCACAAGTCGTATCAATTAATTTTTCCTAGAAAAGTTTCTTGATCAATCCCTGAAGAAAGGATACAATGGTAGGAATTCAGAAACTACGACGAACGGAACCCCATATGTGGAAAGATTTGGACCGGATAGTGGAGACAAGGACATAGCCCCACCACGGAGATCCTCAAGGCTCAACATAACGGTAGGAGAAGCCCCACCACCGCAGAGCCGCGCCATCATCATCACCACCTTGACCCAGTAGCCACAGCAAAGCAACCAAGCCACGACACCACTCCCACTAAGCCCTAGGTAAGAGGCCCAGCCCAATGCAGCAGAAAGCCTTATTACACAACAGGCCCAAACCCAAGCCCAGAATTCGGCAGCTACTACCAGCTAGGTACCTCAACAAGCCCAAGCTCAAGCCGTTCAGCTAGCAGGCGAAGATGTGGCAGCCCAACGACCAGGAGGGCCTACGATCATGCAGATCTAAGACGAGCAAGCGCCGGTCCAATAAGCCTCATGACCTGCTCAACCGATCTAGCCCGCGACCCAATCTATTTTGAGGCCATCTCCAGCGATCTAGATTTCAACCACATATCCCGCGATTGATTCAGGGTCACTTACAGCTTCTACAAGATTACCCGCTTTGGGCTTAAGCTTTGTACCTGCAGTCCACTATACTTCTACCACACATGGAGACGCCCATCATCTAAGCTCTTCCAATCCAAATGGCGAGCACCCCCCTGCCCCAGCAGATCGCCAATTTGACGAACGCCCTTGTGCAGCAGACCACCTTGGTGAACTAACTTCTCAAGCGTATCGAGATGCAGCGTGCCCGAGATGAGGTGTCTCGAAGCAAGATAAGGACGGAAGAACGTGACTCATTCTAGCGATGTCCCGGTAAAGAGCCACTCAACCTGCCACGAATCGAGCGTTCGGGCAGTGTACACTCTCATTTTGGCCCTCAGGGAAATGTCTTCCCGACTCAGTTCATGAGTCAGTGTGCATTCGAGGTTGGATCCGCATTCCGACGAACACTCAATACCTTCCGAGAGAAGTGTCCACACGAGGCTAGGCCCACAAGCAGATCCTCCTGCGAGGCAACAAAGTAGGCAATCGCATGACGTACAGAGACGAGCACGTGAGCAGTCTGGCTCGAGTTCCACTAGCAGCCCCCACCCAGAGCGATGACAAGCAACACAAGGTGAACCACGTGCATTGCAACCGCTGTACAGACAAGCAGGATGCAACGAAGAGTAACATGGATTTGCAGGTCAACATAAAGGGAAATTGGAGGCTCCACTGCCCCACCAGGCACAAATCTAGGAGGAAGTACAAAGGCTCGTAGCAGAGCAGCTGCATAGATTCTAGCATATTGACACTACCGACGATGCCCTCCATAGAAATGTGGCCAACCTGAGTTGGTCACCCTTTACAGACGAGATTGATTAGACCGAGCCACCGTGGAAGTTCAACTAGCCACATTTCACTTTGTTCAAAGGAGATGAAGATCTGGATAGACACTTGATACACTAACGAAGTGCCATGATCCTCTACACCAACCACAACGCACTCATGTGCAAAATATTTTTCGCGACACTCCAAGGCGAGGCGCAAGACTGGTTTCACACCCAGCCGCCACGTTCAATTTGGAACTTCAGCGAACTTTCCTTGGTTTTCACTAAGGAATATTCGTCCTACCGCTTGATAAAAAAGAAGTCTGACCACCTCTTTAACATGAAGAATGACCCGAAGGAGTCACTCTGCACATATGTCAAAAGATTCAAGGTGGAGAAGGTGAAGAAGGCGAAGATTGTCGGATACGATGACAGCATCGCATGCTCAACATTCTGAAAAGGGCTCCCAGTACATCACCCATTTTTTGAAAACTTGGTTATGGACAAGAACCTGACCCTGGCAAACTCTTATGCTTTGGCAGATAAGCACTCACTGTGGGATGAGGCCAAACGGTTCTGTGATATTGAGTAAAAAAATAAGCGCAGGGACAATTCTCCAAGCAGAGATGACTCAACACCTAAGGCATTCACCAAGTTCATAGTTTCGATTGGCCAAATTCTCCATTAGCTGAAGAATGATCCATGGTTCGAACTACCGGTACCCATGAATGGTGATCTTACCAAATTGGATCAAACAAAGTATTGTATATTTCACCGAGGGACGGGTCACACTACCAACGATTGCCTAAAATGGAAACAGTACCTCGATGAGCTGACGAAGGAGGGCATATAGGACGAGTATCTCGACAAGCCAGCAGCTCAGCCTACGCAAACAGCGGAAGCGAACACTGAAACCCCATTGAAGATGATGTGGATTAATGGCATCTTTGCCAGGTCAGAGCACTCTCGGTCCGCAATTAGCAATGTGAATAAATGCTTGGAGAAATCCCCCATCACCTCCTAAACTTTGTTTAGGTCTCTTCCATTAAGTTCCAAGTCTTAAGTAATTCGGCGAACAAGACCTCGCAGGCCGATGAGTATCCCAGTTATTATGCAGTTTCTACCTTCCGGCATAGTTGATGTGTTTCTTTATTCTCAATGAAGATTCAAGAAGTTATTCACAAACCTAGATCAATTACTGCCTACAACAACTACTCAAAGCCTTATCTGAGTAAGCTCTCTAACGTGAGAGGGTAAACTAATTTCCCGACACCCATCAAGGTTAGCTCTCCAGCGCGAGAGGGTAAACTAATTCTCCGACACTCTTCAGGGTAAGCTTTCCAGCGCGAGAGGTTAAACTAATTCCCCGACACCCATTAGGGTTAGCTCTCAAGAATGATAGGGTAAACTAATTCTCTGACACACTTCAAGGTAAGCTCTCCAACATGAGAGGGTAAACTAATTCCCCGACACCCATTAAGATAAGCACTCCAGAGCGAGAGGGTAAACTAATTCCCCGACACCCTTCAGGGTAAGCTCTCCAGCGCAAGAGGGTAAGCCACTCCGAAATATCCAGACATGGATGGGTTGTATGACTGCTCAGGTCCCCCTAAATGCATCAGCAACCTGCGTCAGACGACTCCCAAAATTGGCCACAATAGTTATTCCACCATAATAGACTTAGCCGATTGAAGGATTCAATTATGAGGGATCCCTGGTCTCTAATCGGAAGAGACTTTAAGTGCAGGACCCTTGCCCATGAAAGAATTCGCGTGACAAGATGGTCCGTCCTCGACGTGTAAATCTTCATAAGTGGCTTAATTTCAAAGTGTTACAATACTAGTTAAGCGACTTGCGGGATCAAAGCTGCGACTCGGAAGGATATTGTCTTTAAGGAGCGACTTGGCCTACACCTCACGCCAAAGAATGCCTCCGAGAGCCAGGGATGATGCCTAAAGTGGTCACGCGAGTCGTTTGTTTCTGTAAGTACGACACCCGACCGACGACCCTATGGCTACAAGCCCAAGGTAGCCCGTAAGCTGAGACTTACACCTGCTATGACTATGCGAACTTGCCTGCTTACTTACAAGCAGCATTTTCGGCCGACGGTCTATGGTTTAAGTTTTGTTGGGACAAAGTCGAGTGTCATGACTACAGTAGCTACACAGACATCCTCTACTTCCTACAAGAAGCACGAGTCCGCCCAACAGCTCTATAAGTCAAAAATCTCGTAAGGCCCTGGTAAGGCCAAAGCTCAATAAGCCATTAAAGTTGAGTGTCACGACTATAGCAACTATGCGGACCTCATTTGCTTCCCATAAGAAGCACGAGTTAGCTGACAGCTCTATTAGTAAAAAATCTCGCAACATGCCCTAGGAGGGCCAAAGCTCTAGAAACCCTGAAGCCAAAACTAAAACCTAAGTGACGATGTGGGATCAAATGCTTCGTTCAAAAAACTCACCCAGCCGCCCGTCCTACGATAAAGTTTTGCAAAAGACATGGCGAAATAGAAGGATGAAGGAAAAACAAGGAAAGTTGTTAATTAAATTTCTAGCAAATTGATAAACCAGCTTGAAGGCCAACAAAGTTCAAGCAAAGCAGGGCAAAAAGGAAAAAGAAAAAACTCCTAAGTCTAAGCAAAAAGACTACTCCTTGGCAGCCTGCGCAATCACTGGTTCCTCAATTGTCGTGCCTTTATTCCCAGCAGCTAAACCTTCCATTAGCTCATCCTCAGCCGCCCCCGCCTGGACTGCCTGACCCTCAGTTGCTCCACCAAAGGCAACCTCAAACGAGAAATCAAGCCGATCAACTGGAAAAATGGAAAAAGTCTTGAAATCCTTCTTAGAAAACTCATAATCCGACGACCTGCCCTGAAGATGGTCTACATAGCCAAGCTTGTAGAAATCGGCCTAATAAGAAGCAAGCGCCACTTCATGACCAACTTCCTCATTCTTCAATTGCACACTCTCCTTAACAAGCCCAGTGTGAGCACCCTGCAGCTCATTCAGTTCTTTTTTAAGGTTCTCACTAGGAGACAGTGCATCTTGCAGATCCAACTCCTTGGACTCAAGCTTACTGGCAACATCCTTGAGACGAGACACTTTAGCATCCATGAAGGTAAGCTCATCGTCTTTGGCAAAGCAAGTAGATCCTAGCTCCGAATTGACACGCTCAAGATCCTCGGCCACCGGAGAGACATGATTGACTTCCTTATTTGCAGCTTCTAACATCGCCTCAGTCACACTAAGCCTGGCATTCAAATGGACAATCTCCTGATGAGTGATCTCCAGCTGCAAAGAACTGGGGGTAGAAACATCAGACCCTTTCAAAATGAAGAGTTTAGATTTGAGGTTCTCGATATTTTCAGCAGCCGAGTGAGGCTGAGCCACCAACACAACTTCAGCCTCCTTAGCACACTTGACAACATCCTGATCAACGCGCACAGACTCAGTTGCCAGGATCAAAGTCTTATGCATTGTAGTAGTCAGGGAGGACCTCATCGAGTAGGCAGGACGCTTCACAAAAGAGTTTGAGCGGACAACAACTTTCCCAACACTGTCAACAAACTTGGCGCATGCATCGACGTCTTCAAGCAGGCTAGCCTTCAGTAGTGCACAAACCTTGGGAAACTTTCTAACCTCAGACTTGTTAGATCTCTCACAACTGCCTGTGCGAGCAGATTTCCCTTTCTCAGCAAACGAGTCGGTCATGACAGAAAGAGGAACAGGCCCAAGCGCCGCATTAGCAGCATAATCCACCTTCCCACTTTTCATAGTGGTGAACTTTTCAGAAGCCGATCCAGACTTAGCTCCCCACAGATGCTTCGATACAAACCCAGACATCGAAGACACCACCGAACTGTTCCGCTGGGAAAGTCTCTCAATAATGGATGCAGTCACCTTTGAAGCAGCAGGTTTCACAGGCTCAGGCTCAATAGTCATCTTCGTCTTCTTGGGGGAAGTTAAATCAATGATAAGCTTCTCGGCAGCATATGAGCTCCCACGAGTAACAGAAGAAGTCCTCAGCTTCTTCTAAACTGAAGGCTCACAAACAGGTGAGGAAGACCTTTTCTTTCCACCACTATTGGCAGCAGGCTTTACAAGTGCGATCGCGTGAGCCAATGCCTCGTCCTTTATCTGCTTTATCTTTTCCCTCGGGAGCATGCCACTTTTTTCCAAACGAAGAAGGTTGAGCAGCCAGCGTCACTCACGGTACTCAGCAGGAATGCCCAAGGCGACGTGCACTTTCTTCATATCTGTCCAAGTCCTTGGAGTTAAGCCAAACTCTGAATCTACGCAAAGTAAGAAAGACGACCAATAAATTGAAGTCATGAGGCAGCTCAATAAAAATTCAAGCAGGATAAGAATGAAGCAGTTCACTTACCACTGATAAAGGTAGTCAGGACACGTAGCTCAGGAGAAAAGTCAAATTCCCATTTTCTGCTCACCTCTAAGGTGTCTTGCCCAACCATGATCGCCTTTGCTAGAAGCATCGAACAGCCTATTGCGAGACCTCAGTTGCCCTACACCTTCCTTGTGGCCGATCTTAAAGAAGTACCAGAACTCATTTATGGTCAAGTCAAGATCAAAGAACCTGCTAAAGTTTGAGAACTCTGTCATCGCACGAAATGCATTTAGGGAACACTGAGCAGGCATGCATTTCATGGAATAGATCACCTCCTGGATAAGACACAACATAGGGGGAGGCTCGCACCTTCTACTCCTCTTTCTTCCGTGCCCAGCGCGCCCTAAGGCAGGACCAGGCCTTTTGGCCCAGGTGGCGCACACAAGAGAGCAGCCCATACCAGTCTCTCTCCTTTTCTTCTCACCTGCACGAGCCCGTGCCCAGTAGCCTTGAAGACCTGGCCTAAGCAGGTCTCCCATGCCCTAGCGCGCCAATCCCCTTGGCCAGAGTCAAGCCGTCTACTTGGCCTATGCCAACCGACCCGTGCCTCACCACTAAGCAGCCTCGAGGCTCCCATGACATGTGTTACCCACACCCACGGCCCCTGCCAAGCCAATTTTTCAAGGTCCAAGACTCCCAAAAAAATTCAATTTTTTCTTACCTTGGTGCGGCATGGAGAAGAAGAAGAACAATGAGAAATGACTCTTCACAAGGGCAAGAAAAGAAGAACGCTAGGGGAAGGGGAAGAAAAAATATCCTGTAGCTTCTCTTTCTTGTTGGAATAATGATTGTTCTCCAAATTTATTTAATCCCTTGCTTAAGGCAGAGTTAGATAGGTATTGGTGACAATTATTTTCCTTTTCCTAGAAGAAGTCTATCTCCAAATCAAGACAGAAGATCAAGTTCAAATTGGGAAACAACTCTACGAACCCAAGCAGTTTGGGATTTCTACACCTACTGCCCTTTCATGCAAGCAGCACAGTAGGTGTAGGGGCATTTGTGGAGCCTAAAATAATCCCAAAAATTCTAGAGGCGACACGTGGAATTTTATTCAAGAAGGACAAGATTGCCCTCAATAAATGGGTAGGCTTCTCAGATTCTCTCACGTGCAGCTCACATCCCTTAATGACTCAGTAGCTGAATGCATTTTCCCACAACTTACCTACCCATGGCAAGGAATTAAAGATAAGGATTAATTACCCAAATCCTATCTTTAATACATTCCTAATTGAAGATTGACTCGAATCAAGTAAGTAGTCCTAATTTAAATCAATTAAGGGTTATTACCATATTATCTCCTATTAAATATCTTGGGAATATTTTGAGAATATTTCTCCATTAAACCCTATATGGCTGTCCCTAGCCCTATAAATACCCCATATTCTACCAATTTTCGAGAGCTTTTTGCAACCCTAAAAAGCCTTAAACACTTTACTCTCTCTGAGAAACTAACTTAGGCATCGAAGATCCGTTGACCTAACCCCCCCCCCCCAACCTCGTGGGCGTGTGAGGCTTAGGTCTTTGATCAAAGGTGTTGATTGTTTTACAGGTGCATTTTCATCAAGACTGAAGATGACGGAAATTTGCATCGACAATATTGTGAGTCACACCAAGTTGGAGCGACGTCCATATTAGTGTAGATACGGTTTCACTTTGTAAAATGAGAGTTACATGCACATAGAGGCTTGTTGCTAGAGAAGCTAGGGTTTGCCATCGTCCTAAAGTGATGGTGAAGGATAACTTTTATATAAAATAAAAAAAGGGTTTCCCTCCCCTCTTACATACTTTATGGGTTAAGTAGTGAGACCCAATATATGGTACGAGAAGGAGTCCGCCAAGTCTTCAGTCAAGATAGTCTTTTGGTTGGAGACTTCAAATGCAATCCATGTGTGGGCCAAACTGACTCGTCGTCGTTCAGAATTGGTACTCGGTACTTGGTGGTGATCAACCTGAAGCAATACTTTGCAAGAGGCAATGTACATTGCAAGGCTGCTCGGCTAGAGGCGTGTTCGCGGCAAGGCTGTTGTTCGACTAAAGGCTATGCTCATTGCGAGATGACTCAACTAGTGGCGTTCCTCGTTACGAGTATGCACTCAATGTGAGTGTGTGCTCAATATGAGTTGATTGTGACATGAACTGGGTTTGCTATTCTGGTTCGCATATTGGATTTATTGATGAGCGCAAATTATACTATTTATTTTATCCCCAAAACTACATATTCTTGTAACATCTTGGAATGGACTTTAAAGAAAGAAATTACATGATTTTGTGTTTTCTAGCTAGATTATCGAGATGAAAAAAATTATAAGATTAGATCTCATTGGTTATTATTGCATTAAATGGGTCAAGTATAATTCATTCTCAATATTTTGTCTAAATAAATTGATAATGTGTGCTTTTGGTATGTTTAAGATCACATGTTTTTTTTTCTTTTCTTTTCAAAATAATACATCATTTTATTTAATTTGTGCAAAGCACGTGGCCACTTCAACAGCAAACTGTGCTTTCTCTTCTACTTCCACGAGCGCCACATACACAATTGCAGCAGAGGAAGACAGAAGGCTGATCAAAATTAAAGGATGAAAATTTTAGTATTTTAATATTTTGAAAATTTCAGATTGAAATTATATTTAATGTTTAACAAATGACAAGTTATGATTTGGTGGTAGTGTCATTCAGCAAAATCTAGTGGCAAGCTCAACTCTATACAAGATTTTGTCGTCAATTGGGCCTGCTCATTATTGAAGAAGTAAAAGAAGAGTGAAGAAGAAAAATGGGAAATAAGACAACAAGCGGAGAAAAAAAAAAGAAACAGGACAACAAGCCAATTTGCAGCAGCAACCAAAGGAGTTTTTCAAGGTTTTCTAAACTCAATTTTCATTATGTATTCGGTGTTACTTTTATCTATGTTTTGGAACTAATTTCTTTTCTTAAAGCTACAATGTAGCCTAACCATGATTGCTTGATTTCTTAGTTTAATTATTTCTAAATTTTCATTCACTTTGAGTATCATCTTGTTGTCATAGATTGTTAGCATACAGGAGTATACATAGTAATCTAGATACCATGGATAATATATGAATTAGAGGAACCAAACCGTCAAATTGGATGTTTATTCATTAATAATTTATTAATTGTTGGAATTGAATTGGATTGGTTATGGTGAATCATATCCTCTAGTGTCATTCGCATTCAAATTATAATTTGTTTTCTTTCTTGTTGTCTCACTTATTTAAGCTCATGTATTTTGTGTTTACAATCACAATTTTAAAATTCTTTCTCAAATCATCAATCATACTATTTTAATTAAAGTGAAATTGAATTAGGTTAGATAATTGGAATTATATCAATCTTAGTTGGAACGGTAATGCGCTTGCCTATTATATTATACTACGATGCGTACAGTTATGAGCATTAAAATTTGAAACTGAATTGAGTTAATTTCGGTTAATCTAATTTTCGCAACAAGTTTTTGGTGCCGTTGTCGGGGTCTAGGCAATGAAAAGTCTTCGAGTTGGGGGCACACGTAAGATCTTTGAGTGGGGTCCACAAGCTGGTGTTCAATCACATAGGGTACAAATGAGTGAGTAGCCAGCACGGGGGTGTTCGATCAAACCAGAGATCACTGTTTGGTCTAAATCTTTGTCAGCATAAGCCCAATAGTCAATGTGTACATGTTGTGAACACTAATATGCATAGATTAAATAAAGACGCATGCTTTTCCTAGTCATGGATTCTTGTGTATATTGGTCACAAACAAATAGTGTGTGACTATACACTTTTTGGCATCCTCAGTGCGAAATTGTATGACTGTGCGATTCAAGGAAATATGTGCGGCTTGCCACGTACCATGATAAGGCTAACGTGATTTTAATACACTACTACAGTTGACATTTTTCAGGAAGAAGGAAAACTCGTCGCGGAAAGCTTAATAGCATCACACTAGAGTTTAAGCAACGACAAATTCGTCATGCAAAGGTCATGAAAACAAACTTTGTGTGACAAAAAAAGATCCGGATCTTCGTCAGATTCTCTTTGTGAGGACCTGGAGATCCGTCAATTATGTCCGTTCATCGTGCATCGTATTGTAAAAAATGATATTAAATTTATTTAAAATAAAACAAATAGTATCTGACAAAAACTGACCGCACGATATACGATTCACGGATCCTCAAGATCCTCACAAAGAGGATCTGGAGAGGATCATGTTGGCAAAAACAATTCCTTCATTGCGCCATAATGAACCTGTACAACAACACGTTCGTCGTTGCACAGAACTTAAGGGAACGAACCAACAATGTTAGGCATAAGTTTACACAACAAAGTGATTTCGACACGATACAGTAAATGGGATGCTTGACATTCGTGGTCAATAAGTTTCCGCAACAAACATGTGACATTGGACTTTAGTTGACATAAACTTTGCACGACAAAATGTTCGTCGCGAAAGGTCAAATTTTTAATTAATTTTAACATAAAAAAATTAAGAAATTGTCGTTATTACTTTGTGTGATGAACAGTTAGTTGGCAAGGGTAAATTCTTAATTAATTAATTTTTTTTGTTGGCAACTTTTTATTTTTACTTTTTTTATCTGCTTACATAATTTATTTAAATAATAATTATTAATTGTTTTTTTTTTATCTAAAATTGCAACTATAATGAATGGAGGAAAAAAAATAACATTTATATATCAAAGAAAAATGTACGTACAAGTAAAAGGTTTGAAACTAAGAAAGAAGAAACCTATAACTATTTGGTCATTAAATGGGTCTGCGGGTAGGGTTGGAAGTCGGTTTGGAAGTCAACTGCTGGATAGGCTGCGAGTCGGACGACAAGTCGGTGTATTAGGGAGGATGCCGGTCGGGCTGGGAGGTCGACATGTGTTGTAGCTCGGAGGTGGATGGGCTAGCAATGCCAGGTGGGAGACGGACGCCATTCGAGCTTAAGGCCTAAACGATCAACCTGACCTTACTCCTCAGGTAGGCCACTTCATGCGTAAGTTCAGTGACGTCGAGACCTTATGGTTGTAATCATGATGAGGCCCCAGTAGCGTGTTGACTAGCCTGCCCCATCCCCTAACAATGCTTCCCTGGCCTCCGCCCAAGAGTCTCACTCAAGGTCTCAGTCAAGATCTGAAACCCCGTATCTTCAGGTGGAGCCACAGACTCGATAGGAGTGTCTGAGGGAAACTGGAAGGGAAACTCCAGAAACATGGTCTGGCTCCTTTTCACCATCATCGCCTATGACAATAAGACAAGAAGTGGATTAGTAAAAATTAATATTAAATTAAATGTTGTAATATTTGGAATCGTAAAATAGTAATTTAAAATGAAGTTATACTTACGTGCAACTGTGCGGCGAGCTCATCCCCAAGGCAAACATAAACATCCTTAAAGACGTCTATCTTGGGAAATTTAGAATCCCTCTGAAACAAAAAAAATACATAAAGGCAATGTTAGAGTGGAAAATAAAATGAATATTTGTAAGAAATTGAAAGTGGGAATATTAAACGCTTACTACTTGTCGTCGCTCCTCCATCCTATATGAGAAGGGTCTCGAACCAGAATGGTGAAGAAAAGTTTTCTTCTCCCAGTTGACTTTGTTCACCTTCGCCTTCTTCTGTTAACATAAAATAAATGTATTAGTGTAATATTTTAAAAAAAATGAAACAAAAGCATAACCCAAAGTAAAAATAATTTGAAACAAATTAAAATTAAATAAGTAATACATATTTAAATACGTACAACATAGGTGGGCCCCTAAAAATGGTCGCAAAGCTTGCCCACTCGTCCAGTTGATCCTCCAACTCTAGCGGGCAACCCTCCTCTAGAGCAACCTCCGAATAATCAAACAACTGAAAATGTTTGTGGAATTCACTTTTCCATTGCTTGTACCATTCATAAAACAACTTGTCCAGGTAGCTGTCTATCGACTCGTTTATGTCGTCAAAATTGTAGTTTGTGTACAATTTACCGAGTATTAAATTCAAATAATAAAAAAAAAAATTAGAATTAAAAGTTTAAAAAGGAAAAAAAGATTTAATATAAAAATATGAACTTTATATATAATTGAATAAAACAAAGTTAGGAACTTACCGAGAAATAGCTGCGGACCTAGGCCTTCGTCTTTACCAAAATTTCACACCACAATTTCTACAGCATAGGGCACTCAGTCTGAACGACGTGTTCCACGTCATGGACCATTCTTCAGCATAGGGCACTCAGTCTGAATGACAAGGGGCCTTCATCATTATGCTGCTCTGACGTAGGTGTAGCTAGATGCCTCTCGTCGTATCATATCGTGATATGATTGTTTGTCACCCTGGTGACTTGTCCATTCTTCAGTTGTCGGCATGGTATCTAGGTGTTTTTCTTAGCTATAAAACAACAAAACAAACATCAAGGGAAGTGATGAACTCTTATTTGAGTTCCAACCCATGCATGCATGTGTATGCTTATTTTCCCAGTTTTCGACGAGTGTAAATAGATGAATTCCTGCGAGTTTGTGGCTATAGGTGCACAGGCACTTCTCGAATCGAACCAAGGTATTAATCTACCTTGTTGGATGCGGGTTTTTTGTTAAGAATCATCAAGATTGACCCGTATGCATGTTGTTTCTTCCCATTTCCAAAATCCGACTAGTTGCACTGAGCTCAAGCCATTGCATCTGAGGCAGATTAACCCTTCCAGTCCTAAAAAGGCCCTAGGTGACTTCCTGGTAATTTTTAAGACTGAATTGGCTAAGTTTTAGCTTAGAAACCGATGAAATCGAGCTTGAGGAGCCCTAAATCATACTTTAGGCATAAATTTGCAGATTCCAGCAAGACTTCGGCAGCCGACGACGGTGACTTGCGATGGGCACCGTTAGTTCTAACTGCAAAGACTGAGATTCTATTAACATTAACGAAATCTCATGACGAAAGAGATATATTATGTTAACCTGATGTAATTCTCATCGCACCGGCGCGTGGCACCAGCGACGACGAGTGTGACGTCTACTCTCTGAATCATGGTGGTACGTGATGGCATCACAACAACGCGTGACAGACCCCAGACCTAACCCTAGGTTTTTCAGTGTTATGAATTACGTAATGCCCTAGTTTGTGCAAATTCGAAGCCTAAATGGGTGAATTGGACAATGTTCCATTTAATTGATGTTTTAAGCTTATCTTAGGTTATATTGATATTCATAGGATTGATTGAGATTTGAAAGGATTCAACGAGGAGTCTATTTGCGAGGGATGCTCTGTTTATATATATATAGCGAAACGCCTCACAAGACCAATTTTTTTAATATATATATGAAAGTTCAAGGTAAATTTGAGAGTGATAGGTAGTCTTAAAAAAAAGAAAAATAAGGATAAAGATAACGACTTTTTAAAAAAAGTATAATATAACAGTAAAAAAATAATACAAATAAAAAGATTTTTTTTCTACGGCTAATCATGAGAATATTCAGGAAAATAATAAAAAAAAATGCATATCTAATATATATCTAGTATATGAGTAAAATAAATATTAGAAATAAAAAGTGAAGATAAAGGAGATAGTGGAGTAATAAATGTCATTAAAGTGGGGTTACTTAAAAAAAACACTAAAAATTTAAAAAGTGAAGATAATGGGTTAATAAATGTAAGGTGGGGTCAGTTTAAGTATTAAAAAGAAGAAGAAAAAAAAAGTTAAAAACACAACTCATCCTAATAAACCTAGTCGTCGCCTTTATCTTCTTTTCTCCTTCACTCTTTTTCATGGCCTGCAACTCAAAAGTTTCCAGATTTTGCAACTTAAAAAAGAAAAAATGGACACCCAATCGACACCTCAGGTGCTCCCCGAGAAGTCTAGGCTAGTATTTCGCTCACTCCCACAAAATAGAGGTGAAAATGTTGGAGCCCGCCTCCAAGGCCGCCTAGGCGCGCCCTGAGGCGAGCCTTTTATAACACTGATATATATATAGACACAGTTATGTATGCTTAATATGTGGACGTATATTAATATGTTAGTCTCTGATGAGACTTGTGATGATATTAGATAATATCTTTAGATTATCAGTGATATATTTTTACTGCATGGTCATCATGTGATATTTTGTATAGCTATCTTTGGCCAAGGATTTATTTACAGGTTCTATTTGTCCTAGTGGACACTTGGGTTGATGATTATTACCGGTATTGAGATTAACTAGTTGATGCTAGTACATTTCCTACTTGTTATACTTATGTTAGTGGATGCTAGCATGATTGATTGACAGAATGTATGATTTCTAGACTTGACTTGATTGTTTTATTGACCCCTTCAGGACGTAACGAGACTAAGGAGAACATCAGTGGGGACGAGTGGGCTTGGCAATGAGGTTTTCATCCTCTGGACTTCGGGTGTTGGCTCATTTACTGCAGTTTTATCTTAGTTGTAATAATATTTGCATGATCGTACTTTTGATTATGCATAGTATTGCATTTTGTTGTGTTTACTGTTGTGTAAAACTTCTAGTTGCTGTGATGTGATGTGATGTGATTAATAACGGGATTAAACTCGAGATAATTTGTGTATATATTATATTATATTAATGTACATCTTTGGTTCAAATTCTTACACATCATAAATATCTTGCTATGGCTTCGCCATTAAGTTGACTTGTGACATCATCTCCGGATGGCGTCATATGGTCAATTTAGTGTTGGTCAACACATCACGGCCTTGTAAGTGTTATTGGGGTTAGGGTGTGTCAATATGTCATTGAGGTAATTCATCAGCTCAAAGTCAGTTTCATCAATAATAAAATCAACCTGTTATGCATAAAATATTAATAATTATAATATATTTCATATCAAATTAATTATTAAATGACTAATTGACACTTGCTAATATCTCTTTCAGCAAAGACTTCTTCATTTCGTCCAACACTTTTTTTCCACGACGACCACTCTATAGGGCATTTGTCCCGGAATAATGCCTCTAATGTCATGCACAAGCATATATTGTGTCTCTGTCTCAACTTCCTTAAGCTGCATGTTATACTTGAGGCACCTCTGTCCACTATTCATCAGTTCTCTAGTCTAGCAAGACATTCTTTTTTTGTGTTTGTCTACGGAAAAAACAAAATTTTTCAAAAGCAAAGTAAGTACATTCATCAACTTTTACTATAATAATGCAATAAAATTTTCAGCAAAACACAACCATAAAATTCATACAGAATTGGGTATTACATGTCCGAGATCCTTCTCCCACATATGCATGTTTAGTTGAAGCAGCAACGGAATCAAACATCTACAACATATTATAATTTCCATATATTCGAAAACTCACAACTTATGAGACACAATTCAAAAATTCAAATTAATTATCAAAATAAATTTGTTCTTTATTTGGATATATAAAGACCTTACTTTGAAAATTGAAGATGGTCGCCAAAGAAAGTAACTAAATAAGGAAACAAGAATCGGGATATGGGGGAGAGGAGTTTTAGAGTTTGGAGGATAGAAAGTTTTTGGGAGAGAAGAAAACAAGGGGTTTGGGGGAAAAAGATGAGCAAGACATGAATTAGGAGAAGGGAGTGGATCTGGGTTTTTAAAGAATCACATGACACCTGTGTGTGACAAAGTATTTATCGCGCAACGTATGTATTCACTTTTTCACTTAAATGTCTCACCAACCACACCAATCATTACACTTTGTGCGATGAAGGGCTCTCCTGCACAAGAAAAAGTTTGTCGCACAATTATTGGTGCCGAATCTTCATTTTACAACGTTTTTCCCCAGACATTGCGTGAAAAAAAAATATCCAGTTCGTTGTACAAAGTCATCTTACGTGACGAAGTTCCTTGTCCCCTAAGTTTTCAATTTTTTTTTCTGTGACGATTTCGCGTGACAATAGCCTAACTTTGTCGTGCAAAGGTCACTTGAGATGCTTTGTTTAGTTGCGCAAGTAATTTTTTTTACTTGATGAGATGCTTTGGTGTTAGATTTATTTATTTTATCAATCATTCAATATTAAACTTTTTGGTTTCTCATACTTCTAGTGAATTTTAGTGTTCTTATATATTCTTTAAGATTGTTGTTGTCTAGCCACTTAGTACTGCAGTGGTATACATCTTCACTTGTATTAAGAGGTCTTATGTTCGGAACTCGTAGATGACGAGTTCGATACCAATTTATCCCCACACCCCTTAGTGTAAAAATATCTTTGTATAAAAAAATTGAATATTTAATCTTTTCTTTGTCATACTGCGTCAAATAATAACTTACAGTAGTTGACGAAAATGAGATGTGTAAAAGGCATATCAATGACTACAGGGGGCAAAATTTATCTGGCTATGGAGACATTATATAGCTACGTTTACCCACCTCATTTTGTTGAAGTAATGTCAAGGATCTTTGCTAGATTTTCTTATAGTGCTAATGTAACTATATTTTGAAGTTATTTCGCGAGAATTCTAACAAGAGAACATTAGTTCACATCAAAAGGGAAAAACGAAAAGTTCCATTGGGTGGTCCTAAATTTGTAATGCCATGTTGCCATGTCTGTTGCTTCATCTCAAAGTCCTTGGAGTGGAGGTTTTTTTTTTGGTCAAGGGAGTGGAGTCGTGGTTTAGATATCTTGGCTCTTGGTGGTTTGAACTGTCCTCCTAAAAGAGGGAGATAGAGGTTTCCCAAGGTATCAGATATAAATTATACCAAAAGATAATTAAATTTTGTGTCCCTTAAAAGATCGGTTATAGATGATGAGGAACCAATCCCTTGTGGGATTATGTGGAGCTTTACAAGATAAGGGCATCAAGGTAGAATCCCTATATAAGGCGATGTGCCCTCCCTGTGTTCACATTAACGTTGCCCTTCTGAAAGGCACTTCCCAACCTTCTGGACAGAACCCTAATCTAAGAGGGTTTTTTTTTTAGAATTGTTATTAGCACTCCAAAAATCTCATTTGACATTCCAAACTTTCTACACTTGTGAGGAGTGTAGATTGAGATTTTTGGAGTGCTAATAATAGTTTCTTTTTTTATATCTAAATATTCCAATTAAATGTAGAAATGATAGAAGTTTATCAAACAAATAAAGTTAATGGAGAAGTAATGAAAAAACTAACTAATCGAGATCTCCATTAGTTTCTCAATTAGTGCTTTTCATTATATACATCAACAATTAGGAGGCCATGCCGGCTCCCCCTACACCCAAAACACATTAACCGTTAGCGTGCGAAGAAAATTCGGAAAGTTCATATAAGCAGCAACAACATTTGCTGCCCGACATTGTTGTTGTTGTTGTTGTTTTTTTTTTTTTTTAACAAATGATATTATCTATATTAAGTTAGATATAATGTACTTCAAATTCGCTTTTGGTGAGAATTGAACCTAAGACTTATCATTTACAAGCATAGAGGAATACCACTAGACCGTAGTATTAAGTGGTTGATGGCCGCCGTTGTTAGGTACAAGAAAAAATACGAAAATTAACACTTAAAGACTTAATATCTTTTTTTCTTTTTCTTTTTTCTTAAAGGGGAACAATTGGTGGCAACCTATGGTTATCCACCCCTTTTGCCCTAGAGAGGCTATGAGAAACCGTATCCTGCCCGTGGCCACAATCAAACAGACTCATCAGCTCGGATTCTATTTTTCCAAATATTATTCGTATCCTATTTTTCTAAATATTATTCTATTCTCCAGATTATATACCCATGTTCATGTGCATGCCACATTATAGAGTGAATCAATTTTGCCACCGCATGAATGGTTGTTACAATTATTAACTTGCAGTTAAGTTTGTTCAATTATGTCGTCCATATAAATTTGAACTCATTATCTCCTTGAACTTTATGTACATTGAGTGCCATTGAATCAAATATGGACGAAATATATAACCAAACTTTTGTTTTGGAATTTTAAAAGGGAATAAAATTGGAACATTAAAAAATATTCATATCTCTAATTGAGACTTAGGGTTTCAATAAAAATTGAGAACTTAGGCCATAAAGTTTAAATTTTCTAATACTTTCATTAATTCTTACATGAATGAGATATGTAGAAGATGGTGTTTTTTTCCACTGTTTCAAATTGAATTTTCTTTAGTGCACATTAAAAGAGCACATTTAAATTACACATCTAAACAAGAGCCATTAAATCTTGTCAAGTTAAATGATTTAACAGCTCTTAATCAGATGTAAAACATAAATATGCACTAGAAAAAACCTTGCTTTCGAATAGTCAAGAGGTTAGAATTTGTAAACCTCGTTCAAGGAGCAAACCAATTAAGCCTAGCCCTTGCCCAATCTTACCAAACCAGTCTATTAGAAAAGATCCGTTGGGCCGGGCATGTAAACAGAAATCCTAACCCAACTAGGCTAATTGAAGACAAGGTTACCTAGATCCATATTAAAACTCCAATTTATCTTGATTAAAAACACAATTTTACTCTCCCAAAACGTGACATCTAACAGACTAATCATTATTCTGCCACTGCTTACAATTGTACCAAAAGGATGGAAATTATATCAGTTCGATTCTCCTTGAACAAAGAGGCTACATACATATAATTCATCTTAATTATTCGACTAGTAAAACCTTTGTCAAGCGTGAGTTGTAACTTGTAAGTTTGTAACTCAAAATATAAACTCCAGATCTCGGCATCAATCGTATCCTAATGTCCCAAATTGAAGAGAACCGTTGTAGGCAATCAACATTGTGATCTAGAAATCTCTATGCACTCAAATGCGACTAGAATCAGACCTTCATATCTCTTCCCATTTACCTAAAACCAACCAGTATCATGACCATGTTTATTAGTAAAATGAGCTTTCCCCAATTAGAAACAGCTCTAAAATATATAGCCTTAGAATTCAAAGCATAGTAAGACAGATCTGAACTTATTCAAAATTCTACCAACCATCTTTGATAGGATACTGCCAAGTGGCTTAATGAGATGATGACATGTGTACATGGTTGTTAGTAGTAGTAGTTAGAAGATAAATAGCAGGTTGTAGCAATTGGAAAGGCAGTTAATGAAATTGTATTGTCTCTCTGTGCAATAGCAGGTTCTAACAATTGGTATCGAGCCAGTTGTTCATCCTCTCAATCCTTCCTTTTGTATAACGCGGCAAGCATCGGAAAAAACCAAGGAGTCAAGGGTTTCGAACCTCGAATCCAAGATCGATGAATTCCAGGCTACACAGGAGGAAATCAAGTCAACACAGAATTCGATTCTTCATCAGCTTCAAGCACGAGATTTGATCCTTCATCAGCTTCAATCCCTTATGGCGCGCTGCAATGGTGGTTTGAAATATGGTGGTGAATCTTCTGCAGCTACACCGACGCATCAGCCGTTCATCAAAATGACATCACTTCTCTCTCTTGAGAAATCGAATCAAATTGTTCTCAAGCTTCAATCCTTCCACGAGGAAAAGGTTTGGGCCCGAGAGGAAGTGGATGAATTCTTGTCTCAGTACCGTCCAAAATACAAGCCCAAAAGTCCTCCTTGTCTGCAACCTATATTGAAGAGATTCAAGAAGGTTCACGACTACGGCAAACACCACGACAATGATTTTGTGACATTTCGTTCCAACCCCAGATTTCAATTAAGTTTTGGGTTTTCTTTGAAAGCTCTAGCTGGGGAGAATGAGAAGGTTTTCGATTAGTTTGACAAAGAAGCTAAAGATTTTGTGAACAGTCCTCCATTTCTTGATTCTGATTGCAAGATAAGTACCACAAATGATTGGTTTCTGGGTTCCCTGTTTCTGATTGTGAATTTATAGGAATGGAGAAAAAAGTTGCTGCTTCGAAATTGTTGGCCAAGAAAGGTGAAGACTCCTTGCTCTGTGATGTGGGTCTTTGTTCTTTTCCTGAAGTAGGTTCTTTGCTTGAAGTGGTTTTAATTTCGGTTGCAAAATCTGGTGAAAATGATGTCCACCATGTGTTTGTTGGACTGCAGCAAACAATCGACATTGCATCTTTGAAGCGTGGCTTCCATGAATTCACCCGTGACAAGGGCGGAACAACTATTCAAAGGCTCTTTCATTCGAAATCAGCGACTATTCTTGAATCTGATTGTAAGAATGGCAGATCCCAAGTTCTCATTTTGGAAATTCATGTTTCTAATGTTGAGTTCAAGAAAGCTAAATTGCCTGGTTCGTGTGCACTTTACCTGTTCGACAAAATGTCAAACTCAGGTTACATTCTTGATATTAAGTTGGGGTATCATATGAGCATTCGTGATAAAGGTGGTACAAATTTTCTCTTTAGTTTTGAATCAATAGATTTACTGGCAAGCTACAAGGACTCAGGCTTCTGTGTTGTTATTGATCGTTCCATGGGCTACTACTGCAAGGGAATTCGTGACATGGGTGGAACTATTAGTTAGAGGCTCTTCAATTCAAAGTCCAAGAATAAAGATTGTGTTCTGGGTTCTGATTGTTCCAAGGTGTTCAAATGTGAGGTGAGTTTTGATCATTCCATGATCATTGATGGGGAAGATGCAGGTAATTTGGGATTGCATCATTTAGAAGCTTGTATGGACAAGAATAGAAAACATGAAAGAAAGTTCACTCTCTACAGATTTGGAAATGGTTGCTGTGTTGTTCTCGATCGTGACTACTGCAAGGGCATTCGAGATAAGGGTGGTGGCTCAAAATTCAGGATTCCTACTGTTGAAGGAAAATATCTGGATCTACATCTCCTTTTTGTTGAAGTCACATCTCTTGGTGGGCTTGACAAGGTGATTAGAGATCACAAATGGAAGGAAGTGATTGTGGCCTTTAATTTCCCAACGACAATTACCAGTGCTTCGTTTGTCTTACTGAAGTACTACTTGTCTTTGCTGTATCACTTTGAGCAGGCCTAGCATCTCCATGAAGCAGTTTTTAGCATCCCAGTGCTTGAACCTGTAAGCAAGGACCTTTTTAATGGGTCAGCCACCATAGAGGAAGGTGTGAGTATAAACTAGTCTCCGGGTCAGGTGAGTGCAGAGGTGCATCTTGGCTCTTCAATCATAGGAACCATTGATGGGAAATTTGACAGTGAATATCCGGTTACTGTTAACCTGGGTTCTGACGAACTGCAAGGTGTAATGTATCATGCTCCTACAGCTACATATGTTTCTCATATATTACTGAAAGGTGTCTTGGATCTACAATACAACTTTCATGTCTGGTTTATTAACTGGTGGAAGATTTATGACAATGAGAGATGTTGTTATTCTTTACCATCTTAGTGAAGATGATGCTGAGCAGAGGAAGTTGGATGTAGCTTTCATTGGTGCAAAGTACATGCTAAAGCTGGAAAATGGTGTAGTGGTTCAGTGGCAAATGAATTGGTCAATACCATTGCTCATTTTTAGGGATGTTGTAATATGGAATCAATTTTTTGGCAGTGAGCAACTCTGCTACTCTAAAGAAGCAATGATGTTGATAGTGAAGTGAGTCCAATGGCAGAACCATTCCAAGGTTGATGTAACCTAGAAACTATATCATGAACTGAAGATAAAGTTTCCTGAGATTGAAAATCTATGATAGTCATAGTTCAATTGTAATCTTACTTTGCAAGATTAGTTTTAGGGGGGGGGGGGGGGGGTATTGATAGGGTACTGCCAAGTGGCTTAATGAGATGATGACATGTGTACATGGTTGTTGGTAGTTAGTTAGTAGTTAGAAGATAAATAGCAGGTTGTAGCAATTGGAAAGGCAGTTAATGAAATTGTATTGTTGTTCTCATGTTCTGTTACCTATCTCTCTGTGCAATTGTGGAAGGTGTAGAGTAGGGTTAAAACAATCTTGTTTTGTTGTTGTTGATATAACGATATATTTACAATTAAGAGTGCATGGAATTAATTGATATCGGACTCATCATTTACGTATGACATTCGAATATAAGACTTCTTACTTAGAGACGAAACTATTACTAAATTGTCATACAAAGTGACCACCAACCTTTTTTTTTTTTTTTGTCAATTACATTTTACCACCTTAACTTTAGATCACATAACAATCTCATATCTCGTATTTTAAACATTATAATATCATACATCAACTTATACTTTCATTGCAATGTCAGACCTCCATCAACTTTTTTTATTAATTATTCTGTTAAATGCTCATGTGGCAGACGCGGATCCTACTTCCTTGTCCAACTAGATTGAGAAATTAATTAAATATTAATATATTAAGAAATTTTTTGTCTGAACACAATTAAATGGGTCCTCCTCCACCTCTCCAAAACCTCCCACCCCCGCCGCCACAGCCCCCACCAAGTCCTCTGCCAGACCACCAGCACCCAAACTATTTCCTAATTCGCTCATCAGGAACTTCACATTATAGCGACAACCACGAAAGCATTTTCTTCGAATTAGAGTTTGCAGAAAAACCCACTAGCCCTTTGGAAATGGGGATTGTACGGACGACATCGACAATCCGCGTCAGATACATTATATTATTACCACCAATTGTTTCAACAAGAGGAGTATAACAAGAGCCAAGATCCTTCCAAATTTTCACCATAATTTAAGAATTTAATTGAAAATAATTACATATTAGAATATTCACGAAGAAAAAGCAGTACTATGTCCGTGTGAGTACTTGTCTTCGACCAGCCTGTATAGAATACATATATTAAACAACAATCTATATCTACGAGAAAAATGATCTGTTGATTAATATTTAAGAATTTATTAATAATAGTCGAATATATGACAATGGAACTAGTACGGATCAAATTAACCTGTCTTTCTCTCAATTTTTATTTCAATACCTCATCAAACCTAAATGCCTTGTTGCTGGCATGGCACACCCTTCAGCTACAAGTTGTAACAATGTCACCAATATTTATATATCCTATTTATCTGTAAATTATTTTTAGTCAGAAAAAATTGTCGGATTTGAGATTCTGGGAACACATGCAGTTAACCAAAGATCCCACTTAGTCGGTTTGGATGTCCGGATCGTATGATGTGGCATTACACTCGAAATGGAATACACTGGGTGAAATCTGGGTACATGGTGGCACAAGAAATGAATAGAAATGGGGAGCTTGGACGGAAAGGAGTGGGTTAATCTAGTAGGGTTGACAACAAGGATTCGGTGTGATGGGATATATGGAGGTTGAAGGTTCCACCCAAGTTGTCTCATTTTGTTTGGAAGGGGTGTAGGAACATCTTGGTAGTGCGTCAAAATTTGCAGCATAGGGAGATTCGTTTGGAGACTAGTTGCCCATTTTGTGCATGTGAAGCGGAAACACAGGTACATCTCTTCTTTCGGTGCCCATTTGCTCGTGTTTTCTGGTTTGGTTCTCCGCTTTAATTAGATGTGACCATGGTGGTGGGTGAGGATTTATTGGAATGTTGGAAGTGGTTGTTTGCAAAATATGGTGAGGAGGGGGGAGGCTAGTGACTTTATGCGATGGGTGGTTTGTGGTTGAGGATCTGGAAGTGTCATAATAGTTTGGTGTTTGGTAAGATTGAGGTTGAGCCCCTTGGAGTGAAACAATTGTTTCAACAACAATGGGAGGAGATGGCGGTTTGTGATGGGGAATCGGTGCAGTAGCTTTCCCGTGGGCAGCAAGTGAGAAGAGAGAGTCTTCAAGGGTGGATCAAGCCACCCTTTGGAACTTTAAAAATCAATTGTGATGGAGCATGGTGCAGTCAGATTGATATAGGTGGTGTTGGGTGGGTGGCGAGGGATTTTATGGGCATCTTCAAAGGTGCTGAAGGTGTGGGAAAAAAATCCTTGTGTTTTGAGCATTATGGCAGAAGCGGAAGCATTGAGTCTCTAAAACGTTATCAGCATGAGTCTCTAAAACCATTTTCTCATTTCTCTTCGCCGAACGAAAGAAAGGAAAAAATGTTTCCTTTAAGGTTTTTACTGTTCATCTTCTTCCTCTACTTCAATTGCGTGATATACCCTCGCGACAAACTATTTGCTCCATGCCTGCTTCTAGTTCTCAACCTAACAGTTACATATATATTTGATTTCTTGTTTGGTGTAGATCTTGATTACTAACCCAGTATTTATTTATGCTGTTTTTACTGCAATCCAAGATGGTGCGGTACAATCACCCATCGTGAACTGCAAATTTAATCTTACTGTGATCCAAGATGGTGCGATATCATCACCTATCTTGGATTGCAGATCTAATTTCATTGCAATTTTAGGTGGTGTGATATAATCGCCCAACCTACCTTGCATATTTAAATTTGCCTGCTGATTAATTTCATAGCAATTTTAGGTGGTGCAGTATAATCGCCCACCCTGCTATGCATATTTAAACTTTTCTTGCTACTGGAGTGGTGTGGAATAATCGCTCATCCTATGTTATATTATGTCAATGAGAATGGTGCGGTACAATCGCCCTCCTCATTCATCTCATTTTGGCCTGAAGATCAAAATGAAAAATTTGTAAGAACCAGAAGTTCTAACACGACATTCCTCCAGGAATGCATATTATTGCAAGTTCTTACACATCTCATTTTTCTTTCAGAAAAGAAAATGGCGAACTTGGCAAAGCTTGATTTTGCTGCCCTGGACATTACAGTGAATAATTACCTTACCTGGGTACTGGATACCAAGATCCATCTGGAAGCAGGGAACCTTGGAGATACCATCAGGGAAGAGAACAGCTCATCTTCTCAAGATCGGGCAGAGGCCATGATCTTTCTTCATCTCTATCTTGATGAAGGATTAAAGAGCGAGTACTTAACGGTTAAAGATCTGTTAGCTCTCTGGAAAGCCTTGAGAAACAGATACAATCAAGAGACAATGGTGATTCTTCCAAGAGCTTGCTATGAGTGGACTCACCTAAGGATCCAGGATTTCAAGTCAGTGGCAGAGTACAATTATGCATTATTCAGAATTACATCTCAGATGAAGCTCTGTGGGGATACTATTACTGAGGAAGATTTGCTGGAAAAGACTTTCAGCACATTTCATGCCTCTAACGTGTTCCTGCAGCAGCAGTATAGAGTGCTATCAATCCCGACCTACTGGATCTACACCATTCCCAGAAGTGAATGCTGCTTCCCTCGAAGTGAACGCCACATCCTCTGGTGGCGATAATCATAAACGAGGACATGGCCACAAGCGAGGTCGGTGGAATAGGAAAAGCAAAAACCATGGTGGTCAGTTTCACAACCAGGTTCCAAGGTAAAATTCAGGCCCGAGTTTTAAAAATGAGAATCACCACAAAGGCAAAGCTCACATAAACAATGCTCCCAAGAACTCTAAAAGAGCCTGCCATAGGTGTGGTGGCAATGGGCATTGGGCGCGTACTTGTCGTACCCTAAAACATCTGGTGGATCTATATCAAGCTTCCCCTAATGGATATACCTGATTCAGTGTGCGACTTATCAGGGCAGTTGAACATAACTCACCTAGATTTTTCGGACTTCATTGTGGAAAGGGGGAATGAAGTGTATCGGTCTGACTGAATCATTTATGTTTGATGTATTTTTATTATGCTGAACTTGTAGTCTGAAACTAGCATTTCAGATTCAATAAAAATGGCATGTAAATTTCCTTTTACAACTTGCTTCTAACTTTGATTCCCTTACTCAGAGAGCATGGATAAAAACTATGGTCATTCTCAAAACATGAGAAATGGCGAAGATATTTATCTTGCAGACTGCGCAACTACGCATACAATACTTCGAGATCGAAAGTATTTCTCAAGATTGATGTTTACAAAAGTAAGGCTAACAACAATATCAGGACCATCAGATGTAATTGAAGGCTCAGGGAAAGCCCAGATTATGTTACCAAATGGAACAGTATTGTCCATACAGAATGCGTTGTATGCTACTCGATCTACTCGAAATTTGTTGAGTTTCAAAGACATAAGTTTAAATGGATACCACATTGAAAAGAAGCATAAAATGTGGAGTATCTATGCATTACCTCAAATGATATTCAGAAGCGTATTTTGGAGAAGTTGTATGGTTTGTCGAGTGGATTATATTATATATACATAAAGATAGTTGAATTACATGCTATCATGAACCAGAAGTTCATTGATTCAAAAGTTTACATGCTTTGGCATGACCGTCTGGGTCACACAGGATCTACCATGATGCGTAGGATCATTACCAACTCTAATTGACATCCATTATTAAGCAGACACATTGCTATCTCAAATGATAACCTTTGCAATGCTTGTTCTCAAGGGAAGTTAGTAGTTAAACCATCACAACTAAAGGTTGATGCTGAATCCCCATCATTTATGCAAAGAATTCAAGGGGATATTTGAGAGCGTATTCAACCATCATGTGGACCATTTCGATATTTTATGGTTTTGGTTGATGCATCTACCAGATAGTCACATGTTTGTCTCTTGTCTACTTGAAATGTAGCTTTTGCGAGACTTCTTGCTCAGATAATTAAGTTACGAGCACAGTTCCTAGATTACCCCATTAAGCCAATCCGACTTGATAATGTTGGTGAATTTACGTCTCAAACCTTTGACGATTACTGCATGACATTGGGTATTGATGTTGAACACCCTGTTCCTCATGTTCATACTCAAAATAGTCTAGCAGAAGCATTGATCAAGTGGTTTCAATTAATAGCTCGCACTCTGCTCATGAAAACAAATTGCCAGTATCTGCATAAGGACATGCCATATTACATGCTACATCATTGGTTTGATTGAGACCTATAGCCAACCATTAATACTCCTCATTACAACTCGTGTTTGGACATTAACCAAACATTTCACATTTACAAGTTTTTGGTTGTGCTATTTATGTGCCTATTGTACCCCCGCAACGCACTAAAATAGGACCTCAGTGTAGACTAGGAATTTATGTAGGTTTTGATTCACCATCTATCATTAGATATTTTGAACCCTTGACAAGTGATATGTTTACAACTCGTTTTGCTGATTGTCACTTTGATGAGACAATTTTCCCGTCTTTAGGGGGAGAAAAGACCGTTCCAGAAGAACAAAAAGAGCTGACATGGGTTGTTCCCACATTGTCTCATTTTGATCCACGTAGCACTCAATGTGAAAATGAAGTGAAAATGGTTGTTCATCTTCAATGCATTGCCAATCAAATGCCATATGACTCGTTGCACAAGGTTTTTCACAAAGACCTGGAATTGATTATGAGGAGACATACTCTCATGTAATGGACACAATTACCCTTCGTTACTTAATAAGTTTAGTGGTTTCAGAAAAAACTTGACATGTGACTTATGGATGTTATCATCGCGTATCTATATGGAGAATTAGATACTGACATAAAAATGAAAATCCTAGAAGGACTTAAATTGCCTGAAACAACTAACAAATCACAAGGTATGCTCTCGATCAAATTAAGGCTATCATTGTATGGGTTGAAACAATCTGGACGAATGTGGTATAATCGTTCCAGTGAGTATTTGATTAAAGAAGGGTATATCAACAATGTCATTTGCCCTTGTGTGTTCATTAAGAAATCCAACTCTGGATTTGCTATAGTGGCAATATATGTCAATGATATGAACCTAGTTGGAACCCCTGAAGTGCTCAATAAAACTGCTGAATATCTGAAAAGCGAATTTGAAATGAAAGACCTTGGAAAAACGAAATTTTATCTCGGTCTGCAGATCGAGCATTGTGCTAGTGGAATTTTGGTCCACCAATCAACTTACATTGAAAATATCCTGAAGCGATTTAGTATGGACAAGGCTTATCCACTCAACACGCCCATGGTCGTTCGTTCTCTGGACATTAAGAAAGATCCATTCTGTCCAAAAGAAGATGATGAAATGGTCCTTAGTCCTGAGTGCAATAGGTGCTTTGTTGTATTTAGCACAATGTACTATACCAGATATAGCTTTTTCAGTCAACTTGTTAGCAAGGTATAGCTCTGCTCCAACAATTCGTCATTAGAAGGTGTCAAAGATGTATTGTGATACCTTCGTGGGACAACAAACATGGGTCTCTTCTACTCAGAGAAATCCACAAATGACCAGGTTTTTGTTGGATATGTAGATACTGGTTTTCTTTCTGATCCGCATAAAGCCCGCTCACAAACTGGATATGTGTTCAAGAATGGAGATACAACAATCTCATGGCGCTCAACAAAGCAAACACTAGTTGCTACATCTTCAAATCATTCAGAAATACTTGCTTGACATGAAGCAAGTTGTGAATGTTCTTGGTTAAGATCAATGGTCCATCATATCCGGAATTTATGAGGTCTAACTTTGAAGACAGACAATCCAACTGTCATTCATGAAGATAATGCAGCCTGTGTTGCCCAAATGAAGGAAGGATTCATCAAGGGCAATAAAACTAAACACATATCTCCAAAGTTTTTCAGTGCACATGAGCTTCAGAAGGCTAAAGTTATTGAAGTTAGACAAATCCGTTCCAATGAAAATCTGGCAGACTCGTTTACCAAGTCCCTACCAAAATGCATGTTTCAAAAGTTAGTGCAAAGTATCGGATTACGTCGACTTACCAAACAGCTAAATTTGGAGAATGCGGAATCAAGGGGAGATATATATCAGGGGGAGCATCCATGATACATGCATGTTGTACTCTTTTTCCTTCGATTAAGATTTTTCTCACTGGGTTTTTCCTATCAAGGTTTTAACAAGGCAACATAAGCATATTTAACACTATATCAACAATCCTGGAAAAATTGTACTCTTTTTCCTTCGCTATGGTTTTTTCCCACTGGGTTTTTCCAAGTAAGGTTTTAATGAGGCAACTCATGTTGATATGTGGGCATTCAAGGGGGAGTGTTGAAAATATTGGTGGGTTAATGAATGCCCACGATGATATTGAAAACCTTGGTAGAATTTTTCAATGTCCACACACATTTCCAATGCCCACAAATGTGATGTAGACTTTGGAAATAATAGGATTGTATTTTCAAAGTCATGTGATGTAAATTTCAAAATGTAATAATGCGAGTTGCTCTATAAATAGAGCACTCGACTGCAATCAAAACACACAGAAAGAAGGAAAGATCAATAACATCATCTATTCCTCCCTATTTTAGTTGTCATCCCCTAGTGCTATAGTTACAATGTGATATTTTACCTCTGCTTTGCTCTTGTCACTAGTAAAGGTTATTTCTCTAACTTTTATATATTTATAACAAAAATTGATATATTGAAAAGCTCTATTGTTTTGGTTTTTGCGATTAGCATATATTTTGTCCTAGCAACTCCTGAAGAGCCAAAATCTTGGTCGCATGGTCGAATGTCAACAGACAAATATGATTTATATGAAGAATGTTGCGGTCACAAACTTTCGTAGTCCCTACGTACAATATTTCATAGCTGGAATCTGAGTGAAATGTACGGCACGTACAATGTAGCAAATAGAAGCAAATCGACTTATACAAGTAACGTTTTTTAAAAGTAGTGCTATTATCATTTAATTGTATTATCTCTTCAATAGAGATACGGTTTACTAATACATTTGAATCTCATCTCTATTACAAAAATAGTGCAAATGATGGTACAAATAGATGGTAAAAATGACATTTTTGTTTTGAAAATATATGAGTTATCCTTGCATATATATAATGAAAATTGTATATTATGTACCTAAGTATGTATTGGAGTACCTTTTCTATAAAAATGATAAAAATATAAATTTACCATACTAGACATTTAAAGACATCAAAGACCGAAAGAAATAAACCCAAAAAAGTAACTACCCACGTCATAACGTTTAAGCAAGACCCAAAACCAAAGCCATAAAACTCACAATAACCAAAGCTCTAATTTAATCCATAACCATAAACCTTGACTACTACCATAAATTGAAGTTGCGCCCCCAAAGAACTTATCGCATCTCGCCAGAAAGAACCTGTGGAACAGTTAAGGATATGTGGGCTCAAACAGTTCAACTACGCAACAATTGAGGGATCAGAGGGCTCAAACTTGGTCTCAAACAGTACAACTACGCAACAATTGAGGGATCAGATAGTTGAAGGAAAAAAAAAAATTCTGTAATTAGTGAGACAACTCAATAATTGGACTAAGATGTTGCTTCTATTAAGTTGAAATTTTGATTGTTGAATTTTGCATGCATATATTGTTTTAAAAAAAAAAAAAATCTTGAAAGACTGTCTTAAGGGAGGCCCCTTTATAAAATTCTCACAGAGACTCCAAAATGTCAAAAAACCACCATGTATATATGTGTGAAAAATCTGACTTCTAAGGATAAGGGTTACAAGGAAATTCCACGTAACATATTGGACTCCTTTTCTAGCACTACGAATATGTGACCGTATCTTAGTTGCAAGAAAGTTTGTCCATTTTTTGGTACGAGTGTTATTTGGAGCCTTTCCTAAAATCTTTTCATGTAATTATCTAATAGTTAAGGCTATCTCCAAAGCCGGTCCAAACGTTTTGAAGGTCCTGGGCAAAAATAAAAAAGGGACCCATAAACCTACAATTACGCACAAATAAATTTATGTTATAAACTTTGTATTCAAGTGTGATTGTATAAATCTTAGATTAGATTTTATTCTTGTTATTCTATCCTATTGGGACTTGTATTGTTTGGAGGAGAAGGATTCTTCCCTCCCCTATTACTATAAGTAAAGGCATTGCGTAGGGGGAATAACACATCCTCTACACAACCCTACAAACACATCTCTCACTATTCTCTCTCTGTGCCGTCGGCCCTCTCTCTTTTTGTTAGTTAAAATAAGTCACAACATGTTATCAGCATGCTCCTATTGCTACGATTAGGAATCTGACATGGAAGTTTGTGCATCACACCGGTTCATCAATATCATCACGCAATCAGGTTCTTTCAAAACAATAATATTTATCTCAATATTTTTGCAGCCCTGATAGCATGAACATTCACCATAATGCATGGCCCAACTTTACGTTTTTCGAATTTCAAATTCTACATAAATTGTGTATGCATTATATCCATAATTGTTGAATTATGTGAATTGATATTGCCATGAATTGCATCATATATCTATCCATGGATTGAATTATATATTGAATATACATGAAATTACATTCAAATATAATCTGAAAATAAAAAAAAATGAAAAATTTTGTAGGGTTTGTCGAACACAAACTATGAGAGCCTTTTGAGCTACGATGCACTGGAGCAAAACCCCTCATGCTCCATCTGAGAAGACAACGCCATTTTTGGCATCGAACCCACAACCCAGCGCCGCCTGTAGTTGGCCACGGCCTCACCACCGTCTTCCCTAGGAAATCATAACTTGCAATCTTGTTTTTAGGACCCAACCATCGTCGGTGATAATGGGTTTCTCAAAAAATCTGATGAACATTGTTGAATTTTAGAAGGATTCTTCGAATCCTCACAGTTTCTCATAACCCTCGATGTCGAAACTTAGTTTTTTGTCCAAAATTAAGGTTCCAGTCGAACCCTCATGCATTGCCATGTTGTGACCGACTGAGAGAAGTTGCCTAAAGTGGCACCATAGATTTTTCGGTTCAAATCCCACACCCAACGATGCAGGGGTGCTCTAGGTTTCTCGACCTGAGCCCTAATGGGCCTCGAACCCTCAGGCCTGCATTGCACAACACCCTTTTGGTCTTACTAGTTGCCATTATTGCCAGGACCCAAACTCAAACAACCCATTGGGTTGAACTGGACTATCGGCCCACGAATGATACCAGCCTGTGGGGCTATGGTGTCTATGCATCTGTGTCTTCGCCCATACCCAATCCTAAGCTCGCAGCTAGAGTATCGGTGCACCGTACCTCGTAGGACTAGATCATAGCTCATATGGGCCTTTGTTTTTGCGTCTGCTTCTGCAGCCTAGCCTTTGTCCTTGGGCATGTAGCCCCAGGCCTACTACCCGAGCCTATCCAAGCCCATTTTAGGCCTTGGAGTTCACGACTACAATTTTCTTAGCCTACCCGTGGGCTTTGGCCTATTATTTTGGGCCCCGAGTTTAATTGCCTATTTTTTTAGGCCTTTTGGGTTTTATAATTTTTCACCCACACTTTAATTTTGGCCCAAAGTCCAAATAATTAATTCAATTATAATTCTAGACCAAAAGATCTATTTGCGTATTTTCTTGTTGCATATTTCTGTATATTTATTTATGTTTGTCTGCAAGAACATATGAACCTGAAGTTCATAATTCTTTCGAAACCTGAAGTTTCTAAGAAAAATGCCTTGTTTGAAAACCTGAAGTTTTCCTTAAAAACATCACCCATGAAACCTGAAGCTTTTTCATGCAAATTTAAACCAATAAATGTCTATTAAAACCTAAGTGTTCTACTCCTATGTGAATGGATTGATTTTTTCTCCGTTACACTAACCACATTCTTGTCCATTTATTTTGTGATAGGGACATGTCGAATTTGAACAAACTCGACTTCACCGCTTTAGAGGTCTCTGAAAGGAACAACCTCAATTGGGTCCAAGATGTGAAGCTCTACCTCACCGTAAAGAATTTGCGTCCCGTCATTGAAGATGAGACAGGCAACCTAGTTTGCAAAGCTGAGAAAGCCACTGCCATGATCTTCATTTGAAGACACATTCATGATGCATTGCAAACTGAGTACCTTGCTGAGGAAGATCCACAAGCACTTTAGGTTACTTTGGCTGATTGCTTTGATAACCAAAATGACATCTTCTTGCCTAAAGCAAGACATGACTGGCAACATTTTCTTTTCCAAGACTTTAAGTCTATGAATGAATATAATACTAAAGTTTGTCGAATTCGATCACTTATCAAGTTTTGTAATAAGAACATGACCGAAGAGGATCTCCTGGAGAAGACCTATTTGACATTCTCTACTACCAATGTTGTCTTGCAGCAACAATATAGGGTATAGAAGTTCACTAAGTTTTTGGATTTGATCTCTGTTTTACTTCTTGTTCAAAAGAAGAATCAGTTGTTAATGAAAAATCATAAAGCTGGACTTACTAGGGCAACTGATGTGTCTGAAGCACATTATAGCACAAATCAACCCCCAAAATGCTAACATAGGTATGGTAGGGGTTGCCAGAAGCCACCTCATCAAGGTCAATAGTGCCAAGGCCTACTAAGGGAGCAAACCGAGCCCAGAAGCACCCTAACCTCGCTCTCAAGGCTCCAAACTTCAAAAATAAGGGCAAAACACCTAAAACTATGGATGCGGACTTGTGTTACCATTGTGGTTCAAAGGACCAATGGTCCCTTGTTTTCCGTGCTCCCCAGAAGGTTGTAATTGAATATCATTCTCGTCGTAAGAAGTTTGAATCAAACTTTATGCAAGTGGATGAACCGATGAGTACCAAGATGGACGTTTTTCACTTTTAGGAGGCTATTACTCCTATGGAAGATTAGAATCTTAGACATAAACTATTTTTTTAGTTGCATTTTAGAATAATGGGGCCGAATTCCACCTAGTGGCCAGACCCCCCTTGTTTTTGGTTTAAGTTTGAATAATTTCCTTTATGCTTGGACTATTTGTTAGTGATTTATTTTGGGATATTAAGTTTTTTTTTTTTGCATTACCATCCTTGAATACTTAAATTATTTTGAATGGATATTTTTTTAGAACTTTTATGCATGTGACCGATTCAAATTAACTTTTATGCATACCGTTTTGTGTGAACACATCTATTTCACTAACTTCGTACCTAAGAATACACCTCTGACAACCCTCTCAGGCCCATCCAACCTGATCGAAGGATATGGTAAGGCACGTATAATATTGTCTAATGGTACATCTGGACCATTGATGAGACACTTTATTCTCTATGTTCCGGAAGAACATTGTTGAGTTTCAATGACATTAGAGATAATAATTACCACACTAAAACCTATGTAGAAAATGGAGTTGAATTTATGTGCATAACTTCTTACAAATATGGCCATACTCCCTATAGAGAGCCAATATGTGGCCAGCTTTGCCTCTAGAACCATACATGAAATTACACTTTGGCATGATCATTTGGGACATCCTAGACGAACATCGATGCACCATATCCTCAAATCTTCACACGGGCATCCACTAACCCGAAGTTTAGGTTCGATTCAAGGAATCGCATGTCAAACTTGCTCTATGGGAAAACTTATTATTAAGCCTTCTTATGACAAGATTCGTTCGAATCCTTCTACTTTTCTACAAAGGATTCAAGAGGATATTTGTGGACCGATTCACCCTCCTTATGGACCATTTAGATATTTTATAGTTTTGGTTGATGCTTCCACACATTAGTCACACATGTCCTTGTTATCCACAAGGAACGCTACATTCTCCAAACTGTTGGCTCAAGTTATCAAGCTCAGGGCTCACTACCCTGATTATCTGATCAAATCTATTCGATTGGATAATGCTAGAGAATTCACATTTAAAACTATTAATGACTATTGTATGTCGGTCGAGGTTGAAGTTGAACATCAAGTACCCCATGTTCACACCCAAAACGGCTTGGCAGAGGCGTTCATTAAGCGCTTAAAAATGATTGCTTGATCATTGATCATACATACCAAGCTCTCAATTACTGCTTGGGACCATGCAATATTGCAAACAACTATGTTAATCTGCTTGCAGCTAGTTATGTGATAGGAGCATTTTTATGCGACTTAGTTGGCTTGTTCTTGTGCATTTATGTTGTGTTTCCTTAGTTATTATAGTGTTTAAAGTCATTTTCGTGTGTTTTCATATTCTAAGGACAAAGTATGCAAGAAGATGCATTTTGGAGCTTTTTGGAGCAAAATTGGGCTTGGAATGGTTATCACATGTTTGGAGCAAAAGGAATGAACGAAATTGAAGATTTGAAGAAGAAAGGATTCCTAATCAATGAAGGATTCCTAATTGAAGATAGATTCCTACTCAAATGAGCATTCCTAGAAGAATGAGGATTCCTACTTGAAGTAGGAAAGTTAAGCCAAGGTTTCCTATTTTGGTTTGACCTTTCCTAATTCTAAAAATCCTTATGTTCCAGCCACTTTGAAGACTTCATATGCATTCTAGGACACAAAACAAAGGCCCTAAACTTTTCCTACATCACAGCCGTACCTCCTTGCCCTTTCCCCTTCCTTGCCGTGTAAGGGAGAGGGTTCTTTCCTGTTTCTATGCATTAAAACACATTCCTATTATGTTTTAATGCCTTGCCGCATATCCCTTGCACTTTCCTTTAGTTTTCTGATTTGATTTCCTATTTCTAGAAGCTTTTGACTTAATTTCTATTTACCTAAATAACCTAGGGTTTTAATTCCTGAAGTCCTTTAAATAAACCTCCTTTTTGCAGCCACAAACCATCCATTCACTCACCCATTCATGCCAGAAATCAGTCCATACACTCTGCCGCACCCTTCCTTCACCATTCACCCTAGTTTCTGCCCAAAAACATCCCTTGCCGTCCCATATATCCAACCTAACCATAAACCCATCATTCTACACCATCCATAACTCCCTAAACTCACCACCACCCTTTGTGCCGCAGCAAAGGAGAGGAAGAAGAAGTGCTTGAAGGTTCTAGCTGTTCAACATTGAATCGTTGGAGAATTTAGGTGTTCTCTTTCTTATATTTACAATGTATAAATCTGTTTTCCTTTGTTTTGTGAACATGAGGAACTAAGCCTTTTTTGGCTAGGGGCTATTCAATACCATGATTATACTTGCAAGATGAACTGATTACTTCCAATTGTTATTTCATGAATTGTGAATTCAATTTGCTTAACCGTTTGATTGATGACTTATTTTTATGTGTTGATTAAGGTGGCCAACTTAGTGTTCATGCAGGAATTTGAAGCTAAAATATAAGGAAGTTTCACCTAATAGTTACAACCTTATATTTTCAAGTAGTGGATGTCGCTTATAAACGATCGTGTTAAGTGAATTCTTGGCAAACGTTTCATGCTTTTCATAGTAATAATTGCCTCGTCAATGCTTATAGTTTTCCTGAAGCTTAATGATCTTTGATTGTACCTTTATTGTGCTTTTCACGTAAGGGACTTTTAGAGAATGTTTTGAGTTGTTGTATGTGCATTCCCATCCAATTTAATAACTTAAGGAAGACTTGAAGGTTAAAAAAGTGCTATCACAGTTAACCTGGGGCATTGAGGTTCATGGTTTATTGAAAGAAGCAATTGGAAATCAACTTTGAATGCAAGTGTGTCATGTGTGGAGAAGAACCCTCTAGTTAGTCTATCACCCATCAATTCACCTAATTTTGTCTAAGAATTTGTTTACATTGTTCTTGTTTTAATTTACTTATTTTCGTCCAAAATCAACCCCACCTTATTTCTTTGAGTCATATTAGTTAGAACTTGTCTTAGATTATGTTTTTAAGTGTTTTGACCCATTAGAAAACCAAATTTCGTCCAAAAGTGTGTTTAGAGCTCAAAACTGCCCAGTTTGTGTTTTTAGGCAGTTTTGAGTGTTTTTAGCTTGTTTTGAGTCATTTGAGTTTGATTTGAGTCTTTTGAGTCTAGTTAAGTTTTTTAAAACTTTGTTTTACGTATTTGAGTCAGTTTAGAGTGTTTAGCAATCCCTCCTAATCCTCGGTTTAAGAACGATCCCTACTTATACATATACTACAATTGTCAACAAGAGGGTTTAATTTGTGTGTTTAGTTATTTTACGCATCATTATGACCCATTCATATAGCGCTCTTCATTTGGTTACATGGTACGAACTCGACATACCGCATTTATGCATTTTTGGTTGTGCGATCTATGCACCGATTTTGCCGCCCTTACGTACAAAAAATGGGGCCTTATCGAAGGATGAGAATCTATATCGTATATGATTCTCCTTTAATCATTCATTACTTAGAACCTTTGACAGGCGATCTGTTTATTGCTCATTTCGCATATTGTTCCTTATATGTGACAGTCCTTTTGTTGTTAGGGCAAGATATGAATGTCACCGTTCCTGAAGAACGACGTAAATTATCGTGGACGACTCCCACTTTGTCTTATTTAGATCCCTGCACTGCTCAGTCTGAAATTAAAGTGCAGCACATATTAGATCTTCATAGCGTAGCTCAGAGCATGCCATATGCTTTCACTAATCTAGTGCGAGTGACAAAATCATATATTCTAGCTGTGAATGTGCCTTCAAAGATGGATGTACTGAATGTACGACGGATTTCCCACCAAAAGACCTGAGATGCAACTTTGGGCGATCCACGTACATTAGCAGCTAGCCAATCATCTGCTTCTACACAAAAGTGTGGCAAACCTCTTGGTTCAAAGGATTCACACCCGCAGAAGAGGAAAGTTACGACACAGGCTCCTGCTGAGCCTACTGTGAATCTGATTGTTGACTACTCATTCTATCCAACTCATGATGGAATTCTAGATTATGGAAGCATCCTTGAAGAGACGAGTCCACCTCTCGAGAATTGAGAATCATGATATTTCAATCCATTATGCTAGCTTGGATGATGTTTGGTGTAGAAAGCTCGTCTTATTGACTATGACGAAACGTATTCAGCCGTTATAGATGTGATTACTTTTCGCTACCTTATTAGTTTGGTAGTTTCCCAAAAAACTGAGTATGCAGTTGATGGACGTAGTAAATATGCATCTCTATGGGGATCTTGGTACAAAAATTTATATGAAAGTTCAAGACTTACATTGACTGGATCAAATATTTCCAAACCCCGGCACACGCTCTTAAATCGGCTGAGGCGTTCACTATACGGTTTAAAGCAATCTGGAAAAATGTGGTATAACAGTTTAAAGTAATCATTAAGAAGTCACATTCTGGTTTTATGATTGTTGCAGTTTATGACAATGACATGAACCTTATCGGAACTCCTGAAGAGCTCGTGATAGCTGCCGCACACTTGAAGTCGGAGTTTGAGATTAAAGATATAGGAAAGACTCGATACTGTTTCAGTCTTAAGATAAAGCACAGTTCGGATGGAATCCTAGTACAACAATTGAACTACACCCATAAGATATTGCGCCACTTTAACGAGGATAAAGTGAAGCCTTCGAGTACTTCTATGGTCGTTTGATCGCTAGATGCAAAATGAGATCCCTTCTATCTGAAAGAGGACGATGAAGAGATTTTGGAGCCTGAAGTTCCTTATATAAGTGCGATAGGCGCTTTATTGTACTTAGCTCAATGCACTAGACTCGACATCTCCTTCGTTGTTAATCTTTTGGCAAGATACAGTAATGCACTAACATGCAGACACTGGACTGGTGTTAAAGACATTTTCCATTGTACTATGGATCTAGGTTTGTTCTATCCCATTGGATCCTTGAGTGATGCCGCACCCCCTTATCTTCAGTCAATTCTCACCGTGTTGGTTATGCAGATGCATGATACTTATCTGATCCGCACAAGGCATGTTCTCAAACAGGTTATGTCTTTACCGTTAGAGGCATCACAATCTCTTGGAGGTTAACAAATAGACCTTAATTGCCACTTCGTCTAACCATGCTGAAATTCTCACCCTGTTTGAAGCAACTTGGGAATGCTTCTAGTTAACAGCAGTTGTGGGCCATATTTGAAGCTCCTACGATCTTTACCCCATCATTGACGTCCCAATGATGATCTTTCAAGATAACGCATCATGCATCGAACAGCTTAAGAAAGGTTAGATCAAAGGAGACAACATCAAGCACATTGCACCTAAGTTCTTCTTCTCACATCAACAGCAAGAACATCAGAAGATTGAAGTCATGCAAATCTATTCACAGGACAATCTGGCCGACCTCTTCACCAAATCACTACCAAATGCGACGTTTTAGAAGCTTGTTCAAGGAATAGGTATGCGAAAACTTTTTGAGTTGTAACATTGTTAGTTCTCTTTGGAATTATTTTAAACGCATAGGTAATATCCTGAAGTATACTTTCTTGATCTTAATGTACTATTTGAAGGATTATTTTGTGAAAACATGTTCATTTGAATAACATCTATAGCATGCAATTAACAATTAAAAGGCGGAATCATGCTTGTATGCACTCAAAAACAAAACATTACCCATGAAATTCAAAGCCTAGTAGATTGGTGAACCTTGACTCAACTTAAAACAACATTTGTTAGTTGAGAAATTATACCTTTGTAGATTCCTCTTTGCATAAGCAAAGGCTAATCACCCAAAGAGAGGGCCTTCATTCCTTGCATCTTAGATCTATGAATTTGAATGGATGAAATGGTTCTCCAAGTTCCCAAAATTGAGAACCTCTAAGTCTCTTCACCAAGGTTAGATTGGAGAAGAAATGAGTGACCTTGGAGTAGGGGGATTGCTAGCTAAACCCTCCAAGGAGGCCGGCCACTTTAGAGAGAAAGGAGAGCTTATGTTCTCATCCTTTCCCTAAAAGAAAACCCTAAATGAATTTTGGCTATAAAGTCATATTTATACCTTAATTCATTGGAGTGGCAAACTTGTAAATAAGTCCAAAACTCACTCCATCTCTAAATGGCCGGCCTTAGGGTATTATTGGGCTAATTGGGCCTTTGTGAATCATTATTCATTAAGTTGTCATACAACTTAATTCAATGGGCTTGACGTTCGAAGCCCATTGGGCCTTAAGGTCCAAAACTATCCCGAGGTCTTTAACGAACTTATTCGTTTGATTAATTAACATATTAATTAATCCTTGCCATAAATAGTTAAACCATTTAATTATTCTTACTCATCTCCATTGTTTCTTCAATCTCCACCTTACACGGTATACGATCCATTAGGTCCCTTTTAGCGAGGCAGTGGACGATTAAAACCATTTCAAATCGATTGTGAATTGAAACTTACTTTCAATTCTCCCTTTAGTGATTATACACGTTTAGGGCTTCCACAAACCATGAGTGACACCTAGCAGCATATCATGATTACCCAAGCTAACCAGAAGAGGTGGAGAACCTATTCAGTTTAGGATTACAAATGCAATACGGTCTTTCTCTAATACAATACTCTTGACCACATTGTTTGGTTTGATAGTTTATTCATGTCTACCATCCAATGTGATTCGTGTGCTTATATGATTACCTTGAATGTGATTTGGAACGACTTCCTAAATCTCATTCATACTCTGGCCAGAGATTCTTAATCATATCATAGAGTATTCTCCCCCAAACGGTTTGAAGGTTAGAGATCCCTTGTTGCGCATTTACTTGCCTCCATGGCTAAGTGGCTTAACCCCGACGATGCCGTGGACACCCGCGGATGGGGTGACTTTGACATAATCAAAGATCAAGTACCTAACCATAAGACAACTATGATGCCTTAGGTCAAAGGACTACTTTGCATTATCCCAACCATGAGTTCTCATGTGACATGAATATGAGAACTCTTTGTTGATCGTGTTCAGTGAACTCATTCTCTATTGAGCACCTACTTACTTGTCTTGATGTCACACACACCAATGACTCGAGACTAGTCATTCTCCCTGAGAGAAGACACAACACGTACTGATCTTAACGGACTGTCAATGCCCAATTGGCAATCCTATGATCAGGAACGTTTAGGATGTGTCTACGAAAGAATGGTCTCATGAATCTAACTTCTTTAGATCGCATTCTCCCAATCACATATTCCTTGGACTTATCGTTTAAGCGTATAACATTTATATGAGACGGCTCAAACAATAATCTTTGCCCTTGATATTAAACTAGATTAGTTTAACATGTGAAATGTCCGTAAAGTATCATCATATGATTGGTTTTAGGGCACATTTCCAACACTATTTTCCCCTACAATTAGGAGCATTTTTCCAACTGGGTTTTTGCTACCTAATGAGGTTTTGACTAGGCACCCACCTTGGGTTCATGATATCCCTGATGATGTCCCATAGACATTTCGTTTTACTTTGCATTTCTCACGCATTTTTCTTAGACTATGGATTTTGCCCATACTTGGGCTTTTACCATAGCCGTAAGTTTTTTTTGTGAGACTTAGTTCCATATGCAAGTTTCTACCTTATTTGAGATTAGCGTGTTCCTAGAAGCAATACCGACGAGTCGACTTCCTCGACTCCATATGATGCCGAATCTATTTGAGTATTTACACACTCAAGGGGAAGTGTTATAAACTTTGTATTTAAGTGTGATTGTGTAAATCATATATTAGATTTCATTCTAGTTATTCTACCCTATTAGAACTTGTATTCCTTGGAGGATAATGATTCTTCCCTCATTACTATAAATAAAGGTATTGTGTAGGGGGAATAACACATCCTCTACACAATCCTACAAACACATCTCTCTCTCTCTCTCTCTCTCTCTCTCTCTCTCTCTCTATTCTATCTCTGTGCCGTTGGCCCTCTCTCTCCCTGTCAGTTAAAATAATCCACAACAATTTACCTTTTTTATGTGATTTTTTTTTTCTCTTTTTCAACTAGGTATTTGAAAGATTTACAATAATTTGAATAAGTTCGTCATACTTAAAAAATAAAGTTAAATTGTAATACTTGGTCAATTGATCATAAAGAAAAGAAGATTGATATATGGTAGAAAACTTCTAGCCTCTCTATTAGTTCATATGAGAGGCTACTTTAGAATAATCTCCACTCTTACCCAATTAAATTGGTAAAAACATACATACATTAAATTTGTTGAAGGTTAAAATTCAATTGGAATGAATGTCAAAAACCTGCAACCCACTCATAGCTAGTAATTATAATCAAAGGTAAAATGAAATTAACAATCAAACAAAAAATTAGTAAAAAAATCAAAGGTAAAAAGAAATTAAGAATCAAACAAAACTTAGTAAAAATTGCAAAGTGTTGAAAAATCGACTGTGTGTGCAGTGGAATAAATGAAACAAGACACAAAATTTACGAGGTTCCTCTATAGTCAGTGTGACTGGAGTACATCCTTGGGATAGCAGTGGTGCTTTCATTATAATTTGAAATAATAGGAGTACAAAATAACTCTCTCTATTATCTCCTCTCCTCTTCCTCTTTTCTCTCTCTTCCTCTTCCGTGAACTTTTGTGGCTTCTATATATTTGCTCTCATCCTCAACATTCCCTTTTATAGGCACAGATGATAATGTTTGCTACCTTGCTGCCAGCTAAGCTATAGTGCTCTAAAGTGGTTGATATAGTCATCCATTACATCATTTAGTGGTCAGCCACCAATGTTTACAACACTCCCCTTTGGATGACCACAAATCTTCGATTGACTCATTAAAATCTTGATTTATTTTTGGATGCTCCCCCTGATGAGTAGTACCATATTTGTTGTGCTTATTGACTTTCCATAGGCTTGTTCTTGAAGTGGGCTGGAGGGCTTTCTACTAGACATCCTCCAAAGGTCTGAATTTTACTCCTTTTATCTAGAGTTGAATTTTATTCAAGAGTGGTGGACACTTGATCTTGAATCGGACTTGTGATTTCTTCAAGGACCTTTGAGGCTTGATCTTGAATGAAATTGGACTATGAAGAGCTTCACGTGGCAAGTGATCTTCGGCTTTGTCAAGGATGAATTAGCACGTGTTTGTTACGCTTGTCTCCACTTGCTTTAATGTATCATTTTCGCTTGCTTTATCTGTTCCCCTTGCATAAGTGGTATTTTCCCAGGTTTTCCCCCATGCATGTGTGGCATCTTCTTCTATAGTATTTGTCCACTGATACATGAGTGGAATGCAAACCATGCATTTGGATGGTTCATCACTTCTTAGTGATTCATCCATGTGTGGCAACTTCAGCGTAAATAGCCAGCATCATTTCAACAGTTGAAGATGAGTACTCGAGAGCAATGCAAAGTAAGCAACCAGGCAAAGGTTCCGGGCAGTTGGTTCCTTACTGGAAGTTTGATTGGAGGTTTCGACAGATTGCTTTCTTTATCCTTGTCTTTGTATGTAAGAACAAGGACAAAAGAAAGGACATGGAGCAAGCATGGTATGAGATACTCTTACTTTCGACCCTGATGATATGAGATACTCTTGCTCTGGTGTGACTTGTTTTGAAGAGGTATTCTCAGAGAGGAAGAAAATTGAGTATTTCGAGATGCTTTGTTGAAGATGCATTCTAAGAGATGAGGAAGAGTTAGGTATTCTTGCAAGTCTGCCTTGTTATGGAGAACAGAGGTTAACATATATAGAGATTTTTCAATAGCAAGTAGTGGTGTTGTGCCTTTACCTATGTCAGCAACTGTGGTGTAATTAGAACAGTAAGATTTACACGTTTTCAACTTTGTCAGAGATCTTTGACAAAGTTACACGCGACATCCGAAAAAGCTGAGATTGCATTTGAAAAATGCCAACGAACTTTATTAAGGAAAATTTGGCTTTTGAAATTCAGAGAGCTGTGCCTCTTCGATCTCTGAAAAAGTGGCTCTATTGCCTATTCTTTTATAGAGACATCGATTTGGTCCACATGATCTTCTTCAGGTTTGGATGTTAACCTAATTGCTGCATATATATAGGGGTCTAGGTTCGCAAGTGTACGGTGCCGCATGCATTTAATATACAGATTCTGTTTTTCAATGGCGGTCATTTACATGCAGTGGTAAAAGAGATTTTTGCAACACCCTTATTACGTTAGTTGGCAGCCATGCATTAGGAAGAAAAGAAAATCATATTTTCCTCATTGTTTTTTTAGAGTATTGATGCATGTGTTAGGTTTTTAAGGAGACAGTTTATCTAGTTTTTAATCACTGATTTTTCATTGTGCTTTAAACTGAGATCGATTATGAAAATGTGCCTTGTGATTTTCGTAATTGATTGTTTTTCAAAAATCATTTCATCATACAATTATTCTGCATGATCGCGTTAGTATCTACAAAGTTCAAGGAGAAGGTGATTGACGGCAGCAAAACGAATTACGTGTCTAGTTGATGAGTTTTGTAAGTCTTTATGTACTTATTTCTCTTAGTGTTTGTCCAGGCTTGGGAGCCCGAGGATTTTTTTCCAGTGGTGGGTTTGCCTCGTTAAATCCTACATCATGTGTGCACTTTTTATTTATCGTTTTAACTGCATATGATAGTTTGATATATGATGTGAATGTAGATTTAATTTGAGAACTGAAAATTATATTAAAAATTGAATTGAATTTTTAAATTGGAACCTATTCACCCCCCTCTAGGTTAAACTAGTACCCATTTTAGAACTTTCACATTTTTTAACAAGTATGGCAAATAATAAGGTCATAAATGGAATAGTCCAACATGAAAAGAATTATTTATCCTGAAAACAAACAGAACCCAATAGGGCTTATGGCTCTACCAATGAATTTTATAGTTGAGGAATCTTGAATAAACCTAAAGAAAATATGAGGGCTGTGTCCGAGACGGGGACTTCGAGTCAAGAGAAATACTAAGAAGAATCTTAAAAGTGGAATTTTTCATGGACTTTTTGTTACTTTATGTTTTTGGCATAATACTTTATAATATTGGCATAAAAATTAACGTTAAACTGTGAAGTGAAAAAGAGTCTAGAAAAATTTTCATAGACTTTATAATGCTAGCATTTCTCAAGCTACAAATAAAAATCTTACTATAATTATTGAATGCGAATGCGATCTCAAACTTCCAACAATATAAAGTGCCCCTCCATTAACATTTCAAATGTGACCCCTCTGCCTTTTTTCAAAAGATTTGACCAAGCGACTCTTCAACTTGTATTTTAGACATTTCAAAGAGCTTTAATTTGTCCCAACCCTCTTTTTCTTTTAACTTCTTTAGTTTGTTACGCCTGGACTGAGTCGAAAATTTTAAGTGCAACGAAAAGCGATTCTTATTTTTTAATTTAATATATTAAACTCATCAATGTGATGCTTATACAATAAATGGTAAAAGAAAAAAAGTGACCAATCATAAAATAGGAAAAAAGTACAAGCAAAACGGGTTGCACATTGAATATATAAAAGGCCAAAAAGGATAAATGATTTCCGTGGTCTTAAAGTATTTGGAAGATAACCCCTGTGTAAAAAAAAAATTCAGATTTAAATTCGTGTGCTAAAATTTGTTAGATTTAATGTCACTTACGTGAGGCATCCAAAAGTTGATTATATGCACTAGCTAGGATCCGATTACCCCGTCACGAGGAAGGCATGGGGGAGAGAAAAGGTGTGTCCACTGCCAAAATCAAATCACCCAAACTTCTAGTTCATGACCCTTTCTGCTACGTCTAGATTTCCCATCTTCTGATTCCAAATCCTCCTTTTCTTCCTCCTTGATTGCGAGCAAAAACCTTGGTGGGCCAGCCGGATTGTGCAGCCTCATCTGTGACAACCCGTCCCAAATTTTATTAATTTATAAATTTTAAAATGTGAAATTACGAAAATGCTCTAGAGACGAAGGTTTTGACTTTCATTGACTAACATGGTGTGAGACGTACTAAATATTCCTTTAGTGTATTCCTGAGGTACTCGACGATAAGAACGAGTATGCGCAAGCATAAGTGAATTTGGAGTGACGAACCGAAAGTATTTTGAAGAAATAACCTTTCTAATTATATTATATTATTGTATACTAATTAAAAGGACAAGTGTGTGTGTGTGTGTGTGTATGTGACGGAAAGGGGGAAGAAAAAGAAGAAGGAATGGGGGAGAAGATGAAAAGAGAAAGAAGAAGGGCTGCTGCCTAACCAAAAAAAAGAGAAGTTATGGACCAATCAGAGCGAGAGAAAGGACGGAAAGGAGGGAGAGTGAGGAATGGGGGAAAAATGGGGAAACGGGTACCCAACCCGGGACCCGTGCAAACCCAGTCCATTTCTCCATATTTTTCGGTGGTTTTCCACCAGATTTCTCACGAATTGGACCAAGCCACGACTCCCAATCATCATCTAACCCTTCCTTTTCCTATTATCACCCAAATTTGGAAGGAATTTGAGAGTAATTGAAGGGCTTTTCACGGGAATGCGTCGGAGGTGGGGTGGCGGCAATCCACCATTTCTGAAGCAAATCCCATCAACCACCACCACCATTAGACTCCTCTTGAACCCAGGAACAAGGTCCAAGCAGTGGTGGAGGCGTCGGAACACGTTTGGAGGTCGAATTGAAGCACACCCAATTCTAGGGTTTCGACGAGTTTTGATGAAATTGGAGCCTTTCCAGGCCAAATTGGCCTTGGTCACAGGTATGAAAGTTGTTCTACTCATTGAGATCTTCAGATCTGCAAATTGTGGTAAATTTTAGAGATAGTTGAATTTTCCGGCGAGTCGGGGCGGCCAACCGCCACCTATGGCGACGGCGCGTGGCCAGAGGGCCGCCAATGCTATTTTTAGGCTATATTAGATGCCTTGAATTCATTTTTGAGAATTGAATGACGTAGATTGATCGTTAGAACCAAAATTCTCTAAGATACGTTAATAGGACATTATATGAATCAACGATCTGACCGTTGGATCGTCATCAAACTTTAGTAGGTTATTATTCATAATATTTGAGGAACATAGGAACTTATGGATTAGGAATCCAACGTACAGATCTTCTCAAATCAGATTTATAAGTTCATAAAATAAAATGTTAACTGCCACTTGGTTTTGGCAATTGGCGGAGATCCAACCGTTGGATCGTTTCGAAACTTTAGTATGTTATTCTAGAAGCATAATGTGGATCCTTGGAAGTTACGGATCAGAGATTTGATTTGTAGATCTTCTAGACCAAATTACGTAGACTCATGTGTGATGTAAGTTATGTATTATATCTACGAGAATTCTGAGATATGGTTTGATAATTGGTCACAGGCGCCGATCGTTCGTGACACCTTGGTGTTTGTACTAGGAAGTTGTAGCGCAGACTCCAGGTGAGTGGATCTTTTCCTTCTTATCACCTATATATATAAGATTGGTAATTCCACAACGTTTATAAATTGATTATTGCATATGATTACTGTGAATATTTTGAAGTACTAAAGTGAACTACGAATGGCTTGATTCCGATTTAGGGTACGTAGGCAGTCTAATGAGGCGGTGCATTCAGCCATATAATAAATAAGACTAAATAATTGAGACAATAGCATTGTTTGGGGAATTGAGCAAAATGAGGGACATGGGTGAAAACTGTGCGTTTTAACTTTATGTTTTGGTGATTAATAGTTAGTATGCCGTATTATATAATTGGAAATACTAGGAAATGTTTTAATTTTAGATTTCATCATGGCATATTCATATGTATATTCTTTGCAGATAATTATTGTGAATGCTCTGAAGTACAAAGGTGAATGCAGGACACACAGGTAAGTTCAGGTAAGTATACAGTATTAGTTGAACTAATGGGGTTATGGTATGACTACATTTATGTTTTAAGCAACTCCGACACTATCGTACAGGTTGCAATAGAAGGCAACTCCAGCATTGTTGTACAGGTTGCTTATGAATCGTACATGTTGTATTAGATGTGTTTAAAGCTCATAAACCTGCACCTCGGTGTTAGTGCTCCTGCCCATGGCTAGGGCACAATCGTTCACATAATGTTCACCTCCCGCATCATACGCTCACCTTGAATTCAAGGTAGGTGCACAGGCCTGTCGTATAGACCACTATAGGTGGTTCCGACTCGTAGATGACTCTTCATATGATTGTAGCACTTGAGTGTATTCATTTACACCCAGTCCTGTTGTACAAACTAGTACAGTGGTTCTGACTCGTATGCAAGCATAGTGTCATAGGTCACTAGAGGTGACTCAGGCTAGAATGAGATATGAGCTATAGACTTAGCCGTACAGGCCACAAGAGGTGAATCCGGCTGACATATCAATTGCATATGCGATGAGATGCGAATATGTCGTACAGGTCCCTATAGGTGACTCCGACTTATATGCTAGCAATGATTAACAAGATGTATGAGGAGATATGGATAAGTCGTATAGGTCACTAGAGGTGACTCCGACTTATAAGCTAGCATATGTGATGAACTAGCATATGTGATGAATATGTTATGAGCTAGCATATGTGATGAATATGTGATGAGCTAGCATATGAGATGAACTAGCATATGTGATGAATATGTTATGAAGTAGCATATGTGATGAATATGTGATGAACTAGCATATGTGATGAATATGTGATAAGCTACCATATGTGATGAATATGTGATAAGAGATATGGGTGAGTTGTACAAGTCACCATAGGTGACTCCGACTTGCGTACCAATATGAGTTATTAATCACATGATTATTTGATATTGTTGACGAGATGTTGTATTATGGTATATTTATGATATTTTCTGGAAATTATACAGGTGTTGGAGCGAGGGATTATAATGTTTTATATGGGTTATATTAAAATTTTATTTACAGAGCCACTCACCTTTGTCTTGTCTTTACCTTCCAGGTCTTATTAGCTGAGCTTCCTTATCGTCAAAGATTTGTGGCGATCCTTAGTATTGGAGATTATTTCGAGGGTATGATTCTTAATTCACTCTTCTGTACTTGCTTATGCTCTAACGTCACATGTGAAGTGGGTTCATTCCCGTTCATCGGTGCACTCTGGTATTTATGTACTCTTAGGTTCAAATTTATCCACATTTTTCCACTTCATCACACTTTATGGCTTCGTCACCTTCCAGGTGTCGGCCAGCACAGCTTGATTCAGAATCCTAGTAGACATTCCGGGTCGGGGTGTGTCATCATTAGTCTCTAACATTTCCGCATTTTCTTCCCCATTAAGCTTCAACAACAAATCCTTTCTCGAAACTAGTTCCAAAGTTGGCTCTACTTCCATTGACATTCACATTTGGCTCTCTCAAATTCTCATGGGAATTTGAATTTCCATTGCCCTAGTGTGAAAAGAATTCGGTTTTTTGAAGCAATTAAAATGGAAGATTTCCTTTGCATGGTTGTTGTGTAAGGACTCCATTTGAATCACCACTAAGTGTGATAAGGATATTAACTTGGAAATAATTTGGTTAATCTCAAAACTGTATGGAAATTGACATCCCTTGATTATAGGGCAATAACGTGGAGGATTTTAAGGAATCAACTCTATTAGGTCGAACATTTGGTATCAGAACAAGGTTAGTGAACTAGAATTCAATTTGTTTATTTAAAAGTGTTGAACAAATATCACCATATCTTCCTGATTGTTGCAGAACGATGATGAAGATCCCTAAGGAATAAAAAATGTGGAGCCAAAAATAATCACAAGGTGACACGTGGATTTTTGGATAAAAAGAACAAAATTACCCTCGAGGCATATCGAGATTTCTACGCGCGAGCAGTGGACAATCATCCCTCAATCAAGTGAAAGGTGCCCAAATAGGTATTTATTTTTAAACCTATTTCATCCATCCTTAACATATCGTCTCCACGAGGTACCCTCCAAAACATTCCTTTTTAAATTGTCCCTCAATCAAGTGAAAGGTACCCAAATAGGTATTTATTTTTAAACCTATTTCATCCATCCTTAACATATCGTCTCCACAAGGTACCCTCCAAAACATTCCTTTTTAAATTATGTTAATTAGCTAATTAATAGATTTATTACCAAATTAATCTATTAAATGGCTAATTAAACTACCAATTACACCCAAAAAATACACAAAGGGCCGGCCACTTTCTCTCCTAAGGGGACCAGCCATGCCCTATATATACCACCCCATTTTCTCTTAAAAAAACCTAAGCCCAATTCTCTTACTAAAATTCTCAAACACTTTTCCCTCAAAATTGTAACTTTGGCATCGGAGGTTCTTTGGCCAAAGCCCCTCCCCCCCCCCCCATTTATCGTGGGCGCGTGAGGCTCTTGGCCTTGACCTAAGGTGTTATTTTCTTTGTAGGTGCAATTTTGTCCAGGATCAAGGAGGAAGAAATTTGCATCCACAAATTGGTGCTTTCATTAAGAGTTGAGTCTCACACTCTTAGAAGACTCTCGAATCCAAGGTTTTCTATTTTCTTGTCCATTTGTAGATTTTTCGTACTTATTTTTAGAATTTTTTATTTGCAAAAATTCTTTGATAAAACGCAAAAGAGAAGTACAATGGCTAGAAATTTAGAAAATTCAACAAGTGAAAATTCCAATATTCAAGAGATGGGACCGCGATCCACAAGGCTAAATGTGACAATAAGTGGAGCAGCACCACCATTGCGAATTTCCACCACGGGAACCACCGCAATGGCCACCACGGTAGCCACCCGCGGCGACGTCCATGGTGTCACCACCATGGCCTAAGCTGTGCTATCCAAGGCTCACAACACCAAGGCCACGACCCAAACCATGTCACTCCAATCCCAATGCGAGCATAACACGTTGCCAAGCCGAGCCCAAGTCGAGTACCCACTTGCGCCACACGCCGAGCAGCCCACTCTCGTGGCCCTGAAGGATGATTTTGTGAAAACATGTTCATTTGAATAACATCTATAGCATGCATTTAACAATTAAAAGGCGGAATCATGCTTGCATGCATTCAAAAACAAAACATTACCCATGAAATTCAAAGCCTAGTAGATTGGTGAACCAAGACTCAACTCAAAACAAAGTGAGTTGAAATTTATACCTTTGTAGATTCCTCTTTGCATAAACAAAGGCTAATCACCCAAAGAGAGGGCCTTCATTCCTTGCTTCTTAAATCCATGGATTTGGATGGAAGAATATGGTTCTCCAAGTTCCCAAAATTGAGAACCTCTAAGTATCCACACCAAGGTAAGATTGATGAAGAAATGAGTGACCTTGGAGTAGTGGGATTGCTAGATACACCCTCCAAGGGGGCCGGCCTCTTTAAAGAGAAAGGAGAGCATTGTGTTCTCTCCAATTTCCTAAAAGAAAACCCTAAATGAATTTTGGCTATAAAGTCATATTTATACCTTTATTCATTGGAGTGGCAAACTTGTAATTAAAGCAAGTTCACTACCCTCCTCTAAATGGCCGGCCATAGGGTTTTGTTTGGGCTTTTTGGGCCTTTGCGAATTAAGTTGTCATACAACTTAAGTCAATGGGCTTGACGTTCGAAGCCCATTGGGCCTTAAGGTCCAAAACTATCCCGAGGTATTTAATGAACTTATTCGTTTAATTAATTAACATATTAATTAATCATTGCCATAAATAATTAAACCATTTAATTATTCTTACTCATCTCCATTGTTTCTTCAATCTCCACCTTACATGGTGTATGATCCATTAGGTTCCTTTTAGCGAGGCAGTGGGCGATTAAAACTCTTTAAAATCGATTGTGAATTGAAACTTACTTTCAATTCTCCCTTTAGTGTTTATACACGTTTAGGGCTTCCACAAACCAAGAGTGACACCTAGCAGCATATCATGATTACCCAAGCTAACCAGAAGAGGTGGAGAACCTATTCAGTTTAGGATTACAAATGCAATACGGTCTTTCTCTAATACAATACTCTTGACCACATTGTTTGGTTTGATAGTTTATTCATGTCTACTATCCAATGTGATTTGTGTGCTTATATGATTACCTTGAATATGATTTGGAACGACTTCCTAAATCTCATTCATACTCTGGCCAGAGGTTCTAAATCATATCATAGAGTATTCTCCCTCAAACGGTTTGAAGGTTAGAGATCCCTTGTTGCGCATTCACTTGCCTCCATAGCTAAGTGGCTTAACCCCAACGATGCTGTGGATACCCGCGGATGGGGTGACTTTGACATAATCAAAGATCAAGGACTTAACCACAAGACAAACGTGATGCCTCAGGTCAAAGGACTACTTTGCATTATCCCAACCATGAGTTCTCATGTGACATGAATATGAGAACTCTTCGTTGATCGTGTTCAGTGAACTCATTCTCTATTGAGCACCTACGTACTTGTCTTGATGTCACACACACCAATGACTCGAGACTAGTCACTCTCCCCGAGAGAAGACACAGGACGTACTGATCTTAACGGACTGTCAATGCCCAATTGGCAATCCTATGATCAGGAACGTTTAGGATGTGTCTACGAAAGAATGGTCTCATGAATCTAACTTCTTTAGATCGCATTCTCCCAATCACATACTCCTTGGACTTATCGTTTAAGCATATAACATTTATATGAGACGGCTTAAACAATAATATTTGCCCTTTATATTTAAACTAGATTAGTTTAACATGTGAAATGTCCGTAAAGTATCATCATATGATTGGCTTTAGGGCACATTTCCAACAGGCCCAGCTTGCTACCACCGGGTAGCCCACTCTCGTGGCCCAGCCTGCTCCCGCCGAGCAGCCCAATCTTATGGCCCAGCCTACTCCCGTTAAGTAGCCTACTATCGTGGCCTTCCAAGCAGCCCAAATCTATCCAAGATTAGTTCTACCATCCTAGCTCCAAATTTTTGGACCGACGATTGAACCAGGAACATTTTCACTATATTTTTCGACGGATTTGACATTTCCCAACTCAAATCTCGCACCCCGAGTCTACCACATTTCCACTGCTCAAGGAGATGCATTCCTTCCAAGCTATTCCGACCCAAATGGAGAACAACACTTGTCTCGACAAGTCATAGAGTTAACGAGTGCCCTAACACAACAGACGACCTTGGTGAACCAACTCTTGCAGAGCACCGAGATGCAATGTGCCCCAGCCGAGGTGTCCCAAAGTAGGACAAGGAAAGGCAATGAACCTCTCCATCAGTGTCCTGGAAAGTAACCACTCGATCAACCACGAGCCGAGCGTTCCGGCATTGTACACTCCCGATTGGGCCCCCGATGATGTGAAATAAAACAACACTTAAATTAGACCCTCTTATTGACAATTGTAGTAAAGATGTAAGTATGGATCGTTCTAGACCGGGGATTAGGAGGGATTGCTAATCTACTTAAAACTGACATAAAAACATAAAACTAGGCTTGAAAGCACTTAACTAGACTCAAAGAACTCAAAACAAACTAAAAAGACTCAAAACAACACAAAATAATCAAATAGACTCAAACTAGACACTAGGAGGTGATTTGGACGAAAATTGACTATAACTTGACTCAAAACACTTAAAACACAAGTTTGGACAGATTCTAACTAATTTGACACAATAAAGTAAAGGGGATTGGGTTTTGACGAATTTAAAGTAAAACAAGTAAACTAAAGACTTAAATAGAATTTGGCACGAAATTGGGGTAAATGGATGGGTGACAAGCTAGCTAGAGGGTTCTTCTCCACACATGACACACTTGCATACAAAATGATTTTCAGTTGCTTTTCCAGTAAACTAGGAATCTCAACGCCCCAGATTAACATGAACAACACTAATTAACCTTCAGATTTTCCTTAAGTCATTGAATTGGATGGATAACGCATCGGCAACCAAATTATTCTTCAATAGTTCTCTACATGAACAACATAATAGAGATACAATCAAAGATCATTAAGCTTTGTGAAAATCATAAGCATTGACAAGGCATTCGCAACTATGAACAGCATGATACTCCTGCTAGGAATTCATTTAACGCGATTGTGACTAGCAACCTTCACTGCTTATGAATATAAGTTCATAACGATTAGATAAAATTCCCTTCTATTCTAGCATCAAACCCCTGCATGCAAACTAAGTATGCATCCTTAATTAACATACAAGAATAAGTTATCAATCAAACAGTTAAGTAAATTGAATTCACGATTTATAGAATCACAACTGGATGTAATCAATTCATATTGCAAATATGTTCATGGCTTTGAATTTCCCCCTAGCTAAAACGAGTTTAGCTCCTCATGTTCGAGATAAATAAACTTAGACATTGAAAACACCTAAAAACGTTCCAACAATCTAACTTGAATGGCAAGCACGTCCAAGGTCCTTCTTCTTCTTCTTTACTGCGGCACAAAGGAGGGGTGATGGTTTGAGTGATAATTTGTATGGAAGAATGGCTGAAAGTATGAATGGTAGTAGTGAATGGATGTGTTGATGGATGATGGAAGGCTACGACAAGGACTTAAAATATATAGAGGAAGGAAAGGCATGGCTGGGAATTAAATCGGGAAGGATTTAGTACTCCAAATCCTCCAAGAAAAGGGTAACAAGTCAAAATCCCAAGAGGAAAATGAGATGTAGGGTGCGGCAGGATCCTAGAGGGAAAGGGAATGGAATATGCGGCAAAAGGGAAAAGGAAAAGGAAAGGGCTTGTGCGGCAAGGAAGAGCAAATGAGTGTTTAGGAATGTAATTAGGTCTAATTAGGTCTTCTAATTTAATTAAAGATCCTCCTTGCAGCTGGAAATTAAATGGTGAAGTATTAGGAAAGTTTAGGACAAAATAAGGTAACATTGGCTAACATTCCTTCTTTCTTGCTTGCATCCTTTACTTCCTTTTCTTAAATTAATTTCTTCATAACTTCAGCATAATCCTAGCCTCTTTTGATCTTCAAATTCATCCATCCACCTTGCACCATGCATGTGATATTGATTCCAAAACCAAAACTGCTCCAAAAAGCTCTAAAATGCACTTTCTTGCTACTTTAGCCTTTTGGACCTACAAACACACGAAAATAGCTTAAATTACTAAAATAACTATGAGCTAACAACATTAATGCAAGAAAACAAGCTAACTAAGTGGCATAAATATGCTCCTATCACCCGAGATAGCGTATACTCCCGTCTTAGTGTGCCGAGGAGCGTGCACTCTCGACTAGGCCCACGGACGAGCATACATAAACGGTTGGGGTCATACTCCGATAGTCAACATGAGCAATCTTCCAGGCAAACTGTTCATTCATGGCTAAGCCCACAATGAGCATCTTCCACCTCACATCGGAGTAGGCAGCACGACAGACGGAGAGAAGCAGTTACTCAATCCGGTTTAAGTTCAATTGGCAGCCCGCGAAAAAGTCACTTGCCTGCTAGGAATGCACCACATGTATCGCATCCACGGGATAGACAAGCTAAATAGATGGAAGAGCAGCCTAGACCAGCTAGTCACGGCTCGGTGCAGCCGAGAGCTCCACTACCCCAACAAAGGCAGATTCAGGAAGAAGTAGATAGACTCTTAACCAAGCGATTGCATAATTTCCAACGTAACGAGGTCACCGGCAGGGCACTGCGACGAAACATGACCAACATAAGCAGGTCACCATTCACGGACGAGATCGAGCAGGCAAAGCCTCCACGAGAGTTCAACATGCCACATTTCACATCTTTCAAAGGGGATGAAGACCTAAAGAGACACTTAAAGCACTATCGAAATGCAATGATCCTCTATCTAAACAACGACAATCTCATGAGCAAGATATTCGCCACCACTCTAAAAGACGAGATGCAAGATTGGTTCTACACCCTGCCGCTACAATCCATCCAAAGTTTCGACGAAATTTCTTTGGTTTTCACCAAAGAATATTCATCCTATTGCTCGATCAAAAATAAGTCTGACCATTTGTTCAACATCAAGAAGAACCCAAAGGAGTCGCTTCGAGACTAAGGTTCAAAGCAGAGAAGGCAAGGATAGTCGGATGCAACGACTCGATAGCCAGAGCAACCTTCCAAAAGGGACTTCCAGCAGACCACCCACTATTTGGAAAATTGATCATGAAAGAAGATCTAACTTTGGCAAATTATTTCATTCTCGTAGAGAATCATGCACTTTGAGATGAGGCTCGGTGATGCACATTCAAGGACTTGAAGAAGTACCCGACATCACATCCCTACTATCCAAACCGAAAGCAGCGGAAGACTTATTCTCATGTTTAATGGTATCTAAAGCAACAATAAGCTCTACCATTATACGAGAAAAGCTGGGGGCTCGACTACCTGTATTCCACAGTTAAAAAGCTCTTCTCGATGCTATTAGAAATTCAAAAGCTAACTTTGGCGATAGTTTTTGCAACCTCCTCATGACGCATTATTTTGCCCAATCCAGACGCGCAACGATAAAGTCATAGACCCTGGCGGATGCAAAGTTTTCTAATGAATGCAACAACTTGGAAGACACACCAAGGGTTGATGAACATTGGAAGGACACACTCGAAAGCAAGTTTTCTCCTCATCGCACTAAAAGCCAAAAGATTTTACATAGGAGCAACATGCACAGGCAGTTGAGCACCACCTTCTGCTGCGCGTCACACGGCCCTAGCCGACCCTTACTCCATAATTTAGCTCTAGAGTGGTGCAATACTGGCAGTTGAACATCTCCTGTTACATGTAACATAGCCTCAGCTCCACGACTCCCTACCACGCATTCATGACTCAACATAGTGGCCTAACGACGCCCCTAAGGTAGTCAAGCACGCCTAGCCCCTGCTCCACCCGATGGAGACTTCTGACATTTGCATGTCGACGACGCATCCAACTATAAAGGTTCGAAAGCAGGCGTAGCCCTTGTCATCCTAGACGATTTGATACCTGAATAGGCAATCACTCTTGGTTTCAAAGCATCTAACAACGAAGCAGAGTACGAGACCCTACTAGCAGGCCTCTGAATGGTAAAAGACTTGGCGGTGAAAAATTTCACAATTCATTCTGATTCCCAGCTAATCACTATCCACACTACTTGAGGCATTTCAGACTTACACTTTCATTCAAGTTCCACAGGCACTAGCTGGTCTAGGCTTTGCCCTTGACCACCAACTCAAATGTTCTATTCCGGTGGAGTATCTAAACGAGCCAAGCATAGAGGCAAAGCCAACCGCCGAGGTATCATAGGTTAGTACAACTCCAAACTAACAATATTCCATTGTAGACTACCTGGTCAATGACATATTCCCCACGGAAAGGCTGAAGTCTTCAAAGTTCCATATAAAGGCAGCACACTACTACATGTGGAACAACGTTTTTGTCCAAAGATCCTACACTAGACCACATCTCTGTTGCCTAGCGTCTTCGGATGACTTGAAGGTTCTAAGCTCAATCCACGAAGGCATTTGTGGAAATCACTCTAAAGGTTGATCCTTAACACAGAAGCCTCTTAGTGTACGCTACTGCTAGTTTACCATGCCCCGAAATGCTAAGGAGTTAGTACAAAAGTGCGACCGTTACCAACACTACAAGCCAGTACCATCACTGCCTGCCAGCAAACTACACTTACAGACGAATCCTTGGTCGTTCATGCAGTGGCAATCGACCTAGTAGAACCTATGCCATCTGTTACTAGGGGTAGAGCCTAAAATGACCACGACTCAAATGGACATAAAGCACTTTATCTGGAGGAACATCATTTGCTGATTTGGCATCCTTCAGTCCATCGTCACCGACAACGGCTTGCAATTCGTGGGCAAAGATGTGGCAATGTTCTTCCAAAAGTATGGCATCAAGCAATACATGTCCATGCCAAGATATCCTCAAGGCAATAGGCTGGCCGAAGCATCCAACAAGATGATCCTTTATTGCCTTAAGAAATCCCTCACCAACAAGAAGGGAAAATGGCCAGACGAACTCCTCGGATGTCTATGGGCATATCACACCACCAAAAGACGAGCAACCGGTGATACTCCTTTCTCTTTGGCATTTGGCTCAGAAGTAATCATTCATCCTAATTTCTTCAAGCCAAGTATCATTGCTCTACTACCAAGCATTAAGCAGAAAAGTAAGGAGATGGCTACAAGCTTAGATCTGGCAGAGGAGAAGTGTGAGTAGACCATTACCCTCATTGCAGCCTACCAGTAGCAGCTCATCCACAGCAACAACAAAAGGTCCAAGATTCGGCAGTTCTAGCCCGAAGATCTAGTCCTAAGAAGAGCCTTCATCACTGCTTGCAGAGAAGGCTCCAAAAATATGGATCCCATCTGGGAAGATCCGTACAAGATCAGCAAAGTAGACGGCAAGAGTAATTACACCCTTGCCACCAAGAAATGACAAAAAGATCAAAAAACAATGGAGTGCCTACAATATGAGGAAGTACCATGTGTGACCTCCCACTACATCAAATCCCGAAGACTCAAGCAGCTGGACGGGCACCACATCACAAGCCGAGGACTATCTAGTTGTTATGTAGTTCTTACGTTATAACTAAGTTCTTATTCATTTCACTTGTTTTTCAATGAAGAATTCAGAAGTAATCACAAATTGGCTCGGCTGCATGCTTACAACAACTAATCACTTATGCACTTCAAAAGAAAACTGCGCCCTTCTTAAGGACTCATCGCAGGAATTGTGGCCTCCGATGGACCAACCATGCTCTCTAATGTGAGAGGGTAAACTAATTGCTCTCCAGTGCGAGAGGGAAAACCAATTCCCCAACACCCACATGACTCAGCTTTCCAAGACGGGAGGATAAACTCTACAACTCCGAATATCCAGATGTGGATGAGCCTGGCTGCCCTAGTATAACTAGATGCACGATGGCTTGCACTGGGATTCCTAAAAGTAGCCACAATGGTCTTTTTCAAGGCTTAGCTAACTAAAGGATTTTGGGTCTCTTGGCCTAATTCGGGGGGAACCGGGCCCTAGAGATGGATGGGGCACATTATGCAGTACACCTTATAGACGGCTGCCCTGGAACCCTAAAACTGCTACCGAGTGCACTAAAGTAGCCTACGGTTTCCAGAAGATTGCCTACAGCTTGCCTTTCGTGCAATAAAGCCACGCTAGACTTATACAATCACACACCACGCTAGACTTATATAATCGCACATTCTTGTGAAAGGTTAAACAAGCTAGTGTGCATATACGAAGCTTTAATCACTACCGACATGCTACGTAGTCGAAAAGCTTCACCTTTGCCAAGCCTGGAGCGACCTACACCAATTCCTAAAGTGTTGTGATACTTGCTACATGATAGGAGCATATTTATACGACTGAGTTAGCTTGTTCTCATGCATTTATGTTGTTATTTCTTAGTTAATTATGTATTTTAAGCCATTTTCGTGTGTTTGTAGGTCTATAGGCCTTATAAAGCAATAAGATGCATTTTGGTGCATTTTGGAGCAGTTTTGGGCTTGGAGATGGTTGCTGCCCTAGAGTCAAATCCAAGGCATATTGGTAAGTCTCTTAACCTAATTTCAATTCCCAATTCGACTAACAAGTTGCTTCCTTCTGTAATCCAGCCCCCTTCCTTAGAGCTTAAACCATTGCCTAGCCATTTGAAATATGTGTTTTTGGGAGAGCAAGAGACGCTACCCATCATCATCTCTTCTTCACTCATTGTACAAGAGGAGGATAAGTTGGTGAGGGTGCTTCGGGAATACAAAACTGCCATTGAGTGGACATTGGCCGATATTAAGGGAATTAGCCCTGCCACTTGCATGCATCGAATACTCTTGGAAGAAGGAGCCAAACCATTTAGAGAAGCACAACACCAGCTCAATCCATCCATGATGGACATTGTGAAGAAGGAAATCATCAAGCTACTCGATTGCGGAGTGATTTACCTAATTTCTGATAGCCATTGGGTTTCGCCGGTCCAAGTTGTTCTTAAGAAGTCCAGAGTCACTGTGGTAAAAAATGAAGATAATGAGCTTATGCCCACCCAAATCCAAACCGGATGGAGAGTTTGTATTGACTATTGGAAGCTCAACGCTACGACAAGAAATGATCACTTGCCGCTGCCCTTTATTGATCAAATGCTGGAAAGGTTAGCCGATCTTTCATTTTATTGTTTTCTTGATGGTTATTCGGGTTATAATTAGATTGTGATAGGTCCCGATGACCAAGAAAAGACTACCTTCACATGTCCCTTTGGTACCTTTACTTATCGACGCATGCCGTTTGGGCTATGCAACGCACCAGCCACATTCCAAAGGTGTATGGTAAGTATTTTCTCAGAATTTGTGGAAAAGATCATTGAAGTGTTTATGGATGACTTTAGTGTTTTTGGTGACTCATTTGATGCATGCTTGAATAATCTTACTCTGATCTTACAACGATGCATGGAAACTAATCTTGTCTTGAATTGGGAAAAGTGTCATTTTATGGTAAAACAAAGTATAGTTTTGGGGCATATCATATCAGAAAAAGGGATTGAGGTTGATAAATCTAAAATAGATCTTGTACGTCACTTACCCTCTCCCACTTCGGTGAGGGAGGTTCATTCTTTTCTCGGCCATGCAGGATTTTATAGGAGATTCATCAAGGATTTCTCAAAAATCACCCAACCCCTTTGCCGTTTACTCCAAAAGGAAGTAGCCTTCGAGTTCAACAATGAGTGTGAGACCGCTTTCAAAACCCTCAAGGACATGTTGACTTCGGCCCCCATCATCATGCCACCAGATTGGAGCCTTCCATTTGAGCTAATGTGTGATGCATCCGATTATGCCATTGGTGCTGTTTTAGGCCAAAGGAGGAACAAACAGCCCCACATCATCCACTATGCTTCCCGGACCTTAAACGATGCTCAATTGAATTATTCTACCACTGAGAAAGACCTTTTTGCAGTTGTATTTGCTTTAGATAAATTTTATTCATACTTACTTGGCACTAAAGTGATTGTATATTCTGACCATGCAGGGTTGAAGTATCTTCTCACCAAGAAGAAGGCCAAACCAAGGCTGATTCGTTGGATGCTCCTACTTCAAGAGTTCAACATTGAAATAAGAGACAAAAAAAAGAGTGAAAACGTGGTGGCTGACCACCTCAGCCGTTTGGTGCACGAGGAGGACTCCTTTGTTAGAAATGTGCCCTAAAACCAATCATGTGATGATACTTTACGGACATTTCACATGTTAAACTAATCTGGTTTAATATAAAGGGCAAAGATTATTGTTTGAGCGTCTCATATAAATGTTATATGCTTAAACGATAAAGTCCAAGGAATATGTGATTGGAAGAATGTAATCTAATGAAGTTAGATTCATGAGACCATTCTTTCGTAGACACATCCTAAATGTTCCTGATCATAGGATTGCCAATTGGGCATTGAAAGTCCGTCAAGATCGGTACGTGCTATGTCTTCTCTCAGGGAGAGTGACTAGTCTCGAGTCATTGGTGTGTGTGACATCAAGACAAGTACGTAGGTGCTCAGTAAAGAATGAGTTCACTGAACGTGATCAACGAAGAGTTCTCATACTCATGTCACATGAGAACTCATGTTTGGGATAATGCAAATTAGTCCTTTGACCTGAGGCATCACAGTTGTCTTGTGGTTAAGTCCTTGATCTTTGATTATGTCAATGTCACCCCATCGGGGTGTCCACGGCATCGTTGGGGTTAAGCCACTTAGTCATGGAGGCAAGTGAATACGCAACAAGGGATCTCTAACCTTCAAATCGTTTGAGGGAGAATACTCTATGATATGATTTAGAATCTCTGGCCAGAGTATGAGTGAGATTTAGGAATGCGTTCCAAATCACATTCAAAGTAATCATATATGCACAAGATTCACATTGGATAGTAGACATGAATAAACTATCAAACCAAACAATGTGGTCAAGAGTATTGTATTAGAGAAGGACCGTATTGCATTTGTAATCCTAAACTGAATAGGTTCTTAACCTCTTCTGATTAGCTTGGGTAACCATGACATACGGCTAGGTGTCACTCATGGTTTGTGGAAGCCCTAAAAGTGTATTATCACTAAAGGGAGAATTGAAAGTAAGTTTCAATTCATAATCGATTTGAAAGAGTTTTGATCGCCCACTGCCTCGCTAAAAGGAACCTAATGGATCGTACACCGTATAAGGTGGAGATGGATGAAACAAACTAAATGAGTAAGAATAATTGAATAGTTTAATTATTTATGGCAAGGATTAATTAATATGTTAATTAATCAAACGAATAAGTTCGTTAAAGACCTCGGGATAGGTTTTGGACCTTAAGGCCCAATGGGCTTCGAACGTCAAGCCTATTGACTTAAGTTGTATGACAACTTAATGAATAATGATTCACTAAGACCCAAAAGCCCAAACAACCCCCCATGGCCGGCCATATAGAGAAAGGGTAGTGAACTTGCTTTAATTACAAGTTTGCCACTCAAATGAATAAAGGTATAAATATGACTTTATAGCCTTTTATTCATAAGTGTTTTTGTTTTGGAGAAAATTGGAGAGAACATGTCTCTCCATTTCTCTCTAGAAAGGCCGGGCACCATGGAAGTTGTAGCTAGCCATCTATTCTTCCATGGTCACTCATTTATCATCCATGCTCTCCTTGGTGTAGATCCATCCAAATCCATGGATCTAAGATGCAAGGAATGAAGGCCCTATCTCTTGGGTGATTAGCCTTTGTTTAAATACAAAGAGGAATCTACAAAGGTATATATTTCAACTCACTTTGTTTTGAGTTGATTAATGGTTCACCAATCTACTAGGCTTTGAATTTCTTGGTTAATGTTTTGTTTTTAAGTGCATGCTAGCATGATTCCGCCTTTAATTGTTAATTGCATGCTTATTGATGTTGCTTAAAAGAACATGTTTTCACAAAATAATCCCTTCATCCTTACCCATATTAGAGACATTCCCTGACGAGCAATTGCTGTCCCTAGAGGTAAGTGAGCCATGGTATGCTGATTTGGTCAATTATTTTGTCACAAAACAAGTTCCTAGCACTCTAGATAAATACAAGCGTGATAAACTCAGAAATGATGCACGATTTTATGTGTGGGATGATCCATATTTGTGGAAGTATTGTCCTGACCAGATTATTCGTATATGTCTGCACAATTCCGAGTTTAATTCAATTCTTGCATTTTGCCATAGTTATGCATGTAGGGGTCATTTTGGCACCCAAATGACAATCATTAAAGTTTTAGAGAGTGGTTTTTATTGGCGTACATTTTTTAAGGATGCTAGAACATTTTGTATGACTTGTGACAGATGCCAAAGAACAGGTACAATAGGTGCCAAGGACCAAATGCTGCAAACCCGCATTTTTAATGTGGAGATCTTTGATGTATGGGGTATGGATTTCATGGGACCCTTTCCGGCCTCATATGGTTTTACTTATATTTTGCTAGCCGTTGATTATGTGTCGAAATGGGTGGAAGCCAAAGCCACCCATACTAACGATTCTAGAATGGTGGCAAATTTTATCAGGGCTAACATGTTTTCCAGATTTGGCATGCCAAGGGTGTTCATAAGCGATAGAGGCTCCCACTTTTGCAATCGTACCATTGAGGCGCTATTTAAAAAGTACAATGTGAAGCATTGGGTTTCCACGCCATACCACCCTCAAACAAGTAGCCAAGCCGAAGTCTCGAATAGAGAAATCAAGCAAATCTTGGAGAAGACTGTTGGGCCAAACCGGAAGGATTGGAGCTTGCATTTAGATGATGCACTGTAGGCATATCGCACTACTTACAAAACACCTCTAGGGATGTCTCCATTTCGACTAATCCACGGCAAGCCGTGGATCCTACCTGTGGAACTAGAGCACAAAGCGCACTGGGCTATGAAAACATTCAATTTGGACTTAGATGCTGCTGGAATGAATAGGAAGCTCCAACTGAATGAACTTGAGGAGATACGAAACGAAGCCTATAAGAATGCATGAATTCACAAGGAGAAAACAAAGGCGTTTCATGACAAAATGATTCGGGGAAAAACATTCTCAATTGGACAGAAAGTGCTACTATTCAATTCTCGTCTACGATTGTTCCCTGGTAAGTTACGGTCTAAGTGGATTGGGCTATTTGTTGTCACTAATGTTTTTCCCCATGGTGCAGTCCAAGTTAAAAGCTTAAGGAACGGCGACAAATTCAAAGTGAACGGGCATCGCCTGAAGTTTATTATGAGAGTGATGTAGGGCAGATTGTGGAAGAAATCCCACTCAGTGCCATGGGCCCTATCCAAGCTTAGAAGGAAGTTTCGTCTGGCTGCAAGACGTTAAAGCAAGCGCTTCTTGGGAGGTAACCCATGTTTTGCGTTCCTAAAAACCTTCCATTTTCTGCAATTTTATTTTAGCATGATTGTCATTTTTATTTGTTGCTTGTTTAATTGTTTTTGGTGTGGGTTTATTTTTGCAACATTGACAGATATGCAAGGTATTTTACATTAAAATTCGTTGAAAATGAACAGGAAGCAGAAAAATACAAGAAGGAGCCTTCACAAAGGCTGCTTAGGAAAAGTCTCAGTAGTCGGCGGAACATCAGCAGTCGGCGAAGCCACAGAAGGAGGAGGTATCGGAGGTTGATCATTTGGAGCTTCACTATGCGGTACAGCCTCAGAAGACGAAGGAAAATGCTATTGGAACAAACCCACAAACCTCTGATGATCAAGTAAAATCTAACCATCAGATTCCTGCATTTGGTCAATCTTCTTCTTTATGTTTGTAGCATAGATATGTGCAAGCTTGTGCAACTGTTTATTCTCATGCTTGGGCTCTCTAATCTCTTATTTGAAACTCATCACTTCAGCCACCAATTATTCAACTTGACGGGTTCGAGCAAATAGACGTTGGGCTATATTAGACACAGAACCCACACACTGCATACGGAGAGCCAGAGAATCCTTAATAGCCAACTCATCAGACCGTTTGGAAAGTTGTCTGTTATCTTTGGGAGTGACAAGGTTCCGGGTCACCACCGCAGTGGTCATATCATTCTTCATCACCGAATCCCTAACGGTAAGAGGACCAGTAGGGGATATGAAGGATGGGCGCCATATGTTGTCTAGAAAAGGCATGGATGCCTCTTCACCAAGGTCCAAGTTAAAACGACGGTCGGAGGGGCCAGACATTTTCAAAGGTGTTGAAGAAAGAAGAGGTCAGGCAAATTGAGATCTTAGAAGTGCAATGAACGGAGTTTCTATGGGCAGAAATTCAAGTGTGCTTAGAAACGAACTGCTTATCCTCTATAAAAATCAGCACTCGATGGGATTTCAGAGATCGAAGAGGCGAGTTCAGAAATCGAAGAGGCCAATTCAAAAATCGAAGAGGCGCTAGCTTTTTCAAAAGTTGGGTTTACTCAGAAACCACGGTCCATCCTTTATTCCAGATTTGTTCGCATTTGTCACATGCAACCTCTGCACTCGACGGAGCTCAGAAATCGAAGGGGCAAGCTTAGAAATCGAAGAGGCATTTGCTTTTCCAGACGTGTCAGCATCTATCACATGCACACTTAGCTTGCGGAAATCACGGGCAATTTGTCAAAGTGCCGATTTCAGATATCGAAGAGGCATTTGCTTTTCCAAACATGTCAGCATCTGTCACATGCACACTCAGCCTTGCGGAAATTACGGGCAATCTGTCGAAGATTTCTGGTAACGTAGAAAGCACGTGAAGATTACTATTTAATCATCCAACGGTTGCCAACAAGAGTGAAAGAATAGTATCGGTTATTAATTTATATAAATGTCGACCTTCACCCTCCATTGCAAGGCAGACATACATAACCCTTCTTTATCTCCGAGAATGCCTTCCCAACAAAGCCTCTCGAGTCACTCAGTGTTCCTTATTCCCTAGGATACCTCTGCAAACAACCCATCAAAAGAAAAAGTATTTCATATCATGAAGGTTGAAAGCAAGAGTATCTCATATCATGCTTTCTCTCCGTCTTTCTCCTTGTCGTTGTTTTTCACCTGCGGGACAAGAAGAAAGAGAGCAATCAGCCAGCACTTGGTATCAATCTTTCGATCTGGAACCGACTGCCTGGAACCCTTTCCTGATTGCTTACCTAGCCTTGCTCTCGAGTACTAATTTTCAACATCTTATTCTTCCTCAAGCTACCACATCTGCCTGGGGAACAGATAAAGGAAGTGAAAATGATACCTCGAAGCATGTGGAGACAATGTGCTAATTCATCCTTAGCTAGGGACAAGGAGAAAGAAAGCAAATGGTCGGCACTTAGAAAGATTGAAGGAAGGAACTCAAATGAACGCTACAATCTTGTGAGACTTAAGCCTAAACGTTTATTTGGAGAGTTAATAATCTATGCATCATTGTTTTCTAAAGTCCTTGCATGATCTCATTATTCTTTGCTTGGTTGCTACTTAGGAGGCGTTTCATCATTTAGTTCCAAATGCTAGAACTAATGCTTTTTCCATTCAAAGCATGCTATTGATTTGCATAACACATATTCAAGATGAAGTTGTGTAGTGACCACCAAAGCCAAATTGTCGTGCCCCTATTTCATTATGTGTTTAAGTTTAACCCCGTTGAGCCTTGTTAAGCCTATGTTCTTTGTTAATCCACACAATCCTTACCTAGCCTAGTTTTAGGACCATCCATACCCTTGTTCTTGAAGCGTAGTAAACCATGACTTAAAATGAACTCCTTTTTGATCAATGCATTGCAGAAAGCAAGTGTGGGGGAAGTGATTCTTGTGTGTGTGTGTGTGCCAAAGTCCTTAATAAGGCATGGGTAGAAAAGAAAAAAAATGAGTGAAAAGAAAAAAAGAATTGAAAAGAGTATGAAAAAGAGCTTTAAAGTGTTGTTTGTTAAAAAAGGGTCCAAAACATTGAATCTGGCCTTAAGTGTTGCATGAATCTTCCCTTTGTATTTAAAAGTTGATTATGCATTCTAAAGTGAATTCCAAGTGTCTATTTCAATGCTTTGCTTGCTATCGCTTTAAGAACGTTTGTTATTCCTATCCTTTCTTTATTAGCCATTACCCTCAAGCCCTGTTACAACCCTTGACTTCAATCTTGAGTGTTGTGTGTTTCAATTTGTGGAGTTCGAAATTGGTATGAGCATATGGTGTCACTGGTTCTTGCATCTAAGTAATAGCATTCCATTCATGAGATCATATCTAAACATGCTTAATAACTCCAGAAAATTGCTTTCTTTGTTATAACATATGTGAGTCCTAGTCTTTCGTGTTTACATCAATCTTCTCACATATACTAGTGTAGGGTGTGTAGTTAGAAAATGTGTGTGAAAATAGAGAGTATCTTGTAAGGGATTGAGCAAATTCTCTAAGGCATGTTACTACATTCAAAATCTGTGATTAAGTATGTGCTCAAGTGTAAAGATGACCAAAATCTGTGGGAATGATGATTTTTAACATGTAATGTTTCATTAAAAATCCCTTAGGCAAATGTTAGAAGGTTTAGGTTGTGTTTTGTTTGTTTTGTTTGTTTTGTTTTGCTCGAGGACTAGCAAAAGCTAAGTATGGGGGAATTTGATATGAGCATATTTATGCGACTGAGTTAGCTTGTTCTCATGCATTTATGTTGTTATTTCTTAGTTAATTATGTATTTGAAGCTATTTTCGTGTGTTTGTAGGTCCGTAGGCCTTATAAAGCAATAAGATACATTTTGGAGCAGTTTTGGGCTTGGAATGGATAGCACATGCATGGAGCAAGGTGGATGGACGAAATTGAAGACTAAAGAGGCTAGGAATGTGTTAAAGAGAAAGAAGAATTAGTGTAAAAAGGACAAAGAGCTCAGCCATAAATAGGTGTCACTCCACCATTCACCTTTCCATCATTGTCGTGCACCACCATTGCACTCCCTTTGGATTCCTATGCCGTGCATCATCATCCATGTTCCCTCCATTGACTCATTCGTTGCATCATTCAACTTCCTTTCCTTTGTCTACCATGTGCACAATATCCTTTCACCTCCTTGCACTCATTAATTCACCACTTACTTACCTTTCCACCCATGCCATGCATAATCACCCTTGTCTCCTTCATTATTTCTAATTTCATGCATCAAAACATTGAATCATTGTACAAAATTTCTGCACATTTCTTGACCCCTTCACCTATCAGATTTCATACAACTTTTACCTCCACTACATGCACTCATTGATGCACCATCCACCACATTTGGAATCCCATGCCATGCATCATGAGTCATGCTGCACCTTTGACTCATTTCTGCACCATTCCACCTCCCTTTCCTTTCTCTACCATGTGCACAATCATTCATGTTCCCTAGCTGCAACAACACTCCATTTTACCCCCCATGCTTTGCATCATGACTTCACTTTCACCTTTGAATCATTTCAAACACCACTCAATGCACTCATTGTGCAACACCATTCCATTTTACCCCCCATGCTTTGCATCATTACTTCATTTTCACCCTTGAATCATTTTACACACCACCTATTTCCCTCCATTGCCATGCACTTCCTCTATAAAAGGAAGTGTGTGTGGCAGCCATATAGTTGAGTTTTTGCTTGATCATTCATCCCCATTTCAATACAACCTTCATTCAAACACACCCATTCATCTTTATATCCATTCCTCCATACAAACAAACCTTCAAACACTCACCAACACCTTGTGCCGTAGCAAAGGAAGGGAAGGAAAGTGCTTGGACGTGCTTGCTGTCCAACTTGGATCGTTGGAGCGTTTAGGTGTTTTCTATCTTTTGTTTCTAATGTTTAAATTCATTTCCTTTCGTTTTGTTGTAAATATGAGTGGCTAAACCCCTCTTAGCTAGGGGTGATTTCAAAGCCATGATTATGTGTGTAATATAATTTGATAAATTCCAGTTATGAACTCTTGAATCGTTAATGCAATTGGCTTAACTATTTGATTGATAACTTATTTGTATTTGTTAATTAAGGGTCGACACTTAATTGGCATGCATAAATCCGTTGCTAGAATATAAGGAAGTTTCACATAATCGTTACAAACTTATATTCACATGTAGTGAAGGTCGCTTATAAACGATCGTGTTAAGTTCAATTCCTACCATGAGTGACATGATGTCATAGTTGCAAGTGCTTTGTCAATGCTTATGATTTTCATTAAACGTAATGATCTTTGATTGTATCTCTATTATGATGTCATGTAGGAAACTTTTGAAGAATGTTTTGGGTTGTCGAATGATGTCATCCAATCCGATAAAACAAGGAAAATCTGAGAGTTAACGAGTGATGTCACAGTTAATTTGGAGCATTGTCGTTCATAATTCAATGAAGTAGTAACTGGAAATCAAGTTATTTGCATACATGTCATGTGTGGAGAAAAAGCCTCTAGCTATCCCATCCATCATCTTATTTCTCAAATTTGTTTTACAATCTGTCTAGTTTTTCATACTTGTTTGTTTATTTCAGCTTCATCCAAATCAAAACCCCCCCTTTTAGTTTCTTGTTTCAAAGTGTTTCAAATCTGTTTTAGTTTGTGTTTTTAAGTGTTTTGATTCAAGTAAAAGTCAATTTTCGTCCCAAGTCATTCCTAGTGTCTAGTTTAAGTTTATTTGGTTGTTTTAAGCTGTTTTGAGTATTTTAAGTTTGCTTTGAGTCTTGTGAGTCTTGTTAAGTGTTTTTAAGTTTAGTTTTATGTTTTTGAGTCAGTTTAGAGGTTATTAGTAAGCCCTCATAATCCCTGGTCCAGAACGATCCCTACTTATACTTGTACTACAATTGTCAAAAGAGGGTTAAATTTGTGTGTTAAGATAATTTTCGCACCACTACACAACCTACGAAATTGGAGAAACCCAAGGTTAACAGCCTAGTGGTCACGTGGACTTGTTTGCTTCTATAAGTAAGGCGTCTGGCTACTGACCCTATGGCTAACAACTTTGGAAAGTTCTACACCAACACCTATGGCTATATCAGCTACGCAGGCTTATCTGCTTATAGAGAAGTAGCACGCCTGCCACTGGTCTATAAAGTCTAAAGGATAGGGCATGAACGAAAGAAGTAAAGATGGAGAAAAACGAATGAAGCAAGTTTATTAAATTTTCTAGCTAAATTGATAAACAACTAGCAAAGACCAAAGGAGTTCAAGCAAAGCAAAAAACAACGAGGGAAACAAAGAAAATCCTAAAGACTACTAATCTTCAGTAGCTTGGACATTCCATGACTACTTGGTCGTCACACCTTCAACAGCTGCAACATTCTCAGCAGCGGTAACTTCCAGCACTTCACCCTTGGCTGCTCCAGCCTGGGCACCAACATCTCCGACTACTTCACCAATGGAGGCCTAATAAATAAAGGCAAGCAAGTCTTCCGGAGAAATATAGAAGGTTTCGAAGTCTTTTCTAGCAAACTCGAAGTTAGACGGTCTACCAAAGAGATGATCTACATAACCCAGCTTGTAGAGATCATCCTCACTCTGAACAAGCGGAGCCTCGAGCCTAGCCTTCTCACCCTTCAGCTGCCCAATCTCCTCGAGCAGACCAACATGGACATGTTGTAGCTCATCCACTTCTTTCTTCAAACTTTCGTTGATCCTCAGTGCACCTTAGAGTTCCAACACTTGGGGTTCAAGCCTATTAACAATCTTCTTGAAGTGGATCACTTGGTTATAAGCAGCAATCAACTCTTTATCCTTTGCATAAACAGCGGAACGAAGCTCAAAAACTGTAAACTCAAGATCTTGAATTTGAGGTATGTAACATGCAATCTTCTTCTCTGCACTTTGATACTTAACTTGGATTGCGTTAAGCATAGTCTTCAAGTCAACGATCTCTTAGTGAACAGTCTCAAGCCGTAGAGAAGTGGAGGCAGAAGTATTTGACCCCTTCAAAGCAACGAGCTCATAATCCAACCTCTTGATATCCTCAGCCGAGGAATAAGCTTCAGTTGCCATAGTCTTCGCCACCTCTTTTGGAGCCTTGCTATATCTGCATCATAGCAAGCAGAGCAGTCCTTCTATATTGGGTCGTATGCTTTGCAAAGGAACTTGGGCATACAAACCTTTCTAACGCCATTAACAAACTTGGCACAAGCGTCCATGTCTTCAAGCAAATCTGGTTTTAAGAGCACACAGATCTCAGTAGCCTCCCTCAAAGCAGGCTTAGTAGATTTCTCACAACTACCCATGCGAGCAGTCTCATCCTTCCCATCAGGCAAATCAGTCACAGCAGCAGATGGAGTAGACAATGGCGCCACTTTAGCAACAAAGTCCACCTTATCACTCTTCATAATAATAAGCCTCTCTAAAGGTGAACCGAACTTGGTTCCCAACGGACGACTCGGTACAGACCTCAACACTGAGGGTATGATAGGACCTTTATGCTGAACAATCGTATCAGCAATAGTACAAGCCATTCTCGACATGGTAGGCACCACATGCTCAGATCTAGCAGCCTTATTTTTCTTCTTATTAGAAGAAGTCATGTCAATCACATAACTTTAAGCACCAGGCGAGCCCTTATAAGCAGTGGAGAAAGTCTTCAATTTTCTCAACCGGCATCTCTTGAGTAGGCAGGGAAGTTCTCTTCTTTCCACCTTCATTCATAATAGGCTCTACGATAGTGTTTAGACAAGCCAATGCATCCACCTTTATCCTCTTTACCTCATCTCTCGGAACAGCCGATCTTACTCCCAAAGAAGAAAACTAAGCAGTCAACGCCATTAACGGTACTCAACAGGGGAGCTCAACCCATACTGGCTTTTTCCTCATTTTTTTCTCTCAAACCAGCAGGCAGGAGGCCTATATGCCTAACATTCTAGTAGCCCATGAGGCCAGCGACCTTTTCATTTCTCTCAATTGCCGGCCTGGCCTGCGTCAAGACCAAAAGCCCAAAAGACATGAACCATGCTGCTCGTCTAGCATTGCGCCCCAGCGTCTCAATCCACGGCCCCAACCACGCAAGGTGCCCTTGGCTCTAGCCAAGCCAAGCAGCCCAAGTAGTGGTCCCTCCCACAACACATCTTTGGCCCATGGTGAGTCGACTCCTAACCCCTGCCAGCATATGTGCCGCACCATCCTGACGGCTGCCTCGCGATAGCACTATCCAAGAAGACAAGGAGAAATATTGGATACGAGTTGTCCAAAATCAAGGTTATATTGGGCATTTGTAATACAATGAAATACGAGTTGTACTGAGATACAACACTATCCAACCTACAGTCAATGTCTTCATGCCCAAAGGTGTTGCATTTGCATTGTGAATATTGTTTCTCTATAAATCTAACGACCATTCTCAATTTCTCCCTCAGTGAATCCCACATCCCTGAACTTTTCCTCCATTGAGTCACTTAATGGAGGAAAGTACAAAAAATGGAGGCAAGACATGGAAATAATCTTGGGCCTGATGGAATACAACCTAGCTTTCAGATATGACGAGCTAGTGCCATTGACTGAGAACAACACAGTTGAGCAGAGGTTGAAGTTTGAGGGATGGGAAAAGGCAAAATCGCTTGTCATTGCTTATGATAAAAAGGTCCATTATTGGTGAAGCAATGAAAAAGGGAATTCCAACAAGTGGCAAAGCAGAAGATTTTCTTGAAGGCATGGAAGCAAAGTTCAAAGTCTCAAAAAAGGAAGAGATGGGCAACCTCATAACTGCCTTGACCACACTGAAGTTTAATGAAAGTCGCATTGTGAGATAGAACATGTTGAAGATGGTGGAGGCAGTGACAAAACTGAGAGATCTTGAAATGCCCATTGATGATACTTTTGTCATTCACATGGCTCTCAACCCTCTCTCCCTAAGAGTTATGAGCATTGAAGACATCTTACAATGCCAAGAGAAATGGGGCTTGAATGACCTACTTTCCATTTGTGTTCAAGAGGAAGCAAGAATGAAAAGGGGGAAACAATAATCAGTCAATGTGGTGAGCACAAATAATGGAAAGAAGCATGTTGTGAATCCCTCCTGTTAGTCGTGATACTCCCTCATTTTCTAAAGGACCTCAAGGTTTTAAGATGAACATGGACAATGTTAAGTGTTATTTCTGCAAGGAGCTTGGTCATTTCAAGGTTTTAACAAAACTGAAAACGTTTTTCACTACAAGAAAACATGGATTATGTGACAGTATTTTTTGTGGTGCCTAAAAATTCATCACATTTGGCTAAAATGAGTAAGGCTTTTCTAGAAATCGTCACATAAAGATTTTCACAAACACCAAAATGTTTTGTGTCACATAAACATTTTGAATTCGTCACAAACTATTGGGTGGGAAATTTTACCGCCGAATGAAATGTTAATATGTGACGAAATTTTTACATTCATCACTTATATAAAGAGTAGGCCACATAATAGTCAATTCATCATTGATAATAGTTAAAGTAAAAATTAAAAATATTGAAATAATAATGTCAAAACTCCCAGATTGTAAAACCTAATAACCTATTTTGTTATGTTCTCATCCCATCTCTTTCAGCTCCTCTTGGTTCTACTCTCTCACCCCGCCCGCCGACCAGCCACCTAGTGGTTGCCATTGTTGGCGACCACGTACCACCTCTCATTCGTCTCCCTCCCTCGACCTCTCAATCGACAACAAGGTACTTATATCCTTAATTGTTTTTGGATTTTCTTCTTCAATCAGTCTTTGTTTGCCAAGCTTAGACACCCAGTTATCAATTTCCTTTCTCTTTTGAAAATCAATGAATAATGGTTGTTATTTTTCTATTTTCTCTTTGGAATGTCGTTGGTGGCCATCTACGAACATTATCATTTGTTAAATTGTTATTTTCTTATTTCTAATTTAGTTAGAACACAATTATTGCAGTTATTTAAGCTCTTGATTAGTTGCATAGTTAATTCTCTGAGGTAGGATAAAAACTACAGCATCTTGGCTATAGCACAAATCCACTTCTAAAAAAAAAAAAACTATCATGTCCTCTTACACCATAACAAATAAGAACAAAAGGGGGAAAACAAAAGAACTGAACAAAATGAAAAAAAGAGGAGGAATAGTTTTTCATAGATGACGAAGATTATAATAGTTGCAATATTCAAAAAAAAAAATAAAAAAACTAGAACTACTCCCTTTTTCTGTAACTATTTTTTCAACACGTAGACTACCACAGAGTAAATTTGTGGAAATTTTAAGTTTGTTTGATTGTATTTTTCATAGATTGATTGAATGTACAAGGGGGGATATATAATGACGTAGAAGGTTACACGCAACCCTACCTTGGCAAATCCTATTAACCCGGTAAACCCTAAAGCTGTCACTCCTTAAATTAAGGGAGTGCAGCAAGTAGCTAGCACACAATTATCAACAAGTCATCTAGATGTCAATCTTCCTCAAATTAAGGGATTAGATTAAATAGAGAATCCCATGGAAAGAGGAAACATAAAATCTGGCAACATCAGTTACCCCATATCGTCTAATATCCATATGCAACATCAGTCATATGTAGCATCAGTTACGCAGCATTAGTCACCCAGTATGCAGCATCAATTATGCAGCATCAGTCACCCCATATCGTCTAATAAAATTCTCAAACAAAATAATATTTTGTTAATTAATTTGAGTTTGATTGAATTGATTAAATTTTGGTGTTTGTCAGTTCAGGTACAAGTACAATTTTAGTATTGTGTACAATTCTAAAATCTAGAGGACCCTTCGCGTTCTTTAGAGGGTTTCCTATTCTATTTCTCATTGGAGCACTTTTTGTTATGGTACTCTTCCACTTTCCCACACATTTATTTACCTATATACTAAGTGCAATGCTTTTAGGCCTTCAAACTAAGTATTTTACAGTTTTTATACACGTAATATATGTAGCGCCAAAAGTTAAACATGAGAGTGCCAACGGTGCTGTGCCATTGCCCTTTTGTAATTGGTTTATTATGTGATTTGGTGCATTGTATTGCAAGCTAAATAGGGTGATTTTGAAAATCTCAAGAAACTAGAACAATGAGGGCTAAATTTGGCTTTGCCACTTTCTTGAACGCACTTCATTTTTAGGGCGTTGGACATGCACTATGCAAGCTTAAATTTGGATTTCATGTTCCCCATCTTTTTAACCTGCCAAGTTTGGGATTAGATTGGATTTTACATCCTAGTCGCTTGTTGGAGCAAAATGTAGTTTGACATTGGCATGCTAAGAGATTCAGATATTCTACCCAAAGTACCTTCAAGTGCTTTACAATGGAGGAAGAGAACAAAAGATTTGAATTAATTTGTAATTGATGGGATATAAGAAGCCAAAATAATTTGTTGGGAGGATAGGAAACTAGAACTAGTAAATTGATTGAACATCTACTGTCACAGCCCGTCCCGGAATTATAAATTCCGAGGACGTGAAGTTACAAAAAACGCCCTTAAACGGGATTAAGGTGCGTAATTTTGGTGTTTGTTTTACCTAAAAAATTTCTAAACTGTGTTATTTTGTATTTGGACTTTAGGTAGGGTCCTACCTCCCGAATTCCTTCCCCAAAACCCGTAGGTTGTCTCTTCCTCAGCTCTTATCCTTCTCAGTCACACACTCTCTCTCTCTTTCTTCATTTCAGACTCTCTCATTCTCTCTCTTACTCTCGAACTCACTCGAACTCAAGGCAAACACCAAGAACAACCACAATTCTACACCAACGTCCAATCTAAGATCACCATTGTGATCTTGGGAACTTCACGAGCACGGGGGTATAAGTTTCAGGTGAGTTTCACTTCGAGAAACCCTAGTTTTTAAAGCCCCGTGATTTTGTACTGTTCACGAACTTTGATTTGGTTGTGTTTTAGGCCAAACCAAGATCACCACGAGTCTTAGGAAGTTCCAAGGAGGCTCGGAGTGCCTCGTTTGAACAAAATGGACGTCGGGATCAATGGTTTCGAGTTTGGCCGAATTTGAGAAATTTTGGAACGTATGATCTAGTTGTTTTTAGGCCTTAAAACCCTTCCAACGTGATTGTACATGTTAAATGCTTCATTTTGGTATAAATTACGTGAAAATGGACGAAAAACGAAGGAGAAAAGTGAATTTGAAATTTTTCCAGAAACCGGCGAACAGTCGCCGGCGACCGGCGACTCGCCGGAGAAGACAGGGAATATTCCGTCAAAACTGACGGAATATTCCTAACACCGTTACCGTTACCGTTAGGTTTTAACGGAATATACTAGGATTTGACGGAATATTCCCTAACTGCCGTTACTGTGCCGTTAGCATGCAACGCACGTGGCCGCGCGTGTGGGGCGCGTAGGTCCGTGCCACGTGAGGCGCGTGGGGGCGCGTGAGACCTCCAAAAATTATTTTAAAAATTTGGGGGTGATCCTGAGGTTGTGTAGGTCACGGTGGTATATTCATATACCCAATTTGAGCATCGTATGAAGAATTTATTACCTAGTTTGGTTTAGGTACGTTAATTGTGTGTTAAATGACGTTTTTTAGATATTTCACTTCTAGGTGGGACCTATAACGAGGACGAGCACATCCAGGGGCGTCAAGGGGGTTACGACCCGGCGACATACCAGTGAGTGGGCATTTGTTTTTATATATATACCTATATACTCGATTTCCCCAGAAATCAAATTTAAATGAAAAGTATAGTGAAATGAAATGAAATATGATTTGATTGCCATGCATAGAATGTTATGAATATTATGAACTGTCGTATGATGCATATATGTAAGGTGGTGCTGTGGACGCACAGGTAAGTATTTAATTACTGTTATGTTGATAATGATGATATATTGAGCTCATATCCTGCACCATGGTTTAGTGCTTATAGTATTCACCGCATCGCACGCTCGCCTTGGATCCAAGTAGATGCTGGTCGTACAGTCCACGTGGAGTGGGTACGACGGGCCAGTCGTAGAGTGTTAGTGAGATTACGACTGGTGGGTGACCTTAGATTATTGTATACAGATGAATGATGAGAGAAGCACTAGAGCGAATATTACCATGAGTCGTTCAGACTACATTAGGTGGTTCCGACTTATGTGCAGAAGGCCGGACAGGTCACGCGGAGTGACTCCGGCAGAGAGTGAGATTGATAGATGTTGAGCTCTAGGTTCAATCGTTCAGGGCTATTAGAGGGCCTCCGATTGATTATTTCTTTTACCTGATTATATTATGTTAATGCATTCATACTAAACTGTTGAAATTGGCATGGTACATTCTTTATTGAATCTGTTATAAGATTGATGATCGAGACAGTTGAGATATATATGCTATATACTATTTTTCTGGGAAAGTATACAGGTTTTCCAAAAAGGGGTTATAATTGTGGATTTATGAAATGATTTGGAAAAGCTTATTTTCGCCCACTCACGTTTTCTGTTTTTCGCCCCTCCAGGTTCTAGTTGATAGTTGAGGCGTTGGTGGCCTACGAGGACTGCTTCGGCGTTCTGACAGACTAAATAAATGTAGGATTCACCCGAGGGTGTTGTAAAATAGTTATGATCCTACTTGACTGCACCTAGACGCTTATGCTCTGTTTATGTGTGTTTAGTACACTCTTATGCACCTAGAATGCTAGGTTGTAAATAACTGCATTTAGTGGTTTTCGTTGACTCGTATTTTATTATTAAATCGTTTCCGCTTGCGTTATGGTTACGTCACGCTCACGTGACGGCCAGCACGTCCTAGTCTTCGGGTTAGGGTGTGTCATCTACAATTGGTTAGTCGACTTTTAAAATTTCTATATTATGCTCTCATCTAATTATGCTGTGATGCAAATTTACTTTTGTATATACATATATGAAATTCTTGTACTTTCTTGATTTTCAGGATTATAGGTGCTCAAGCTTGAGATTAGTTAAGTACAAGACCAAAGTTTCAAGTTTGTATGTTGTATTTAATACTTGCAATTTAAAATGACATAGTATTCATGCTACCTCTAGTCAAAAGTATTATTGCATCTGAATAGTAATGATGAATATGAAGTATTGTCCATGTATATGCTAAAAGCATGCTAGTTTTTCCTATCATATTATATGTCTGTCTAAACAATTTTACATATATTTTATCATGGCAACCTATTGAAATGTGTCAGAATGTGTAGCTCAATAATATGGGTAAAAGTGATCTGACTTCGATTCCTGGATAGACAATGGATTTATAGTTTGGTGAGCTTACGATGATGATGATAAAGTGATTATGATTGATGACTGTGGTGAGATATGTGCATTATAAATTAATTCATATCCTACAATAGTAATCTATTGGCCTATAATTTTACAAATAGTCATTATGTGTATAATGGTTTGTGTATATTAACATTTTAGTCGTGTTAGTTACTTTTCCCTTTCATATTTTAGATGGCAGCTTCTACGTAGTGAGGAAAGAGGGTGAAATAGGTGAGGGATCCCTTACCTCCTCCTCCAATTGATGCACTTGCACCTCCTCCGCCACCACCTCCTCCACAAAGATAAGAACTGCCAGTGGATCAATGATGTTGCTCTAGACAAATAGATAAGTCATTCAGTCATTTGACAAGATACAACTTAGAAAGCACAAATAAAGTGAACATGCAAGATTGACTTTAAGAAAAAAACTTGATATAACTAGCTAGAAGCTGAAAGGGCCCCTTATGAATTAAATTACATTTGTGTTCCTAGTAAGTTTATGTTTCTCTTCGTTTTGTTTGCCCCACCAATACATCCTTATGATATCGATTGATGCTTATTGCAGTATTTTCTAATGCTATTGATGCTTATTACTTTTTGAGCAAAACCTTGTATGTGCCTAGTTCAATTTAACCCACATTCAAACAGAAACTACAAAATCATATGTAAAGACAGGTTATACTTGGTGGTCTCATATAATATTTAAGTTGTATATTCTTAATTAAGGATATTGTAGCTGATCTTTAAAAAAGAAACTGATATGTTTCTATTTTATTATGGAAGGATAACATGAAGAAAAAGAATGATGAAGCAGATCCAAGAAGCACCTAAGGGTACTCCTTTAAATCAAGTTTTATCGGATGGTTTCCTCAGATGAACAATTGAGAGCTCAATTGGATTTCCAAAATGAAGATGAAAGTCTGGTATTAAATGTTAAAGGCTTTTTTGGCTGCAAGTGTCGTAGAGTTCTCTATTGTTAGCACCTCAAAGTTGATGAAAGTCTAATATCAAAAGTTAAAGGCTTTTTTGGCTGCAAGTGTCTTAGACTTCTCTTTTGTTAGCACCTCAATGTTGATTAGACTTTCCTTTTGTTAGGACGTCAAGTTGTCTACGTATAAGTGTTGGTGCCTTCATGACTAATTACTACCATTGAGATAGGTCACCCTGAGTTAGATTGATATTGGGATGTTTATGTTATTTTGTGGGATGTACACTTGATGAATGTATTCAACTTATGTTCTTTAATTGTTGATTAATTAAAAATGTGAAGTATATTACCTTATAGTTATGAATTGCAATTCTAGATTACGAAACAGGAACAAGTAATTAATTCATCATTTATTATTCCTAAATAGGTGTTTAATTTAACATATGTGACATACGTTGTGTCACATGTCAAAAGAATATGTGACGATTTCAATGTCATTTAGTGTTAATCATATCATTTTGGGATTATATTGGGTGACGATAAAATCATCACTTATAAGTTTGATATGAGACGAAAAACATTGGTCATTGACTTTTTTATTTTGTGATGCTTATTCCGTCACTTACAACCAGAATATGTGACAAAATTAGTGCCACGTAAAAGAAAAATATGTGGCGACTCTAACATTCGTCACGTAAACTATCGGTGACGCTGTAAAGGTGACGATAATTGTGATGTTGGAATTTCATCACATATAGTCAAATGTGACGAATTTTCATATTTATGTGACGAATGTCTGTCGCCACAAAAGCCTTGTTTTTTTTTGTAGTGTTTGTGTTAATATTCATCTTGTTGAAGTCCTTCCAAATTTTTGGTGGTTTAACACTGGCTGTTCGGTGCATATTACCAATTCCTTGCAGAGATTCACAAGAAATGAAGTCCATCACATTCACGTAGGAAATGGAAATAAAGTGGCTATGGAGGCAATAGGCACCCTCAATCTCAAGTTGTCAACTGGTTTTGTTTTAGAATTGTTTGATGTCCTTTATGTTTCTAGTTTAACAAGAAGTTTAATTCTACTCCAAAGCTTGTAAAGAATAGTTATGCTTTCATAAAGTGTAAGGATTTTTAATAAGTCTAAAAAGTGTTTGTTTACTAAACAATGACCTCTGGAAATTAAATTGTGAAGTCTTGGTAAATCCAAATTGTATAAATGTGGAGTCCTGTTTGCCACTTAAAAGATCCTTAATCAATGAAGAGTACTCCATGCTTTGGGATAGGAGGCTCGGACATATCAATAATAAAGGGATGGAACTTTTGATTAAAGAAAATATATTGCCCACTTTGAATTTTAGTGATTTACAAAACTGTGTTGATTGCTGGAAAGGAAAATTAACAAATGTAAAGAAGGTTCGACCAACGAGAAGTCTAAAGCTTTTAGAAATCATTCACTCAAATGTTTGTGGTCCTTTTCCCACAAAAACAATTTGCCAGAATGTTTATTTCCTGACTTTCATTGATGACTTTTCTCGATATGCTTATGTTTATCTAATAGGCCATGGGTGAAGCCTTTTTTGTCATTGGAATTGAGGTTATAAGAGATAGGAAGAGACGGTTGCTAGGGCTTTCACAAAGATCTTTCATTGATAAGGTCTTGAAAAGGTCCAACATGGAGGGTTGTGCTAAAGGTGAAGTTCTAGTAAGCAATGGTCATTGTGATTCTGATTTCGCGGGTTGTGAGGATGATAGTAGATCAACAAGTGGGTATGTTTTTCTCATGGCTGGAGGTGTCATTTCCTGGAGAAGTGCGAAACAGAAAATGTTGGAAACTTCCACAATGCAAGCGGATACATTTCATGTTTTGAGGCAACGCAGCAGGCTGTGATGCTCAAGGATCTGATTATAGAAATGAGAGTGATTGATGCCATTGCTAGACCACTTCTTATTTATTGTACAACAAGGATGCGGTGCTCTTTTCAAAGAATAAGAAGTCATATGCAATTCGTTTGATGGATGTAAAGAATCAGACTATCAAAGATAAGGTGAACGCTGGTGTGGTGTGCTTATGATACATCGACACTACTTTGATGTTGGCAGACCCTTTGACTAAACCTCTGGCAGTTGGGGTCTTTAAAGGTCATGTTGAAAATATGGGAGCGGTTGATTCCTTTGACTCAGCTATAGTATGAAGTAAGCATTGCTTTTGTTTGCTTGTGTTATTTTCAATAAGAATAGACCATTGTCATCGTGTTTTTCTATAACAATCGTTGAAAGTTTGTTTTTCAGTTATAGTCTACGTGTACAAATATACGTATGCAACATTTGAAAAAATTTGGACTGGTGTTGGACATGAATGATAATGAACAAAAGCTTGACAATGGTGGATTGGTCTGATCAGTGGGAGCCCTTGAACAAGGTTCTGAATCTTTTTAACATTTATATATCATGCATGAATAATTTTGGGAATTGTGATCTTAGGGTGTTTGTGCAAATTGTAATGAAAATCTTTCTAAGGTAACTAGTTGATTCTGGACGTTAATAAAGAACATGTTCAGTGATAATTGAAGTGGGAGAATGTAAGGACTCGATTTGAATCATCACTAAGTCTGATAAGGATATTAACTTGGAATTAATTTGGTTGAAGTCAAAACTGTAAGGAAATTGACATCCCTGGATTATAGGACAATAACGGTTATGTTAGATAATTATGGTTTATAATTAAGTCAACGTGGATGATTTTAATGAATCAATTATCCCATGATAGCTGGAATTTAATTGAGATTCATTCCTATAGAGGGATGTCTCTACTCATAGGAAAATCACGTCAAACATTGTCTAGCACTAGGGTTTGAGATCAAGATTCCTTAGTGAGTAGAAGGCTTTCTCTCTCTGCTCCCTCTGCAGCAATCCATTACATACACTGGTGCTCAATGTCTTCCTGAAGTACAACTTCATCTTGTCTGCAATTCTAGCATATTTTATGTATACATATGTAAATATATACCTATGTATGTTGTGAACCTTGTCAAAGGCTAACTCTATTAGGTCTAACATGCTGATGGAATCATCATCTTCTTCCGCCTCAATCTCTGATTCTCTTCTTCCACCATAGCAGGTAGTAAAGCTCTGAAGCAAGTGTTAATAGTGCTCAACCCAATTCCCAATCCACTGAAAGATGTCATCTTTTTTTCTGGAGTATGATAGCCTCATAGCCTCATAGCTCTCAATACCTCACGTGGAGTCTAACGGAGAAACTGATCGGATCATATTTATATATATTTTTACTTCGAATTCACTCGTCTTTTCTTAGTTAGTTCCTTATATTTTTGAGCTATTTACGTTATTTTTATGTTTATAGGATTTGTTATGCAAAGAAAATAAAAATAAGCACAAATGAGTTTTAAATAATAAACAGAAAGAATATTGATTTTATTTTTGGATTGGGTTTTATTTTGGTTTATTTTGGTTTATTTTATATGCATTGAATTGATTGTTTCATAGAATATTGGTTTTGGATTTGTTACTTGAATTTGTTCTTAATTCCCAACTGCTACTAATTTAGAGTTTATGATACAAATTAGTTTTGTATTATTTTGTCAAGGAAGAATCCAAGGACAGCAAGAGGTATAAAATAAAGAAAGGGGATCCAAGAAAAAAAGGAAAGACAACGAGAATCCAAGGAGAGACTTGCGGAGCGCCAGGCATGAAAGCAGGCGGGACAGCTAAGGAAAAAAAAGGTTGTCTTGCAGCCTTGAGAAACAGGAGAAGAATATAGATAAAGCTGCCTTTGCAGCGTGGAAAAGGGGGTCTGGGAGCGGGAGAAGGGAGCTGCCCTTTGGGCAGCTCGCAGAAGGACGAAGAAAAGAGAATAGGGGAGAGATAGGAGGGACTGTCAGCGAGACAGTCAGAGGAAGGAACGGGGCGCAAAGGGTCAGGAGGAAATGTGAGGTACGGGCTGCCCTTGGCAGCTGAGACTGACGTAAGGAGGAGAGAAAGGCTGCCATTTGGCAGCTTGAGCGAGGGAGTCAGGAGGGAGAGAAAGAGGAGAGAACTGACAGGGGAGTGCAAAGTGAGGCGCGGACAGAGGAGAAAAGAAAAGCTGCCTTTGCAGTTGAGCAGCGCACGGGATTGGAGGAGAGGCAGGTCAGAGGTCAGCACGTACTGACAGCTGAAAGAAAAGAAGGTGAGCAAGGGGAGAAAAGGTGAGCACGGGGAAAGACAGCGGGGAGAGTCCAGGGGGGGCAGCAGTAGCACAGAAGCAGAGGCTTCACTCTCTTTCGGTTAAATCTTTCCAAACTTTTATTTTATTTTTGTTTTAATAATGTGTAACTAAATTTAATTTGGCTAGAGGTTAATTCAAAGCCATGAATATATTTGTAATATGAATTGATTACCTTCGGTTGTGATTTCATAAGTTGTGATTTCAATTTACTTATCCGTTCGTATAAAAACTGATTTGTGTATGTTGGTTGAGAGTGCACGCTTAATTTACATGCATGAATTTGATGCTAGAATATAAGTGAATTTCACCTAATCGTTATGAACTTATTTTCACAAGTAGTAAAGGTTGCTAGTCACAATCACGTTAAGTAAATTCTTGGCAAGAGTATCATGCTTTTCATAGTTACGAATGCCTCGTCAATGCTTATAGTTTTCACAAAGTTTAATGATCTTTGATTGTATCTCTATTGTGCTTTTCACGTAGGGGACTTTTGAAGAATGTTTTGAATTGTTGTATGCGTTTTCCCGTCCAATTCAATAACTTAAGGAAAACTTGAAGATTAAAAAAGTGCTGTTCACGGTTAATCTGGAGTATTGAGATACTACAATTTATTGAAAGAACAACTGAAAATCAATTTAGGTTGCATATGTGTCATGTGTGGAGAAGAACCCTCTAGCTAGTCCGTCATTTATCATTTTACCTTAATTTTATGTTTTTGTCAATTCTGTAATTTAATTAAGTTTAATTTACTTTTCATCAAAACCAAACACCCATCCATTATTAAATTATATTATTTAATTAGTTTTCATTATTGTTAGTCTTTTAATTCAATTTCCGTCCATTTCAGTTCTTAGTGTCTAATCAGATCATTTTCATTATTTTGAGTCATCCTAAGTGTGTTTCGAGTTATTAGAGTTTTTAGCCTAGTTTTGTATCATTGAGTCTTGTTTAATATTTTTAAATTAATTTAGAATAGATTAGCAATCCCTCCTAATCCCCGGCCTAGAACGATACCCTACTTACATCTATACTACAATTGTCAAAAAGAGGGTTTAATTTGTGTGTCAAGTAATTCTCGCATCAAATTTTGGCGCCGTTGCCGGGGATTAGCAACTTTGCTAATCCTTTTATTTTTGTTTTTGTTTATGTTTATATTGGTGTTTGTGTATTTTACTTTTGATATTTGATTTATTTTTCTTTCTTTGATTTTAGGTTCAAATGGAGCCGAGGGAAATTTAAAGGAAAGATGCGTCCGGCTAAAGACGTTAAATCAAGCGCTTCTTGGGAGGCAACCCAAGCATTCAACGAAGGGAGACTTTGGAATCACTAACCCAATCAGCTTTGCATTCTTCCACCCTTATCTTTACTGCTTTCATTTTGTTTTGTTTAGTTAGTTGTGTTATTTGGTTGATTTCTGTGAGTTTGTGTTTTTTAGTTTAAGTGTGGGGGAAGGTTAACCAAAGTCTCTTTACATTAATTTACATATATAAAAAAAAAAAAAAAGATAAAATTTAATATTAATGAAAAAAAAAAAAATTACATAAAATAAAAAAAAAAAAAAATTTAAAAAAAATATATATAAAAAAAAAAAAAAAAAAAAAAAAAGTAAAAATATTTTACAATGTTGTAAACTAATAGTATTCATTGGTCGGGTGGTGCTTCAGTAGTAGGCGGGGCTTCAGCAGTCGGCGGGGCCACAGAAGGAGGAGGCGGCAGAGGTTGATCAGTTGGAGCTTCACTACGCGGTGCCGCTCCAGAAGACGAAGGCAGATGTTGTTGGAACAAACCCACAAACCTCCGATGATCAAGTAAAATTTGACCATCGGTGTCCTGCATCTGGTCAATCTTCCTCTTCATGCTGGTGGCATAGCTGTGTGCGAGCTTGTGCAATTCTTTATTCTCATGCTTGAGCCCTTTAATCTCTTGTTTGAGACTCTGTATTTCAGCCACCAACGACTCAACATGACGTGTTCGAGCATATAGGCGTTGGGCCATGTTGGACACAGAACTCGCACACTGCACGCTAAGAGCCAGAGACTCCTTAACCGCCAATTCATCAGACCGCCTAGCGAGCAGTCTGTTATCTCTGGGGGTGACAAGGTTCCGGGCCACCACTGCAGCAGTCATGTCATTTTTCATCACCGAATCCCCCACGGTAAGAGGACCGGTAGGGGATATGAAGGATGGGCGCCATATATTGTCTGGTGAAGGCGGAGCTGCCTCTTCACCAATGTTCAAGTCAAAACGACGATCGGAAGGGCCAGACATTTTTCAGAGGTGGTGAAGAAAGAAGAGAGTCGGAATGATCAAGATTAAACAAGTGCAAGAAGGGAGTGTTTACAGGAGGGAGCTCAAGTGTGTTGTGGAACAAGCTTAACGTCTCTATAAAAAGGAAGAAATCAAAGAGGCGCTCATCAGAGAAGCGTCCTCTCGCAAATCGAAGAGTCGGGGCTCCTTTCTCAAAAGCCGGATTCTTTTCTCAAAAGAGGCGTTTCATTTCTTAAAGGCTGGGCTTGCTCAGAAACCACGAGCCGAACCCCGGATTTCAAAAGATCAATTTGTCCAGACGTGTCGTCACTTGTCACACGCAAATTGCTTTGCGAAATTCTCGGGTAGTTTGTCGAAGCACCAATTCAGAAATCAAAGAGGGAAATTCAACAGTCAATGACACGCTAGCTTTCTCAAAAGCTGGGCTTCAACCCACGGGCAAATCTTCTTTTCCAGATTTCTCCGCACGTGTCACATGCTACCTCTACAATCGACGATGCTCAGAGCTCGAAGCGCCGATTCCAGATATCAATGAGGAATCTGCTTTGCGGAAATTACGGGCAGCTTTGTCAGAAAGCGCGTAATTTGTACTATTCATCCATCTACCGGCTGCCGACACTAAGTGAGAGAACAATTCCGGTTGTGAAGACAAGTCCTATAAGTTTCTACCTTCGCATTCCACAGCAAAAGCACACTCTCTCAGCACACCCTCTCAACACTTCTTCATCTCCGAAAATGCATTCCCAAAGAATCCTCCTAAGTTACTCTGTGTTCCTCATTCCTTGGGATACTCCTGCGAACAACCCATTCAAAGCAAAAGTATTTCATATCATGAAGGTTGAAAGCAAGAGTATCTCATATCATGCTTTCTCCCTGTCCTTTCTCCAGCCAGCACTTGCTCTCGAGTACTCATCATCTTGTGTTTCCTCTTCGTCTCTTACGTATAAGGGAAGTGAAGATGATACCTCGAAGCATGTGGAGACAACGTGCTGATTCATCCTCAACTAAGGACAAGGAGAAAGAGAGCAAGAGGTGGGCACTTGGAAAGATTGAAGAAAGAAACAGACCAACACCTCTCCCTCGTGCCTGCCCGCCATGCAGAGGAAACAAGCAGAGAAGAATGCAGCTTGCACAATCATCCCAGCAGAAGGAGTCTGAGATGAAGAACTAGAGAAGCTGCCACATCTGCTTGGAGAACAAATAAGGAACTGCAAAATCACCAAAGAGCAAAGCTTCGCCGTACAATATCATCAAATCATCACTTGCAAGTAAAAAGCTAAGTGTCACCCTGTTCAAGAGGAAAGCTGTGGAAAGTCAACAAGCACGACCAATGATTACTTATTAGTTTTATTCATTATCTTTTATCGTAATTTTCAATTTTTCGTTTGCAATTTTTTTTAATTAATTTTCTTGCGTACTTAACTGAATTATTTCTTTTCTTTGCAGGAACTTTTGGTTCTTTCCACCCTTGAAGTTGATTGCAGAATTTTAGCTTGGGGGTCATCGCTTGATTTTACTGCAAATTAGGGAAGTTTTCAGTCCACTTGTTTTATTTTGTTTCTTATTATTTATTTTATTTTTTTATTTTTTATTTGCATTATAGTGTTTTCTGACATTGGGGACAATGTCAAGTTTAAGTGTGGGGGTAGAAATCTCTAGAATTTCATTTGTTTCTGTGTTGTTGTTTTTTGTTTTCTTAATTAGTTTTGTTTTCTTTAAAAAAATAAAAAAAATAAAAAAAAAATCGGAAAATTTAAAAATCCAAAAATATTTTCTTGTTTCCCTTATTGTTTTGAATTAGATTTTTGTTAGTTTCCCGACCCAATGATATAATTGGATAAAATTTAAACCATGATCATCAAGAACTTAGTTAACATGTGTTTTGTGAAATTCCTAATTCTCTTGTTAGTTTGTACATGTTTGACCATCTTTGAAAAACCAAATGCACATAGCCTTGTTGATGTGAAACTAAAGTATGAATTAAAGCTTCATATGTGAATTTAGTGACCATATATATCCTATGTGAGTTTTTGAGCCTATTGAAAGTGTGTGCATTTTTCATACACTCCTATTCTTTCATGTGTGATGAACTTATGTGAGATACATCTCTAGAACTTGCGTAACGATCTTTCGAAATGTTTGTCATTGATTGCATGAACTTGGAAATGATAGAGGCATTAGGTTTACCATTATGGCCCAAATAACCATGTTTCCCAAATAAAAATGATATCATTAGATTGCCAATTTGAGCCGTATATGTTGAGCCTTTTATTTCTTATCACCAGATATGTCTACCCTTATACCTAAAACATTTTTCCTTACCCTTTCCAAGCAAGCTAGTGAGCAATGTGAGATTGTCTTATGAGAAACGTTTGTGAAGTACTTTGAAGGTGTTTGGCAAAAGAATAAGTGTGGGGGTATTTCATGTTTGTATTTAAAAAAAAAAAAAAAAAAAAAAAAGAAAAAGAAAGATTGTATACAAAGAAAATAAAAAGTTTTTAAAGTTTCAGTTTAAGAGTATGGTTGGAGGTGCTAGAAGAATTGTTGGAGAGCTTGAGTTCTTATAAATCTAAAGAAAAGAATTGCTTGCAATGTAGCTTGGAATTTGTGTTTTCCTATTCTTTCGTTTCAATAACCCTCTCCCTAAACCTCATTACATCCAATAAAAGTCCTCTTGATTTAAGTTTTGCAATTATGATTGTGGAGATGAGATCTTTATGCAAGCTTATGGTAGAAATTTCACATTTGATTCTTTGAGCGAAACACATTAAAACTAAACACATATGTGATTGAGTGTATATCCCGTGAGAAGGTTACTAGTTTGCATATGATGATTTTTAAAAATAAAAACTTGAAATTGCATTAGCATGGCTATCTCACACACTACACTTCAAGGATGATTCAAAGATTACTGCTAATATTTGAATAAGGAAGATGAATTTGGATTAACTTGTTTGGTGCTAGCTATGTTTCTTGATGATTTGTTTTCTTGAATGAAATTCTATGAGGGTCACATAGAGGGAAGCTAATGTTTTTCATGTTATTACTTTTTCATGTTTTCTTTGTTTTGCTCGAGGACTAGCAAAAGTTAAGTGTGGGGGTATTTGATCGGATCATATTTATATATATTTTTACTTCGAATTCACTCGTCTTTTCTTAGTTAGTTCCTTATATTTTTGAGCTATTTACGTTATTTTTATGTTTATAGGATTTGTTATGCAAAGAAAATAAAAATAAGCACAAATGAGTTTTAAATAATAAACAGAAAGAATATTGATTTTATTTTTGGATTGGGTTTTATTTTGGTTTATTTTGGTTTATTTTATATGCATTGAATTGATTGTTTCATAGAATATTGGTTTTGGATTTGTTACTTGAATTTGTTCTTAATTCCCAACTGCTACTAATTTAGAGTTTATGATACAAATTAGTTTTGTATTATTTTGTCAAGGAAGAATCCAAGGACAGCAAGAGGTATAAAATAAAGAAAGGGGATCCAAGAAAAAAAGGAAAGACAACGAGAATCCAAGGAGAGACTTGCGGAGCGCCAGGCATGAAAGCAGGCGGGACAGCTAAGGAAAAAAAAGGTTGTCTTGCAGCCTTGAGAAACAGGAGAAGAATATAGATAAAGCTGCCTTTGCAGCGTGGAAAAGGGGGTCTGGGAGCGGGAGAAGGGAGCTGCCCTTTGGGCAGCTCGCAGAAGGACGAAGAAAAGAGAATAGGGGAGAGATAGGAGGGACTGTCAGCGAGACAGTCAGAGGAAGGAACGGGGCGCAAAGGGTCAGGAGGAAATGTGAGGTACGGGCTGCCCTTGGCAGCTGAGACTGACGTAAGGAGGAGAGAAAGGCTGCCATTTGGCAGCTTGAGCGAGGGAGTCAGGAGGGAGAGAAAGAGGAGAGAACTGACAGGGGAGTGCAAAGTGAGGCGCGGACAGAGGAGAAAAGAAAAGCTGCCTTTGCAGTTGAGCAGCGCACGAGATTGGAGGAGAGGCAGGTCAGAGGTCAGCACGTACTGACAGCTGAAAGAAAAGAAGGTGAGCAAGGGGAGAAAAGGTGAGCACGGGGAAAGACAGCGGGGAGAGTCCAGGGGGGGCAGCAGTAGCACAGAAGCAGAGGCTTCACTCTCTTTCGGTTAAATCTTTCCAAACTTTTATTTTATTTTTGTTTTAATAATGTGTAACTAAATTTAATTTGGCTAGAGGTTAATTCAAAGCCATGAATATATTTGTAATATGAATTGATTACCTTCGGTTGTGATTTCATAAGTTGTGATTTCAATTTACTTATCCGTTCGTATAAAAACTGATTTGTGTATGTTGGTTGAGAGTGCACGCTTAATTTACATGCATGAATTTGATGCTAGAATATAAGTGAATTTCACCTAATCGTTATGAACTTATTTTCACAAGTAGTAAAGGTTGCTAGTCACAATCACGTTAAGTAAATTCTTGGCAAGAGTATCATGCTTTTCATAGTTACGAATGCCTCGTCAATGCTTATAGTTTTCACAAAGTTTAATGATCTTTGATTGTATCTCTATTGTGCTTTTCACGTAGGGGACTTTTGAAGAATGTTTTGAATTGTTGTATGCGTTTTCCCGTCCAATTCAATAACTTAAGGAAAACTTGAAGATTAAAAAAGTGCTGTTCACGGTTAATCTGGAGTATTGAGATACTACAATTTATTGAAAGAACAACTGAAAATCAATTTAGGTTGCATATGTGTCATGTGTGGAGAAGAACCCTCTAGCTAGTCCGTCATTTATCATTTTACCTTAATTTTATGTTTTTGTCAATTCTGTAATTTAATTAAGTTTAATTTACTTTTCATCAAAACCAAACACCCATCCATTATTAAATTATATTATTTAATTAGTTTTCATTATTGTTAGTCTTTTAATTCAATTTCCGTCCATTTCAGTTCTTAGTGTCTAATCAGATCATTTTCATTATTTTGAGTCATCCTAAGTGTGTTTCGAGTTATTAGAGTTTTTAGCCTAGTTTTGTATCATTGAGTCTTGTTTAATATTTTTAAATTAATTTAGAATAGATTAGCAATCCCTCCTAATCCCCGGCCTAGAACGATACCCTACTTACATCTATACTACAATTGTCAAAAAGAGGGTTTAATTTGTGTGTCAAGTAATTCTCGCATCAGAAACTGACGGGAGTTTTAGTTTGGGTATAAATCCTAACAGATTTTTACACAACGGTTTAAATCCGAATTTTTTTACAACATGGGTTATCTTCTGAATACTCTATAACCACGACGACTATTCATCGGATTTGGCCTATATAAAACTCCATCAATGTGATAATAGTGTAATACGAATCAAACTCATGGTGCTTGATTTTTATATACAGACATCAAACTCACCTAAATCACTGTAAAAATCCTTAGTGAACCATCTTTTATTTTATTATTATTATTTTTAAATTTTGAACAAACGATATTATCTGTACTAAGGGGATGGGCAATATGGCTAAGCCTCATAATGGGCTAGCAATAATGTGGTTCAAGTTCGCCTTTGATAAGAATCAAACCTAAGACCTCTCACTTACAAGTGAAGAGAAATACCACTAGACCATAGTACTGAGTAAGTCTCCTTAAGTAAATTAAAAGGAAAACTAATGAAAAGGGCTTGAAAACTTTGAGTTTTAATGATAAGGACAAAATAAAGGGTAAAGTGAATAGTACCAGGATTGACTTTTTAGTATAAAAATGTGGTTTTTCGTTAAAGTGAACAGTATCGGGTGCTTTTCATTAAAGTTCCATAAATTAAACTCTAAAAATTAAAAAAAAAATATCAGTTAAAGGGATTGTTTTTGACAGGAAACTATATTCATTAAATAAACTGAATCGTACATCAAAGATACTTATAACAATAAAAGTAATAATTTAAAACCCATAGAAATCTTGACTGACACTACAAATTGAAATTCCACCGCCATAGAACTCACTTCATTTAACCATGAAGAACTTGTTGAGCAATTGGTTAATATGTGGACTCAAATTTCATCTCAAATGCATGGATTCAAATTCTAGACCAATAATATTGGAGAACAAAAATATTGAACTCAATACTCATATTTGAGTTTTCACAATTTGGTTATATGCATTGGAGATAATTGGACTTAAAACTCAAATCTTGTTATAAATATTATTTAATTATGATTGTGGAAATCCTAAATAGACTTGGTTTCTAGATTATCCATTATTCTAGTGATTCTTTCTATCGGATTGTACTTACATGGATAACAAGTTAATCCTCTATCCTTGGTTTACTATAAATAGAGGCACTGGCATAGGGAGAATCACAGCAATCCCTAAACATTCTATAATTTCTCTACTCTCTCCTGTTGCCGCACCCTCTCTCTCGCTCAGATAAAATAAGCCACAACACGTTATCATCATGCTCTTACATTGCGCTACGAAATCTAAAGGGGAATTTCTACTACAAATTAATTCACCAACATCATCACCTGGGTTCTTCTAAAACACGGTCATAATTGGCAATATTGTTCAATCTTGATTGTATGAACATTCATCAAAATGAACTCAACTTTACGTTTTTCAAATTATAAATTATGCATAAAATGTGGTTTGCATTGTATTCAAAATATTTTACATTTTATGAAGTGTGTTGGAAGTATACCCACAAAGACAAACATATAGGTTCTTGAAAGGATAATTGAGTACACTAAACAATGATCAAAAGTGAGTTGTCATGTAAGAACTCATAACTTGCAATATGCAAAGTAGTCATTTGACTTGAGGCATCGTAGTTTTTTTATGGTTAGGTCCTTGATCTTTGACTACTATGTCAAAGACATTTTATTTAGAATGCCCACGGCATTGTTAGGGTTAAGCTACCTAATCACATAGGCATGTGAATGCACAACAAGGGATCTCTAATCTTCCATGGTGGAAGGAGAATACTATGAGATATGATTTAGGAGCCTTTGACCAAAGCATATGAATGAGATTTAGGAAGTATGCTCCAAATCATATTTAATTGAATCAAATAGAGAAGTATCACGTTGGATAGAAGACATGAAACAAACTAGTAGTTAAACAATGTGACCAAGAGTATTGAATTAGAGAATGACCATATTGCATTGTAGTTGTAACTGGATAGATTATCCAACCACATCTACTTAGCTTGGGTAGCTATATTGCATTGTGGAAACCCTGAAATTAGCAATCACTAATCTTCATCAGAGGGAGAATTGAAATGTGGTTTCAATTCACAATCGATAGCTAAGAGTAATAATTGCCCATTGTCTAGCTAATTGGAACCTAATGGATCGTAAACCGTGTAAGGATGAATGTAAGAAATATGAATAAGATGGATAAGCAATTAAATAGTTAACTGAGGACGGTCAACACTGATTAATTAGTTAATAAATCATACGAAATGTTTGTATTGGGCATTTAAGTTAGTTTTGGGTTTCTGGGTGCAAATGGATTTTGGTCCACAAGGCCTATTGAGTTTAAGTTGTGTAACAACTAAAACAATGGGCAATTAGCATACTAAACAAGCCAATGCTGGCTATAAAGAGAGTGGTAATGAATTTGTCTTAATTGCAAGTTTGCCACTCAAATGTGAGATGCTATAAAAGGAACTTTATGGTCATAACCTCATTTGGGTTTCTTTGAGGAAAAAAAGCAAAACATTTTTCTCTCTTTGTCTTCTAAAGAGGGAGACCATAGTAGGGAGAAATTAGATAGCAATCCTTCTTCTCCTTAGTCATCGATCTTCTCTTCACACCTCATCCTTGGTATGGAGACTTAGAGACACCAACCTTTGGTGTTTGGTTTCCTTACATCCTCAAGGAGCAAAGGAGAAGTAAAGAAGCAACCATTCAAGGAGAGAAGAACACAAACATAAGAAAAGGTCCAAAGAATAAGGAGGTGACTTGAAGGCCCTCCACATGGGTGAATTCCTTACACAAACAAGCATGAGCTTCAAAGTAATGAATCTCAAACTTTCTCCTCCTTAATGTTGTTAAAGAGTTTTATAGTTCACCATTCACTAGCCTTCGAAAGTCATGGGTTTATTACATTGTTTTGAGAGCATGCCTACTTTAAAGTGTTATATGTATGCTTGTATGTTCAAATATTCTTGTATGTTCTTAGTTAGGACAAGATTTTTCCTTCAACTTGATATTTTGAAAAAAAAAAAAGAAACAAATTTTAGGGTTTTGAAAAAAAATCTCGAGCAAGACGCGACTTCGAGATGTGCAGTTGAGCTCCATAAGCCGACAACAACCTACCATTACTAAGCATAACTGCTTGGGTGACGAAGAGACAGCTGCCGCACAAAGGCAAATATGGTCGTCGAAAACATTGGGTTGCGAAGAAGACACCGAGCAAATTCTGTTGCGCAAAGCTCGTAACGTCAAACATTGTGTGAGGGAGGAAAGTGATTCGTCGCGCAAATTGAATGTTGCGCGACGGATTTTGGTGGTCATTGCGTAAAACGAAGAGCAACAAGTGAGTGTTCGTTGCGCCTGATACTCCGAGCGGCAAAACTGGGATTCGACCCCCAGACCCTTGCGCGATAGACATAAGGTCGTTGTAGTAAGATTTTAAAATTAATTTCTTTACATAATTTTTATTTATTTTTTCCTTTTAAATGTTGATAATATTGTTTTATGTATAAATTAATTTAATGAAATTAAAAACAGAAAATGTAAACAAGAATATTGAATTAAAAAATTATTGAAAATGTACACCAATGGAATGATATATTCTAAAATTTGAAAACACTTTAAAAAAAACTAGAATATATAGTCATCCACGTCACAATCGCCTGCTGGTGATGTTGCTAATGCGTTGGGGGCTGGGAGGTCGTAGCTGTTGCGGCGGGGGGATGGGAGGTCGTTAGTTGGGGGCTGGGAACCGAATGCCAGAGATTTGAAGGGCGAGACGAATTTGGTTCATCAAACTAATTTGGGCCGTAAGTTGAGACTGCTGGACGACAATCTACTCCTTTAGGTCCGCCACTTCAGATGTCAGCGATTCGACCTATTATGTTCTCTGCCTAGAGGATAAGTTAGACTGGTCCTGAAGGTAGGCTTTCGCAAGCCCCCGGTGAATATTCCCATGTGTATGACTGAGGGTCTGATCGAGTGTGGCCGTCATGATCTGAAAACCGGCATCCTCAAGTGGGAAACACCTTTTTGATCAAGGTTTTTAGGGGAAGTTGGGAAGCTACCTCCTCCAGAACGATTTGGCCCTTTTCCACCATGGTGGACTAGAAAAATGAAATAAACAAATTAATTTTAATATACATGTACTTAATATTAATACTAATTGAATATTAAAAAATTGGAATAAGTTACATGAAGCTGCTCTGCCAGCTCATTCCCAGGCCGAACGTACACTTCCTTGAACATGTCAATCTCAGCAAACATTTACCCCCATGAATAAATAAATAAAATATTAACACATAGATTGCCAATTGTGTAATAGAGAGTAAAAAGAATGAAAACTTAAAATAAATATACGGTTACCTTACATCCCTCCTTCAACCTATAAGAGAAGTGTCGTGAGTCGAAGTGGTGAAAAAGTTTCTTCTTCGACCGATTGATTGAGTTTGCCTTCACTTTTTTTCTGTTGAATTAAAAAAGAAACATATTAGTTTGGATATCTATAACAAATTAATGAAAAAAAAAATATTATTTAAAAATATAAAAAATTTTGATTAAATATTATTAAAATATATATTATACTTACGAGGTATTTTTCATCTTGAAATTGGTCGTAGAGCCACTCCCATTCATCCAGGCAGTCTACCAACTCTATAAGGCACCCAACTACTAGAGCGACCTCCGGACCATCATATTTCTCATAATGCTTGTGGAAGTCGCTCTTCCATTGAGTGAACCTACCAGCTCAAAGATCGTTGATGTACTGGTTTTGATTAGCATCAAGGTTCGTGAGCTCATAGTGATGCTGCAAAACTCAAAAAATAAATAATAGTTAAAATTTATAATAATTTGTATACTTTAATAAAAATTTAGTATTTGAGGTTGAAAATACTTACCGATAATTCATGAAGAACAACTTCCTTGACTTCAAGTGGAATAGCTTTCCATGTCTCCCACAAAAAGGGGAAATGATTCCTGATAATTGAGCCAATGTTGCTAGCCAATGCACTGTGCTGGTCATTTGTTACAGCCGCACGATGTCGAGGATCCCACGTAATGGTGATCTTCTCGGTTGTTGTGCAAGTGGTCTGTGACGTCTTCAAAAGTTTGCATGGGCCCTTTTTTTTTTAACTACCAAATAAACAAAATAAACATTAGACGAATTCTATTTTCTACTGAAAATTCGGCAAAACCTCCCATAAAACTATAACATTTCCTAAAACCGGCAAATAATATAACAACAAAAACAACACATCCACCCAACAATTCAAACAGTTTATACCAATTGGGGACTTTTTTCACTTCTAATTGCATCACTGGTGGTGAATTTGTGAAGAAACTACACACATATTGGATTGCACATGTAATTAAGTAAGTTGAGAACAATATCGATATGAGTAGTCTATTCTCTTTGAAATTTTAACACACCATATTCGTAACTTGAAAAATATACTAAAGATTTTCAATAATGAGAATATAAAAGAATAAGAAAGATAAGGATTTTGTAACTAATGACTTTTTATGAACCTACCTGAAAGATCAAATAATTTAAAAGTTTGATTTTCACAACAACCAAAAAAACTTTCAAAATTTCGATTATACTCTGAGAAAGATGCATTACCTATCTGGGACCCCTCTCCATAGACAGAGGAAGCCTCACTAGACTACTAAACCTCCTCAGAACTCTGGGGTCGTCAATGAGTCCATCGGGTGCTTAGTACATGATGCATCACCGAAGAAGTCGATGATGCAGGAGCCGTAGACACCGTTGGACCCAAAGGCGTGACCTGAGGGACACCCGTTGTGCCCATATCAAGTGGGGAGGTGGCAGCAGCACTACCTGCTAGAAAAGGTGTCTGAATGAACCTACCTGGCAGTTTGAATTTAAGTTCGACATCTACAAAAACAATAAATAAAAAAGTTACATTCCACTACTTTAACTTGGTTTAGATATACTAAAAAAATATCCTAACCTTGAAGCAAAATTAGATATATCTTTAAATTCATTAATACCATTAAAGAAGGAATCGAATTATCAAATTACCCATACACACGCAAAATATATATTCATGCACAATAGGAACATCTATAGTATCCCACATGCCTAAATATTAAAAGTGCAAACCTATATGTATAACCTATTTACAAGCCTTATGTAAAACTTACCGCGAGCACAAGCATTAGTATCCCACATGCCTTATGCAAAATATATATTCATGCACAATAGGAACACCAAAGTATCCCACATGCCTATATGTATAACCTATTTACATGCCTTATGCAAACCTATATGATAAACATGAAAAAGAAAAGTTAAAAGGACAAAACATGCAGATGCTGGGAAACACTACATTCAACCTTAAAAAAGGTTCACCTTGTCAGTCAGTTGAACTGATGAGCTCTTCCACAACAAGCACAACAAGGAAGCATGCAGTCAATAAACCCTGTATTGAAAAATAGTTTGCAAGACAATGCAACTTGTAAGGAGTCGATGAATGATGGAAGAGGGCAAGCATGTACTTATTATGGCTGAAAGTAAGGATAAATATGTGTGTGTGCGGGCGCGCACGAGCGTCGTGGGATTGTAATTGGACTTTTGATTCAATGTCATGCATATTGTTCATAAATGGTCGATTTTGGGCATCTTCAAATCAATAAAGGGTAGCATACATGCGTATCCTGTGCTTTAACTCTTTACATGTTTTTTATGGCATGCTTTCTTACTTGGAATGAGAAAAGTCATGAATTGGGGAAGGGAAATGGAAATAAATCTAATCCTAGTGTGTTCAACTAATGAGAAACTTATGAATACTGTGTGGTGGTAAACACCAAGAACTTCAAGAATAAGAGTAATTTCGTGATGCTATTCTGCATAATACTTGCATCTCCATGTTGTTCTGATAATTTGATTCTTTACAACCTCTGTGTATATTTTCACTTAATTATCTTGAGAACAATTCAACATATAATGGTATCATTACATTTAGAAAACAACACACATTACATCCAGATGTTATCAATAGGTGTTTGAAATTGATGCCATGAATTGCAATTTTTAAAGCTTCTAAGAAAAAGAACTTAGTAAGGATACAAGTGACTTATAAGCTAGACGAAAAACTTGCAGCCTTCTATTTTTCTCAGCTTCAATGGAAGATTCATTCACACCGACGTTACTAAATATTTGAATTTCAAGGCTCTAGATGGTAGATTTGTGTATATCATGTACATATTTGTAAACTCCATATATTTTTACATATTAAACCTACTTCCATATAAAGCAACTAGATTTACCTTGCATCTTGCCCAATTCGACAACCATCACCCAATATTCTTGTAGACATCGAAATTTCGGTGAAATAAATGTTGATCAATAATTAAAATTCCAACGTTCATTTGTCACATAAATTTTACATGTAGCATGTGACTCAACGAAAAATCGAAAATCATCTGAAAAGTCATCAAATAGGACACGTGTCAACACTTGGTAGAAATGATTTGTTTCATCTGATTATTTAAATCTAAAATTCAAGTTTTGGAATTCTATAAATAGGAAGCCAAGGCATTCATTTTCATTCACGAATTCATATCATACCAAAACCTTGAAGCTTTGAAACTCTAAAGCTCCCAAGCAAATCCCGGAGGATCAAGAAAGCTCTCTTCGTTCTTCATTAAATCCTCATTCAAGATCAGCCCTAACAGCCCTTGAGGAACTTCCACCAAATCCTCCTTCAAGATCAAGCCCCAACGGCCCTTGAAGAACTTCCACCAATTTAAGATCAAGCCCCGATGGCTCCTTGAAGAAAGCATTCATCATCCATCACCTGTTCATCCTAAGATCAAGCCTCAAAGGCCCTGGGATTAACATCACAATCCACAAATCTACACATTACGAAGATCGAATCAGAGGTTAAATTTGTAAAAGAGATTGTAACTCCAAAATCATTAATACAAAATATTATTTTGTACACGTCTTGTTGTCTCATTCATCGCAGGACTATTAGTGTTTACAAATTTGGCATGCCTAGTCAGACAATCTCTACCTCTCATCTTTATCTTCAAATCCGCAAAAAACACAAATGGCATCAAGGAAGGTTCAAGCGATTCCCGCAACCAATGCGAAAAACAAAAGCGTCCTCACCACAAGCGGTGTCACTTCGGACATCATAACTCGAAGCAAGGCAAGAGCTCTTTCCTACATCAACTCTACCGATGGAGCAAGAGCACCAGAGGCACGAGCCCGTGATCACCTTAGCCTCGCTAAGAGCACTAATGGAGGAAGTTCGAATAAGTACTCTGATTCCATGCTTTCCGATGTTGACTCAAGCAGCAGCTTAGCCATGGAAGTCATGACCACCGGAGCTACTTCAATCAATGAACAGCTGGCTCAAATGAATGAAGCGATCGCAAGGCTAACACGGACTGTGGAAGAAAAAGATTTGCAAATCCCTAAGCAACCGACTGGAGGCACATGATTGCGAGAACCCTGACCCAAAGGTTGATCCACTAAAGAAAAGAGTTGGCAAAGAAGAGGATCCTCTGGTGGAGAAAGTCGATGTGAAGCCAGAGCCAGACCAAGCCGTACCGTAAGCATGCTGAAGATGACCAGTATGAAACAGTGGAAGGATGAACCAGTCGTCGACTACATCAATAGATGGCGTTCATTAAGTTTGGATTGCAAAGATCAACTTTTTGAAACCTCTGCCATTAAGATGTATGTTCAAGGCATGCATTGAGGGTAACATTACATCTTTTAAGGTATAAAACCAAGAACATTTGAGAAGTTGGCAACTCGTTCCCATGACATGGAGCTGAGTACCGCCAATCACGGGAAGAAGGAGGCGATCACCGACTTCAAGAAGAATAAGGTGTTTGCCTCGAATATAGACAAGACTGGGAAAAAGCCCGCTAAGGAATCTTTTACCGTCAACACTTACCCCATCAAGACTTCATCTGCGCCTATCAAGATCTCCTCAAAGAACAAAGTAAAGGAGATAAAGAAAGGTGAGCATCCTTTCACCCAAGACAGGTACAAAAACACCTTGAGGGAACTGGAGCAGAAGGAGTACCCTTTTCCTGACTCAGATATGGTCGCAATGTTAGATGACTTGCTACAAAAGAAGGTAATCGAGCTACCCGAATGCAAGCGTCCCGAGGAGATGAATCACATAAATGATCCTAAGTACTAGAAGTACCATCGTATCGTAAGCTATCTTGTTGGTAAGTGCTTCATCCTTAAAGAACTCATTATGAAGTTAGCACAACAAGGGAAAATCGAGCTTGACCTTGAAGACACAGCTGCAACACATACTACACCAATTGCGTTTGGATCTTTCGATCCCAGGCCTCTCCAAGTGACACCTGACCATTCTCGTCAATACTCAAGCTGCACGAGACCTTCTGCACAACCATCACTGAGGGCAAGCAACTAAGATGGACTTACCAATAATGATGAAGGATGGACCTTTGTGACCTACAAAAAAGACAAGGAAGCCAAAACCACAAGCCACAAGGCCAAAGGCGAAACAAGGGAGAAAGCACCACCGCCGCAATAATAGAAAACCCAAAGGAAACGTAAGGGCTATTAAGCCAACATACATTGGGGAACCTATAGAGCAAGAGCCATGCATTCCCGTCTCCTTGCATAAGTACTTCCTGAATGACTTTTTCCAACAGTGCACTACCGTTGCCTGTCACATGGTGGATGTAGAGATAGAAAAGCCCTCGAAAGGCAATGCTATCACAGTAGAGGAAGAGAAAACCCTCACACCCAAAGAAGGCTTACTCACACACGTCCCAAGGAAGCGTTACCATTGCCCAAAGGGATACAAAAAGCACTAATAGCCGTCTCGGCGAGTCCTGATGACCATGAGGTGCAAGACAGCAAGAATGAAGGCTTGAAGCTTCAGCCACATGAATGTGCCATATGTTGTGCCACCTATCATGTAATCAACTTCAATGACGAAGACTTACTGCTAGGATCAAGGCTTTACAACCGTCCTCTCTTCATCTCTGGGTACATAAGGGAGCACAAAGTCAACTGCATGCTTGTGGATGGTGGATCAGCCATAAACATCATGCCAAAGTCAACAATGACCACAATCAGCATCAAGGTGGATAAACTATCCTTAAGCCGTCTACTAATCCATGGTTTTAACCACGGAAGACAAAGAGCGATGGGCATGATTCCAGTAAAGATGACTATTGGTGAACTCAAATCAAGCATGATATTCCACGTGATTGATGCAAAAACTTCCTACAGCTTGCTCCTAGGGAATGAAGTAGTGCCATCCACCCTCCACCAATGCTTAAAATTCTACCAAGAAGGAGGAAAGGCGATCCAAGGTGATACCAAGCCATTCACAGAAGCCGAATCACACTTCACAGATCGCTAAGTTCAACATGGATAAAGACATGGTGCCCGAAGATCTTCCAGAAGACATCAAATCCACAGGTAAAGCAACATCTAAAAAGAAAAAATGGCAAGCCATGCCCAAGAAGCAAGAAGGGCAAGCTATGTCATCTTTAAGCAAAAACGATGACGAGCCTGCTAAACCTGCAACAACCGAAGGGAGTACGATGCCTTCAGAAAGATCAAACATATCCATATTCCGATACATCCCGATGTCAAAAAGAAAGAATGGTCAATCCCCGTTCAAAACCGGAGCAAGCAAATCCGACACACTGTGGCACAAGGATAATGTGAAGTTGCTCAAGACGAATGCAGTTTTGCCTCTGACACAGCTAGGCGATGCTAAGGTTGCAAGACTACCATAGGGCTTCATAAAAGCTCTTCCAAAATGAGTGGAACCAAGCTTTCTTCCAACCAAGAGGACCGAAAAAGGTTTTGATCCAAACGCCTACAAGCTCATGTCAAAAGCTGGATATGACTTTGCTTCCTATTCGAATCCTGGAAAGAAGGTTTCAAACACCATCAACAACAAAGAACATAACCTCACCAAGACTCAAAAGAAGTTGAAGGAGCATGGTTACAGAGTTTATAACAACAAAGCTGGGCTCGATTTCACACCAAATGCACCCGTGAAGATTTCAAGCAAAGCAAAAAATGCTAGCACTCAACACATCAGCTTGAGCGTTGAACAAAATCAAGATAAGCCTAAGTTTGCTCCTCGGATGTCAGTCTTCGATAGGATGAATCGTTCAAGGCCTAGAATTTTGGCACTTGATCACATTGGTGATTAAGACCAAACCTTCATTTTCAAGAGGCTTAACACACCAACGTCCCAAAGCTCTGTTTTTGAAAGGTTGTCAAAACCCAAGAAATGCAGTAACACGGCTAGCTCTCCTCTGCGATGGTCAGCTTTGGAAAGACTTGAAGACAACAAGAAGCCTTTTAGGAAGAGGGAAATGACGCCAAACAATGGTCTGGCAAGAAAAATGATGTTTGAAGCTATATTCCTTCAAGGATGAAACATTAAGCAATCTTGGAGGTTGACACAATTGGATCATTGAAAGTGAGAAGGCGCACCATCATTCACACCGGCCAATCTTCACGCCAACAAGCCCAAAATGATGGCACTGAAGAGGAAGTCCAAGACGTCTTCGACATCACGATCCAATAAGCCTGAAAGGACGGCACTGCCGCACCACCACAACTTGAGGATGGGAGGCAAGCCACGGTTGATGATCTCAAGGAGCTCAACTTAGTCATAAAAGAAGAGTCGAATCGTATCTTTGTAAGTGCGCTGCTAAGAGTGAAAGAGACAGAAGAGTATTACCAACTGCTACTAGAGTACATAGACGTCTTTGCTTGGACCTACAAGGAAATGCTCGGCCTAGATCCTATCATCACTGTGCATCATCTTGCAGTCAAGCCTGAAACGCGACCGATAAAGCAAACTCAAAGGCGATATCAATCGGAGCTTATCCTACAAATTGAGGTTGAGATTGACAAGCTAATAGAAGCAGACTTCATTCGAAAGGTGCAATACCCCAAGTGGATCTCCAACATTGTCATCGTCCTTAAGAAATCTGGACAAATACGTGTTTGTGTAGATTTCCGAGACCTCAACGATGCTTGCCCGAAGGACGACTTCCCCTTGCCAATCATTCAAATCATGATGGATGCAACCACTGACCATGAAGCACTGTCATTCATGGACGACGCTTCTGGATACAATCAAATTCACATGGCTCTTAAAGATAAGGAACTAACAGCCTTCCGCACTCCAAAAGGTATCTACTGCTACAAGGTGATGCCCTTTGGTCTAAAAAACGCTGGAGCTACATATCAACGCACAATGCAGAAAATCTTCAATGACATGCTACACAAAAATGTAGAATGTGACGTAGACGATGTTGTGGTCAAGACAAAGAAAATATCAGATCACTTGAAGGATTTACAAATAGTGTTCGAAAGGTTACGAAAATACAACCTTAAGATGAACCTGTTAATGTGCGCATTTCGCGTCACCTCGGGAAAATTCCTTGGCTTCATTGTCAAGCACCGTGGCATTGAAGTGGACCAATCAAAGATCAAGGCCATTCAAAGCATGCCTGAACTAAGAAACCTACACGAGCTGAAAAATTTACAAGGATGACTAGCCTTCATCAGACGTTTCATCTCCAACCTTGCAGGGCGTTATCAACCGTTCAGTCGACTCATGAAGAATGATGTTTTGTTCGTATGGGACAAAGCATGCCATAATGCTTTTGAAAGCATAAAAAAAAATTTATCAAGTCCACCTATCATGGGGGCGCCTGCGCCAGGGAAACCGCTTATATTGTACATCACCACTCAAGAAAGTTCAGTTAGAGCACTCTTGGCACAAGAGAATGAATCCCAGAAAAGAGGGTGTGCTCTACTACCTTAACCGAACTCTTATTGGCGCCTAGTTGAACTACTCCCTAATAGAAAAGATGTAGCTCGCCTTGATGTTCGCCATCCAGAAGCTCAGGCATTACATGCATGCTTACACCATCCACCTGGTTGCAAAGCTGACCCGGTCAAATACGTCATGTCCAAACTAATCTTGACTGGGCAACTAGCTAAATGGGCGTTGCTTCTTAATTAATACGAGATCATCTACGTCCTAGCTAAAGCCATCAAGGGACAAGCGCTAGTAGACTTCCTTTCTGATCATCCAATCCCAGCCGATTGGAAAATCTCATACGACTTGCCTGACGAAGAGGTGTTCTACATCGACATCTTCCCGACATGGACGATGTTCTTCGACGGATTTGCATGAGCAGATGGAGCGGGGGCAGGAGTAATATTCATGTCACCACAAAGGTAAATACTACCTTATTCCTTCCAACTAAGCGAACTATACTCCAACAACGTCGCTGAGTACCAAGCACTGATCATCGGGCTCCAAATGGTGATCAACATAGGAATCACAACCCTTGAGGTATTTGGTGACTTCAAGCTCATAATCAATCAACTCTTAATTGAATATGAGGTAAAGAAAGATGATCTCGTCCCATACTTCCGGTTGGAAACTCAACTGCTACAAAAGTTTAAGACTGTGACACTAGAACATGTGCCAAGAAAAGAAAAGCAAATGGCAGATGCTCTCGCTAACCTGGCCTCAAGTATGACACTAGGAGAATAGGAAGCTGCAGACATGCCAGTTTGCCAAAGATAGGTTATCCCACTCGTCACTGAAATGCTACTGGATGATACAAATGTCATCTCAGTACTTCCAGTCGATGCTGAAGAGTGGAGACATTCGCTAATCGACTACCTGGAGCATGGAAAGCTTCCAGATGATCCTAGACATCGCTCCGAAATATGTCAACGAGCACCTCGCTTTCTTTACTACAAAGGAATACTCTACCGATGCTCTTTTGAAAGAGTACTTCTGAGATGCCTAGGTGATGAAGAAGCCAATCAAGCCATGCAAGAAGCACATTAAGGCGTATGCAGGGCGCATCAGTCTGGACCAAAGCTACATTTTCAGCTCAAAAGAATGGGTTACTACTGGCCAAGCATGGTGAAGGATTGTCTGAAGCACGCCAAAAGGTGCAAAGCTTGCCAATTCCATGCCAACTTCATACATCAACCACCTGAACCATTACACCCTACAGTTGTTTCATGGTCGTTCAATGCATGTGTGAGAATTATCTTGTGGATATCCTTAAATTAACCTTTGGATATCACTTCTATAAACCAATTAACAAATGTTGTTTTAATGGGTAGTTCATTGTAATCCTACAATATGATTTGCCTAAGTGCAAATGAATGAGAGATAGAACTCAAAAAATGGGTTCTTTGAGAGACAAGATGATAATCAACAAATATAACAACCTAGTTCCTACACCACAAGCTCCAAGGTAGTCGAGAAGGATATATAAATTGTCTCAATTGAATGGTTTGAACTTTATGACTATGTCATAGAGTTACACCTCTTAATTCGAAAGAAATAAGAATGAAAATCCTTATGACTACATTGAGTGTATATACGACATATACTCAAGGAAATGGTAAAGTACCATTTGACCCGAAATAATGAAACCTTCATAGCTAATTGGTAGCTTAAGGTGACTACAATCAAAGAGAATGGTTGACTTGGAAGAAACCATCTTTGACATAGTCTTGGTTTCAATTAATTCAAAGATTGCTAGCTACAACTAAATGGTGATTCAATGTTTGGACATAATATGGGTTTCTGAAACCATTATTAAAATAGTCTTGATAATATATGTCTAAAACTATGAATCACAAGACATGTAAGTTGTAGAGATCCATCCATCATGAATCTTAGCAAGCTAGTGGGAGCTATAACCATCTTATGAGAGAAGTATCAAATCGTTTGATTTCTCATAAAGATGTAAATGAATCTTTTGTTTACTAGGTTTACAAAAGATTAGTGGGAGTTAATCATGTTCCTAAATTTGAATATATATATATATATATATATATATATGTGTCTATATACACACACACATATATATGATATATTAATTTTGGAAATGAAAAAAAATACTTTTTCGTTAAAGTTATGACTTTGAACATTCTATAATGATAGAATGTTTATGGGAGACATAATCTATACACATGGGATGGAAATCTATAATGATAGATTTCAGGATATAATTGGATTATATCAAGCCCTAATGATAGACAAAAGATGCTAGGAAGTTTCTCATATTATGATAAACTTCAATCAGAAGAAATACTCTAGTAAGACTAGGAGGTAGCTCTTCTCAAAGGGAACGTACCCTTTGACTCCCAAAAGAAATAATGCGTAAATAGAATCCTTTATGTATACGCAGAAAGGTGATTTATGTATTTCATATTGTATGAAAAACGTTGATATGAGTTGTACCAAGATCGGTACAAGACATTATCAATGCAAGCCCAGGATCAGAACCATGGTAACTGTCAAGTGAATTCTTAAGTATTTAAGAAATAATAAAGGATGGATTCCTCTAGAATGAGGAAGAATTAGAGTAACGTAATGGAAGCGTAAATGTATTAGATTATGAATCTAATCCATCATTGGATGTTTCTTCATTATGAATGAAGAGATAATCAGATATCTCTTTATTATGACTAAAGAGATATTTGGATGGAAACATTAAAAGTAATGACTTTAGTGTGTTCCATTGTGAATACAAAATATATTACCATATAGAAGCTTACAACAATGTTGTTTGGATGGGAAAGTTCATTTATGAACTCTCTATTCGGTTCCAACCAAAAAGTGTCTCTAGTGTACCGACACTATGACATTAATGGGGCGATAGCTCAAGCAAAAGGGAATCAAGGTCTCATCAAGATCCGAACTTAAATGAGAGACTAAACCACATGATTAAGAATCATGTATAATGGTGACGTCGTTATTCTCAAGGTTGCTTCTATGGATAACATATAGATATCCATTGTCTAGGCCTACTACTCATCCATTTTTGAAATGACTACAGAAGAGGTATCATCACTGATGACCAAGCTGATTGGCTCCAGTGCAAGTGGGAGATTGTTGGAAATGTGCCCCAAAACCAATCATATGATGATACTTTACAGACATTTCACATGTTAAACTAAAATAGTTTAATATAAAATGCAAAGATTATTGTTTGAGGCCGTCTTATATAAATGTTATACGCTTAAACGATAAGTCCAAGGAATATGTAATTGGGGGAATGCGATCTAAAGAAGTTAGATTCATGAGACCATTCTCTTTCATATACATATCCTAAAGGTTCTTGATCATAGGATTGCCAATTGGGTATTGAAAGTCCATTAAGATCAGTACGTGCTATGTCTTTTCTTAGGGAGAGTGACTGGTATCAAGTCATTAGTGTGATTGACACCAAGACAAGTCATTTGACCTGAGGCATCATAGTTGTCTTGTGGTTAGGTCCTTGATCTTTGACTATGTCAAAGTCACTCCATCTGAGGGTGTCCACGACATAGTTGGGGTTAAGCCACTTAGCCATGGAGGCAAGTGAATGCACAACAAGGGATCTTTAACCTTCAAACTATTTGAGGGAGAATACTCTATGATATGATTAAGAATCTCTGGGCAGAGTATGAATGAAATTTAAGGAAGTGGTTCCAAATCACATTCAAGGTAATCATATAAGTAAATGAATCATATTGGATAGTAGACATGAATAAACTATCAAACCAAACAATGTGGTCAAGAGTATTGTATTAGAGAAAGACCGTAGTGCATTGTAATCCTAAACTGAATAGGTTCTTCACCTCTTATGATTAGCTTGGGTAACCATGACATGCTGCTAGGTGTCACTCATGGTTTGTGGAAGCCCTAAACGTGTATAATCACAATCGATTTGAAAGAGTTCTAATCGCCCACTGCCTCGCTAAAAGGAACCTAATGGATCATACACCGTGTAAGGTAGAGATTGAAGAAACAACGGAGATGAGTAAGGATAATTAAATGGTTTAATTATTTATGGCAATGATTAATTAATATGTTAATTAATCAAACGAATAAAGTTCGTTAAAGACTTCGGGTTAGTTTTGGGCCTCAAGGCCCAATGGGCTTCGAACGTCAAGCCCATTAACTTAAGTTGTGTGACAACTTAATGACTATTAATTCACAAAGGCCCAAACAGCCCAATAAAACCCTATGGCCGGCCATATTGATAAAGGAGTGGGTTTTAAGACTTATTACAAGTTTGCCACTCCGATGAAGGTAGATATAAATATGACTTTATAGCATTTTCTTCATTAGGGGTTCTTTTAGAGAAAAGATGAGAACACAATGTCTCTCATTTTCTCTCTAAGAGGCCGGCCCCCTTGGAGGAGATGAGCTAGCGATCTTCCCTCCTCCAAAGTCACTCATCTCTTCTTCGAATCCCTTCTTGGTGTGGAAAAATTAGAGGTTCTCAACTTTGGGAACTTGGAGAATCCTTTCAACCATCCTCATCCAAGAAATCCATGGAGCTGAGAAGCAAGGAATGAAGGCCCCTCCTTGGGTGATTAGCCTTTGCTTATGCAAAGAGGAATCAACAAAGGTATAAGATTTCTCAACTTACTTTGTTCTTGAGTTGAGTCTTGGTTCACCCTTCTACTAGGCTTTAAATTTCATGGGTAATGTTTTGGTTTGAGTGCATACAAGCATGATTCCGCCTTTAATTGTTAATTGCATGTCGTAGATGTTGCTCAAATGAACATATTTTTCACAAAATTTTAGAAATACACCAGAGACAATTTTCACGAGCGGGCAATCATCAAAGTGTGCATGTTGGATGTGGTCGATACCTTTATAAAATGAGAGGCAACACACCCACCAGTTTAAAAAAAAATCGAAGAAACACCACTCTTCAAATTTCAAAAGCCAGATTTTCCTGCGTAAAGTCCGTCAACACTTTCCAGACGCAATCTCAGCTTGTTGGATAGCACGTGCAACTTTGTCAAATATCTCTAACATAGTTGAAAATGCGTGAAATTCATTATCCCAACTACCACACTTTTGCCGACAAGCGTGGGTAACAAAACCACATCCACACCGCTACCTGTTATTGGGAAATCCCTATATATGTCGACCTTCATCCTCCATGGCAAGACACACATCCAAAACGCCTGACCCTTCTTCCTTGCCAATAATACATCTACAACCAAACCTCTCAACATACTCAGTTTTCTTCCACCCTGAAAATACCTCTTCAACCAAGCCACACCAAAGCAAAAGTATCTCATATCATTAGGGTTAAAAGCAAGAGTACCTCATAGCATGCTTTTTTCCTGTCATTTTCTTTATTCTTGTTCTTCCCTATAGGATGAGCAGAAAGAAAGCAATCAGTCGACACTTGCAATCAAGCTTCCAGTCAGGAACTGACTGCCTAGAATCTTTTCCCTGCTTGCTTACCTAGCACTGCTCTAAAGTACTCATCCTCAACTGTTGATGCACTTTCGAAAAAGATACCAGATGCCTGGAGAACATATAAGGCAAGTGAAAATGATACATCAAATCATGCGGAGATAAGCGCAGCAAATACATGTGTTGATTCATCCGATACTTCTTCAAAAGCAAAAGTATCTCATATGATCAAGGCCGAAAGCAAAGGTATCTCTTATCATGCTTTTTCCCTATCTTTCCCTTTGCCCTTGCTCTTACCTACAAGACAAAGAGAAAGAAAGCAATCAGTCAGAACCTGAAATCAAACTTTCGATCTGGAACTGATTGCCCGGAACCTTTGCCTGGTCGCTTACTTAACATTGCTCTCGAGTATTCATAGTTGCTGAGAAGTAATGTTTTAAATGACCACTTAAATGCAAAAGTTGCATTCCACTCCTGCATCGGGGATAAATACCACAAGAGATTGAAGCAGAATGATCAATGATGAGCTGGAACAGATCACTACAGCACGACGCCTTTCCTTGCAGAACTGCATAATCCAGACAGAGGAGTCTAAGGCAAATCCAATCCCAGCATTGTAGCTCTAATTGAAGAGCTCGAGAAACTTTAACAACCTTTTGCCGGTACCGTCGGCAAAGAGCAAAGCTTCGCCATGCAACGACGTCAAATCACCCTTGCTTCTTCAAAAGAAAAATATATCATATCATGCTTTCTTTCTATCCTTTTCTTTATCTTTGTTCTTACCTGCAGGACAATGAGAAGGAGAGCAATCAGTGAGCACTTGGAATCAAGCTTCCAGTCAGGAATCGACTGCCTGGAACCCTTTCCTTGATTGCTTACTTAGCATCGCTCTTGAGTACTCATCTTCAACTGCTAATGTGCTTTTAGAGAAGTTACCACGTCTGCTTGGAGAACAAATAAGACGAGTGATGAAGAAACATCAAGCTTGGGGATAATCAACAAACATAACAACTGCACATGCTGCTTCATCCCTAACAAAGCCAAATCTCACTTGCCAGGTGAAGCCACTCGTGGTTCTATTTAAATTCAAGATCAAGCCTTGATGGCCCTTGAAGATCATACCGTTAACCAAACTGCTCAGGTATGAAATGGAAAGATTGAATAAAAAAATAGACCATCACCTCCACCTCATGCTTGTTTGCCATGTGTCTGAATCCTAAAAACCGCTCGTGGTCCTATTTAACTTCAAGATCAAGCCCTAATGGCCCTTAAAGAAATCACAAGTCTGATTCAAAATCAAGTGTCCACCGCCTTTGAATCAAATTCAGCTCCAGATAAAAGAAGTAAGTTTAAACCTTTACAGGAAACCAGAAAAACCTCCAGACCAGTTCAAGATTAAGCCTGTGGAAAATCAACAGCTGGAGGAAACCAGAAAATCTTCTAGCCAAATTCAAGATCAAGCCCCGACGGCCCTTAAAGAAACTTCCAACCAAATTCAAGATCCAGCCTCGATGGCCCTTGGATCGACATCTATATTAAGGAACTTCAAAATGCATCTTCTATATGTGACAAGCACATGTATACGACGCGCCTTGAAGTGGGGGCATTTGTAGACATCGAAATTTTGGTGAAATAAATGTTGATCAATAATTAAAATTCCAATGTTCATCTGTCACATAAATTTTACACGTAGCATGTGACTTAACGAAAAATCAAAAATCATCAAAAAAGTCATCAAATAGGACACATGTCAACACCTGGTAGAAATGATTTGTTTCATCTAATTATTTAAATCCAAAAATCAAGTTTTGGAATTCTATAAATAGGAAGCCAAGGCATTCATTTTCATTCACGAATTCACATCACACCAAAACCTTGAAGCTTTGAAACTCTATAGTTCCCAAGCAAATCCTGGAGGATTAAGAAAGCTCTCCTCATTCTTCATCAAATCCTCCTTCAAGATCAAGCCCCAACGGCCCTTGAGGAACGTCAACCAAATCCTCCTTCAAGATCAAGCCTCAACAGCCCTTGAAGAACTTCCACCAATTCAAGATCAACCCTTACGGCCCCTTGAAGAAAGCGTTCATCGTACATCACCTGTTCATCCTAAGATCAAGCCTCGAAGGCCCTGGGATCAACATCACAATCCACAAATCTACACATTACGAAGATCGAATCAGAGGCTAAATTTGTAGAAGAGATTGTAACCCCAAAATCATTAATACAAAATATTATTTTGTACACGTGTTCTTGTCTCATTCATCGCAGGAATATTCGTGTTTACAATTCTTAATTCGAAAACCATAACCCAATATTCTCAATTCAAAAACCCTAACCCAAGATTCCTAATTCGAACCCTAAATCCCTAACCTAGGATTCCCAATTCGAACCTTAAATGTTCTTCTTAAAACAATTCAACAAAAAAAAAATGAAAAATTGCACTAATAAATAATTGAATTAAGGGATATTGGGTGCTTACCTAGTAATGTTGCAGCGGATGGGCAATGGTGTGGCATCGGAGTGCGGTGGATGCGAGGGGGAGAGTGACAAAGAGATAGAGAAACAGTGAGAGAGGGAGAGAGGGAGAGACTAAGATAGTGAGCGATGAGAGCGAGAGCTGGAAAGAATCGAGAGATAGAGAGAGAGAGAGAAAGGAGAGTGAGTTCGGACAGAATCGAGAGAGAGATAAGAACGAGGGTGTTCAAATTATCGTCGTTGAGACCAATTTTTAAATATTTGCACGAAAAACATTTCCAAAACGTCGTTGTGCATATTTGTAAATTTAATTTATTTTTTTGTTTCAATTAATAAATTTAAAAAATTCCTCCTCGTTTGTAAGCACGTCAACATTGTCGTTCGCGTGCTCAGGTGCATTGTATTACGGTAGATCCCCAAGGTCAATCATAATGGAGTTGATCGGTATTTCGATTTTAGGACCTCTGGCTACCTGATACGGTTCTTGTACAATAGTCATATTCGACAATGTATTTGCACCAAGTTCCATTGAAGTCTCCAGTTGTTGGTCAACAATGTCACCATAATCGTCATCGTCAGCAGGATCTCAGTCTGGAATATCATACAGCCATCTATGCTTAATCTTCTGAACTACTTTCCATCTTTTCCCGCCCTTAGGGTTATCTATATAGAAAATTTGTTTAGCAATCGTTGCCAAAATGTAGAGGTTGTCGTTATACCAACATATGTTAGTGTTGACCGATAGCAAACCATCTTCTTGCTTAATACCTCCAACCCTATGTGGGTTTGTATCAAACTAGTGACACTTAAACAGGATAACTTAGCAGCGGCCTTTGTAATACAATTGCATAACACTTGTCAGTTTTACATAGAAATCAATGTTTGTAATGTCTCCCACACTCAGGACATGTACCCTACTATTTTACGTACACAGCTTGTCATCACGATCAGCTACCAAAAACTTGATGCCATTTACATGACAACCTGAGTACAATTCTGCACTTAGGGGCCCAATAGCCAAGTTATACAATTCTTCAGTGTAAGGGGGCGAATTCATGTCCTTCAATGACTTCAGCTAAATTAATGATAAAAAGTTGACATGTTAGTTTACCATTAACAATTATGCAAATAACCCAAAGCAAGAACAACTTACATTTTCACAAAACACACAAGGAAACAATTCACGGTGCTTCTTGGCATATAAATGTGAAGGATGTTCCCGCTTCATCAACTCTTCATGCCCATCTAGGTACAATTATCTCGTCATAATTGTTAAGTATAAACCAATATGCTACCTCCATGTCCATTTTGTTAAACGACTCCCCTCTTATTGGTTCGCGAAAGGGTTGTGTAATTTGGGCCAAAACATAAAGTTTTTCACTTCTCATGCCACCACCTTTATTGCGTTACTGTCGATTGAACATAGTCTCAATGTCTTGTAGGTAAATTGCACAAAATGTAAGCGACTCAAATACGACCCATGCCTCCACGATTGATCCTTCGGGCTTTGCCCTATTTCGTACACTCTTTTTTAATTCACCTAGTAGTCTGCATCAATAAACAAAATAATGTGTAAAATTAGTCAAATTGTACATACATCACGAACTAAAGTATTTATGGCAATTAAATACCTTTGTATCAATACATCCATTGATAGCTGACGAGTCCAACTAGAAGTGCATCCTCCAGCAAGTGAATCATGATGTGGATTTTCCTTGTGAAGAAAGCTGGAGGAAATATTTGTTCAAACTTTCATAACACTTCAATAATATCGTTGCACAACTGTTTAACATCGGACTTGAGCAAAGATCTTGTAGTTAATTGAGAAAAATATCTTGTCCACAATACAATCGGCTTCACCAATCTTCGGGCAAAAGGTGTCGAATTCCTACTCGGAGAAGGCGTTGAAGTATAACATGACAATCATGACTCTTGAGGCCTGAAAATTTGTCTCCATCCACTTTTGCACAACGACGATGTTTGAAGCATACCCATCCAACAACTGTACAGAAGATAGAAACTGCAAAAACTCTTTCCTCTTATCAAGTTTCATCGAAAATGATGCAAGCTTCATTTTGGCTATGTCTCAATCCCTCATCATCCATAAACCTGGCCTAATGCCCATATTTTCCAGATCGATCCGAGCTTTTATTGTGTCCTTTATTTTTCCCTTGATGTCTAGTATAGTTTCGACCAGTGTATCAAACACATTTTTATCAACATGCATTACATCAATATTGTGTCTCAATTTTAATTTGGACCAATACAAGAGCTCGAACAACATCATCTTGTGTGTCCAATTCAAATGTGTGTTGGTCTTGTCCTATTTATGGATTTTCCCAATAGAGCAAAATCCAAACAATTCACCTGAGCCAAAATTTCATCTCCGGACCATTCTCTGGGTCTTGGCCGAATCTCTTTTATCATTGAAGAAGGCTATCCCATTCTGACGCCACTTGTGGTCCCAGGGCAACTATCTACGGTGCCCTAAGTAACAAACTTTTCTCGCGTGCCAACCAGACGTTGTGTTCTCTTTGCAAACAAGGCATGCATAATAAACCTTAATGCTCCACCCATACATCATAACGTACGCAGGAAAATTATTTATAGTCCACATCACTGTTGCTCCCAAAGTGAACATCTTCTCAGTAGATTTATCGTGCGTGGGAACACCGTTTTCCCATAATTATTTTAGTTCATCTACCAATGGTTGTAAATAAACATCAATAGATGTGGCCGAATCTTCGGTTATCAACAATTTCATCTCATATATTCTTTTTTCATGCACTTTCAAGGCGGCAAATTATATAGAATTTTGAAGATTGGGCAAGTGCTGTGGTTTTGGTTTAGTATCCCGAACAGATTAAACCCGTCTGTAGCAAGTTCCAATCTACCGTTCCGGAGCTCACGTGCAAAATCGGGGTATAGTCGATCAAACACTTTCTATACCTTTCCATTTGCAGGATGTCTCATAACATCGTCATCCACTCATCTGTCCTTATGCCACCTCATGTCGCTTGCAATGTGCATCGACATATACAACAGCTGCAACCTGGGCTTTAGTGGGAGATAACGCATAACTTTTTGTGGAATCTTCGTTGTTCTATTCTGAGAGGTCATTTTAAACCGTGACTCATTACATATAGGGTATTTATCCAACGCTTTATTCTCTTTGTAGAACAAAATACAATTATTTTTACACGTGTGAATTTTTTCATATCCCAATCCAAGACCACTCAACAACTTCTTTAGACTTTTATAATCTTTAGGCAGGCAATTGTCCTTTGGAATCATCCTCTTGAAAACCCCTAAAAAGTAATCAAAACACTAGCTAGATATACGAAACTTTATTTTGCCATGCATCAACTCAACAATGGTCGTGAGCACAGAAAATCCTTCACAACCGGGGTATAATTCTTGCTTGGCACTTTTTACTAGTTTTTCATGTTTTTCAAATGCTTCACTGTTCATGGTGGGAAGGTCATCATCTCCTACTTCCTCATGCGTATTCAAAATATCATTTGGAAAAACATCATTTATAATGTCCATAATTTGTTCATTTAGGTCCACAATAGATTCATTTGCCTATACAACTCAGGTAATGTGTGAGGATGAAGCATATTGTATTTGTTCTCCATGATGATTCCACATAGTATAAATCTCCATCATCCCATTTCTGACTAAATGGTATCGAACAGTTTCAAAATATTTAATCATTGAGTTGTTACACTCTCTACAAGGACACCGAATTTGATTTGAATCCCAGTTGTTTGCAATTGCAAAATCAATGAACTAATTTATTCCATCCAAATAATCATCAGCACATCTAGAATAGCTGGAAATTCCAGCAGGAAGGCAGCTCCTGCAATTGTTTTGCAGTTTCTGCCTTCCTGCATTCTGGTTAAATTCAGTAAAGTGAAAAGACTTTGTGCATCGAAAGCAATGTCACACAAAACATGGTGGTTCCACTTTTGGCACCATCCAACTATGCTTTACCGTGTTTTTTATAACACTTTGTGCGACGAACCATAGTTTGTCGCGCATTACCTTTTTTTTTTTAAAAAAAAAATCGTTTTTTGAAAATGCATTAATTTTACGCAAAATAAACATTAAGTACATATTTAAGTAAACCGTTCATAATAACAAACTTCTAATTCATATCTCATTATTAAATAAGCACTAAAATTAAAATAAAAAACACTATTCTACTCCTCCACCGGTAGTTCTAGCTCTCGTTGTAGCTCAGCCGCACGTTGATTATCAAACTTCTACTCCCGGAAACGAGATGTGAACATGTTGTTTATTGCCTTAATCAGATTTGGGTTACTGTTATTATTGTCCCAATTAGGCTGTCATGCAAAAATTAATAAATTAAAATCTCACTATTATATTAAATTTAACAAACATAATTATTATTTAACTAATAACTTAACATATACGTTACGAAGTCTCTCCGCTTGCTTGCATGAGGGTTTTCAAAAGTCTAGGGCTTCCTAGGGTTTGGTTGGTGGCCATCAACTAGGATGTAGGGTCAACGGTGTGTTATAGACAGGGAGAGCAGTGGCTATGTAGTGGGTGCTTAACCTATTCCGTAGTAGACTGAGGCTGAAGGAGGGGGAAGCTATTGAAGTGGAGTTTGGTGATACGGAGAAGGAACGGCTAAAATTATGGAAGTTGTTTGTGGTGGGGAAGGTGCTCATGAGTAAGAAGTTTCGTCCCACTATAGTGATAGGTGTTATCAAGGAGTTATGGAAACCTAAGGTCGCTGTGAAGGCTATGGCTACTGGAGAAGATCGTATATTGTTTTCCTTTAATACGGAGGTGGGTATGAGAACTGTATTGCGTGGTCGACCGTGGTTCTTTGGTAAATCTTTACTGATGCTTGCAGAAGTGAAGGGATTTTAGGTGCCCAAGAATGTTTCGCTTTGCGAACAAGAGTTTTGGGTTCAAATACATGGGCTCCCCCCATCTTTAATGTGTGTGCGTATGGGGGAAATGTTGGGGAAGGCAATAGGTAGGGTGGTGAAGGTTGATTGTGATGCCTCTAGAGGTTGTGTTAAAGAGTTTCTGCGGTAGAGTGGTGGGAGTGTTGTTACAATATAAGCGTCTCCCAGATTTTTGATTCTTGTGTAGACTTTTAGACCATAAAGGGGTTCACTGCCCTAGTTTATTGGGGGTCCTATACTAGATTTTAGGACACCAAATAGAACGTGGTTGAGGGCTAGGCAACCTACACTGGGTTCAGTTTGGGATCTTGGCCTGTTCATTTTGGTTTAGAGGAGGGGGATATCAGAAGGTGAAGGATGAGAGCTCCATGTTTCTTTGAAGAGGAGGATACGGATTATATGGAGGTGGATGATAATGGTAAGTTCACTTGGGTAGCAGGTGATGAGGGAAGGCTTGGTGAGATTAAGGGCACAAGGCTTCAAGTGGAGCAAGGTGGGGAGTTAATGGAAGTGGTGAAGGGGCCTAACTACTTGTAGGGGGTCATCTATAGTTGAGGGATGCGTTGAATGAAGGAAAATTTTTGTCCCAGATAAGAACATGTGAGAACATTTGAGCACATATGCAAACTAATACCACTTTAACGTATGCATGCATTCAAAAACAATTCTAAAACCCATGACTTTCAAAACCTTGTGAATGGTGAACCACAAGACTCTTTAACAACATTAAGGAGAAGAAAGGATTTTGAGATTCATTACCCTTGAAGCTTATCCTTGTTTACATAAGGAATTCACCCAAGTGGAGGGCCTTCAAGTCACTTCCTAGCTCCTTAGATCTTCCTTGTGATTTTCTTCCTTTTGATACTCTTTTGCTCCTTAAGGATGTGAGGAAAAGATCTCTAAGAACACCAAAGGTTTGGTGTCTCTAAGTCTCTACACCAAGGATGAGATGTGAAGATGAAATGGATGAGTTAGAGGAAGAAAGATTGCAGCTATCCCTCCCCTAAGTGGTAGGCCTCTATGGAGAAAAAGAAAAAAAAACTTTCTCTTCTTTTCTTCAAGAAAACCTTTAGTGAGATAATGGCTATAAAGTTGCCTTTATACCACCTCACATGTGAGTGGCAAACTTGCAATTAAGCCAAGTTTGCATCCACTTACCCTAGGCCGGTTTTGACTTTGTTTTTGGGTTAATTTCCATTTAGTTTTAGTTGTCACACAACTGAAACTCAATGGGCCTTGTGGACCACAAACCCTTTTGGGCCCCGAAATCCAAAACCAACTTAAAAGCCCAATACGAACCTTTCGTAAGATTGATAACTAATTAATTAATCTTGACCATTCTCAATTAAACTATTTAATTGCTTATCCATCTCATATATATTTCTTCATTTTCATCCTTACTCGGTGTACAATCCATTAGGTTCCAATTAGCGAGGCAGTGGGCGATTGTTATTCTTAACGATCGATTGTGAATTGAAACTACATTTCAATTCTCCCTTTGATGAAGATTAGTGTTTGTTAATCCTCAGGGCTTCCACAAACCATGAGTGACACGTAGTAGTATGTCATGGCTACCCAAGCTAAGTAGAAGTGATTAGAGAACTTATCCAGTTACAATTCCAATGCAATACGGTCCTTCTCTAATACAATACTCTTAATCACATTGTTTGGGTGATAGGTTGTTTCATGTCTACTATCCATTGTGATACTTCTCTATATGATTGAATTGAATATGATTTGGAACAAACTTCCTAAGTCATATTCGTATGCTTTGGCCAAAGACTCCCTAATCATATCTAAGAGTATTCTCCCTCCACCATGGAATGTTAGAGATCCCTTGGTGTGCATTCATATGCCTACATGACTAGATAGCTTGACCCCAACAATGTCATGGACACTCTTAATGGAATGCCTTTAACATGATCAAAGATCAAAGATCCAACCATTAGACATCTTTGATGCCTCAAGTCAAAGGACTACTTTGCATATTACAACTTGAGAGTTCTTACACAACATGTATGTTTTGATCGTTGTTTAGTGTACTCAATTACCTTTTGAGCACATATGTGTTTGTCCCAGTGTCCAACAATGAATGATTTGAGACTAGTCATACTTACACTTGAGTTAACATAACATATACTAACTTTAACGGATTGTAAATGCCCAATTGGCAATCCTATGGCTAGGAACGTTTTAGGAATGAACATAAGAGAAAGGTCTCATTAATTTAACTTACTTAGATCACTTCTCTCTTAGATTAAATACATTCCTTGGATTCCCTTATTGCTTAAACGCATAATACATTAAATAGTGGTTAAGAATAAGATTTGCCCTTCATTAAACATATAATAGTTTAACATAATAAGTATTCTAAAAGCTATTACATCAAATGAGTAGCTTTGTGGGCATACTTACAACAATCTCCCACTTGTACTCAAAGCCACCTTCCCATGTTTCTAATACCCATCTTTTCCATATGGCGGTCAAGTTGGATTTAGGACATTCGCTTCGTCAGTGGATCTGCTACATTATCGACGGATGCAACCTTGAGGATGTTGACTTTCCCCTCGGTGGCATATCTTCTGATGATATTAAAGCGTCTGTCAAAATGCTTGTTCTTTTGATAAGCCTTGGGTTCCTTGGCTTGGGCTATCGCCCCACTATTATCACAATACAAAGTTACTGTTGATGTAATGGTTAGAACTACTCCAAGTTCTGTAATGAACTTCTTCATCCAGAACGCTTCTTTGCCAGCTTCAGCTGCAGTGACATATTCAGCCTCAGTCGTGGAATCAGCAATTACATCTTATTTCTTGCTTTTCCAGCTTACAACCCACCATTCAGAGTGAACACATGTTTGGAGTTGGAACTTCTATCATCGACATCAGATTGGAAATCTGCGTTTGTATAAACTTCCACTCGCAACTCTATTGCTCCTCCATAAACGAGGAACATGTCCTTAGTTCTTCTTAAGTACTTAAAGATCGTCTTGACAGCTGCCCAGTGTTATGATCCAGGGTTAGATTGATATCGACTAGTAATGCTCACAGCATATGCGATATCAGGCATTGTGCATATCATGGCATACGTGAGACTTCCTATGGTGGAAGCATATGGAATAACACTCATCTGCCGTATTTCTTTAGGAGTCTTAGGTCCCATGGATTTAAAAAGGTGAATTCCATGTCTCACAAGAAGAAAACCTTTCTTAAATTGTTCCATCTGGAACCTACTTAGCAACTTATCTATGTACATAGATTAGGATAATCCAATTAATTTTCTAGATCTATCACGATAAAGCTTTATCCTAAGTACATAAGATGCATCTCCCAAATCTTTCATGTGGAAGGTTTTGAATAACTGCACTTTTACAGAAGAAAGTACTGCAGTGTCATTCCCAAATAGTAATATGTCATCTACATATAACACTACGAATACAACTGCATCCCCAACGACTTTTTGATAAACACAATTGTCGTCTTCATTTTGACTAAAACCAAACAATTTGATTTCAGTGTCAAAACGAATATTCCAGCTCTTGGAGGCTTGGTTAAGTCGATAAATAGACCTTTGAAGCTTGCATACCTTAGTCTTTTCAAACTTGGACATAAAACCTTCGAGTTGAGTCATATAGAGCTCTTCCTCTAGGTAGCCATTCAGAAAGGCAGTCTTCACATCCATTTGCCATATCTTATAATCATGGTATGCAGGTATAGCAAGCAAAATCTGAATGGACTTAATCATGGCTACAAGAGATAAGGTATCTTCATAGTCAATCCGTTCTCTTTGCCTGTAACCCTTGGCTACTAGTCTGGCCTTATAACTCTCCACATTCCTATTAGTGCCTATCTTTCTCTTGAAAAACCATTTGTTTCCAATAGGTACTATACCTTCTGGAGGGTCTACAAGAGTCCAGACTTGATTTTGATACATGGAATCCATCTCGGATTTCATGGCCTCTTGCCATCTCTTTGAATCAATGTCGGACATTGCTTCAGTGTAGTTTTAGGGTCCTCTTTTGTGTCATTGTCACTTAGAAGGTGCAATTCCCTAAAGTCATTATGCAAGCCATAACTCTTAGGTGGCTTACTGACCCGTTCAGATCTACGTGGAGTTAGGGGTTCAGGAACAGGGTTGTCTATCTGTTGATTGCTTGTTTTTGGCTCATCAAGAATTTCCTTCAATTCTATTGTTCTTTTGCTAGTTCCATTAAGAACGTATTCATCATCAAGGAATATAGCATTTCTGGGGACAAAGACTTTATGGTCGTCGGGGTGATAAAATTCGTATCCATAGGTTTGTTTAAGATACCCCACAAAATAGCATTTAACAGATCTTGCTTCAAGTTTTCCTGCATCTTGTTTCTTAACGTATGCAGTACAACCCCAAATCTTAAGATGTTTAAGACTTGGCTTCTTCCCATACCATATCTCATATGGTGTTTGTGGAACAGATTTAGAAGGCACTGCATTTAGTAAATAAGCTGCTGTGTGTAGTGTATATCCCCAGAATGGCATTGGTAGATCAACGGAACTCATCATAGAATGAACCATGTTAAAAAAGGTTCGGTTTCTCCTCTCAAAAACTCCGTTATGCTGAGGAGTTCCTGGTCGTGTCCACTGTGATACTATTCCACACTCTTTGAGATAATCTAGGAATTCAGTACTCAAATAATCACCCTCTCGATCTGATCTTAGGGTCTTTATATGTTTCCCAATTTGCTTTTCTACTTCATTCTTAAATTCTTTGAACTTTTCAAATGATTCTGACTTGTACTTCATAAGATAAACATAGCCAAACCGAGAGTGATCATCGATGAATGTGATATAGTAGGAGAAGCCTCCCTTTGATATGGTGGACATAGGTCCACATACATCTGTGTGGATTAACGCTAGTATATCTTTAGCCCGCTCTCCTTTCCTAGTGAATGGAGATTTAGACATCTTCCCTAGTAGACAAGGTTCACAAGTGCCCATGTGGTCATTACCCAATGGGCTAAGATATCAATTTTTCGACATCTTGCGAATCTTATCCTGGTTTACATGTCCAAGTTTAAGATGCCAAAGTCTAACTTGGTTAACTTCTTCTCTAGCCCTTTTGGGTTTTGAGGTATTCCCGCTCTCAATACATTGCATCCCACTACTTGTCTCTAGGTGAAAAAGTCCCTCTATCATATTACCATAAGAGATAATACGACCGTTCAAGTATAAAGTGCGACTCATTTTGTCAAACAATACTAAGTCCCTATCTTGTAAAAGCATAGAGATAGAAATCAAATTCTTTATACATGAAGGAAAATATAAACAATTTTTAAGTTCCAAGACTTCCCCAGAGGGTAGTTTAAGCAAGTAGGTGCCTATGGCTTTTGCAGAGATCTTAGTGTCGTTCCCAACTCACACAATCATCTCCCCATTGCACAGTGTCCTACTCCCTGTTAGTCCCTGCAACAAATTGCAGATACATTGATTAGCGCCTGAATCAAATATCCAGGAATTGGAGCTTACTATAAAAGCACTCTCTATGACATAAATAATCCCTTCAAAAGTTCGTGTCATAAGGCTCGCAAGGCGCACCTTGTATTTCTTCTTCCAACATTCATCATTTCCACAATGAAAGCATGTTCATTTGGATTTTATTGCCTTCATCTTATGCAACCTTTTCCTTGTGATTGCATTCTCACTCCCACTATCTCTTTTGAAACCTTGTTCAAACTTATAGCACATGTCAATCATCTCAGAAAGAGTACGATCAAATCTACTCACTTTATAGTTTACTATAAACTTAGTGAAATCATCCAAGAGAGATGCAAGGAAAAAGTCTTAGGCCATTTTCCCATCTAGGGAAGTTCCTAAACTCTCAAGATCTTGAAAGATCCTTTCCATCTTTTGTCCATGTTTCTGGACCGATGCCCCCTTTGCCATTTTGGCATCAATAGACTACAAACATTTGAGAATCGTACGTTACTTGTCTCAATGCCATGCATCCTATGCAAACGATCAACCATGGCACATGAAGTGTCCATGTGCTTATGTAACTTCTTAAGCTCCTCACTAAGTGAAGTGAGCAGTAAGCATTTGGTTTGTAAGTCATCCTCAAAGTGTCTAGCATAATTTTGACACTCCTCCTTTGAAGCTAGTTTCGTAGGAGGTACATGAGGAAGGGATTGCTTGAGCACATATGATATGTTATTCATCTTTGAGATATTCTCAATGTGATGGTACCAAGCAAGGAAACGTTGGCCCCTAAGGCCCTTTTTGTCAAGTATAATGGTAGGAGTAATTTTAGGCATGTCGTTAACTACATAACATAACATAAATTGTATTAGATTGTTGATTTTAAAACTACTTGATTGGGTTTTAAATCAAATAGTACCACCCAATATTTTTGGAAAATTCCACATCCCTTAATGGAATCCAAGAGTTATGTCGAACTCATAGCAGGGTATGGGAGACTCACCATTACCAAGCCCACCTCAGAATTATATCATTTTGGCCAGCAACAATAATGATGAGAGGATAACTCTTAGCCATTTACAACTTTTGTAATTACCCATCTATTTTGGCCTCTAGAGAATGATTGCCTCAGAATTAAATCATGTTGGCGACATTGCACTTAGTTAAGTCATTCCCACCATGCTAGTTTATGTAGGGGTTCAAGCACAACCTCAGAATTATATCACATTGGTCACACTCGTTGTCTACATTCACTTCATCATATGTGTTTATAGACTCCTCCTGGGTGTAAGCACACACTTTGAATTTGGGCCTATCACGGTGGAAGGCCTACGAAGAGATGTTCAAAGCATCTCTTGCTTATCAACTTAATATTCATTTTGTTGAGGGAGTAGTGTTGGGCTACATCAATTTCAATTTCATCAATGGGCTACAATCATTGGTCCAAGTTTATATGAATTAGTAGCATATAATACTCCCACTATTTCGATGAAACAAACGAGACTATATGGAACTACTAACGAATGCATAACATCCTCATATGGACTATGTAGTCATTTTAGGTATTAGGATGATTAGAACCATTTGATTTGATCCAACACGAGCCTTGTGTTGGACCTTGGGTCTAAGGTAGGTAGTTGTTGATTTTAGTTACGCATTTAATCTAATTAAACCATTATTTCCTATTGGGCGTTGGACCCAACTATTCCAATTTGCATGCAAATAAACAAAAAGGAATACAAGAAATAAAGAGAAGGGCTTATGCCCTTTTACAACACATTTGATGGACTTAGGCCCATTTACAACACATTTGAACTAATCAAATTACATTCAAATCTAAACAACTTAACCCAAACATTCATAATGTAAAGCGGCCAATCACATAGCTTAATTATCGAGGCCTTTGGTTCATAATCATCATTTTTTAATCCATCACATTAACTAAGAAAGCAACTTAAACAATTAGTTTTCGGATTCATAGAATTGATTTAAATGGAACTAAATGAAATGAAAATCCAATTATTATTAAAGAGACAAAACCATTTTGTTCTCATCATAATTTGGGCCGAAAAACAATGACCACAACTATTGCGTCATAATGCTAAAACATAAACTTTTGGGGTCACTTTGTAAAAACACAAGAGTTAACAACTTCATGTAATTACAACTAGAACCCAAAATTTTCAATAATAACAAAAACTTCATTAAAGGAGCAAAAGAATTTGTCCTTTAGTGATTTTGGGCCTTTACGTAAAAACATAAACTTTTGGGTCAAAGTGCAAATACACAAAAGTATCAAAACTTTATGTAATTGCATAAAAAGCCTCAAAAGTACACCTACTAAGGGGTGGCCAGTTTTGGTAGTGTAAAAAGGGGGGTTGGTTTTTGGTGAAAATTCAAAATTTTAAAGTGTGTTGAAAAAGTGAAAGGTATGGGTTGAAAAGTTGATTGATATGGTTGAAAAGTTTGATTGGTATGGGTTGAAAGAAAAGGTTAGTCAAACAATAAAGACACAAATCATCCATCACCAACCAATAACAAACCAAAACTTTATGAAAAACAACATACAAATTGAATCACAACACAAAACCTTTTTGTTCTTGGTAAAACCATCAAGAATATTGACGAACACACATGAAAAACTCATAAGAGCTCCATGAATGTTTTCACTCAATAAAACTCAAAAATAATCTACACAAAAGAGGGTTAACATCCTAGGGTACTTAGGGGGTTCCAAAAGTCACTTTAAAACTCTTTTAACAAGACAAACATGAACCCAAAAATCCACCCTTTGGATTTGGCCGAATTTCCCCACACACATGGCACCAAATTTTAGTTCCAATATTCATGCTTAAATGACCTACATCTACAACATTTGAGATGCTAAATTTTCAAGCAAAATTTATATTCAAAAAGCAACAACAAAGCTTGTAACATTTACAACATTTAAATCACAAACCATGAAAAACACAAAACCCAAAAGGATACCACTTGAAGGAAAATTTTTGTCCTAGCTAAGAATCTGTGAGAACATGTGAACACATATGCAAACTAATAACACTTTAAAGTAGGCATCCATTCAAAAACAATTCTAAAACCCATGACTTTCAAAGCCTAGTGAATGGTGAACCACAAGACTCTTTAACAACATTAAAGAGAAGAAAGGATTTGCGATTCATTACCCTTGAAGCTCATCCTTGTTTACACAAGGGATTCACCCAAGTGTAGGGCCTTCAAGTCACCTCCTAGCTCCTTAGATCTTCCTTGTGATTTTCTTCCTTTTGATACTCCTTTGCTCCTTGACGATGTGAGGAAAGGATCTCCAAGAACACCAAAGGTATGTTATCTCTAAGTCTCCACACCAAGGATGAGATGTGAAGATGAAATGGATGATATAAAGGAAGGAAGATTGCTAGCTATCCCTCCCCTAAGTGGCCGGCCTCTATGGAGAAAAAGAGAGAAAAAGTTTCTCTTCTAATCTTCAAGAAAACCCTTAGTGAGATAATGGCTATAAAGTTGCCTTTATACCACCTCACATGCAAGTGGCAAACTTGAAATTAAGCCAAGTTTACCCTAGGCCAGTTTTGACATTGTTTTTGGGGTAATTTCCATTTAGTTTTAGTTGTCACACAACCTAAACTCAATGGGACTTGTGGACCAAAAACCCTTTTGGGCCCTGAAACCCAAAACCAACTTAAAAGCCTAATACAAACCTTTTGTAAGATTGATTAACTAATTAATTAATCTTGACCATTCTCAATTGAACTATTTAATTGCTTATCCATCTCATATATATTTCTTCATTTTCATCCTTACTCGGTCTACGATCCATTAGGTTTTAATTAGCAAGGCAGTGGGCGATTGTTACTCTTAACGATCAATTGTGAATTGAAACTACATTTCAATTCTCCCTTTGATGAAGATTAGTGTTTGCTAATCCTCAGGGGTTCCACCAACCATGAGTGACACCTAGCAGTATGTCATGGCTACCCAAGCTAAGTAGAAGTGGTTGGAGAACCCATCCAATTCCAATTACAATGCAATACGGTCATTCTCTAATACAATACTCTTAATCACATTGTTTGAGTGACACTTTGTTTCATGTCTACTATCCAATGTGATACTTCTCTATATGATTCAATTGAATATGATTTGGAACAAACTTCCTAAGTCATATTCGTATGCTTTTGGCCAAAGACTCCAGAATCATATCTCAGAGTATTCTCCCTCCACCATGGAAGGTTAGAGATCCCTTGGTGTGCATTCATATGCCTACATGACTAGATAGCTTGACCCCAACAATGTCGTGGACACTCTTAATGGAATCCCTTTAACATGATTAAAGATCAAGGATCCAACCATTAGACATATATGATGCCTCAGGTCAAGGGACTACTTTGCATACTGCAACTTAAGAGTTCTTACATGACATGTATGTTCGAACTCCCTTTTGATCGTTGTTCAATGTACTCAATTACCTTTTAAGCACCTACGTGTTTGTCCCAGTGTCCAACACTGAATGACTTGAGACTAGTCATACGTACTCTTGAGATAACATAACACATACTAACCTTAACGGATTATCAATGCCCAATTGGCAATCCTATGGCTAGGAACGTTTTAGGAATGAACATAAAAGAAAGGTCTCGTTAATCTAGCTTACTTAGATCACTTCTCTCTTAAATTAAATACATTCCTTGGATTCCCTTGTTGCTTAAACGCATAATACATTAAATAGTGGTTAACAATAAGATTTTCCCTTCATTAAACATATAATAGTTTAACACAATAAGCATTCCAAAAGCTATTTCATCAAATGAGTGGCTTTGTGGGCATACTTCCAACATTCGATGCATTTCAGCAAATTTCTGAGGGTAGGGTTCACAGTGCTGGTGACTTGCATGGTGTTGGCTCTAGCTTAAGAGGGTCTGTTACCTTGGTGGTAAGAGATGGGTTGTTAACAGGCAGTAAGAGGGGTAAGGATGAGGATGCTCATGCTAGAGACGAGGTCCCTGTCGTTTATAAGAAGAGGTGCTCTAGTCCATAGGTGGGGTTTGTCTACAAACAACCTCACCATTCATAATAATTGCCTAAGTTGGAACTGCTGAAGGTTGGGGCACTTTTGAGCAGCTCAGGCGTTGCTGGAAATTGTCCAACAACAACATCCCATTTTGGTTTTCCTGTTTGAAACCAATTGCAGTGTTCAAGCTATGGAGTTTAAGAAAGGTGGTTTGGGGTTTTCAAAATGCGGTTATAATGGTGAGTAACGGACGGTCATGGGGTTTATGTTTGTTATGGAAAAAAGAGGTAAAGGTGATGGTGAGATATTTTTCACCAAATCATATTAATAGAGAGTGTAGCATTGGGGGCTCTTCTACGTGGTGGAGATTCACAAGTTTTTATGGCTTTCCAAATATGACAGACCGTCATTTGTCGTGGGCATTGTTGTCATCGTTAAATAGGCAAAGCTCGCTTCCATGGTTATGTGTTGGGGACTTCAATGAGGTGTTGAGTGCGCCTGGACAACTTGGAAGGGTTGGAAGAAGAGATAGTCAGATGAATGGGTTTTGGAAGGTGGTGTATGATTGTGGATTGGTGAATTTGGGTTTTATTGGCAAATGAGTACACATGGATTGATAATAGGGAAGATGAGGTATGTTGTCATCTTGACCGTGCTCTAGCTACCCAATTATGGATGCATTTTTTCCCTCACTCTCAGGTGTGTCACCTCAAACCTTCTATGTCAGACCATTTACCTATTGTGGTGGAGATTCGGGATTCAGTGGGTGATATTTCTCGAAAATCTCGTAGGTTCCGTTTTAAGGAGATGTGGTTATAGGATGCGAGTTGTTAGTATACCATTACGGATACATGGAGTGTGGAGCGATGGGGTGCACCTTTGACTCGTGTATGTGATAAAATTAGAGCCACTAGAGTGGCTTTGTTAGATTTGCAACGCAATACTTTTGGGAATACGAAGTTGGAGATTACGAAGGTTAGAGATAAATTAGGGATTTTGTTTTACCATCATCCTTTGCCGGACCTACATGATCTCGGGGGAGTGCTGATGACCAAGTTAGATAATTTACTTGGGCGTGAAGAAACCTTTTTGGCGACAGAGGGTGAGAACTCAGTGGATGAAGGAAGGACATCAGAACACGAAGTTCTTCCATACTCATGCTTCGAACAGGATGAGGAAGAACACAATTAAAGGTCTGCGGGGAGAAGATGGTGTGTGGTATGATTCGCCTAAAGGAGTTGAGGACATGGTGGTTGATTATTTTAGGCACATTTTCTGGACTCAAGGGGTTCTAAAAAATGCCGTCCAGGAGGTGTTGGGGTTGTTTCATAGAAAGTTACTCCGAAAATGAATGAGATGTTGATGCAACCTTATTCTGTGGAAGAAATTAAGGTGGTTGTGTTTCAAATACATCCATCTAAGTCTCCAGGGCTGGATGGCATGTCTCCACTCTTCTATAAGTGTTTTTGGCATATTGTTAGTCCGGAGATGGTGGACACGATGCGGTCATTTCTGTAATCTGGACACCTAAGTAAGGAAGAAAGCTATACTTATGTTTGTTTAGTCCCTAAGGTGAATGAGCCGCAAAATATGTCTTAATTACATCCCATTAGTTTGTGTAATATTTTATACAAAATTAGTGCCAAGGTGATTACTAACAGGCTCAAAGGCATGATGTCTTCAATTATCTCGCCAAATCAAAGTGCGTTTATGCCAGGAAGATTAATATCGGATAATTCATTGGTGGCAACAGAGATTGGGCATTATTTGCATAATAAAAAGACAGGTAGGGATGGTGTTTTTGCACTTAAGCTTGATCTTAGCAAAGTTTATGATAGAGTTGAATTGTGTTTTTTGGAAGACATGATGGAGAAGTTGGGGTTTGCTAGGGAGTGGATAAAAATTGTGATGGCATGTGTTAAATCAGTGTCGTACTCTTTTCTAATTAATGGGTAGCCAAGTGGTTATGTTATTCCCTCCCGAGGTCTCAGGCAAGGGGACCCTCTATCACCGTATTTGTTCCTTTTGTGTGTTGAAGGCCTTCTAGCCCTTATTTCTCAAAAAGAACAAGTAGGGGAGTTTCGTGGTATTTAGTTGTGTGAGGGTGCAGCCACGGTTCATCACTTATTGTTTGTCGACAATTGTTTCCTATTTGGGAAAGCGAATGTGGATGAATGTGCATTGATTCAACATATATTGGATATCTACTCTTTAGCTTCGGCACAATCGGTGAACTTTGAGAAGAGTAATGTTGCATTTAGTGCGAATGTGTGTCAATATGATCAACAATTGTTGCCAGGATTCCTCGGTGTGCAGATGGTGGAACAGCATGATAGGTATTTGAGGTTACCGAGTTGTACTGGGAGGAATAAAAAACAAACCTTTTCTTTTATTAAGGAGCGGGTGACACAAAGGCTTAATGGGTGGAAGAGTAAGCTTTTGAGTAGTGCGGGAAATGAGCTTTTTATCAAGGTTGTTGTTCAAACCCTTCCTTCTTATACGATGAATTGGCTTTTACTCCCGAAGACATTTTGTGATGAGTTACATCAACTCATGGTGCGGTTTTGGTGGGGGAATGGCTCGAAGGATCAGAAAATCGATTGGTGGTCTTGGGAAAAAATGTGTAAACCCAAAGCTGAAGGTGGGTTAGGGTTCCGGGATCTATATGCTTTTAATATGGCGGTGTTGGCTAAGCAAGGGTGGCGAGTGTTCCATCAACCCACGTCATTGGTGGCGCGAGTTCTGAAGGCTCGGTATTTCCCTAATTCTTCCTTTTGGGATGTGGAAGCTATTGGATCTGCTTCGTATTGTTAGCAAAGTATTATGAAGGCGAGAGAGGTTATGGTTCGCTGATCGAAGTGAGTGGTGGGAGATGGGTGGACAGTTAGAGTGCCGTTGGACATATGGTTGCCTCGGCCTAATACTTTCAAGGTTATCTTCTCACCTCCACCAAGATGACTTCAAATGAAGGATGAGGAACTCATTGATACTTCTACACAGATTTGGTGTATTGATTTGTTATCAGAATTATTTAGCCCGGAGGAAGTAGCTTTGGTTCTATCTCTGCCTATTATTTTCCATGCCCTAGGGGATAGATTGGTGTGGCATTATGATGAGCGGGGTTTATATTCAGTGAAGAGTGGGTATAGAGTAGCTCGACAATGGCTTTAATCGGTGAATAGTAGTGCATCATCCTCTACTAATGGCAGTGCATATGAGAAGCTTTGGAAGCATCTTTGGAAGGCTCATATCCCTCCCATAGTTAAAAATTTCACTTGGAGGGTATGCCATGATATAGTGCCCACCAAAGTCAATTTTCGAAGGAAAATGGTGAGGGTGGAGATGGAGTGTAGGGTGTGCTAAGGGGAGGAGGAAATGGCTGCACATGTGTTGTTGATATGTCCATTTGCCAGAACAGTGTGGTTTAGTTCTGCATTTGGCCTTCGGTCAGTGGGGACTATGCATATACAGCTTAAGGATTGGTTACTTTCGGTGTTGGAAACAAAAGAAGTGGACTTTGAGTTGCTGTGTATGATAATGTGGGATATTTGACAAGAAAGGAATTCATGGGTATAGAAGGGTTCCAAAACTTTACCTATAGCCGTGTGGCAGAAGGTCTCTGCGTGGCTATCGGCTTTCCAGACTGCAAATTAGGAGTCTGTTAGGGTGGTGGTGCAATCTCCTTCGCGATAGTCTCCTTCTAGTCAAGGATGGGTCAAACTTAATACGGATGGAGCGGTGAGGAGTCATACAAAAATGAGGGTGTGGGAATGGTATTACAGGACTGGAGGGGTGGTTTTTTGGCAACTGGAGAGCATCAGTTTCCAGAGATCATTTTCGTGGCATTGTTGGAGATGTTTGCAGTACGGTTTGGTCTACAAGTAGCTCAAGCACAAGGATTTCAGCAGGTTGTGGTCGAAAGTGATGCATTGAAGGTTATTGCAATTCTCAATGGAACCTGTGCAGATTCATCATCATACGGTATGATTGCAGGGGACGTGTTGCAATTGGCGTCCACTTTCTCACGGGTTATTTTCATTCATTCTTCTAGGTTATGTAAGGGGTTGCCCATCGACTTGCTAAGTTTGCTTTGTCTAGTAGCAATAATCTAGTTTGGATTGAGGAGCCTCCTACCCTTATTCAGGAGATCCTTCTCCAAGACATATGTAACTCTGATTGAGTTTAGTTATCAATACAACACTTCCTTTCAAAAAAAAAATAAAAAATTAAACAAATAAATAACTTCACAACCCCTAATAATTCGTCAGCAATGATTCAGTAATGGCTCCTACCATAAGTGTGTCGAACCCGTACCGCAGCTCTTTTCTTCTTGTCTATCAACAATATATATTCATAATATTGAAGCTAAATAAAAAAAATTATACAAAATGCAAAATTTAAAACGCAAACCTTTTCCGGAACCTTCACCATCCATTGTCTTTGACGAACACGCACCACTGTCGGCCATCGCACCAACAATCAAAGAACAAATTGATTATAATTTGCAAAATTGTAAAGCGTTTTCGAAACGCATTCTGAAGAATAAGGAGAGCATAAGCGCATATTTATAGAAGGTTAGGGGCTTCATCGCGCAAACATCTATACTAAATACAATTTTGACTCCTCTGATTCACATGCACTGAATGCTCTGACTTAAAAACTGAACGAAGTTCGTGCAACGAAGCCTTTGTCGCACAGGGTTTTATCACCTAATGCGACGAATGTTCGTCACGGTAAACATATAGATTCGAAATATGGAGGTAAACTTATCCATGTTTTTAACGCCCTTTGGTCGACGAAACTTTCGTCGCTACAAATTTTGCGCTACAAACGTAATTGATTGTAATTATGAAGTTTATGTAAACATATATCTTTAGTATCGATATTTACGTGAACTTCATAATTACAAACAAATATTCAGTTGTAACATTTATTCTAAAAATAATTAAAAACTTAAATAAATTGAATTAATCCATGCAATTATTTAAACAACAAAACATGAATTAAAGCCTTATTAAGCCCAAATACATAACCTATAAAAAAAAACCTTAAAATTAAATATTGTCCACAAAAACATAAATTTAAAACTACTGCTTCGATGGTCCTTCCTTCCGCTCCATGTCATAATGCCACCACTTGTAACCCCCCTTCAACGCCTCCTCCATCAACTTCATCAGCTCTTCGTTCGTATCATCAAGAGTGTAGTTACATTGTTACACATATATGCAAATAATAATTCCAACATATAACAAAAAATTTCACAAAACTAATTCTTTTCAACATTTCTCGCACATACTAATAATTGATCGATACCTCATTCTTCACATTCTCAGACACATATTTCCAAGAATGCCACTCAGCAGTAGGACAATTATTCTGCATTGTTACACCAATTGCATGCGCAAACTCCACATATTGCCTTATATCATAGGGCCCGGAGGGCATGCTCTGCTCCCGGTTTATATCTTTCATTCAAGCACAAGCAGAATTGTGAAGAATAAGGAAAGCAGAAACACATATTTATAGGAAGGTTAGGGACTTTGAGCGATGAAGCCTTTGTTGTGAAAAACATCTACACTAAACACAGTATTGATTCCTCTAATTCACATGCACTGAATGCTTTGACTAAAAAACTGATTGGACTTTGTACGACGAAGCCTTTGTCGCGCAAGTGTTCCGCTAATTCACATGAACTGAATGCTTTGACCCAAAAACTCAACGAACTTTGCGCAACAAAGCCTTTGTTGCCCAAGGTTTATGCGGGAAAAATTTCATCGCGCATTTTTTTTCGCGCCAAAATAAAATTACCCGCGGTTTTCTTACTGACTTTGCTTGACGAGTATCTTTTTTTCGTCGTGCAAACTATATTGCACGACAAAGGTATGTATAACATAAAATAGCACCATTCTTGCGCGAAGAATCTATTGTTTCATTGCGCAAAACGCACTTGCCTAACGAATTTTTCTTTGTCGTCCAAACATCTATCACGCAAATAGTTTTTCCTACTAGTGCACATAACTGAGTCAAGCCACGAGCCGAGCCCATAACCTCACCGTTTCCTAGAAATCATGACATGCAGCCGTGTTCTTTGACTGAGCTCACCATCTTCGACAATGTTCTTAGAAATTCCTGTAGAATTTTGTTGATTTTTGCGGAGTTTAAGTCCCTATGATTCTCCACACCCCTGACGTCGACATCGATTTATAGTCTAAAACCTAGGGTTTCAGTCGAACACGCGGTTCACCCCTATGGACCCGACCTAGAACAAGACGACGAGAACAAGGCATGCAACCTACAAAAACCAGAGTCCAAATCCATTCCAGATTTTGGGCTTGGTGGGGTTTGGTCCAATTTTTTTTGGTTGAATATTTTTTTTTCTAATTGGCATTTTCTCCACCTTAGAGGCAAATTTCATATTGAAACTTAAATTTGAGTCTCACTTTGCCTCAAACACCCACATATGAATTTTAAGTCTCATGTGCATTGAAAATGTTTTGCTTTATATTTGGTCTCAAATATAAGATTTGAGTCCTTAGACTCCTTACATTGAAGATCATGTTAGAAGCTAAAAACAAATGACCATACTGAAGGGAAGTCCACCAAATTATGGCTACGTCACAAATTTTTTCTGAATTATTGATGCATGACCTTTACGATTCTAATTCCTAGTGATTAACACAAGATGACAGATCATCAATCTCTCGTCAAAATATGAAGGAAGATTAGCTATTTAAATTATATTTTATAGAGGAATATTAAGGGGACTATTCTAAACATGGAATTTTTTATGAATTTTTTGCACAATATTGTACAATGTTGGTGATATAACGAAACCACTACGACGTAGCCTGCTACTCTTAATTCAGGGGATGGAGGTGGGGATTAATTTGAGATATGAAAAGCTTCCCGTCACTTGTTTCCTTTGTGGGATCATTGGACATATGGAAGAGCAGTGTGTGCATTTTAAAGAGAAGAATGTTGATGATTCTACTAAGCCATATGGGCATTGGTTTCAAAAAGATGTTTTGGGAGATAATAGGAGGTCTCAAGGCAAGCGTTTTAGTCTTGAAGGTTCCAAAAGATGGACTATGACAATCCCGGTGCTTTTCGAAGACGAGGCAAGCATGTGTCACGAGGCTGAAGAATAGCAGGGTGTGTCGACGGCAACCCCGGGGCTAGTTGCAGGTAATGGGGTTAGTGAAGGGGTGACGGAGGATGGTACCATTATTAGAGACATTGAAATTCTGGATTTGAATGTAGTGGCTGATAAGGATGTGTTAAGGGAAGACGTAGGACCAAGTTTGCCAGCGCAGGTTTATAACATTCAGATGGAAGAGGGGATGATGTTGTTTAGTTTCGACTTAAATGCCATGCCTGCTGTGTACGGGGATAATGGACAGATTTATGTGGCTTCGGCAAGTAGGGAGGTAAGGACTGTTTTAACTAATGTCGAGGTCTTTGGGCCTCGAAATGAGGGTGAGATGGTAGTGGGTCAGTAACTAGGAATGGTAGAGGAGAATCATACAGGCAGGGTAGTTGATTGGGATCCACCAGGTAGGGTGGTTGAGAACTCGGGGTTGGGTTTGAACCCCTTCAATCTCATGCCTATCATTGAACATAATCAAAGGCTCAAGAAGACGAGACCGAGGGGAGGAAGATGTGGCGGAAGTATGTCTAGTTCTTGATTTTTGATGCACTAGAGGGAAGGGATGTAATGCTTCCAGTGCTAGGCAAAAGAATGACTCGCGAGGATGAGGTAGTGTTTTCGCAAATCGAAGGCGGTGGAAGACTAAAGTGAATGTGATGTAGTCCAGTTCACCGGCGGAAGTTAACAAGGGTCAACCCTACCGAAAGCAATGAGTTGTTTAAGTTGGAACTGCAGGGGGCTTGGGAACCTCCGGTCAATTCATGCGCTTCATTGCCTAGTATCTTATCAAGATCCCACTATTATGTTCTTATGCGAGACTAAAAGTGATTCTCGTTGCATAGAACATTTACGTTTTAAGTTGAATTTTGATCATTGTTTTTCAGTTTATAGTAGAGGTAGTTTAGGTGGCTTGTCTGTTCTTTGGAAGGATGAAATAAAATTACTTTTACGTTCTTACTCTCAAAACCATAATGATTTTAATGTGGGTGTCCCGGGTGATATAGACTATTGGCGATTCACTAGGTTTTATGGTTATCCAGCTACTTGTGATCAGTTTAAATCATGGAGGTTGTTGAAATTACTTGTACACAATGATTCCATACCTTGGTTGTGTATTGGCGATTTTAATGAAATCCTTCAAGTCCATGAGCAAGAAGGTGGTAATATTCGACAAGATAGACAAATGGAAGGTTTTCAACATGCAGTTAAGGAGTGTCGGTTGGTGGATCTTGGGTTTGCAGGAAATAAATTCACATGGTTCACGACGAGGGGTGGTGGAATTAAGGTTTGTCTAGATAGGGCTCTAGGTACTCAAGCTTAGATGAAGCTTTTCCCCAATTTTAAAGTGCAACATTTGAATAAAACTACTTCGGATCATGTGCCGCTATTATTAAACTGGTTGGGGCGATCCCCAATCCGAGGAAAGAAACATTTTTGATATGAGGAAAGCTGGCATTTGAGTGAGGGTTGTACCGAGGTGGTCCAAGATGGATGGAACCTTGAGGTAGACGACTCTCCAATGTTCCAGGTTAGGAAGAAAATCAAGATGACAGGGATGAAGCTTACTAACTGGGCTCAGAACAATGCATGGGTAGGGCCAAATGAAATTAGAGAGGTGGAGGATAAGCTTACAAGTTTGTTGGGGCAACTGTTTACTAATGAGTTTATCAAGCAGAAAAATGAGCTAATTCGGCAACTCAGCAGATTGCTTGAACAAGAGGCCCAATTTTGGAGACAACGTTCGAAGGAAAATTGGGTAAAACTGGGGGATCACAATACAAAGTATTTTCATCAGAAGGCTAATAAGAGGCAGAAGCGGAACTATTTATTAATGGATGATAATGCTTGTTGGCGGGAGGACCGTAGGGGGATGGAGGAGATTGTGGTGTCTTCTTTCACACAACTTTTTCGTTCAAGTGAAGTGCAGAATTTTGATGATTTATTGTGCCATATCTCGCCTAAGGTGATGGACGAGATGAATTCGTCCTTACTTAGCCCACTTACGGATGAGGAGATAAAATGTGTTGTCTTTCAGATGCATCCTATTAAGGTGCTGGGACTGGACGATATGTCACCAGGGTTTTATCAGAAGCATAGGGGAGTGGTCGGCAAAGATATGTGTAATGGGATTCGGTAAATGCTCAGTTCTGGTAATATTCTTCGAAAAATTAACTATACCCATGTCACATTAATTCCAAACGTCAAAGATGCTACGATGATGACTTAACTTCGCCCTATTAGTTTGTGCAATGTGTTATACAAAATAATGGCGAAGGTCCTCACAAATAGATTGAAGCTTAATCTTCCGTAGGTTATATCTCTTGCTCAAAGTGCTTTTGTTCCGGGTTGCTTAATCTCAGATAATTACTTGGTTGCTATTGAGGTTGCTCATTATATGCATAAAAGGTCATCGGGGTTTAATGGGGTTATGGCTTTGAAACTAAACATGAGTAAGGCTTACGATTGGGTGGAATGGAAGTTTCTGGAGGCTATGATGCAAAGGTTGGGATTCGCTGAAAGGTGGATCCATATGGTCATGTTGTGTGTTTCCACAGTGACTTATTCCTTTAAGTTGAATGGGGATCCGGTGGGTTATGTGCACCCAGAAAAAGGAATAAAACAAGGAGATCCTCTCTTCCCTTTCTTACTTGTGTTATGTGCAGAAGGTTTGTTCGCACTCCTATCAAAGGCTGAGTTTGATGGAAAGTTACATAGGATCAAGGTATGTCGTGCCGCTCCTAGTATTCATCATTTGTTTTTCGCTGATGATAGTTTTCTTTTTGCCTAAGGTACTATTGGTGAATGCCAAGTCATTAAACTGGTGTTGTGGAGGTATGAGTTGGCTTTTGGACAAGCAGTTAATTTTCAGAAGAATTGTGTTTCTTTCAATCCCAATCTCAATATTTATGATAGGCAGTTATTGGCTAATAGTCTTGGGATGCGGAAAGTGGATTTTCATGATAAATATCTGGGTTTGCCAGTTTTGGTCCGAAAATTGAAAAAATAAACCTTTGCCTATGTGAAAGATAGGGTGTGGAAAAAGTTGCACAAAGTTGGCGAGGCGGCTTACTTAGTAGTGCGGGTCGTGAATTATTGGTGAAGACGGTGGCGTAGGCCTTACCTACATATTCCGTGCAATGTTTTCTACTCCCTAAATCTTTTTGTGAGAAGTTGAAAATGATGATAGCGAAGTTTTGGTGGAGTGGTGATCTGGGGAAAAGGAAAATACATTGGCTTAATTGGAGGGTGTTGTGTAAGTCTAAGCAGGAGGGAGGTCTTGGGTTTAGAGATCTTTATGCATTTAACTTGGCTTTATTAGCCAAACAGTCATGGCATTTTCTGCACAATCCCGAGGCATTGGTGTATCGTGTGTTCAAGGCCCGGTATTTCCCTGCCACAGATTTTCTTGAAGCTCAGGTAACATCTAACATCTCATATTTCTGGCGTAGTATTGCTGCTTCGAGATCAATTCTCCACAAGGGAATTTTGTGGCAGGTGGATAATGGGAAGATGATTCATATTTGGGAGGACAAATGGGTGCCAACGGAATCCTGCCTTCGGATTTTGACCCCAACACCATTACACTGGAATGGTGAAGCCACGATGGAAGGTTTGTTGAGGCCGGATGTAAAGTAGTGGGATGAGAGTTTGTTGAATGCATTTTTTTTCTCAGGAGGAAGTGGAATTAATTCAAAGGATCCCACTTAGCTTGCGTGATATTGCTGATTGCAGAGTTTGGCATTATGATCCTCATGGCAGATTTACGGTCCGAAGTGCGTATCATGTTGCTCAAGGGATAATGGCAGCTAGTGGGGAAAGGGTTGAAGGCTCACACTCGTATACTAGTAATAATGTGGAGAAGCTATGGAAGAAGCTGTGGACGGCTTGTGTCCCCTGGAAAGTAAAGATTTGTGTGTGGCAGGCATGTTTGGATTCTTTGCCTACAAGGTTAAATCTTTGTAAGCGAAGCGTGCCAATTAAAGATGGTTATGTTATGTGTGGTTGCCAGGTGGAATCCGTAGAGCATGTTTTGCATGATTGCCATGTTGCTAAAGCGGTATGGTTTCGCAGTTTGGGTGGGTTTAAGGGTGGAAAATGGGCACGATGTGAGTTTTTTGAATTGGTTAGCCAATCTACATTTACAGGGACCTATGGTGGGATTTGAGCTTTGGTCTAATGTTGGTTTGGTCACTATGGCAACACCAGAAGGACGTTCTTTGGAATGGTAAATACTCAAACCCGGATGAGATCGTACACAGGTGCCATAAGATGGACATAATGAAGGGTAGATGTGAGTTGCAGAAGTGGAAAAGACCAGTGGAGGGTTGGATAAAGTGCAATTTCAATGGAGCATGGAATCACCGTTAACACCGGGGAGGGTATGGAATTGTTTTGCGCAATCACTTGGGGAAGTTTTTAGGTGTTGCAGCAGGTCCCATTCATTGTTCCACGTTTGCCTTGCATGCAGAATTCTTGGCAACTAGGCATGCTGCACATTTTGTTAAAGGGTTATATTCGGTCAATGTCCAAGTTCAACTTGAAGGAGATGCGAGCTTGGTATTGGCTGCCATTAAGGGCCAAGGCGAGGATAGGTTTAATTTTGGACCCATTATTAATGATTTGTGATGTTTCTGTTTGGATTGGTCGAAGTCGATGGTTAGTCATGTGCAACGAGAAGGAAATTCGGCGGCTCGTCGGCTTTGCTCGACTAGGGCTTACTTGTACTCAGGAGATTGTGTGGTTCGAGGAACCTCCGGATTTAATTCAGGATATTTTGTTTGAGGAAGGATTGTAAGTTTGATTGTTTATTTGAGGATAGGTCTATTGTTGTGCGAGGCACTCTTTTCCTTCGACTGGGTTGAAATCCACGACAAGGTTTTTATCGAGGCCCATTTTGCACACTATCCTCAATTTGTATGAATTCTGTTTTGCTTAATGAATATCGTACTTTTGTTAAAAAAATAATTAACATTAAAACTGAGGTGGGAGAGAATCCCACTTTAAAAGAGTTCCTTATCATTTTTTTTATTTTGTAAATCACATAACATGATTGTTGATGATTAAACTATTAAATGTTAATTAGCGTACTTATTTCTTATTGATAACAAATTATATAATTTGCAAAAATAATTTAGAAAGTTTGTATCCTATCATTACTCTTAAAAAGCCCATTATATACATGCATCCATACGTTTACAAGTACTGGATTATACTAATTTACTTCTCCATCTCCTATCATTTTCTTATTTTCTCTCTTCCATATATAATCTCCATTGCCTTCACATCTCCTACAGTAAAAAATTCTGTACCGTGTGCCGACAACCTACTGATACATATTCTCTGAACTCCCAAAGGAACCATATTCTCATATATTCTCATCTCCATATCCAAATATTCCCACCACCAGCGCCACCACTGCAACCACCACCACCACACTATAAAACAAGACTCATCATGCACTCTTCTACACAAACCCTACCAAGTTCACAGTTTCCTTCTCTGTATTTTCAAAACACAAACCGAATTCAGAAAACACGTTTTTAAAAATACCCATTTGTCCATTTATTTTCTGGGTTCTTATCGTTTACTAAATTAAGGATGAGAAGGAACAGGGGTTTCAGGCTAAAACACAAGCTAGTGAGGATCTTCAAATGGATGATCCGACCCAGAAAAGACGAGACTCGGTTCCAAAGACTGGATCCTCCAGCCCGAACCTACAACCCGATTTCGAAATTCTTCACCTTGGCTCGCTCTCTTCAACGCGGAGCCAAGGAACTCTGCTCCCCAAACTCGGGTTATATTCGGATCCGTGGAGCCCCGGAGGAAACAAAAGCCACGAAACCGGTTGGTATGCCGAAGGGGCACATGGCTGTGTACGTGGGCGAATCAGACGTTGACACGCATAGGTATTTAGTTCCGGTCTTATACTTTAATCACCCTCTGTTTGGGGAGCTTTTGAAGGAGGCTGAGAAGGTTTACGGATACAATCATCCGGGTCGGATCGTGATACCTTGTGGTGTTTCGGAGTTTGAGAAAGTGCAAATGAAGATTGCCGCAGGGGACCAGTGCCCACGGCGGAGAAGAAAAAACCGTCGTTATTGGTGACTTGAACCACAGCTGGTGGCAATTAGGGTAAAATGCCTCAACGGTCCAAATTCTTGACAGTGGTTTTCATGTATTTTTATTTTTTTTTCATTTGAAAAAATAGAGAGTTGCTACTTAGTATTATGATATAGTGTTCTAGTAGTATTTCTCTTCATTTGTAAATAAGAAGTTTAGGTTCGATTCTTACCAATTGCGACTTTGAACCACATTATTGTTAACTTAGTGAGACTAAACTCATGTTTGTTAAAGAAAATAAAACTTAAAGGGCTATTTCTATCAATTTTTGTTTATCCCACTTAATAATGTGCATATTGAAGTCAATACTTATCTATCATCTAATCCTATCCTTAGGGGTTTTCTTTTTTAATGAGTTGTGTTGAATTTTACTTTAGTTTACCAGTTTTTAGGGACTTTAGGAACGTTTGGTCCAATTTAGTGAGCGATACAAGCTATCCAAACATAACTTTTGTTTGTTCATGTTTATCCATGACGTATTGCGTCCGTGATTAATACAATTATGCGGGATATTCATTGTATTTAGCGAGCTTTACAAATTTTGATAGTCTGCGATTTGATGCATCGAGAGAAAATAGAAAGATCTTCAAACAACTGGGAAAGAGTGAGTGCAAGTTTTATTTGAGGTACATGTAGACAAAGGTACAGCCATAATTTTTTTGAGGAGCGCCTCACATAAGTATAGAAGAAGACAAAATGAATAGTGGTTATAAAATTACTAATGCAAAACATCATAATATATAGGTTTTTTAGCCAAAATGGTCATTCAGATTTGAATAATACATCACTTTGGTCCCTGAGATTGAAAATAAATAAAAATAGTTCCTGAGATTGTCCACCATCCATTATTTTGGTCATTCCATTAAAAACTCCGTTAAGTTTCCCAGAGCTTTTGGTCGAAAGTTTGGGCAATTTTCAAAGTTTTGTAACTCAATCGGTTTTTAACCAAATTCGACCAATAATATATCAAAATAAAGATAGGAAAGTGTAGAATAAGATTATACCTACTTGGAAGCCCAATGATTGCTGGAGATGGCCGGAAAATAGCTTGAAAGGTAACTAGTCCGCAAGAAAACTGGAAAACTCGCCGGAAACTAGTTTAAGTTTAAATGTTCATAACTTCTTCAATACTCAATGAAATCAAGTGATCAAAAAATGAAAATCATAATTCTTGATGAGACAAAGAGAATGATACATTTCTCGATGGCTAAATCGTCGTGGTTTGGCCAGAAAACGACTCGAAAGTGGCTTTCTTGGTCTTGAGTTAGCAACTTTCGAGCCATTTTCCGACAAAACCAAGGCGAATTAGCTATCAAGAAAGGTACGATTCTCTTCATCTCATTGAGAAGTATGATTTTCATTTTTGAATCACTCGATTTCGTTGACTATTGAAGAAGTTATGAACGTTTAAAGTTTACCCAGTTTCCGGCGAGTTTTCTAGTTTTCCCACAAACCAGTCACCTTTCAGGCTATTTCCTACAAGCAGCCCAATAGGTGTGGGGGCATTTGTGGAGCCAAAAATAATCATAAGGCAACATGTGGATTTTTAGGTATAAGAGGATAAAAATACCCTTAAGGCATATCGGGATTCCTACATGCGAGCAGCGGACAATCATCCGTCAATCAAGTCAAAAGTGTCCAAAATAGGTAACCAATTCAAAGATATTCTCATCCATCCTCATCTTAGGTAGTTATTTTATAACCTACATAACATTCCATTTAAGTGGAAGTTAATTGGCTAATTAATGAATTAATTCCTAATTAATCCATTAATCACCAATTAAATCACCCATTACACCCCAAAAAATACCCTAGGGCCGGCCACTCTTTCTTCCAAAGAAGGCCGGTCATGCTCTATAAACAGGACTCCATTTTCTGTAAAAAGGGAGTTCCAACACTCTTGCAAAACTCCCAAAAAGCTCTTTAAACACTTTTCTCTCTCAACACTCTTGCAAAACTTCCGGACCGACGATCGAACCGGGAGCATTTTCACCATATTTTTCTTCGGATTTGACATTTTCCAACTCAAATCTCATGCTCGGAGTCTACCACACTTCCACTGCTCAAGAAGACACATTCATTCCAAGCTATTCCAACCCAAATGGAGAACAACACTTGTCTCGACAAGTCATATAGTTGACAAGTGCCTTCGCACAGCAGATGACCTTGGTGAACCAGCTCTTGCAGCGCACCGAGATGCAACGTGCCCCAGACGAGGTGTCCTAAAGTAGGACAAGGGTAGACAAAGAACCTCTCCAGTAGCGTCCAGGCAAGCAGCCACTCGACCATCCACAAACTAAGCGATCAGGTAATGTGCACTCCCGATTGGGCCCTCGAGATAGCGTATACTCCCGTCTTAGAGTGCGGAAGAGCGTGTACTCTCGACTAGGCCTACAGACGAGTATACATTCATGGTTGAGGTCACACTTCGATAGTCAACATGAGCAACCTTCCAGGTGAAGTGTTTATTCTCGGCTAAGCCCGCAATGAGCATTATCCACCTCATATCAGAGTAGGTAGCATGACAGACGAAGAGAAGTAGTCACTCAATAAGGCTCAAGTTCAACCGGCAGCCTGCGAAGAAATCACTCGCATGCTAGGAATGCAGTACACGCACTGCATTCGCAGTATAGATAAGCCAAACAAATGGAAGAGCAGCCTAGACCAGCAAGTCATAGTTGGGGGCAGCTAAGAGCTCCACTACCTCAACAAAGGAAAATTCAGGAAGAAGTAGAGAGACTCTTAACTAAGCGATTGAGCAATTTCCAATGGAAGGAGGTCATCGACGAAGCACTACGACTGAACATAACCAACATAAGCAGGTCACCTTTCACGAAGAGACACTTAAAGCACTACTGAAGCGCAATGATCCTCTATCGAAATAATGATGATCTCCTGCGCAATATATTTGCCACCACTCTACAAGGCGAGGCGTAAGATTGGTTCTACACCCTGCCGCCATAATCCATCTAAAATTTCGACCAACTTTCTTTGGTTTTCACCAAAGAATATTCATCCTGTTGCTCGATCAAAAAGAAGTCCGACCATTTGTTCGACGTCAAGAAGAGCCTAAAGGAGTCCTTTCGCGACTATTTGAGGAGGTTCAAAGTAGAAAAGGCAAGGATAGTCAGATGCAACGACTCAATAGCTAGAGCAGCCTTCTAAAAAGGACTTCCAGCAAACCACCCATTGTTCGAAAAATTTATCATGAAAGAAGATCTAACTTTGGTAGACTCTTTCGCTCTGGCAGAAAAACATGCACTTTAAGACGAAGTTCGCAGATGCCTATTCAAGGCAAATCCAAGCGATCTTGAATATGAAGTTCCCTATTAATCTGAAGGAGATTCAAAGTCTGAATGAATGAGCAGTCGCATCTGAAATAGAAAGAAGCTCTACCATCATACGAGAAGAGCTGCGGGCTCGATTACCTGTATTCCACAGTTTAAAAGCTCTCATCGATGTTATCAATTGTATTTTACAGTTTAAAAGCTCTCATTGATGTTATCAGAAATTCAAAAACTAACTTTGGTGATAGTTGTTGCAACCTGGAAGCTCAAGTTTTACTTTCAAACGCATGTAGTCATCCTCATGACGTATTATTCCGCCCAATCCAGACGCATGACAATAAAGGCGTAGACCTTAACGGATGCAAAGTTTTCTGACGAACGCAACAACTCGGCCCAAAAGACACGCCAAGGGTAGATGAACACTGGAAGGACACACTCGGAAGCAAGTTTTGTCCTTGTCACCCTAAAAGATTATACATATGAGTAACACTACATACCACACGGCCCTAGTCGACCTTTGCTCAATCATTCAACTTTAGAGTGGCCCAATATCTGTAGTTAAGCATCTCCTGCTGCATGTGACATGGCCCCATCTCCACAGCTCCCTATTGCGCCTTCACGCTGAGCCTGGGTGACACAACAAAGTGGCCCAACGATACCCCGGAAGTAGCCGAGTCACTCTAGCAGCGCTTGCTCCACCCGATGGAGACTTCTGGCATTTGCATGTCGACAGCACATCCAACTACAAAGGTTCAGGAGCAGACGTGGTCCTTGTCACCCCAGGTGGTTCGATGCCTGAGCAGACGATCAATTTAAGTTTCAAAGCATCCAACAACGAAGCAGAGTACGAAGCCCTACTAGCAAGCCTTCGAATAACAAAAGACTTGGCGTTGAAAAACCTTTCAATTCATTCTGATTCCCAGCTAATCACCAGCCAGACTACTGGGGGCAAAGGCATGATGATCGTGGCAACCGACTACTTTACCAAATAGGTAGCAGCAAAGCCCAAGATGACCACGATTCAGACGGACATAGAGCTTTTCATATGGAGGAACATCATTTGCCGATTTGGCATCCTTTAATCTATTGTTACCGACAACGGTCGTAATTCATGGGCAAAGATTTGGCGAAGTTCTTCCAAAAATATGGCATTAAGCAGCACATGTCTCCGCCAAGATATCCTCAAGGCAATAGGTGGGCCAAAGCATCCACCAAGATGATCCTCGACTGCCACAAGAAAAGAAAATGGCCACACGAACTCCCTGGATGTCTATGGGCATATCCCACCACCAAAAGACGAGCAACCGGTGAGACTCCTTTCTTTTTGGCATTTGGCTCAAAAGCAATCATTCATTCCAATGTCATCAAACCAAGTATCCCCACTTTACTACCAAACATTGAGCAAAAAGGAGATGGCCATAAGCTTAGATCCAACAGATGAGAAATGCGAGCAGATTATCACCCGCATTGCAGCCTACCAGCAGCAGTTCCTCTCCAGCTACAACAAAAGGGCCAAGATCCGGCAGTTCCAGCCCGAAGATCTAGTCCTAAGAAAAGCCTTTATCACTGCCCGTAGAGAATGCTCCAAAATGATGGATCCCGTCTGGGAAGGTCCGTACAAGATCAGCAGAGTAGGCGTTAAGAGTAATTACACCCATACCACCATGAAACGATAAAAAGATCGAAAAGCAATAGAGCGACTACAATCTGAAGAAGTACCATGTGTGACCTCCCGCTACATCAAAGCTCGAAGACTCAAGAAGCTCGACGGGCACCACCTTACAAGTCGAAGACTATTCCGTTGTTATGCAGTTCCTACTTTACCACTAAGTTCTTGTTCGTTTCACTCCTTTTTCAATGAGGAATTCAGAAATAATCACAACTTGGCTCAGCTGCATGCTTATAACAACTAATCACTCATGCACTTCAAAAGAAGACTGTGCCATTTTTAGGGACTCATCGCAGGAATTGTGCCCCCCGAGGGACCAACCATGCTCTCTAGTGCGAGAAGGTAAACTAATTGCTCTCCAATTCGAAAGGGTAAACCAATTCCCCAACACCCACATCGGTCAGCTCTCCAAGACGGGAGGATAAACTACGTGGATGAGCCTGGCTGCCATAGTATAACTAGATGCACGATGGCTTGCGCTGGGATTCCTAGAAGTCGCCACAATGGTCTTTTTTAAGGCTTAACTAATTGAAGGATTTTGGGTCTCTTGGCCTAATCCGTGAGGAATCGGGACCTAGAGACGGAGGGGGCACAATGCGCAGTACGCCCTACAGATGGCTGCCTTAAAACTCTAAAGCTGCTACCGAGTGCACTAAGGTAGCTTACAGTTTCCAGAAGACTGCCTACGGTTTGCCCTTTGAGCAGTAAAGCCGTGCTAGACTTATGCAACCGCACATTCTTGTGAAAGGTTACACAAGCTAGCATACATGTACAAAGTTTTATCCACTGCCGACATGTTACATAGTCGATAAGCTTCACCTCTGCCAAGCACGGAACAACCTACACCAAGTCCTAAAGTGTTGTGATACTTGCTATGCAACCTACGGAATTGGAGAAAGCCAAGGTTTTGCCTAGTGGTTACGCGGACTTGTCTGCTTCTGTAATTAAGTCATCTTGCTGCCAACCCTATGGCTAACAACTTTGCAAAGTTCTACACCAACACCTACGACTGCATAGAGTACGCTAGCTTGTCTGCTTATAAAAAAGTAGCATGTTTGCCACTGGTCTATCAAGTCTAAAGGTTAGGGTATGAACAAAAGAAGCGAAGATGAAGAAAAGCAAATGAAGCATGTTTATAAACAATTAGCAAAGGCCAAAGGAGTTCAAGAAAAACAAGAGCTATAAGCTGCTCATTCTTCTTAAGCAGACCAACACGGATGCGCTGCAGCTCATCCACTTCCTTCTTCAAACTTTCGTTGATCTTCAATACATCTTGAAGTTCCAACACTTGGGGTTCAAGCCGATCGACGATTCTCTTGAAGTGGATCACTTAATTATAAGCAACAATCAACTTTTCATCCTTTGCATAAGCATCAAAACGAAGCTCAGAAACTGCAAACTCAAGATCTTGAATCTGAGGTATGTAACATCCAATCTCATTCTCTGCACTTTCATACTTAACTTGGATCACGTCAAACCTAGCCTTCAAGTCAATGATCTCGTGCCGAGCGGTCTCAAGCTGCAGAGAAGTGGGAGCTGAAATATTAGACCCCTTCAAAGCAACAAGCTCAGAATCCAACCTTTTGATCTCCTCGGCTGAGGAATAAGCTTCAGCTGCCATAGTCTTTGCCGCCTCCTTAGCAGCCTTGCTATATATGCATCATAGCAAGCAAAACAGTCATTCTATATTGGGTTGTATGCTTCGCAAAGGAACTTGGGCAAACAACCTTTCTACCGCCAACAACAAATTTGGCACAAACGTCCATGTCTTCAAGCAAATCTAGTTTCAAAAGCACATAGATCTCAGCAGCCTCCCCAGAAGTAGGCTTAGTGGATTTCTTACAGCTGCCTACGCAAGTAGTCTCTTCCCTCTTAGCAGGATCAGTCTCAGCAGCAAGGGGAGTGGGCCTTGGTGCCACTTTAGTAGCAGAGTCCACCTTATCACTATTCATAGTAGTAAGCCTTTCCAAAGGTGAACCAAACTTATCTCCCAACAAACATCTTGGTATAGACTTCGGCATTGAGGGCATGACAAGACCTTTACACTGAGCTATCCTATCAGCAATCGTACTAGCCATTCTCGACATGGCAGGCGCCACACGCTCAGATCTAGCAGTCTCATTTTTTCTTCCCATTGGAAGAAGTTATGTCAATCACAAGCATCTCAAGCAGGCCCTCATGAGCAGTAGAGGAAGTCTTCAGTCTTTATCAACCGACATCTCTTGAGTAGGCGGGGGAGATCTCTTCTTTCCACCTTCATTTATAGTAGGCTCCACGACAGTGATCAGACAAGCCATTGCATCTACCTTGATCCTCTTTACCTCATCTTTCGAGAGCAGTCTACCTTACTCTCGGCGAAGAGAACTAAGCAACCAACGTCATTCATGGTACTCAGCAGGGGAGCTCAACCTAGCATTCCATCAAGCAAGAGGCCTGCATACCCAGTATTCCAGCAGCTCATGAGGCCCGTGACCTTCTCTTTTCCCTCAATCACCGACCTAGCCCGCGTTAGGACCAAGGGCCTAAAAAGACATGAGCCATGCAACCAGTCTAGCACTACATCCCAGTGCTTCACTTCGCGGCCCTAGCCGCACAAGCTGTCCATGGCTCTAACTAAGTTGAGCAGCCTAAAATAGTGGTCCCTGCCACAACACCTCCTCAGCCTATGCCGAGCCGACTTCTGGCCCCTGCCGGCCGACGTGCCTCACCACCCCGACGGCTGCCCCACGATAGCACTATCCAGGAAGAAAACAAGAAAAATTAAATTTTTTACATCAGTGTGACATGGAGAAGACGAAGATATCAACGAAAGACAGTCCTTTGCATGGGCAAGATGTAGAAGATTGCTAGAGGAGGGGGAACAAATATCCTCTAAGCTCTATCTCTCTTGTAGGGTAGAATAAATCGTTCTCCAAAGTTGATTTAATAACCCACTTAAGGTGGACTTAAATAGGCTTTGAGAGAAATTTATTTCCCTTTCCTAGAAGGATCTAATTTCCTATTAAAGAGGGAATCTACATCAAAAAAAGGAAGCAGTCCTATGTTTCCTAAAGCAAGAAGATCTCTACACTTGCTGCCTTTTCCTACGAACAGCCCAATAGGTGTGGGGGCATTTGTGGATCCAAAAATAATCACAAGGAAACATGTGGATTTTTAGGTAAAAGAGGACAAAAATACCCTTAAGGCATACCGGGATTTCTACGTGCAAGCAGCGGACAATCATTCATCAATCAAGTCAAAAGTGTCCAAAATAGGTAACCAATTCAAAGATATTCTCATCCATCCTCATCTTAGGTAGTTATTTTATAACCCACATAACATTCCATTTAAGTGGAGGTTAATTGGCTAATTAATGAATTAATTCCTAATTAATCCATTAATCACCAATTAAATCACCCATTACACCCCAAAAAATACCCTAAGGCCGGCCACTCTTTCTTCCAAAGAGGGCCGGTCATGCTCTATAAATAGGACTCCATTTTCTCTAAAAAGGGAGTTCCAACACCCTGGCAAAACTCCCAAAAAGCTCTCTAAGCACTTTTCTCTCTAAATTCTAACTTTGGCATTGGAGGTTCTTCGGCCAAAGCCCACCCATTCATTGTGAGCGCATGAGGCTTTTGGCCTTAACCAAAGGTGTTAGTTGTTTTGTAGATGCAATTTTGTCCAAGATCAAGGAGAAAGAAATTTGCATCCACATACACTTTTCTATCTTCATTTTGATATATTATGGGTCGAATTTGGTTAAGAACCGATTGAGTTACAAAGCTTTGAAAATTGGCAAATAGGTCCGGTACACTTAACGGAGTTTTTAATGGAAGAACCAAAATAATGGATGGTGGACAATTTTAGGGACCATTTCTATTGATTTTCAATCTCAGGAACCACAGTGATGTGTTATGCAAATCTCAGGAACAATTTTGGCTAAAAAGCCTAATATATATCCAAATAATTAAGTAGTCAACATTAACATATGCATAGATAGTTTTATCTATTTATAGTAATCATAATTATTCTCGACGAATTTCATATTTGGAAACCTTTGCATGATAATCTATGAAGGATTATTTTGTGAAAACATGTTCATTTGAATAACATCTATAGCATGCATTTAACAATTAAAAGGCGGAATCATGCTTGCATGCATTCAAAAACAAAACATTACCCATGAAATTCAAAGCCTAGTAGATTGGTGAACCATGAATCAACTCAAAACAAAGTGAGTTGAAATTTATACCTTTGTAGATTCCTCTTTGCATAAGCAAAGGCTAATCACCCAAAGAGAGGGCCTTCATTCCTTGCATCTTAAATCTATGGATTTGGATGGAAGAATAGGTTTCTCCAAGTTCCCAAAATTGAGAACATCTAAGTCTCTTCACCAAGGAGAGATTGGAGAAGAAATGAGTGACCTTGGAGTAGTAGTATGGCTAGATACACCCTCCAAGGGGGCCTTCCTCCTAGAGAGAAAAAGGAGAGAAATGTTCTCACCAATTTTCTCCAAAAGAACCCTTAATGAATTTTAGGCTATAAAGTTCTTTATATAGTCACTTCTATAAATGACCTAAAGAACCAAAAAAAACCCTAATTCAACACAAATGGCCGGCCACATTAGGGATTTGGGCTTTTGTGCCTTTGTGAATCTTTATTCATTAAATTGTCATACAACTTAAGTCAATGGGCTTGACGTTCGAAGCCCATTGGGCCTTAAGGTCCAAAACTATCACGAGGTCTTTAACGAACTTATTTGTTTGATTAATTAACATATTAATTAATCCTTGCCATAAATAATTAAACATTTTAATTATTCTTACTCATCTCCATTGTTTCTTCAATCTCCACCTTACACGGTGTACGATCCATTAGGTCCCTTTTAGCGAGGCAGTGGGCGATTATAACTCTTTCAAATCGATTGTGAATTGAAACTTACTTTCAATTCTCCCTTTAGTGATTATACACGTTTAGGGCTTCCACAAACCATGAGTGACACCTAGCAGCATATAATGGTTACCCAAGCTAATCAGAAGAGGTGGAGAACCTATTCAGTTTAGGATTACAAATGCAATATGGTCTTTCTCTAATACAATACTCTTGACCACATTGTTTGGTTTGATAGTTTATTCATGTCTACTATCCAATGTGATTCGTGTGCTTATATGATTACCTTGAATGTGATTTGGAACGCCTTCCTAAATCTCATTCATACTTTGGCCAAAGATTCTTAATCATATCATAGAGTATTCTCCTTCAAACGGTTTGAAGGTTAGAGATCCCTTGTTGCACATTCACTTGCCTCCATGGCTAAGTAGCTTAACCCCAATGATGCCGTGGACACCCGCGGATGGGGTGACTTTGACACAATCAAAGATCAAGGACTTAACCACAAGACAGTTGTGATGCCTCAGGTCAAAGGACTACTTTGCATTATCCCAACCATGAGTTCTCATGTGACATGAATATGAGAACTCTTCGTTGATCGTGTTCAGTGAACTCATTCTCTATTGAGCACCTACGTACTTGTCTTGATGTCACACACACCAATGACTCGAGACTAGTCACTCTCCCTGAGAGAAGACACAGCACGTACTGATCTTAACGGACTGTCAATGCCTAATTGGCAATCCTATGATCAGGAACATTTAGGATGTGTCTACGAAAGAATGGTCTCATGAATCTAACTTCTTTAGATCGTATTCTCCCAATCACATATTCCTTGGACTTATCGTTTAAGCATATAACATTTATATGAGACGGCTTAAAACAATAATCTATGCCCTTGATATTAAACTAGATTAGTTTAACATGTGAAATGTCCGTAAAGTATCATCATATGATTGGTTTTAGGGCACATTTCCAACAATCTCCCACTTGCACTAGAGCCAATCAGCTTGTTCATCAGTGATGATACCTCTTCTGTAGTCATTTCATAAATGGCTGAGTAGTAGGCCTAGACAATGGATATCTATATGTTATCCATGGAAGCAACCTTGAGAATAACGACGTCACCATTATACATGATTCTCAATCATGTGGTTCAGTCTCTCATTTGAGTTCGGACCTTGATGAGACCTTGATTCCCTGGCTTGAGCTATCGCCCCATTAGTGTCATACACTTTCTGGTTGGAACCGAATAGAGAGTTCATAAATGAACTTTCCCATCCAAACAACATTGTTGTAAACTTCTATATGGCAATATATTTTGCATTCATAATGGAACACACTAAAGTCATTACTTTAATGTTTCCATCCAAATATCTATTTCGTTATAATAAAGAGATATCTGTTTATCTCTTCATTCATAATGAAGAAACATCCAATGATGGATTAGATTCATAATCTAATACATTTACGCTTCCATTACGTTACTCTAATTCTTCCTCGATCTTTGAGGAATTTATCCTTTAGTATTTCTTAAATACTTAAGGACTCACTTGACAGTTGCCATGGTTCTGATCCTGGGCTTGCACTGATATCGTCTTGCACCTTTCTAGGTACAACTCATATCAATGTTTTTCATACAATATGAAATACATAAATCACCTTTCTGCGTATGCATAAAGGATTCTATTTACGCATTATTTCTTTGAGAGTCAAAGAGTACGTTCTCTTTGAGAAGTGCAACTCCTTAGTCTTACTAGAGTTGTCCATTTGATTGAAGTTCATCATCATATGAGAAACTTCCTATCATCTTTTGTCTATATTTAGGGCTTGATATAATCCAATTATATCCTAAAATCTATCAATATAGATTTCCATCCCATGTATATATACTATGTCTCCCATATACATTCTATCTTCATATAATGTTTTAAAGTCATAACTTTAACGAAGAAGTATTCTTTTCATTTCCAAAATTAATATATCATATATATATTTAAATTTTAGGAACATGATTAACTTCCATATACATTCTATCTTCATATAATGTATTAAAGTCATAACTTTAATGGAGAAGTATTCTTTTCATTTCCAAAATTAATATATCATATATATATTTTAAATTTTAGGAACATTATTAACTCCCACTAATCTTTTGTAAACCTAGTAAACAAAAGATTCATTTACATCTTTATGAGAAATCAAACGATTTGATCCTTTTCTCATAAGATGCTTATAGCTCCCACTAGCTTGCTAAGATCCATGATGGATGGATCTCTACAACTTACATGTCTTGTGATTTATAGTTTTAGACATATATTATCAAGACTATCTTAATAATGGTTTCGGAAACCCATATAATGTCCAAACATTGAATCACAATTTAGTTGTAGCTAGCAATCTTCGAATTAATTGAAACCTAGACTATCTCAAAGATGGTTTCTTCAAAGTCAACCATTCTCTTTGATTGTAGTCACCTTAAGCTACCAATTAGCTTATGAAGGTTTCATTATTTCGGGTCAAATGGTACTTTACCATTTCCTTGAGTATATATCATATATACACTCAATGTAGTCAAAAGGATTTTCATTCTTATTTCTTTCGAATTAAGAGGTGTAACTCTATGACATAGTCATAAAGTTCAAACCATTCAACTGAGACGGTTTATAAATCCTTCTCGACTACCTTGGAGCCTTTGGTATAGGAACTAGGTTGTTATATTTGTTGATTACTTTCTTGTCTCTCAAAGAATCCATCCTTTGAGTTCTATCTCTCGTTCATTAGCTCTTAGGCAAATCACATTGTAGGATTACAATGAACTACCCAACAAAACAACATTTGTTAGTTGGTTTATAGAAGCGATATCCAAAAGTTAATTTAAGGATATCCCACAAGATTGTTATCAAACAAATATTGCTAATTAGCACACAACCCCAAATCTTAACATGCTTAAGATTTGTCTCTCTTTCCAACTACATCTTATGGAGTCATGAAAATTTTGGAAAGATCTTCTAATTTACAATCATATTGTTTTTAGAAGTATATATCCTATGGGTAATAGATAACATCTAACGAACTAAATCTTATTCAAGTTCGTTCTTCTCCTAATGGAGAAATTCATTATCTTATGATGCATCTTTCCTTGATATCTTTCAAGGAAACTCATCTAAAGTGTTACTTTTCCTTGGATCAAATCTAAGGAGGTAAATACTTTAGACGTCTTACTCATTAACTTACATTTCTTGAATTCTTTGAAACCTTTTGCAAAGTATTCGGACTTGTGTTTATTCAAAATAAACTATAGTCCAACCGAGAGTGATCTTCGGTGAACGTCATACAACATGAGTAGTATTATGTTGTGGACAAGTGCCACTAACATCTAAGTGAATTAACCTCAACAACTTTGTGATTCTTTCTTCTTTCCAAAAGAATAAAGATTCGAACATTTCGCCTCTATACAATTTTAATAAGAAGGTATTGGATCCGGATCTAACAATCCAAAGCATCCATTTTTCACCAACTCATAATTTATGTTTTAGAGGTATCACAACTCAGTTGGGATTAGTCACTACCTTGCAACCTTTTGGGTTTTAAGCATCATTATATTCTAAACAGTTAACACTACCATATCATCTCTACTATAGAGACAATCAATTAGATTACTATAATCCAATCATTGATTAATAAAGAACAATGTTTTGTCAAACAAAGCATTCATCCATCTCTACTATAGTGACGGAATTAAGTTCCTTAAAATTGGAATGTATAGATTATCTTTGGTTTTTCCAATTTCTTTGGTAGTTCATATGAGGAAGTAAGTACTATTTTCTTTCGTAGAGATCTATATTTTATTCACGTTCCGAATGTGAAGCACCTTTTCTTATCTCATATATCTTCTACTTCTTATTAGTCACACTTTTACAACGATTGTAAAACATAGTTACTAATACGGAATCAAGCATTCAAGTAGAAGAACCAACTGTTTTGAACTATTCAAGAACAATTTACAACACCTTCGAAGGGTGTGTTCTTGACACTTGCAAGACATTTCTTGCAAATACCCCTTCCAATGTCCATCCTTTTATAAAGAAAGTTTGTTCCCTTGGAGTTAATTTTTATCTTCTTCATTTGACTTTCACCTTTGACTACAATAGTCATGG